>NW_026596091.1:9033020-9122763 GCF_907164565.1 Psammomys obesus | reverse complement strand
AAAAAAAAAAAAAAATATATATATATATATATATATATATATTTATATATATAACGTTTTTCAAACATTGCATGTTCTTGCCGGAAGCATTGGAAAAGTGTTTTCTAAAATATGAGTATTTAAATTTTGAATAGTTTTCTCTTAGCGTGTAAGGTTTGAAGAGAACCAGTAAGACTTTTGTTAGTCATTTTCAAAAGACTGCCTAGCTTTTTGTTAACCAAGTGCAATCAGATGCTTCCTATGTTCCTTCCTTTTTTTTTTCAGCCTTGGGAATAGAGAGCTGCTGATTGCTTTGGTGTCGATCCTTATAGAAAGTGGGGGTGGGGGCTGTCAGCAAAAATAATCTTTTCCGCCCGTAGATTTCATTGTTAGAGCTACCAAACTTCAGCCAGAGCGAGGTCTCTTCTGGCTTGAAAATTCTTTAGGGTCCTAGCTTTCCAAAGAGCGGGAATAAAGATGCTTTAATTGTTTAATTGCAGTTGTTCAACTCACGTTCAGCTTTTAGCTGAGAAGCCCTGAAAACTTACTTCTGTGTTGCCTTGCTTAAATAATGCATGGTGGCTTGAATTAATTTTGAAATAATTAATTTTTCTCCACAAGATGTATTGTTTTGTTTTTCTTTTCTGCTATGTGTGTGCTTTGTGAACCTTAGCTTTGCAGAATTGAACTCTGACTCCCTTTACTGGGGTTTCTGGCCTCAGGTCTTCTCCAAGGCAACATTTTCATAAAAAAAAATATTTAATTGTAGGTATCTGAAGACAAATACACCCTGGTACGTATATGAGTGCACTTCGAATTGTAATATACGATGTCATAAATTTCACATTGTATTTTGCTTTGCTGTTATTTCAGAGGATTTTAAGTGAATCCTTGATAGCACTCAATTTCCAGAAATGATTCAGTTCATGCTAAAGAATATGGGGGAAAAGGCTTGTAATGACATTTTGATGACTTTCATTTTAAGGTGTAATAGAAATTGAGTAAGATATTTTAATAGCTACTCTCTAATATCTCACTCTAAATGCTATGTTTTTATTGCTCATTCTAGCTTACTGTTTTCGGATGCTATTAATGTTGGCTGGTAATTGTTTTCTTGTATGTAGGAATCATTTTATCCTTATGTAAAAGTTATTTCAGAGTAGTCTTATTGCCTTTCTCTCAGTTCATCTTGAGATGAAACAGTATTTCCACCTTATATCTGCTTTCATTCGTCATACTCTAAGGATGATTTGTTGGTTCTTTAAAAAAGGAGTATTCAATATGATAACCTGTGGTTTAAAGAGCAGACAGAAAATGGCTTGCAAGTCAGAGGAGACTGAGAAAACAGAGGAACTGTCTGATGTGTGAATATTTTTAAATATTTTAACTAGACTAAAAATAATGTACATAAATATGCAGATATTATATTTTTATTAATAGGTAAATGCAGGTATATCAGCTTAATGAGATCGCAGTTAATGTTACCAGGAACATCTCTGCACTTCAATTATTTCGGGAGCTGTCCACACAAGCAGAGTTAATCACATAGCTTTTACAGAAAAGAATCCTTTGAGAATTCAAGTTGTGACACAGTGGATCAGTTTTCATGGAAGTCAAATGAAATCCTTACATCAATTTTCCTGTGCAAGTTACACAAAGTCAATTGCTTCCAAACTGTATTGTTCTAAATGCTAATTAGGAATTAAAAATACAATTTAACTTGATGTGAGTGAATATTTAAAGTCGGAATATAATCCTGCCGAACCAATACACCATTAGTTTCTTTTTTTTTATTATAGTAGAATCAGACCCTCATATCTGATTAAATTATTCCATTCTTGTCATATATTTGAAAAGATCTTGGCATTTGCTCTATTTCTGTAAATGGTATTCTTTTCCAAATATCATTGTAATAGTAGTGCAGCTGGTTACTAAAAGGCTATTTTTTCCTTTGCTTACTCTAATATTGTCTTTTGTCTTGTTCAAATATTGTTCAAATATTCTTACCTGTCTTCAAGAAAGTTGTATTGACTTTGAAGCTATTTACCTTATCTGTTTGTCAGAGTTCTGGATGAAAATTATCCCAACTTGTTTCATTAGAGCTTGTATCTGAATTATCAAAAGGTCTGGGTTGGCCTTGGAATGTTGTTATTCAAAGGGTCCTTAAAATGCGTTTTCCTGGCGGAGAAAATTTCCCTGTGTCATTCCATTAAGTATTTCTTTAAACTACCTCAGTTTACTTTCCCCAAACAATATTACCCAGTAAAATTACTGTAGAGTGTTAACTGCCAGGGGATGGTACTTGAGGGATAGCTGGCAAAGACATCATCTAATTAACTGGTCTAGAAGGTTGACAAGGATTCATGATAAACTTTCTCTACCCGTTTGTATTTAATCATGTTTGTGATCACACAAGAGATTTTAATTTGCATGGTCTTTGAAATGATACCATAATGGTTTGAGAAAATAAAGGTTATGTTCAAAGTTTAATTGTTTGCCACTTACTAAAAAAGGTTGGCTTTGGAATGCAGAGATTGTATTAAGGGTGTTTTTAATCTGATTAAGTGATTCTTTTCTCCTGATCTGTTTCTTAGTGGATGGCCTGTACGCATACACTTGTAATGACCTTGAGTCCTTCTGAAGTTGCTAGACTTTATGATTTTCTAATAACATACCATAGCACACAGAATCTCTTTGCATCCTTAGTTATGTCTCTAAGTCACATATTGATGCCCTTGATGTTTCTTGACATTATTTAGCCACAGTGCACTTGCATATATAAATCCTGAGATTTTCTGCATTTTTCTGACAATTGAGTTCACAGTTCAAATGCAAATCCTGAAATAAATTAGACGACTAGGAGTTTCCTTAGAGACAGAGAGATAAGGTCACACGTAGTGAATAGGAACATATGGCATATAGTTAATTATGAAACCTTGAAGATTTGAACAGAGTTTGGTATAGACATTTTTTTTAAAATACTGATTTTTCAGGAAGTATTTGAAGAATTCAATTTACTAGAAGTTTGAGAGGTGGAAATCAGACATTTTTTTTAAAAATACCCTCCAGAAAGCATTCTTAAGTGTCTAAGTGTGTTCATGTGTCCTTAAGTTTTCAACAGTATTTATCTGGTTTTGATACATATAAAGACATTATAGATGTAAATATATCATCTTGGAACGTATTTTTCTTGTTGATGTTTGAAATGTCTTAGACATGTCACACACAGTCATACACACACAAACCCACAATCAAACACACACAAAAGCGACATACACACACAAACACAAACCACACACACACCACACACACACACACACACACAGCCACTTACACACAGAAACACAAACCACACACACACACACACACACACACACACACAAACCCACAATCACACACACACAAACCACACACACAAACTATACACACACAACACACCAGTCTAAAAGAATGCATGGATAGGTCAGTTGGCATATACTTCAAGGCGTCATCTCAATAACATCCATTTAAGCAGATTATCCAGAAGCATCCTTTCTCTCCCACATTCAGGTCTGTGGTACAGCACACACTGAGGGTCCTCTTCCTTTCCTCTTCCAATGCTTCTTAGACTATGCTGAGACTTTACACGATATTCTACTAGTCAAAGAACTTCTAATTCTTGTTATTAATGGCTAGCACCTATTCATTGCACGCTAGATGAGGCTCTAAGCCCCTCTCTCATTGTCTGATCTTCATAATTACTCTGTTAAAGAGGTGTCACCATGCACTTGAGGATGAGTTTGCAGATGAGGACAGGGAGGTTTTGAGAAGTTCAGTCACCTCTCCCAAGGTCGCAGAGCTAATAAACAGCTGGGAGAACTTAACGCCCAGTTTCTTCAGGTTCTGTTAATTTCTCTAGTCATTCAGCAAATATTATCGAGCCCTTGTAATAGCTTAAATTTGTATCAGACACTCAAGTAAAGGTATAGACACGGCAGGCTTTAAAACCCCTGGACTCAATTGCCCTGTCTGTCTAGAGAATGAAGGCACCTCCTAGCCACCCTGATTCTACGATGAGACTGATATTTCCTCAACATGCAGTGATTTTCTTGAGCCAAGAGAATGTGATCATAAAATGCCAACCGTTTTAAAACCCCTTACCAAGTAGCTTCAGTCCTTCTTTTTAGCTGCATCATTGCCTGTTTCTAAACAGGAATTCTACACCGGAAGGCCCATCTTCTCATTGCCCCACTAAAGCTTGTCTTGCATCTGCTCTGATTATCCCTGTACCCAAAACAATTTTCCAGTGTCCTTTCAAACAGTTTCTCCTGTGCTCTGTTCCCTGAGTACAAGCTCCTGGATCCCAAGAAGCACATCTTGGAGATATAACCCTTAAATCCTCTTATCTGCAGTGATCATTTGACCCATGACATTTCCAACAACTAAGGTGAAAGGAACCTGGAAAAAAAATCTCTCTCATCTTTGGTGTCTGTGTCTGTGGATATGGCCAGCTGACAAGTTGGCAAAGACTTCAAGAAAGCAGCAGTGAAACAAAAGAAGAAAGTAAAAAGTGTAGGTCTGGAAAGCTCAGGGCTAAATGCCCCACTGCCTAGCACAGTGCCTAGCAGGACTGAGCAATTAGCCCATACCCTGCACAGACTGGAAGGGTGAAAAAGAGGGAAGAGACACTGACGACTGTTGGAGACTTAGCAGAAAGGGGACATCTTAAATTCAGAACTCAACATCGTTGAAGACTTTCAAATGTTTATATCATGTTTAGTGGTGTCATTAAGGAGTGTGCAAGTATATACACTATGATAATCTTCAGCTACGTTTTGTTTCTTGATATAAGCTGCCATTTTAAAGCAACGTTTCTGTTTGATACACATGGACATCTGTTGTTTCTAAGAGAAAAGTTCAATGGTGACATGCTGATGCACCCCATCATTTGGTCCACAGTGTAGATGAGATAAACGGATGTCACTGGCTTCCTGGTTTTACTCTGCATATGATTACTCCTCCATTATCTGAGGGCATGTTTCCTTATTATAAAATTTGCTCCTCACTCCCCACTCTCACCTTCACCCAAGAGCCATCTCCTTAATTAATATAAAGTTTTGCTAGTTAACTCTTTATGGTATATTTCACCTTCAACAAAAGTCAAATTCAGTCTTCCAGAGAACGATCAGATCTTCTCTATGAACATTCAGTTCTTGAGGTTATTCTTATTTATAGTTTTGTTCAACTATATTTAAAAAAAATGTAGCCTTGATGCATGAATAGAAGAACCTACACCTGTGATACTAATATATATGTTGATATAAATATAGAATATATATAAGTATATATATGTGTATATATATATGTGTATGTATATATATATATATATATACATACATATGTAATGTGAAAATGTTACTGGAAATTTTGAGCATATTACATTATGTTATATACCCTTTCTGACTTTTAGGGATACATGCCTTTGAAACTTCTCTGTGACTTACGGATTCCTTGTTCTTTGAAATAAGGGATGGTTAAACTTTGGCCACAAGTCTCTAAACTGGCCTTATCTTTGAAAAAAAAAAGAAAGATACTTCTGCAGTGAGTTGTAATAGCAGCAGCTGAGCAGGACACTGGTGATCCAAAATCAAACTGAGCTCCATAAGCTTAATCATACAGTGTATTCATGCTGGTAAAGGGCAAAGTATGAGCTTGGAATTCATTTAAGCCCAACTTCTATGGTTCTTTCATTTTAACATTAGTTTTAGGTGTGAACCCTGCCTGGCACTTACATGTGTAATTTTTGGTGTCTGGCTGCCATCTGGATGCACAGGGTAGAGTAGTGGATGGTTGATGATAGTCAGCCCCTGTGATTTTGCCATAAGGACAGGCCACATGAAGTTGATAATAAACATTCAATTATCCAGTTTTCCCAGTGTATTCTCAATGAGTGAAGCTGGTTGAAGACCCTGACCTACTCTGAAGTTGGGATTATCTCCTGTCTTGAATTCAAAATACACAAACTTAGTGACATTACGTAGTAATTGGAATCTAGAAATATAAGGAAGATACTTTAGGAATAGGCTATTTATAGCTGTTTTTATCAAAACATTACAGAGAAACCCCCTTGCATCCTCTACTTGGTTGGCTGGATGAGGAATTAAGATGAAAAGAGAAAAAAATAAGGAAAAGGCTGTAAGTGACGCACGAATAATACCATTCTGTTTTTAGGCGTGTTGAATGATGATGCTGTTGATCTTTAAAAGAAATTCCATGTGTTGGCATTTACAAAAATAGTTTCATGTTACCAGCTTTTAATTTTAATTTAAAGGATATATGGAGAATGGTGAAGCTTCCAAGCGGCAGGGCAATTACCTGCAAGGTGCACATGTCCTTGGTGGAAAAAGAAGAACCTGGTGACTCTCATTCAATGGTGTGATTATGTTTCACAAGCATCTGCTACAGAGTAAAACTATTTGAGTGAAGAAGCTCTCATTTAAAATTCTTTTTAAAAGTCCAGTGATTTCAAAGAGCTAAAACGATTTGAATCCTTTTGATAGTCCTCATCTTCATTCCATAATTGCATGCAGTGACGTCTCATCCCCTTGAGTTGACCCAGCTATCTGGCAGACCTCTAACATTTATGAGCATCTTACACTCAGTCTTTCTGGTGCTTTTACATTTTTGTTGGCTAAATACATAAAAAAAATGGCAATGGTGTTTTAAAATTTTAATATTTCTCTAGGGCTTAGAGAACGTAATATTTACATTTCAAGTAAGGAGAGAGTTGGTGTCATCTAAGACTTGGTTACTCAAATGCTATCTCTTTCGTTCAATAAATGGGATTGTTAAAAACTTGGAAGATGGAGGTATTCATTCACTCGTTATTTTATTGGCTTCTCTTCTCCCTTAGTTGTCTCTTCTAGCTAGTGTTGCTGAGACTACGTGAAGAGTCTTATGTAAGGAGGAAATGTGATCTTTCCCTCATCAACTGTAATAATCAGAGAGAGAAAATGAACCTTAAGGAACTAATTGGTTAATATAATGAAATTACTCTCCAGCAATCGTACTTTAGCACTAGAAAGGAAAGAGCTATTTCATCACAGGTACAAAGCAATATTAGCAATTAAATGTAGCTTTTAGGCTTAGAATGTTGGCTCAGATTATTTGTGAGGAATACAAATATGCAGAAGGAAGGCTGGCTCTTGAAAATGGGCTTGAGATTTTTTTCCCAGCAAAAAAAACCAAGATGTCTGTCTCATCAGAACTTTTGAAGATTAATTATGTAATTAATTAAACAAGTCCATGCTTTATTGGAGGCTCATAACAAAGTGAATGTGTGTGTGTGTGTGTGTGTGTGTGTGTGTGTGTGTGTGTGTGTGTGGTGTTGGGAATTGAGGGTTTAGTAAAGTTGGCTATTACCACAATTATACTTCAGAGTATTCTTCAGAAGTTTGGACATAAATATAAATTGAAATATTTGAAAAACTCTTCATCATTGCTTCACCATTTGAAATACTTCTATTTATTTCTGTTCTTGAGAAGACAGGTTCAGACACTGTGATGAGAAATTTGTAAAACTGTCTTTAAAATCTACAGATGTATGATGCCCTACCCATACCTTCATCGTCTAGTAGAAATAATATGACATTTTTAACCCACTTTTATAAAAACATTACTATAATTAAGAGCTAAGCTTAAATTCTTAGTTTCAATCTTAAATATAAATTTTTAGGATGTAAAAAGTGACTTTATTTGCATGAGAATCATAATTTCCCACAAAATCAAAATTTGTCAGCTACAATGTTTCAAAATTTCATTAAAAAATTAAAAGCATGGCCTTGTTTCCTTGTGTTGAAAAGCAAAATTCCAGTAATGACTTACTCTCTTCTTTGTTGTAAATTTTGAGAGAAGAGGTGTATTATTTATTCCCTTTACTGCTCAGGTAGGGGAAGATAGAAAATAATACAGCCATTCTTGTGACTTATCTCCTAGAGATGACATATGCTGTCCTTTAAGAAGGTGAAGGCAAACATCATTTTATTCAGAGTTGGGGGAGAGACAAACAAAGTATAGGTCCTTTACTACGAAAGGAGACTTAGAAGGAAACTTTCTGGGACCACTTGTCATACAGGTTGCAGTATCCTCTGCGACATGCCAGTCGCAGAATCTCTGTATCTTGAGGAGACGAGGTTCACCATCCACCTGTCTAAACAGATACTTACAGCAGAGACATGACACACTTCTTGCCTGGGCCTAGGATTGCCTTTGGGCCTCCCTCATAAAGATGCTCACCCACTCACAGCTGCCTTGAGTTATATTTCATTTTGATAGCTGTTTGTAGAAGGTGTCTTTGAACTTTATACATTATGAAAGGTGCAGCTGAGAAATCATTCAATGGGATTTCCTTCACATCTCCATTCCCCACAGGGTGACACAGAACATAAACATTAGAGACAAGAGGCATTGTGTCCGACCTGCCACACAAACTTTAGGCTCATAGTGTTTGAAGCAAAGAAAAATCATAGCAGCCAAAACCTGAGCACATGCAAGTACTACACACTGGAAAATATAATAGGTGTTTAAATTTGTAAATCAGGGGAGAGGAAAACAATATTTTAAGGAAAGGGTCAAGTGTTCAATTACAGAGTCAATTATTTTCATTTTTACTTTGCCTTGCTAAATTGTGCTGCCCAATTTCTTGTTCGTATTTAGTTTTAGTGCTATATCTCTGAAGTAAATATGTTTTAGGGTAGGCATCCTTAAACTTCTCACTCTCAGGAGATGGTGAACCACTATGGTGTGTCTCCAATGTGCTTATTCATAATAATTTAATTTTGACATAAGTTGCTTATCTCCATCAAGGTCTCTAGCCCAATAATGTAGCTGACTTATTTTGAATGATGGTCTTCTTAAAAGGTAAATACAATTCTCTAGGCTTCAACTTGAAATATTTAAATGAGCAATCGGGTTAAATTGTTCTGTTAATGTCCAGGAGCACAGAACAATTTCCTTGGTCCTCTAGTGAATTCATTTCTTGTCAGTAATCAATGCATTTCTGATTCTCACAGGCATGTTCATTTTCTCTTAACATGAAAGCACTGATGGTGGTTTCTGCCTTTTTTTTTTTACATTGGAGTTTAGTATTTGGTTGATAGCATTAGGTGTTCTCTAAAAGTCTGCTAACCTAAATTTGAGCATACATTTTGAAGAAAGGCTTGTTAGAAGACCTCTGCCCTTGTGTGATGATGGCTGGGGTCTTCCCAGCTCCTTTTCTTGTTCACTTTGAGACTCAAAGAAAATCATTAAGCTTGATGGCCAGATGATGGCTAGAGGCTCTATTCAGATCAAATTAGAGCAGAGTTCCAGACCTACTATTACCTTGGACCATGACTCAGCACTTAGAATCACTTTCTTCTATAAATAAAGGTTATACTACTGACTCTGTTACCATCTTTTTGTCCATTTTCATGTCAGGCACCATAGCTATAAGTAATATGGAGAAAATGTTATAATACGCCATCTATAAATAACTACATAGAGGTTTGGAGCAGTAAAGAGAAACATCACCAGATAGCTACTTGTTAAGTTCTCATTACTTGGTTCTGTTTCTTCAGTGGACATTACTTTCAGAAAAAGGGACAAAGGGTAAAAAGCTACATACATAATTTTTTTTTCAAAAACTGTCACTTAGTTTAAGCCTTTGTGTATATGACTCATGTTTTGCTGCTGTGTTAACACAGTATTATAGAACTAGAATGCACATTTCACCCGCGTGGCCACACTGCACAATGATGCTATCTGAGAATATATTTTTGAGCGCCATGAGAGAAGCTTCATGCCTTTCTTTGTGAAGACGTGGATGAAACTCTCAACTTGATGGACTTGACTACTCAGTAAAGACTAGATAAATTCCACTGCTTGGACTTGAATGGCAGTCTACAAGGCAACCTCAGAAAGGAGTTGATACCATTTGCAAAAGAGTCTGACATTCTCAGGGAGTGTCTTCATAGCTTTAAAGAATTCTCTGTGATTTGTATGACTTGATAACAAAAGAGAAACAGGATGATTTGCCTAAAATTTAAAACTTTCATTCTCTTGTAGCTTTATCTGCTGCACATTTTCAGGTTTTTTTTAAACTCTGGCTTCTCCTACTTCATCTGCAGGCTCTTGAAGTCTGTGGGATGCCCAAGTGTGTATAGAAACTCTGAAATAGCACAGTCTCTTTAGTTAAGAATAACATGTCAGTTTTCTTCTCTTGCCTTTGTGTGCTCTCCGGAGCTCACCCATGCATGATGTCCCACTTGACTTCAAAAGCAAGTCTATGGCTGGATTAGCTCCACAGGACAGAGAACAAGGTAAGAAACAGTCCTAGTGTTTTTATGGCTCACGGGGGAGCTGGTAGAGCCAAGCAATGTGGCTACCAGGATGGGTTTTTTCATTGATGTCCTTCTTGTCTGGACAGGCAAATTTGCATAATACTTAATTTTATTGTCACCATTAATTTTTTATATTTTAAAGTCATAAGTAGTAATAAATAGAAATTTCTAATTATCAAAGAAGGTTTATATGTAGCTATAATTTCTGTACCTGAGTTTCAAATCCAATGGAAGAGATACAGACATAATCAATTTTTAAAGAGAAAATAATCCAAGGGCAGGGGGCATTCATATACGAGGGGATGTTTAAGCATTAGAAAAGGGCACAGAGTAAAATGTGGAGTAGATGTAGTTGCTACACCTGAGGGGTGCTTGCTTTCCATATATTTCCAACAGGATTGGTTTTTCTGTCAAAGATCAGGAATGGTCTTGGCTACTAGAGGGCAGTCTGAGTAAGCCGAAAACAGCATTACAAACTCAACATGTATTCTGGAAGAAGAAATAGAAGTGCGAGAAGTAGGCATGAGATGAACATGGCAGGGGCAAGAGATAAGAAAGGTATGGAAAAATAGTGTGTTCACATCACTGGGAAGTTGGGAAAGCCAACTATATATCAATGTAGACAAGAAAAAGGAGTCCAGAGAGAGGTCACGGGAAATAACACTGCCAGTTCTCTGGAGTACTGATGACAGGGTTGTTTGTGAGGACTGAGAGCTTTAGAAAAAGAGCCAAAGAAGTTTCTAAACTCTCAGAAAGTTTTACAATGAGGGACAGGAAATTTTAAAATGGGGCAGGGGAAAAGAATCCAAATGAGTGATCAGTGAGTCTTGAACTGAAACTATAGATACAATATAAGAAAAACAGAACTAAATTCAGGATTTGGAAAGGATAAAATCACGTCAAACAGTATTCAATTCTGTAGAAACAGGTATCAAAGCAGCCAAGGGTGTGACAGAATTAAAAATTGCTTGACTGGCTGAGGCAATGCAGCTTTCCAGAATAGTCTAGAAAAAGGACCAACCATATTTACTGTCATGATTCCTTCCATTGGTCTGTCGAAGAGAGAAGAAAGAGCTCAAGGATAATTCTTTGCAATTTAATTTATCCCATTTTATCTCCAAGATCACAAGTATGTGTTGCTCAAATTTACATAAAGCTAAAAGCAGTTTTTAATTGCCTGGCCCCCTTACTCTAAAGTTCTTTGAGGCCATTTTGCTCAGCATTGTCCATGCTGTCTCTACAGGAGGAAACAGCTGTCTGTGTGGTAACTGAGTCCATAGATTTTGTATTACTAAATCTCAGATCGAATCTCTACTGTGGCTATGTTCTAGAGAATAGAGCAGAAACAGAAATGAATCATTTGTCTCCAAAAGCTGCCATTCTGAAGCTGCTTTTGAAGTGGCTGGCATGTGTACTGAGGTTGGAACAATGCTGTTTTGATTTGTCATCAAATCCTTGGTAGTAGACTTTGGAAGGAAAGATAAATATTGTGAGATTCAAATGAGCTTCTCATGTAAAAAGAAAAGCCAGTGTATGGAGCTATCTTTCCCAATTATTATCAACAAGTATTACTCTCTTATGGCATACACCATGATTTTATGACCCCTGGATTGCTCAGTGTTTGCTTCCCACCTATGAAACACTTTTATATTTAATTTCTTAGATCTTATGCCATGGTAGGCTGTTTATCATTATTTTATTTTACTTATAAATTCTGGAAGAGGGAATCATTTGTAAATTAATAGTGTAGATAATTTGGTGGCTATAATGAAGACTGAATTTGGAGATGTTGAGAAAACCAGGAAAACTCAGAAGTCTGTTTATACTAAGATAAGTCTCTTTTTTACTATGCTGTATAGTATAGGAGTTTAAAAACTCAGAAAACCATGGGTGTGTATAATTATTACTCATCAATAAATCAGGTCACCTGTTGGATGTCCCACACTGTACTGATGTATCTATTGTAAAAGATATATTGTGAAGCATAAACACTCTGGTAATGGCGGGCAGAGGTCAAGTAGAAATGAAAGAAAGAAGTTATATTCTAAAAATATTAATTATATAAGAAACAAATTTCCCTTTCTCTCTCTTTTTTTTTGTGAGGAGATGTAATCATAAGAAAACACCAAATCTGACTTTTTTTGTGTTTTGCTTGCTGAAGATGCTGAATATAAGGACTAGGGCAACTTGTATGGAAAGTGTCTCAGATGTGAATATCATAGGGAACAGATAGAACAAAGGGAAAGTGACAAAAAGGAAAGTTCCCTGAGGAAGCTACTGGTTCCTCAGAGGAAGCTGAGGTCTGGGCTGGAACTCAGCACACATGATCAAGGGTTCAAGTACAGTGTTTCTATAATGTACTCCATTAGTCATGGTCCCTCCCCATATTCATTCAGGTCTCTCCATCTTATTTAAGAATGTAACCTTGATGGCTATGTACTTGAGGTATGTCTTTGTCTCTGCTTTAGAGCTTTAAGCATCTGGTGCCTGCCTATAATCCTAAGGCACCACTGAACTAAAGATTTCTGGGTTGCAAGTTCCAGTTGGACTCTTTGGTTCCTTCTTAGCTTTCCCTATGTGTTTGGGCCTGATGATCCATTCTCTCCTGAAAGTTTCCACTTTCCAGGCTTTCATGGTAGCAGATCATCCAAAGAGTTGTCTTCCTTATCTGACTCCGTCACGGACTTAACTACTGCTTTTCCTCTAAGTTTATTCTCAGCTCATTGTCCTTCATCCAACACACATTGTTGCCCTATGCTGTCACCCCTGTAATGATTTACAAGATTTTTAGACTTTACATATGTCATTCAAGTCCTTTACATAAAATTCAGAGTTGAGTTCCCAGCAACCTGCCTTGTGCATCAGGCACCCACAAATCAATTATGTCCAAACTCATGCTTTCCCTGCTTTCTCATTCTATATTTTCTTTTGGGTTCTGTGATGTCATTGTCCATTTATTCATCAGAAGTAGAAATACAACAGTCATTTTTACTCTCCTTTTTCCATTTTTTTCCTGCTTCAAACCAAGGGCAAGAACTAGTTAATTCTCTATCCTAAATATTTCTTGATTCCCTTTGCAATGGTCATTCGTTATCATCACCATTTGTAGTTCAGAATGCTTGCCTCTTGGGGTTTGTCTCCTGCTGGGACACCTAAACCATTTATGTGTCTGATCCATAAACGTCAAGTCCATCCAATACAGAGCCTACAGCAGATCAGCTGTGGCAAATCCAAAGACTTCCAGTGGTTCCTCTCCCTGCCAGATACAGAACAAAATAGCTCCAACCTACACTCTACATGAAATCTACTACTTCCTGCCTCTTTCTAGTTTTTTTTTTCTTTGACCATTCAGGTCTTATTTCAAAATTGTGTCTCTATCAATATGCAATAGTATAGTCTCATCCATATAAACAGCATTTGTGGTCTATGCTGCTTCATACTCCACTTTTGCCCTTCTTTTCTGCCCTATATCCAGCCCTCTTTTAGTTGACACTGCGGCCATATTCTTGAGAGCCTCCCTTTATGTAGCTTGGCCTCTTACCATTCCCAGTGGTACTAAGCCTTATCAATACACTATACCTAAGCCAGTCTGTGCATTAATTATATGACTTTCCAATTTGTGTTGATAGCTGTAAGCAACTTGCTTCCTTTCACAAAATTAAGACTTTTTAAAATAAGAATTTAGCCCAGAACTGAAAAAAAGTGTTTGCGCATTTCACTACTGATGAGTGAGCTACTTTCAAATGTTTGTGTACATATGCATTTACCTTTAATTTGCTCTTTCACCCCTCACGGAGTCACATGCTACAATTATATTTATTTTACCTTCTTTCCAAGCACATACACTACATGGTACCAACATCTTATTCTCAGAGATGCCAAAAAGATGAGCTTTCTGGCTTGCACAGAGAATCATAATTAAAGAGTCACAGGAAGCTTTTTTATTTCTGGATTCCCGATCATTCTCCTTGATAGTATAAGGCACCGCTTCTCTATGATTTTTACACATTTAAAGGTGTTTTCCAAACACTTTCATCCAGTCACATGCCTAGAACATGGAGCTCCCAAGGTGGCCCGTTACCATGCCAGAGAGGTTTTTGAAAGCTTTATTCATCCACATTTCAGAAATACATTTTTTATACTAAAAAGTAGCACACTGAGTGTTGCTGTCCCCAAAATACTACATATGCTATTTTCTCAGGAAGAGAAGTAAGATTTATTTTTTGTTAATGAAATGCCAAACAAGCACAGCCAGTATGCCAGGCGGAATGAAGTCAGAGAGCTTTGGCAGTAGTCTGCATTGCTCCATCCACACAAATGTTTTCCTAAAATTTAGCTTAAGCAATTATAATTTTTTTTTTCTTGGCCAGGTTCTTTTCAGGATAAAACTGGGGCATTCGGGAATTGAGGAAGTAGTCACAATATTAGAAACACTTGAAAACACATTACATAGCACCCAATAGGATTTCAGTTCTTCAACTTAGGCCTTTCTTTGTGCACCCAACCCAAGACTTTGGTCTAGGACCAACAAGAATGTAAATAAGGTAACAAAATTCAGATTTAAGCTTTCCATTCTTCCCAAGAAGGTGTTATAACGAAGCATATTCATTGTCTCTTTCTGTTCCTCTGCATAGCAGAGGAAACAAACACATATCCATTCCTCAAGAACTAACAATTAGAAGTTTCTTTCAAAACAGGATTCTCCCAAAGAGCAGGCAAAAAGTAGAAATTAGACTCAGAGGTATGTTCTGTTTCGCAACCACAGCGTTGACATTTTAACACATTGGAATGTGTACAATTGGTGAGTGTTTTAGCTTTCACAGAGAACATGGAAGTCTTCAGTGAAGACTCACCTTTTCTGCAGTGGCTCTAAAGCAAGCAGAGAATATGCTTAAGCACACGACTCTGATTGTGTCCCAACAAAACTTTGCTTACACAAGCAGATAGCCTCCTGTATCTGGCTCCCGGGTGGCTGTTTGCCAGTTCCGGTTCATCTCCCATTGCTTCCACTAGTAACTGTTTTTTAGATTTTGATTTTAAAGTCATGAAACTGAAAATGGATATTTCCCCCACCTTGTGTAAAACTTTAGGATGTAGTCATAGTAAACAGTTGAATTTTTTTAAGGTTTAGGAAAGATTTTATGGATCTTAAGATTTAGTTTTCTTGTATTTGATTTTTTTTTTAAATTGCAAGTTAAAAAAAAAAAAAGGCCATGGCTTTTATCTGAGTACTTTATCCTATCTAGTTAAAAATAGGGAAAAAAAATTCTATCTGCTGTAAACATGAGTTTGCAGCAAGGTGAATTTACCGTTACTTTTTACTCCTCGAACTGAAGGTCCTCATGGACGCCGTGTTCTGGTTGGGGCTTTGGAGGGTCTTGTGAAGGGTCAGTGGCCGTGGGCCAGGGAAAGTGCCTCTTCCATCCCCATCAGGTACAAATATTTACTTGACAGAGCTGTGTGACCAGCAGGCACAGATGCAGGCCTGATTGCTAAAGACTCAGGTTACTCTCAGTGCTCTCTGAGTGCAGTTGCTATGGCCTTTAATTTCTGTATTACTTAAAAAATTAATTATAAAACTAATAATATGCATGGTGGAATTTAAGGAGTACAAAGACATGTCTAGCCACTACTTCCTGCTTACTTCCCCTTCTTTTCCCAGACATAACAGCTGTGAATAGATTGATTGGTTTCTTTCTTTAGACTCTCATGTAACCCAGGCCAGCTTCAAGCTCACTGTCTAGCCTAGGATGGTCAAATATTGAGTTTTCTCTTTAAAATTTTTTCTTTAGACTCTCATGTAGAAAAAAATGATTTCAAGACCAACATCTAGCCTAGAATGGTCATTTTTTTTTCTTTAGACTTTCATGTACCCCAGGCTGGCCTCAAGCTTCCTATGTAGCCCAGGATAGCCTCAAACTCCTGATCGCTCTGCACCTTAAATGCTGGGATGGCAAACTTTTGTCAACAGGCACAGCTTAAACATCTTGATTTTTAAGTACATTTCTCCAAATGCATACTTGTCTGTGCGTAGGGAAATATGTAACTAGTGCTATGTTGCATTTCATGGTCTCTGACTTGCATTCCCGCCAACACTTGCAGTGCGTTCATTCCACACCAGCGTGTCTCTCTGAATGCCTCTCTCCTTCCACGGATGTTACTCTTTACAGCACTGTTTTGCTCTTCCAGTCCTTCCTGCTTAAGCACTGTGAACTGCATCCACTGTGCCTATAACAATATTCTCAATGAGTTTGTATTAGTTAATTAAATGTATTTTTTAAAAAATCCTCTTTCCTCTTGTGGGAGAAATGATTGTGTGCTTGTATTCTGCTACTTTTACAAGCAGATTGCTGGCGGCATTGCAGAGTTTTATGGCACTCTCCTGCGTGTGTCTTCTCATCTTGTGGTAGTGTGTATTTCCGCATAACTACCCAGGCAACCACACATTCTTGATCATCCACATATACAATTGTGTATGAGACAATTCAAATAGCCGACCTCAGAAAATGAAGAGCACTTTGATTGTATCTGTTGTGACAACGGCATCCACGTGGGGAGTGTGCACAGATGTTGAGCTTCCAGGATATTCTCCAATCCTTATAATAATTGCTACATGCTTCCGGCCACATTAAAAAGAAGAGCACTCAGCCTCTTGCGTGCTTTAAGCTCCATTCTTCAAAGATAGTTATTTCTATATATTCAGGATTTGCTTGTAGCCTTACTTCCTGCAAGATCTTTCCATCTATTTCAACTGTGTCAAACTATGACAAAAACAGAAGAAACAGGGATAGACTAATATGTCATTCATGAGAGATAAGCTGAGAGAGCAAGAACTGGGTGGCGAAGGAGAAAAAGAACTCTTCCCATTCTAGCTCTATATAACTAACCCATTGTAAATGACTAAGGTTATCATTAGCTGCAGTAACACCTTACATGTGTCTAGGGGCCACATAACTTCCAAAACCCTCTTCTCTTCGTTAACTCCTCTCATCCTTTGACAGCCTGTCAATCTGCCAGCACAGACCTTATTAGCTCCTCTGTGTGTCCCAGCCCTGCAGTTACTTCCTGCTGCTCTTTCTAAACCTGGTACCTCAGATCATAGACACAGGAGAGAATCAGCCATGCATACCTCCCAGAAAGCACAGTGTCTGGCCATCCTGCTCAGGTGATATGTGGAAATTAGTGCACTGCAGTTCATTTCTACTCAGACAGAATTCAAACCACTGAAAAGCCGAGGTCAGATAACTAACATTATTGAGGTCATGCTATTTTTTCTATGGAGACATGTGACGGCATTAAATATGGATAGTATGGATTAATTCCAAAAATTTTTCTCTTTTATATCATTGAGTCACTTGGGTTCCATCCATTTCTCTTGTAAATTAGCCTCTGATAATCAAAATTATGACCCCTAGGTGCCACAAGACAATGAAATACCTCCTAATTACCAAGAGGTGTTCGTTTATGACTTTTTGATACACAGTTTCAAGGATTTTACTGCCTTGTCGTGTCTTGAGAATCAGGTGATCTGCTCATGTTATTAAATGTTTCTCACAATAATACTTCTGTAAAAACAAAGTCATATACTTAGTGTTGAATGCAGTTAAATCATATAGGGGATTTTCCCTTACACTTATGGTTAATGCCATTCATTCTGGCTTACTTGCTCATTATCTGTAAGTCCTTATTGAAGTAAAACAATGTTGAGTGACATCATTAGGATGCTTTATCATGAGTGGATGCCTTCTCTGCCACATGCATGATCAAATATCACATAAGACCCATGAGGTATTATTCCCAGCATCTTATAAAGTCATCCCCAGGAAACATACATTGCTCAAAGCCAAATGACTAATAAGTAGCACAGAAACAAAATTCTATATATGTAAGTCAAAAACTTTCCACATCAAACCACAGGCATGCCAGAAACTAGTCTTACAGAATTGATGCTGGGAGCTTCAGCCAGCCCTTTCCTGAGCTTGTCAGAGGAGGTAATATCAACCAACTAATCAGAGGTTGAGACATCTCGTTGTCATCTTTATCATCAGTGCCCAATGATGTCCTCAGTATTCCCTTACATTACATCCACCTGGGGAGAGGCCTGCCCTGCCCAGTGCTTTATTTTGTGGAGGTGCTTTTATTCATTCAGAATTGAAGCAAGACCATGACATGGCAGGGTCCTTCGTAATCACTTTTTTTCCCAGGTATGAGAATAGGAAGTTTTAAAAGGAGATACTGGTACAGGAGTTCTCCATTTACCTTGGATACAAAGTAGATTTTTTTTCTGCCTTTGTCTGATGAACAGAACAGGAGGTGCTCACTTTTCTTGGAGAGTGTGAAATAAGAGATAGCTTTGAACAAGGGCATCCAGACCAGCTTCTAAGTCTAATCAGAACCCGTTCTTAAACAAACTGTTCTGATATTAACAAGTGACAGAGCAAAGTCATTGCTTTGAACATGCCCACCTGCACAGTGGCAGGAGAAGGTGAGGGACATCTCTAAGGAAGCCAAGCGTGGGCTATTAATTATGTGTAAGGAACGAACAGCCCCTGGGAAGCCACACGCAGCTTGAGAAACCAAAACACTGCGCAGACTTCTACTGTTTAAATGAGAAATTGCTCATTCCAAATGCAAATCGCCCGCTCATGGAAAGGTGCTAACAAAGCAACACTGTGCCTCTCTGCTCAGGAATACTAAAAAGAAATGTCTTCTGTATTTATTAAGCACTTATAATTATTCCTGACATTTCAAGTATAGTGGGAATAGAATTGGAGATTAGGGGAATATAATTTTAGCATGATGTCAGTCTTTAAAGAATTGAATGAGTGAACACAGAAATCATTCTTTAAGTATGACTCTACCATTTAATTAAGGAGAGAGAATGAATGAATGAATGAATGAATGAATGAATGAATGAGCGAATCAAGAATGAATGAAAGGAATTCTGTCATCGTTCTTGGATGAGTGTCATTTTGAACAGTTGGGCATAATGGCAAGATCAAGGTTGTTGTCACACAATAAGACTTATTAAAACTTAAGGACAAAGGGGAATAAGAGGTATGTGACAATGGAATTGGAGAGAGGATGTGGGATACTTGAGGGCCCAGTCCCCCATTCCCTTCTGTGACCTTGCTCCTGTGGAAAAGTAGCAAAGCCTAAACAAGAAAGATTTCTTAAGAAAAGGAATTCCAGTGTCAGCACCCAAAAAGGTGACTTTTGCATCTGGAATATCGGAGGGCTTCTGAAGTGCTGTCTCATTAAAATGTATGACCAGAATTAATTCACATTCATTTTGTTAAGAGCCAAATCACCTGGGTTGAGTTTGTGTGTGGATTCATAAAAAATGAATAATGAGAAATGACAACAGATCCATGCAGTGGCCAGGGAGGAGGGTTATAGGTAAAACAGAGCATCTTCTTCCCCTCTGTGGGGGAGGGGGTGCCTGGGGAGATAGTCCAGTCACTGAAGTCATTTTTTTGCAAGCATGAGGACTTTTTATCCATCCCCAGATCCCATGTTAGGAAAAAAAAAAAAAAGGAGCTGGATATGGTGACACCGTGGAGGAAGCAGAGACAGGAGGAAGCCCAGGACTTACTACCTAACCAAATTAGTCTACTCAGTGAGTTCAAAGCCAATGAGAGATGTGATGGGTGCTACCTGAAGGAGGCATTAGATGTCTTTTGCACATATGTAAACCCATACACACGGGGATGTGCATAAACATACATGCATACTGGAACATGCACACGCACACACCTACATCCAAACACACAAGGACAAGCACACATCCAGAATTTTCATTTGGTGTTTATAGGAATTATTCTGAACCTGTATATGGTATAAAATAAGTAGAATCTTTAAAACAAATGAAAGGCTACATTTTGTAAATACCTTTCCATGGATTCTAAATATGTGGTAATAAGGGGAAAAGGAAAAAAAGAAAAGAAAAGAAAAGAAAAATTTCCAAAAGAAAGTAAGAATTATACATTTTAGTAAGAAAACCTGAAAAACACATTTAATCATCTCTTGGAGCTGGGGTGAGGAAATAGGACCCAGTGGGAGAAGAGTCACGAAGTGTCCTCAGACTTTGCTGCATATACCAATATTTTCTGAAGATAATAAAAAAGGCCAGGTGACCACAGAGGTAGAAACGAAGAGCCTCAGCTCGTGTTATCTCAGAGCCAAAAGAACACTGTACTTTAGGTACAGGTGGCTAATCTTTACAACTGAGAGGCCAGACTGGAAGACTCAACCTCTTCTCCTCACTCTGCACAATTTTTTGGTTGCTTATCACCCAAGGCAGCATTTTCCTTCCCTACTTCTCTTCTATACACAGTTTCCATAGAACGTGCTGTCTTCCCTTGCCAGGTTAAGGCATTTATGCTGAACTGATAGCAGGAAACGTAATGTTTTCCTAAGACTTCAACCACTCTTGACCTCCCAATGGTTCTAATTTTAGAACTGCCCTTGAATGGCAGTTGGTACCTTGGGGACACACCATCCTCATCTAGTGGCTGAATATTGCCAAGACCTCACTTCACAATGAGAGTCTCCTAGAACATAAAGTGACAGGTCCCTTCTATCTGAGGAGAGGCCTGGATATTGATGGGGAAGAATTTGTGAAGAGATGCCTGTAGGATTAAAAAAAATGAGAGAGATTGGCTGGCCTTTGCTTCACCATTTCTTCGATCATATCAGATGAGGCTGTTTATACATCCCTTTATCAAGACCATAATTCTGGACTAAGGTGCTGCTTTGTACATTAAGGTTTTCCTTTCCTTGGGTTTATCAGGTAATGTCTGATCTCTGAGGCAGGAAGACTTACATATAGGAGCCTCTCACTGTCAGCCTCTTGGGGACCAGAAATTGGTTGTCTCATTGGATGGCACGCAATCTGCTAAGGCACCTCGGTGTATCCTGGGGGAAATGACCCAAAATAGCTTCTCTTTGGCTCTCCTGCTGGGCCTCTGAGCTTTTCATGCTATCTAGTGACAATGTCCATTTTAGGACCAAAGGGAAAGAAGTTTTAGTTCATTCCAATGTGTGTGTGTGTGTGTGTTAGTGTTTCACTTAAGATACAGTGTCATAGAAATGGGCACAAAAACCTACAATTTTTTCCTAAAACTTGTATTACTCTTACTTTGGGATATTTATTTTCAATAAGATTTATTTATTTATTTTATGTATATGAATGCTCTATCTGCATGTATACCTGCATGACAGAAGAGAGCGTCGAGATCCAAGTAGAGATGGTTGTGAGCCATTATGTAGTTGCTGGGAATTGAACTCAGGTCCTCTGGAAGGGCAGGCAGTGCTCTTAACCACTGAGCCATCTCTCCAGCCTGGGATATTTATTTTTACTTGGGGTTCCTTGACAGCCTTTCTCAAGACAGCAATGTGGCCCCAAAGGCATCTAAGTACTCTGGCAGTGCTTCTCAACTTGTGGGTCATGATCCCCTTGGCAAACCTCTATCTCCAAAACCAAACCAAACAAAACCCACTTACATTACAATTAATAACAGTAGTAAAGTTACAGTTCTGAAGTAGCAACAAAAGTAATTTTATGGTTGGGGGTCACCCCAACATGAGGAACTGTGCTAAAGAGTCGCAGCATTACCAAGGTTGAGAACCGCTGACAGAGTTCCGAGAAGGGAAGCTGGAAATAAAGAAACAGCTATAAAGGGCACACACTCAAACCGAATAGTTGTTAAACTTTTGTCACCACTGTCTGGACCAAATGGACTTGTATGACTATGTGTTGAAGTCTGGCTCATGATATACGAGAACAATTAAGTCAGTCATCTTGTCGCAGTACTTCAAACCTTTCCTTCCTGTATAGATGCAGCTTTCTCTGGCTTGTCAGATAAACGTCTAACATCCTTAGGTGATTTTGACACAGTCCATGTGATCCATATGTTTCTGCAGAATGAAGTTATGTGTCGCTATGGGTGACAATACAGTTTTAAAGTCATGCTGTCCCTGTGCTGAAAGGGATTCCCTGTGTCCACCTCAGCCTTCTCTGAAGTGTGTACTTTCTCACCAAAAGGACGGCTTTTGACTGCAGATGCCTCATCAGAGCTAGAGGCTCGTGCACATAAACTAAGTGTTCTTCAATGTGCCCTGCACTGAGGTAAGCATTTAGCATAGATTAATTCTCAGTATAGTCATTTTTATTCCTATTTTGTAGGCAAGGAAGCCAATTCATGAGGAGATAAAATAACACATCCAGCTTGCAAAGACAGGGCCAGGATATGACCTCAGAGGGCCTGCTTCCATAGGTGACATTCAGGTCAATGGTCTCCTAGAAGGTTCTATTTAGTTATTTTTATGTGAACGGGAAGTAGCCAAATAAGCATAGTGGTCAGGACAGATCACAACATCACTTTAGTTTCAAGCCAGTTGATTTCATTCAGATAGGAAGAAAAGAGCCAATATAAAGAAATCACCTTTTTGCTCAAGGTTCCAGGAATTGAGAACTTTCAGATTGGTGACCCATGCCTCAGACAGCCATATGTCTATGCAGTAGAAGCATAGACACTGCAGAAAGCCAACAGAGTTAAGTGCACTGTGTAGGTGTTTGCTTTCCAGCCATCCTCATGATCTTCTTAGGAGATGTGGTGGAGATACTGGCAGTGGGAGAGGCTCTCTGTATTTAGATACTCTCAGGACTCACATGGGAGAAAATGTAAAACACAACTCCTATTAGATGAATTTCAGTGACTATGAGACTCTTTAGTTGGTCTAGGACAGTGATTCTCTGCTCCGGCCAGCGGAGCTAAGGTTATTCGCGGGTTAAAAGAGAATCCAAACCTGTGAAAAGATGGGCGAGAAAGAGAAACGAGTCCAAGCAAACAGGTGCTTGTCAAGGACTAACTTTACTAAACAGAATCAGCTTTAAATAGGGTTCAGGATAAGGAAGTAGGGTGGGTGAAAAATTACAGATTCTTCTCGGCCAGGGGCCTGAAACATCTTGTGATAAGCCATGGTTCTGTGAGCACATCTCTGCTGTTGCCAAGCAGTATGTTTACTGCAGGTAAGGGAACGGGCATCTCCAAGCAGTATGTTTACTGCAGGTAAGGGAACAGGCAAATTGAGGCAAGTTGGTAAGCTTCCACAGGTGGTCTCTGAAGTTGGCGAGTTCCCTCAGGTGGTCCCTGACAATTCTCAAATCAATTCTCAAATATCTGATATTTACATTATTATTCAGAACAGTAGTAAAATTACAGTTATGAAGTAGCAACAAAATAATGTTATAGCTGGGGAGGGTCACCACAACATGAGGAACTATACTATAGGGTCACAGCATTAGCAAGATTGAGAACTACCGGTCTGGAACTCATTGGCTTTATCTCATTGAAGTTGCAAATGAAAATCTAATCAACCAAATATATTACATGTCCCTGTGTTAAGTTACATTTTTTCACCTAGCCAAAGGGGATTTAATATAACAAATAAATTGCATGATTTTCAAACTGAAACAGAGAGACTGAAAATTTATTTCAAGAGTCTGAATGGGCAGATGATCCAATCATCAAAGTGCTTGCGATGCAAGCATGGAGACCCAAGTTCAGATTCCACAAAGCTGGCATGGAATGTGTGCCTGTGAGCTCAGTGACGGAGAGGCAGACCAGGATGGTCTCTGAGGCTTCCTGGCCAGGTGGCCCAGGTAAATCAATAAGCTCCAGGTTCACTGAGAGATCCTCTCCTCCCCCAAAAAAAGGTGAACGGTAGTTAAGGAAGTGCTTAATAATAACCTCTAATCTCTATATGTTCAACCACATGAATGAGTATGAATGCTACATACACAAATACACAGATACACACAGGCACACCAGCAAGAAATTGTCAATCTTGACATTTCAGAAAGTTGGAAATATTCTTCCCTGCAAAGGCCAAGTGATTAGGAATCTAAAATGAAGCATTTCATCTTCATAATTCATCTTGGGAAGATGCTGTGGTTTATCTGATCACTTTAGATCTGATGGATTCCCACACATTCAAGTCTTCACTTCTGTGTTCTGTGTTCTGTAAAGTCTCAGACTGGATTTCAGGAAGTCTTTAGAGGACTTTCATGGGGTAAGATATGCTTTATGACTTTAAGGCAGATTGGCCCAACTCTGCCAGCTCATCAATGAAAAAGGTTGGCAAAATTCCAAAGGTGATTAGTTTTATATTTGTTATTTCACAGGGTGGAGTATGTTTGAGTGTATGAAAGGGAAAGCCTATACTTGTATAGCTCTTAGGAGAACATTTCCGCTAAACCTCTTTTTATTCTTAAAAAAAAAAAAAAAAAAAAAGGTTGAAACAATCCCAGCACTCATGACAATTCTAGGCCATTCTGTCACCAGAATAGAATTCACCCCAGAATAGAATTCACCCAAACTTGGTACTAAGTCTTGACAATACAAGTCATCAGAGTGTAAATATCGACTCCAAATGCTGATTGCTTTTGTCCTGTTTTTTTTTTTTTTTTTTCTTTTTTAAGAACAAAATTGTCTTTTGTGAAGGTTTTGCTGTGTAAAGAGGTAGGGTTTTGAACTCAATCCTAACTACTCAGGAAAGATTGTACCATGCCTGTGCTGTCTAGAAGAAGGATCAAGGTCCAGCTCACTATGGAGCCCAGGAGTGTTTTCATATTTGTAGCCATCACTTGTGCCGGATGCACACGTGTTCTTCTAGCTCCTCGTATCACATTCTAGGTGATTGCACTGTAAACCAATTAGAACAACAGTCACGTCACACTTCCTCGTTGTCAGGGGTCATCCTCACGTGACGCTCAGTGATTTCCTTATACTTGGGTAATTAGGTACAGGAGCACCTCCTGATCATCCATGGGTCAGCTATGTGGACTCTAGCTGCCAAAGGCGCTTCTCCTTCTGAACAGAGCGCTTTGCTCAGCCAGTGTAGACATGGCCTGATAAACAATGGAACTTCTCCCTTGAGAACTGGAATGTGGATTGATCTAATTCTTTAACTGAAAGTTGTTCACAGGTTTGATGAATGGTTGAAATGACTGCGTTCTAGTAAAATGGACCCGAAATTGACGATAATGTGATGAGTAGCATAATTTATAATGAACTTGAAAGGGGTAGCACTGAGTGTAGCAAAAGCTAATCAAGGGACTATCAAATCAAGGTTTTTATGTGAGCTTAACTATGTGTGGCAGGGAGGTTCTTGCGGGCTTATATCTGTCAGGTCTTAACGCTAAATCTGTCAGAGTGCTGCCTTGGTCATGTCACTTTTAACCAAGATGTCACCTACATCGCGAGAGGCATCCTGCCTTGCGGTCTCCTCCCTCTGTTTTACTGGGATAGCAAATGCAGAGGGGCATCTCTGTTAACAGTGCACTTTTATTTTGCAGATCTCAGGCTCCTGGAGTGAGTGAGGAAGTGCTTTAACAGCCGCCTTTGCACTCCGCACAGGATGGCTGCAGGGAATGTACTCAGACATGCCCCAGAGACAGCTGCCCAGGGTGACTGAGGTACCTGTGAGATTGAAACCAGGTGTGTGAAGGGAGCTAGAAACTTGAACTGTTGCCTGTGTTTTTCTTTTCTTGTACTTAGGCCTGCCGAGGAAATTGGGGAAGCTGGTGGCTTAAGACTTAAAACACACCTTAATACCCAAACCAATCTCTCTTAGAATTTGACAAATACTCCTACCCAGGCTTTCCCAGACTCTCTGTACCTCACCAAACTTCTAAGCTTTAAATCTTAAAAGCAAGATCATGGTTTTTCATATATTAAAACCAACTTGAATTTAGAGTTGTCTTTTAAAAGTTAAAACTTGAACTTTGATATTTTTTTTAAATCAATTGTCTATTTCCTCCAAAGTATCTGGTTTGTGGGGAAGGGGGGGGGAGATAAGTTATTGGTGATATGACTCCACTGTGAGAAACCTAAGAAAAATATTACCTTGAAACTCTCTTCAAAACCAATACTCACATTATCTTTAATGGTTGGTAAGTGGTTTAGGAAAAAAGCTAGCAACGTTAACAGCTTCAGAAAATACAAACCCTTTCTCCTTAGAAGATTAAGTTGTGCTTAATAGCCTATACGCTTAATTTGTTCAGAATCTACACAGTCTTTGTCGCTGTATTTTGTTAGAAAGGAAGGAGAGGCTGTTTCTACAGGTGTCACAGAAAAAATCGATACTGAGCCACGGATTATTGGATCCCATAGAACCGTGGAGACTTGGCAGTGAAATTCTTCCAAAGGTGAGTAGGGGCATTGATTTTCCTTCTCATGCCTGAGGAAATATGGCACAAGGAACAGAGACTAAATTTAGATTGGAAACAAGTGTGACATGACACTTTACTTCAAAAAAAAAAATGCTAACTTCTCCAAACTGTAAGTGTGGAAATTTAGTGATAATCTGAGCATATAGTTTGGTATCATTCAGTTTTCATAGATTTGCATAAAAGTGTGTTTGTAAATTTAAAAAAAAATAGCACAATTGTTCGGCATTCCCTTTGTAGTTCAGATTCAGCTTTTGTGTGTGTGTGTGGGGGGATAAATGTATCATATAATGTGGACCTCTCCCTCCTAAATTCCTGATATGAATACAATAACCTGTTAATTTCTAAGGAAAACAGTCCCAACATTCAAGTAATTTCACTTAAAAGTAGGAGCCTATCACTAACCTTTATGCTTAAATTCTGTTTTCCCCATATAATTTGTACTGTGGCTTTTAGACACACACTCAACTTGCGTGTGTGTTTACATTACAGTTTCCTCTGGATGTCTGAAAGTTGAAAGGAAAAAAACCAAAGCTGTTCCTAAGTCCTTGGTTGTTTTACCGCATCACTTAGCAGTCCATCTGCACAGGCAGAGGTGTTCCTGGTTTGGCAACTATAAATCCTGTGTTAAGTCAGCTGAAGAACATTTTACACATCGCTCATCCTATTATGAGCTGCTCTTCCGTCTCTCAACAAGGTAAGAAGAGACAAAGTCTGAGCTGACTGCAAGAAGCAGAGGATGTTGCATGTAGGAAAACCTGCTATCAACGCACACATGCATATATATATCAAGTTATAATAGATAATGTTCAACTTACTTTCTAAACAAAAGCATAATTGTAGCAATTAGGCTTGGCTCACATGATGGCATGCTCATCTGTCAGTGGCAGTGCCCACGTATTCAGTCCTGGGGCCTGGGTTCTGGTTCTGTCATGTTGTCTTCCTCCTGGGGAGTGATGTGGGAAATTTTTGAAAATACAATGAATTTGAGCAGAGTTGATGCCCAGAAAGGGTTATTCGTGCTTAAAAACAGAAAATAGCCAAGTGACCACGTTAATCTGGCTAGCAGGAGATATAGCTGAAAGAAACTCATTTGTGCAATCAGAAATTGACTATAAAATGTCAAACTACAAAAGGCTTGCTAGTTTATAGTAATGAACATGATGATCTTGGCATTGATATTTTTTTAATTGACAACTTTAAAAAAAACCCTCATTCTCTTTTGTTTAGCCTAAACGTTTTAGTTTGGCTGAATCACTAAAGGCTGCGTACAATCTTTACTGAAACTTGGTCACCTACACAGTATGCTGACTCTGGTTGTACCCCGTGTCACTGTTCTGTGCAACACAACCCACCAGCGGGCACAGAATTGTTCACAGAATAACTGAAAGTTTTTGGATTTTCCATTTAATGAGGTAAGATTTTATCGTGTGCCATGAAACTGCGTTTAATTCGATTACTGTTCCAGCATGCTTCACATGCCTTGTCTGAACTGTGGCTCCTTTGAAATGTTTAAAACTAGTCTGTTTAATGATTTTATGTAGAAATCAAAATGTTTTTACTCTTTTCCGTATTCATTAGCATGTATAACTCAGAATTACATACAAAGAATAAAAATGAAGCAAAAATGGTATACATTACAGCTCTTTGGGGACAAAGGCCATGCTATTTTTTACTCCTTGCTGAGGTTTAATAACCGGTGTATAAATTCTTCAAAGTGAACAAACCAAAGACAATAGCATCCTTTTGAGTGCTTTGAGGTTCAAATAGGAAATAGAGATTTTTGTGATGAGTAATAACCGAATGTGCACTGTTCCAATAGTGAAGTGACTTTGTGAGAAGAGTAAAAAGTACAACCACCAAAGGTGAGATGACACAGGACCTAAACCTGAGAACAGTTACTGAAACCTGTGCACCCAGTTCAGAATGCACTAGTGTCTAGCGCTTTTCATTTGGCACACATATTGTGGAAACCAAAATGAAAACAGTCTGTTCATGTCTACCCAGAATATTAAAGTGGAATCTCTCATGAGATACTGAATATTTGTTATTTATATCTGAGCGGTATGGTGCAGCCATTTTCGTTCTAGGTTAAGCACGTTTTATGGATTTTTCAAGGTGAATATTTCCTAGAAAATTTGGGGAAGTGAAAATTCAGTGAGGCATGCTTGTCTTTAGTGTTTGAGCTGTCGGAGATGCCAACATGGCAGAATACAATGTCTTCAGCTTGGAAATATTTTATTTGCTTGTTTCTCATCATCCTTTGGGGTCTTTCTGGACTCCCCCTCTCTTCTATTTCTCTTTGATGTTTCTATTGTATTCCACTTGGCAGCTAAAGGACAGAAGTAGCAATAAGGCCGCCTGGCTACATTTTCACAGTGCCACCAACTGCGAGTTAAGCTGACAAACATTTTGAGAGCTTGGCCCATTTCATTCACAGCAGGATAGCAGGTAAAAGCATTTCTGTATTAAAATATACATTTTGTTTATCTGGGTTTTTGGGTTTAATTTTTCTAGCTTGATAATCAGGGAAGAAATGGCAGTAGAGCTGGGGATCAAATGCCTGGGGTATTTAATCAAATACCCAGCAACTCCTGATTACAGGATACAGAAATTCCACTTTTAAGAATCACTATGGTGAATTTTGTCAACTCAAATGGGTTCCCTCTTCCACACACCATGAAATTGGAGTGCTTCCTTCTCACCCAAACAGAATACAGTGGAAGAACTGCAATGTGCTTTCCTGCTAACTGCTGGGTTATTGGAAACTAAATGTGTGGAGTACAAATTCTCTTTGCATGTGTATATCTGTACACAGTGTGCACAATGGCACAGCTTATGTGTTTGATTTGTGAGAGTGAGCCACTGAGGTTCAATTTCACTGCGTTCTGCTGACTTGATGGTTCCTTAAGTGCAAGCCATCTTCCATGTTGGGTGAAGCTCACTTAATCAAGCAAACATCCCAAAGCAGAATATATGCTGATCTTTGACTGTGTGACCTTCCACCCCACTGGGCTAAACATTCCTACAAATGGGAGCCTGTGGAGTGATAGAGTGAGACAAGAATGTGTGGGTTTGGTTTGGTTTGGTTTTTCCCCGAGCAGGAGTAGATTGAAGGAGTTTGCCTATGATTGGTAAAATTTGGATAAATAAAATCTATTTGCATTCATGCTGGTTATATTTTTAAGGTTAGACCTTTATATGAGAGTCACCTGGGATGAATCAGTATAATACTGTCACATTTATGGTGGGAGAACTGAAGTTCTGAGATACGGCCTGTTACAGGGATTATAACATTACTAGCTATGAATGAATCACATTTCCTCAGCTGGAGTCCAAATACACAGCTACTGAAGTCAGTTTCACAAAGCCTCTTCCGCTGGTGTTAGCACCTATGCATGTGCCGTCTTTGGCCTGCCTTGGAGCTTGACTGGCATTTTGTTTTGCATCCTATAGATATTTCTTTTTAGACTAGATCTTCTGTTAACAAAAGGTGCAGTGAAAAAGTCACAGAGCCCTTTTCAGAAGTTTGATAAGGGAAATTATTAGTTGAAGGCCCATGTATGCCTGCGCTGTGAGTGTGCCTAGAGTCTTTCTTTTGTAATCATTTATTACAGTTTATTCAGTTTGCTGGCTGTAGCCCTCTCCCTCATCTCCTCCCAATCCCACCCTTCCTCCCTTTTTTCCCCCTGTGCCCCTCCTAGAGTCCACTGACAGGGGAGGGTCCTCCCCTTCTATCTGACCCTAACCTATCAGGTTTCATCAGAACTGACTGTCTTCTTCTGTGCAAGGCTGCACACCCCAGGGGAAGGTGATCAGAGAGCCTGCAATTGAGTTCATGCCAGAGACAGCCCCCGTTCCCCTTACTAGGGAACTCACTTGGAGACTGAGTCTATGGGCTACATCTGAGCATGGGTTTTAGGTCCTTTCCATGCATTGTCCTTGGTTGGGGTATCATTCTCTTCAGGGTCCCGAGGGCCCAGATTTATTTATTTATTTATTTATCTATTCATTCATTCATTTATTTATTTATTTATTTATTTATTTATTTATTTATTTATTTATTTATTTATTTATTTATTTATTAGCTCTGTTGGTCTCCTTGTGAAGTTTCGGCCCCCTCCAGGTCTTTCTATCTCCCCTTCTTTCACGATTCCCTGCACTCTGCCCCAAGTTTGGCTATGAGTCTCAGCCTCTGCTTCGATATCTCAATCAGGAGAGTCTTTCAGAGGCTGTCTGTGGAAGGAAGGCTCCTGTCATGTTCCCTGTCTTCTCCTGCTTCTATTGCATTTGTCCTTCTGAATGAGGATTGAGCATCTTCCTTAGAGTCTCCTTTGTTGTTTAGGAGTACAGATTTTAGTATGTTTATCCTATATTATATGTTTAATATCCGCTTATAAGTGAGTATATACCATGTGTGTGTTTCTGCTTCTGGGATACCTCACTCAGGATGATCTTTTCTAGTTTCCACCCTTTGCCTGCAAATTTCATGTTTTCCTGATTTTTAATAGCTGAGTAGTATTCCACTGTGTAAATGTACCATAATTTCTTTATCCATTCTTCTGTTGAGGGACATATGGGTTGTGTTCAGCTTTCCTAGAGTCTTAACAAAGGTATAAGGTCCCTTCTAGTTCAGTGGCTGGATAGCTCCTTTAGACAATTTGTCCAGGCTGACAAAGTTTTTCAAGCTTAATGTTCTGTAGGGAGAGTGGGATACTCATTTGCTCTAGGGTCAGGATCAATAAGTTTAAAAATATTTCAGAGTTACTTCTCTGTTTGCCTAAGGTAGCACCACCTTGGCGAGGGCATGATCCATTCAGAGAGTAGACAAGGCCAGCTCTGCTGTGCTCTAAGTACAAGGTGGGTTCATTTTCTATGATCAAGAAGAGGCCTTTCATTTGTTCATTCGATGTGCTTTGCATTTCCAAAAAGTTTTGAAGGGTAGTTATATGTGAGGCCAAGGTTTGGGATGGTAGAACACAAAAGCAACTTTCAAAAAGTTTTTTTTTTTTTTTAAATTCTAATTTGTTGAAAAAATGCTAGAAAAATGTCTTTGTTTTGGGATCAAATGGTTTAATAAAATGCAGCATAGCATACCTGTCATGAGAAGGAGTAAGGGAGGGAAGGAGGCACCCTTAGCTGCTATGGCTCCTGAGGGCCTACTAGGCTAATAAGCTGTTAATGAACTCGAAGCTAAAAAGATGTACCAGTGCTGTGTAATGGTGCATGAAGATAACAGTCCACCTTGATCTGGTGCTTTTCTAATTATTAATCCCAGTGGCCCACAATGCAGGTCAAATACCTGCACCTGTGCTTTTCTGCATAGCTTTCTGTGCACATCTTTCTAAGTAACGAAAACGGCTTGGGAGGGAGACCTCAGTGTCCAGCTGTGTTGCCCCAAAGCAGTGAATTTTAAACTTGAAGTTTGGGGCTTTATTTTAGAAACACACATTTTGCCTTTTATTCTAATTTAATCACATGTACTTCCTTGTTTAAAAAATATTCTATGTGATTCTCTTTGAGTAAAGCTGGTGTTTAATGGACATGCCATATCTACCCCTCTGGACTCTGATAGGCTTTTGTTGGATGTTTCCTGTGCACATAACACTCCTGTTCAGTTTGAAAAAATACAGACTAGAGAAACATGGAGTTGTGACACTTTAGTTGGAAACAGGGGACGCCTTGTAAATGATTGTCACAGACCTGAACACATTTTTTTCTACCCAGAGACTTTAGGCAACGATCCTCGTAAAGTATAAACGATCCTCTGAATTTGCAAAACTGTATTGAACTGAAATCAGTTCTTCTTGGCTTTAGGAGGTTGCAGTTTTGTTGTTAGCATCATAGTGACACGGCAACTTCTTCTTGGTTCCTCATCACCACCTTTGACAAATGTTCCACACATCAAGACTGTATTTACCTTTCATTCCCCACCCCCTCTGTTGTGCTTCATTTCTTGACTCAAATTTTGTGTACGAAGGTTGGGCAAAATCAGAAGAATGGGAACTTGGAATGGGGTTTTTTTACTCCCTTGGTGTGGCTCTTGTGTGTGTCTGTCTCTCTGTGTGCATGTGTAATCCATTGCAGCTCATGTTGGTGCACACTGGTTAAAGTGGCACTGACTTCAGTGTTTGAATTCCTGCCATTCTGGTCATTCGCTCTATGGAACATTTTATTTTTATTTTTATTAATTACAGTTTATTCACTTTGTATCCCCTCTGTAGCTTCCTCTGTCCTCCCCTCCCAACCCCACCCTCCTTCCCTTTTTTTCCATCCATGCCCCTCCCCCAGCCCCTGATAAGGGAGGTCCTTCTTCCCTTCCCGCTGATCCTAGTCTATCAGGTCTCATCAGGAATGGCTGCATTGTCTTCCTCTATGAAACATTTTTAAACCTGCTTCCTCACTTATAAAATGAGACTATTTACCCTAACCCCCATAGCATGATTCAGAAATTAAATAGTACAATGAACCTAAGAACAATGCTTAGTGCATGGCAAGAGGTCAATGCACATTAGTAGTCCTCTTTCATGTATTTATTGTGTGCCTGCACACACACCTATAACCCTTTTCAACATACCACATTATTAATCAGAGCATACTGGCTAATCTTCAGGGGGAATCGTGAAAAGGCACTGCTTGCCATCAGCATTGGCATCTTCCAGTGAGCAGATGCGTCCTCTTCTTACTCAGTCACGGTGCCCGATGCCCTGCCTCTCTGCTCCTTTTTGCTGGCAGACTTTTTCAAGTCAGAGCTTGCAGTTCATCCACACAAAGGTGTAGATGACTGAAAACATTTGCTGTGCCACCCTTAGAAAGGCCACTGACCTCTTCTCAGGAACCAAGTGCTGAGCTGAGGCAATCGCGGGCACAGGCAGCAACTGGAGAAATTATTCTTACTGTGCAGTCTTTGGCTGTGCTCGGAACATTCCCCAGAGTCAGGAGGGTTAACTGGGCCAAGGGGTGAGGTTAGTTCAGCTGCTGAAGGTGCCTGCTGGGGCTCTCTGTGGGGTTTGCCTGACATTCTTAAAGGCAACCTCTCTCTAAGCCTGGGGCCATTTAGGAAAGTCTGTCAGCTTTTCCATTTTTTAAACCATCCCTCCTTTTAATTTGTGACTGTGGATTTTGAACCTTGCTATGCTTTAGACACAAGCGATAGCACTTTGAACATTTTCCTAATATTATTCTTTTTGTTTGGATATATATTTTTCCCACCCCATATCCTATTCACACATTTTCCTCATACTTGCCCATTGTATTTCTCTCACAAAGGTTTGTGATCAAGGTTGAAAGTTTTTTAGTGCATCAGACAGTATTTCTGACACTTTCTTCTGAAATATTCTGTTTTGCCTTTTATGCAAATTGTAGGCAGATTTTAGAATTTGAAGTTTTCCACTTTAAGGTGCAACACACTAGAGGGTCACACTTCAATAGCCTTGTAATTTATCTGTCTGCTAAATGAAAGAATTCTAGGGTAGCCAATGTAGCTTTGTTATAAGATGGCACAGAAAAGCCCTTCCAGGCAATGAGAGGAATTTAAGGAGAGTTAATCCTTTCTAGTTTTTACTAACTGCTTTGTTTATCCCCAAGGTGGTAAGAAGAGGGACTGACCCTCTTTATAAGAACCAATCAGATAACTGCATTCTGTAAACACCTAAGTGGTGCAGACATTGTTCTCAGTTTCTTAAAAAAAAAAAAAAAAAAAAAATAGTGCCGCCTTTGATCTCAACACTCAGAAGGCAAAGGTAGGTGGGTATCTGTGAGTTCAAGGCCACCCTGGGCTACACCCAAGATTACACAGTTAGACTCTGTCTCTAAAAACAATTTCTTTTTTCTACATCAACTCTCCTCTCAAGTATTTTTGTTCTAAGAAAGGACTTAGATTAAGTCAGTGTGTTTGGTTGTTTGTGGAAAACAGTTCAGATTATCTCTCCTTAAATTACCTGCACAGACTGGAATAGCTTTTTTTGTGGCATCCTGTAACATAGCTGTCAATGGCTACCCTAGAATTCTTTTACTTATTGTACAGATATCCAAGAGGAGAATTTTCAGAGAGAGACAGGAAAAATGTCCACTTGTAAACAGATGGGCTATCCCAAGGTCAGGGCAGTGTGTGTTGCCTGTCCAGGATCAGGGTCCAGGTCACTGTGAGGTTTGCATTAAGGCAACAAGACCGTTTCCAAATATTTCAGAATATTCTGCACACATGAGAAGAGATGAATGTTATTGTCTATTGAGTACCTACTATATATGAGACACATACCATCATCATCATCATCATCATCATCATCATCATCATCATCATCATCGTCAGTGTTACATAACAATAATAGTAGTGATGGTAATAGCTAACGTGGGGCTTTACAGAGCCCTAAAGAGGCACCAGTGTATACAAGTTGTCTAAGTTCCTAATCCTGTGACATTTATATTATGGAGGATAATGATGCACAGACCAGTGCTTATTACGTATGGTTCCAAAGATTCTGACATATGCATTTCATTTTGTGTATTTGGGAGCTGAGGTCACTGAGCAAGTCACTTGTCCATGTCGCTCCTTGTGGAAGATCTGGAACGCATGAGCTCACTGTACCACACCTGCTTTTCTGATTAGAATTCCTAGAAAGGACTTCCACCTTGTTTCTGTTTTGTTTTGTTTTTCCTCTTGTCTCCAATTAGACAATTTGTCTACTTTGTTTAGTAGAGACAAATAAAATCTTCAAATAGAATAAAGTGAAATTACTAGGAAACTAAAGTGACAAACACAAAATAAAAACAACTTTTGTTTTGTTTGTTTCTTGAGACAGTTTGTCTGTGTAACCTTAGGCTGTCCTCGAACTCACAGAGATCCACCTGCCTCTGTCTCCTAGAGTTCTGAGATTACAGGCTTGTGCTATTGCACCTGGCCATATAAAGCAACTTTTTAGAGCTTTTATACAGTGCTGGCTCGATGATTAAGGGTACTGACTGCTCTTCCAAAGTTCAATTCCTAGCCCCCACATGGCAGCTCACAATTGTCTGTAACTACAGTTCCAAAGGGATCTGACACCCTTACACACACACACACACACACACACACACACACACACACACACGTACAAGCAGGCAGGACACCAATGTACATAAAATAAATACAAACAAAAATTTAATAAAAGAACTTTTATACATTATGTATGTAATGTTTTGTTCTTATTTTTTTTTAGTTAAAAAAATCCATACAATATATTTTGGTCATGTTTCCCTCCTCCAATTTCTCCTCCATCCTTCCCATCTCCTTACCCAATGGGAAAAGATCTTTACCAACTGTGTCTGATAGAGGGTTAGTACTTAAAATATATAAAGAACTAGAAAGAAAACCTGAACATCAAAAAAGAAAAATCAATTTAAAAATGGCCTATAGAACTAGGCAGAGAGTTCTCGAAAGATGAAATACAAATGGTTGAGAAACACTTAAAAGAAAGGCTCAACATACTCAGCCATTAGGGTAAAATCAAAACTACTTTTGTCTTATTGTCTGTTGTGCAACAGAAGAAATTACATAGTTCAGGTTGGTGGAGACCATTACAACAACTGGCAAGACACACTGGTGGTGAGGATGTGAGGAAGACACACACAAGGGGAACACTCATGCGTTGCTGGTGAGAGTGGAACAGCTGTTATGGAGATCATTGTGGCAGTTCCTCAGGAAGCTGAGATCTGCCTCAAGATATAGCTATCCCAACTTTGGGTGGGCATATCAGCAATGAAGATTTAATATTTATAGCAGAAACTGGCTGGGCACAACACCTGGGACACACCCGGGTGGGAAATAGATAAAAATACAGTTAAAAGTCACTCTCCATCCTTTCTGTGTTTTTTATTTACCCAAACTTAGATAGAATGCCTTAACAGTATACTCATAAGAATTAAATTCGTTCTGTTTTGCATGTGCCTAACACTAAAGCCTGCGGTCTCATCCCGCACCTCACCCAGGAATGGAGTCCCCACTAAATGAGTTCCCTGGAGATAACAGACATACCACTGTATTGAAGGGATACAGCTTTCCTCTCTGGAGGGCAGGCTCCATTTAGGGAGGTTCAAGAAGCTAAAAGAAGTGATAACAAAAACAGGAAAGCAAACTTTGTAGGTTCTCTCTACAGCGATGGGAGGGATCCTTCCCTGCTGTGGCTTCCTGGGCAGAATGAGACCCTTAACTCTCTATACTGTTTGTACCACTCCCCCAAACAAATCTCCAAGTAATAGGACAGCAAACAAAGAGGCAGCTCATCTCTCCTGGGGCAGGTGTGTGGAGCAGGTAGTAGGCGCCAGAGCTCATTCCATCTGCAGAATTTATGCTCAGGAAACAGGTGCGAAGGAAAGCGTGAGTAAACAAAAAAGGTCAAGCCCCACGTTTATATTTATTTAGCCGCAACATGCCCTAGACTTCAAGACGAAGCTTAGTTTCTTTTGCCCTTGCTCACCATTCTAAGCACACCACCGACTTCTGTAATGTTGTATTATGTCATTATGCTCACTTTGGAACCCTTGTGTTTTCCTATCTTGCTATGTTGACGATGCCTTAAACTTGTGGCAATATTTCTGCCTCCTGAGTGCTGTGTTTATATGTATGTGCCACCATCCCACGACTACTCTGGATTCAGCTGAGCTTCAAAGAAGAAGCAGCTGATCAGAAGTTCTGTTTTGACCCCTGATTATGTTTCATGTGTCACATCCATGTTAGTGTAGAGCTTCCTCTGAATGTAGAAGTGACAAACTTGGGTGGTTGGAGTCAGGAAATGCTTTACAAAAGATTGTCATTAAGTCAAATTATAAAAACAAACAAACAAACAAAAAACTAACACCGTGAGTAGATGACTACTCACGGATTCTTCATGCGCATCTCTTTTCCCTGGGACTCTCTCCCAGCACAGTAGGTGTGCTTATGGAATTTTTCATGTTGTTTTCTTGCATCCCCATGTCATGCTCTATACAACAGCTAAGAGTAAGTGTGGTTAAAAGCAAATTTTACCTATCTTATAGGTAACTTGATTAACACCTATCACATATTGGATGTCAGTCTCCTAGTTTCAAACACTCAACACCCACTGAGTATCTTTATTGTCTTCTTATTTGACCAAATATCAGTAGTGAGTATTTCCTCACTCTTATATGGATCTTTAGCAGGCATTTAACTTAAAGAAAATGCAAGCTTATGTAGAATCTATTTAAAGAATGGACTGTGATAAAAAGGGGCTTTCATTTAAAGAAAATGAGTTACCAAATAAGATAATTTGAATCTCCCTTCTTTCTTTCTTTTAAAAAAGGATTGCAGAAGGCTGAGGAAAATCTGGTCCAGTGTTTGACTAGCCAAAAGATTTTTTGCTTCAATCCAGCATTATAGATGAGAAAAATTTTTAAAAGGAAATAAGGAAAAATTATGAGTAAAAATAATGTCTAAGTTTGCACTGCTAAATGCAAGGCAAACAGGGCCTGGAAAGAGAAGAGATAATATTTCACATGTGCGCACATGAGCATAGAGGCTGGTTCAATATTTGTTGGTAAATGAGGCATTCATGGATCCACACAGAATTGGTGTCATAAACACCAACAATGCAGGAAATGCCAGCTGAAGTGAGAAGGCAACAAAACTCTGTATATGCCAAGAGGGAAGCTAACTAGATGTCAGATGTCAGTAGTTTGGTTTTGACACATATTCCACTCCACCTAGAAGGCCACATGTTTCACACGAGTAGAGTTATGCTCAGGATGGTGCTGATAAACAGGCCTTGATCAATGTTAGCACTAAAACAAACAAACAAACAAACAAACAAAACCTTGGCATTGTCATGGGCCAGAGCTTTTAGCAATTTCAAGTTAAAGCTAGGAATTCAGATACTTATGTAAAGTTGTTCTGGCATATAGGTATATATCTATCTAGTTCACATACTAAGCAAGAAGATATGGATCAATGTGAAATACACACACACAGAGGAGACATACACAAACATGTATGAATTATAACCAATGTACTGCACCCTCTGGTACAGACGAATAAGGAAAGCCTGTCATATATCCCCCATCATTTGAACTAAGTGTTGTTGCACATTAGTAAACCACACTCTTCGGTAGACAAAAAGAACATGGGGCTAGAACACAGAGTGTGGGTGGCAGACATGACGTTCCTTTTCACTAGACAGCTAAGACATTTTCCTCACTAAAACCTGCTTGCTTTCTCATCTATTTAATGTACCCTCAGAGCCAGGTTTGCTGACTTCAGAACTGAATGTACCACTTCCTTATTAAAAAGTCAGGCAGCTCTTCACCCACAGCCTCAGAATCCAAACCAGAGCCGCGTACACTTCCTTAGGCTGTGACCTTCTCCTACTCACCCCACCTGTCCACGTTGCTCTATGTTTTCATGTAAAATTGAACTTTCTGAAACTCATTTTTTCTTGGATCTCAGCCCTTAGCAGCAGTTCTTTTAAACCACAAGCACACAACTACACCATTTGTGCTTCTTTTTAATGGCATTCTAGAAATTTTAAGCTGAACAAGAAATGCAAAACTTGTTAATTGTTTATTATAATGGCTCTATCTACTGAATTTTAATCTAACTGGAAGTCAATGTAAGCACCATATTATGAACTCATTAGACACTCAATTCAATAAGTAGGGCTTAATCTAAACTTTAAAGACCGGTTTTCTTAAAACATTTTTCTTACTGTATGTCAACATTTACAGCCTGGTGTTAACTTACTGCCTAACACTGTTACCTTCACATCACCTTTCCTTTCTCATTGCTCCTTCCCGACTCCTTACCGGATAGTGGAGTTGATGCTTGCATGGCACCAACAATGTGCCCCTTAACTCATAGTCTAAGAGAATGAAAAGGAACACGAGGAAGTACACCACAGCACAGTTGGGATGTTGGCACTTTTGTCAGTTTTTTAAATTTATTTTTTTATAGTTTATTCAACTTATATCCCAATTGTAACTCTCTTCCTAGTCTTCTCCTGGCCCCACCCTCCCTTCCTCTCCCCCCCCATCTTCCTCCCTTAGTCCTCAGAAAGGGGGAACTCTCCTCCCCTACCATCTGACCCCAGCCTATCAAGTCTCATCAGGACTGCCTGAATCTTCTTTTTCTGTGGCCTGGCATTGCTCCCCTCACCCCCACCCCCCAACAAGGGGGAAGCGATCAAAGAGCAGACATCAGAGTCCATGCCAGCTTTAAGGTATCAACAAAATGGAACAGTATGTCAATGGGTACAGACTGAAGCAAAAGAGACTTAGACAAGAGTTATAACATGGAAACCAAGCAAAAATGGCTACCAATTTGAGAGGTACCCTGGTGTCAAGATTCATTAAGTTACAAGCAGTGGAAAGAGAGACAGGAGTAGAATCAGACTCTGGTGAGAAATGAGGAAGTTTATGGTTATCTCAGAAAGAGTGAATTGGTGGAAAGGAATGGACTACGGGCATGACTTGAAGCTGAGTCAGCATGGCAGGCAGCTTACAGTTTCTGATAGTTTGGTGTTTAAGTAAAAGAAGGAAAGGGAATGGTTACTACACATGACGATAAGACCAAAGGAAGCCTTTTGAGAAAGTGAGGCCTCTCCAAAGAGAGGTGCTTGTAAGGAAATGGAAGAAGAAACACACATTACCTACATAGCTACTTAGAGATAGAAGAGGGTCCTTGGAAAAAAATGAGAATATCTTTCTCTTCCAAGAGAGGAAGAGAGAAGCTAAATTTGTCAGTGGGTAAATTTAATCAAAATGTACTCTGGAGTTCATTGGTCCTGAGGCAGTAGGAAGTAAGATGGTCATCAGAGCCCTGGTGTGTGGCATAAGCTTGGAGGACTAGGGTCATACAGGAATCTGAGGAGGTGCAAATGGAGACATTCATGAGAAGCAGTGGAGTGTCACTCTAAGACCTAAGACCATACCTCTTTGATGGCAGCCTCTAGCCAGGGCTTCATTCTTCTCAGCATCATTGAGTAGCTTGGAATCAGAAGTAGATAAGGGCTTTGATGAATTTACCCAGGGTGGGCTAGTCATCAGAAGTATGGCAGAAGGACAATGAGGCAAAACAGAAACACGTGAGAGGAGCAAGGCAGAGGGTGTGGTGGGGAGAGCCTCAGTGCTCGAGGCTTGCTCTGCTTTTCCTTGCTCTAGTTTCAGAGATGTAGGCAGAAAGACTTAATTTATTCCTAGGCAGCTTTAAAAGAAGGCAAATATTTAGACAGGAATCAACCTTTCTTTTCTTTCTTTCTTTCTTTTTTTTTTTTTTTTTTTACTAGATTCTTCATTGTGTAAGGCAACATCGGCAAAGCAAAGCAAAAGTCTCTGGCTTAATTTTCCTGAGATTTTTACAGTAAAATGAATTCTCAGAAAGTTCATCTTTTGAAGAGGGTATTAACTAGGGGATCATCAGTCCTTTATGGGAACACCTACCTTTGTAATTGCTTACATTTCCCATTGAATTCAGTCGGTATGAGATAATCAGGGCTGACCTCTGGGGAGAGATCATTACAGATTTATTTATGAAGATTCCACTGTGGGCATATGGATGGATAATCCTTGAGATTCTATTCTGTTGTAATCTGAAGCCAAACCTTTAATTTGCTGCCATCTAAATTTGCTGGTCTGCCTTCAAGGATAAAAATAAAGTTTCCATCGATATGTTCCGTGGGATGTGACACAGTTGTGGGGCATGCTGAACTCCCTGGTCCCATTCTACCCTCAACCACTTGAATCCAAATACTCTGCATCTCAAAGCCCCAGTAAAATATGAATTAAAATACCCGTGTTCTCCTCCAGCTTCAGACTGAGAGCCTTCCTCACAGGAAAAAAAAAAAAAAAAAAAAAAGATCTTTCAATCATACCCTCACAGGTGAGCTACACAAGGGTTCTTCCTAACTTCTCCCTCTACCCTCTTTTTCTTCCCAGCCTTCTACCCAACCCCTTTGTTTGTCTCTTCTCCTTCCCCTCCTATCCCCTCCTCTCTCATACTGAATGAAGTCAGGTTGTTCTGGAGACAAACACTAGTAAGGTCAAGCATTACTTTCTTATCCGTCACTCCAGTGCCCTGCATTCAGTGTCCTTAATGATGTAGAAGCTGTTCCACTGTGTTCCTGATGTAGCAATGATTCATTCACTTCTTCAGCCACTCAACTAGTATTTTATTGAGATCCTGCAGTACAGATGCCCTCCTAGCTTCTGCAGCCATCTGTGAACGTAAGTGGCTTTAATGCTATTCTTAACCTAAGGTACTGAAGCTTTGGTTTTCAATTTGACTTAGCAACTACAGTGACGTGAAGAAGAAGATCATGATGCACTAAGTCAAATCCCCACCATCTAGTATAATGTCAGATGCAGCATGGCTGGGTGGTCAGTAAAGCTTTTTGGATAAGTTAATCAGAAGTTAATGCTTCATCAATATACATGTATGTGCATTGCTACTCTGAGTCCTATAATAGAGGACACATATTTAAGGATGAATTCATGTTAACTCTCCGTAGTGCTGAATATAAAGAAATTCATTTAAGTGGATGTGTCTTTCCCATGACTTAATAAATGAAAGCAACTATGTAATTCTGATGCAAATTTCCAGTTAAACTTCCACAAGAAGAGTTTTCTGAGAGGGCCAGCAATTGATGAAGGTGTTATGAAATTCAGAGGCATATGAGAGGCATATAAAGCCCACAAAGAAAAGATCTGCAGTTTTCATTGCTGTCATCTAATGAGTGATTTCTTACTCACTTATTTGTTTTGTAACTGAGCAAGTTGTAAAATGAAATGAGCATCACAGCTTTGTCATAGATGAAGATGGGCTATCATGAGCTGTTACTTAATAGAAAAATTTCCCTGATCCTTAAAAGAGTTTGGTACGTTACATATCCATAACAACATTTTTCAAAGACTCCATCATTTTGTTTCTCTCAGTACACGGCTGCCCTATCTGAAAGGAGCATTTTCACCAAAATGGCAGATGCTTGAATTCCTCAGTTAGAATCTTCTTAATCTTTTTTCACACCATGAGCTATGGCTGCAGAGTAATAGGTGAGATCAATATTAATCAGGAATGTTCTCTCTATGTGTCACACATCAGTACTGTAGCTGAATAAGAGTCAGCTAAGCTGCTGCAGTGAATTGCAAAAAAATGTTTAAAATATTAATTCATCACTGGTCTATTGGCATCCATCAGGCAAGTATGTAGATTTTTTTAAAATTTAATACCTCATTTTCTATTTTTCTGTTTGAATTCTGGGGAAATTGTGTGTCACCTCTTCATGAGGACACATACAAATTATTCAGAGAAGCTTTTCTTCCCTGCTCCTTTCCATAACTACCTTAGAAAAATCTAAGAAAAATTGTATGGATTAGTGAAATGAATACAGGATTTGCAGAGTGTCACCATAGGTTACTCATGCATTTAAAAATCATTTCACATCAGTAAAACTCAACTTGACCACATGTTATTTAAACAGTGGAATTTTCTAGTAACTATTCTGAATACAAGTTTTTAAAAGGATCCAAGATTGCTAGGAAATAATAGTAATTTCCATTCTATTTTTCTATCCAAAGAAAGGCTACTTTAATTGTACCATTATGTTCTTGTGTATACTTTCTAATTCCAAATTTATAATCTCAATGCAGATTAACTTTAAAAAAGAAAAAGAATATAGGATTTGAATTCTAAGACATCTGATCTTGTATGGTTTCCATGATTCTACCCAAAACATAAAGTTTTACCATGCCTCAATTGTCTCCTGTAGGAATTAGTGCTGTTTAGAAGATTAAATGGAATAACTTAATACAATAAGATTAAAAGCAGAGTTTCAGTGAAGAAAGTGGTATTCACTTTGGAATTGAAAACTGTAGAGCAGTGGTTCTCAATCCGTGGGTCACGACATCTTTAGGGGTTGAATAATCTTTTCACAGGTGTCACCTAAAACCATTGAAAAACACAGATATTTACATTACGATTTATAACGGTAGCAAAATTATAGTTATGAAGCAGCAATAAAAATAATTTCATGGTTGCAGTCACCACAGTACGAGGAGCTGTATTAATGGGTCACAGCGTTAAGAAGGTTGAGAATCACTGTTCTACAGAGTGTGACAAACTTAAAGTAACTGAATCCACACTGGATGGGTAGTCTAACCGGACCAAACCTTAATGCTCAACTTCCTACCATTTACGTATTTTAATGTAATTAATGAAACTCTTTGTCTAAACTAACAAGACAATCTTGAGCACATCCAAAAACCCTTATTTATATCCTTAGGGACAGATTTCCTGAGCAAAAAATATAAAGAAGCTGGGTTGTTTGTAAGTAGCGGGGTCAAAGAACTTGATAGCTGGCACCCAGCAAAGAGTCAAGGGGAAATCACACCTGGCTTAAATCTCCACGTAACTGATCTAAAGGCTCAGTAATAGACCTGGCTTCTGAAATTGCAGTGAAAGACTAGAATTAAGAAATAGCTGTTTTTAAAAATGGAAGAAATCTTCTGATTACAAGAGTTATTCTATGAACAAGATATCTAAGGGACATTGTCACCAACTTTATCTTTGCTAAAATAATTAAGTAGAAGCCAGAAGAGTAGGGTCAAGGATATGTCTGAGTTGAAAGTGGGCCTTGTGTACCTGAGTCTCTGAGTTTCTAGAAAAATTTTTGATCTATAATGTATAGTTTCTTGAAACTCAGAGATTATTGACTGATAAATTAATTAATTTTGTGTATATGGATGGGTTTGCCTGTGTGTGCATGCATGTGGAGGCCAAAGGACAATTTCAGGTGCTATACCTTAGGTGCCGTGTATATTTTTTGTTGTTTTTGAGACAGTATCTCTCACTAGCTTAGAACACATCAAGCAGGCTGGAAGACCTGACCTCCAGGAATCTGCTTGCTTCTGCTCACCTAGCTTTTTTACATGGGCGCTGGTTTTCAAACTCGGCTCTTCACTCTTGTATAGCAAACGTTTTACTGAGTGAGCCCATCTTTCTAGCCCCCAGAGCCAACAAATTTCTACATGACAATATGCCTATAGCTGATAACATTTCAGGGGTTGCAATTTTAGAATTATTTCTCTGCCTCGTGGATTTTACAGAAAATAGAAATGAAGCTTTTTCTTATTTACCAGCATTGTTTGCAAAAAATGATGATATGTGATTTTCACTTTTTTTTTTTCAATTTTAAATGGTGACCCTTGGAAATTTGACTGTCTAAATCCATTTTCTTGTCAGGATTAGAAATGACAGGTTATTCTAATGCCCCAATACTAATTTCTATGGCATGTCTGTGTATTCCATCAGCAAACTCTTCAGTGAATTTTCTGGATTTCGATTAGTTTGTCTGAAACTCTTGGCAAGCTAAATTTCACTAATAGTCTTCAATTCATTGCATTAAATGCCTGTTCAGCCTTGGATGATATATTGATTTTTTTCTGAGCAAAGTGACAAATACCATTTTCATGACCATAATAGAGATTGATTATACTTTATGGAACACACGCAGTGAGAGAGCTGATCTCAGTGAGACCACATGGGCCTTGGAAAAATTAAATAAAATATGAATTAATAATGAAGCTAATGAATTCTTCTGTTGATGATGAGAACATAGGAATAGTATTATAAGAAAAAGCGGAACATTGTAGAGCAGAGCAAACACTGGAGAACTAGAGACTTTTAGTATTTTGAAAGGTTCTACTTCTCTCAAGACTTTTAAGAAAGTTAGTAGTTGTAGTCTTCAAAGCTCAAGCTTTGACTTGGCCCCCAGCCTACTTGATCAAGCTTGAGTGTGAGCAGAAGTAAATCAAGATCAATGGAAATTTAATTTGAAGTATTACAAACCTATAGGGAGTAGTCAATGTTTCTGATGTGATTTATGCAACATACATTTAAAATTCAACTGGTCTCATTTTCACTCTAATTTTTTTAATAGTTAGGACAGAGCTATACCAGGCATTAATGTCTTTATTATTCTGCCTCACTGCTCAGCGCTCTTTAATTTAACATCTAAGAGATATTGCTTATATCATAAAAATGCATACCTTGTCATAGATTTAAATTATGTAGACCACTGCAAGGAAATGAAGAGACATTAGAAGCAAGTAGTATTTGTGATGTTGAAACAAACTGTGGTAATGGATGAAACATTGCCAGGAGATATCACAGCCTTATTTTCTCTGGAAAGGAAGGAAGGAAGGAAGGAAGGAAAGAAGGAAGGAATAATTAGTCAGTGTCTGCCTTCTTAGGACGGTACCTATTTATCTCTTTTGTCTCCATAAACTAGCATTGTACCCACTATAGTATACAGCATATAGTACAAATCCCCAAATATCTGCTAAATGAACACAAACTTTTCTGCCAGTGAACTTAATGAAAGTTCTAGAAAAACAACTACAGAGTTACATAAAATACACAATAGAGAGATAACAGAAGGGACACCCTCATGTTAGCATTTCCTTACAGAAACATGGGAGACAATTAATAATTACAGAAGTAATGTAAGGGAGATATCAGTACATACATACTATTATACTCCATGCAATGATAATCTCAAATTCTGAAAAAAAAAAAAAACAAAAAAAAACAAAAAACAAAAAAACCTTTGCTACTGTGAAATGATATTCAAGATAAACCATTTCTTTGTAAGAACAAATTAGATTGAAAGATGTCATCTGACTTTAAGGTAGGCAGTGACCTATTTCTGTGACTGAGCTTCAGTTTTCAGAACAGTCTCCATTAACAAAGCACATAACAGTTATTATGTCTTGAACTGCTAATGTGCACTATGAGATATTGCATGGTATAGTTCTTATCTTTATCACTATATGATGCAGAGTGATAAATACCAGGAGTGGGATAAGTGAAGAAAGAGGGGCATCAATGAAGCTGAAAAGTATTTAAATATATACAGAAAGTCCAGGGAAAAAAATGTCAGAGGGTTTTTCTTTGGATTCTGAATGTCAGGGCAGGAAGATATGGTGTCCGTTTATATAGATTTGTGGCTGAATCACCAGAATCTAGAGTTGACTCTTTCCTTTTATCCTACACTTAGTGACACCTTCACTGTTACTTTTTAAATTCCTTCAACCTTCTGATTTTACATTTACAGGAGAATAATTTCATGCAATAACTCAATGAATAAACAACACTTGCTCAAATATACCCACATTTTAAAAAATGACCTTAAGAGTAGTTCATGTTAGGGCAGTGTGCTTACTGCGGTACTACCTATGGAATCCTACATTCATACCGTTTTTGCGTTTCCTGATCAGGCGTGGTGAAGCTGTTTCTAGTCTTGAACAGCCAGTGAGGGGTATGAGTATATCAGCTGTGCTATTATATTTAAAATAGTTGAAATTTGATTTATGTCATAACTAATTGATTTAATTTATGTCATAACTATTTCATAATTAGATGTTCATGTTTCTTAATGTTGGGGCTCAACTAAACTCTGATTAAAATCAACACTTGAAAATGTGAAAATAATGAGAATTTCATGGCTGAATATTTTCTTTATGAAAATATTTAAATCCTCAGAGACAATTTTGGAATTTAATAATTTATAAATGAATTGTTTCTTTAAAAATTATTATGATGAGTATAGAAAAAGGTCCTACTGGCCCATGTAGAATCACTGATCTCAACGGTCTATAAAAAAACCTTTTCAGAATGAATTGCTATTGCCTGCTTCCTGTTTTGAGCTACAGCATTCCATGACAACCCGATTCCTTATCATATTAAATCAAGGAAGGAGAGGAGGATACACCTACCTATTAGACGGGTATGTGGTGAAGTTAGTCTAAGAATTCAGGTGCTTGCCATATGCAGGTATTTATTTCAAATTCTGTTTCTTGAGAAATATGAATACAAAATCTCTTCCATCAATGAAAAGATTGATGGGTTAATTATGATAAAAGTCTCTTTGTAATGTTGAAGTCAGTATGTGTGCCCATTAACTTTTCTAAATGATTTTAAAGGCTGCAATTGCATTAAAATACGAGGCTTAATTAAGCAAAAGGAACAGACACCAGATTCCCCTTCTAACCATCTTTGTGACATGATTGTCTGAAATTTTTAAAGATCTTTGATGCACATTTAATTTTTTTTCAAATGGCTATAAATATTTAAACTACTTGAAATTCAACATGTTTCTGTCTTTTAAATTATAAGTTTAAACAAGAACTTTTTTTCATTAAGAAATTAAAGTGATATTGCAGTGTGTAAATTGCAGTGGGAAGTCTTATCGTTCCATTCTTTGTGTCCACTGTGAGTGGAAGATTTTCAAAATTAAAGCTCAGACATCATTATTCTTGAGAACATGTCATTGTTTAACTTAAATGTCAAATGACATAATTCAATCTAATTTGCTCTTTCAAACCAAATGATTTATCTTCAATATCGCTTCATAATAGCACAGATTATTTTTAAGAATTTTGATGTCTCCCTTGCCTTACTTCTATATTTGCTAATTGTCTCCCATGTTACATGTATGTGTACCCTCAGTTATCTGCTTATTATGTACTATCACGAGACATTGTAGCTGCTTTTTTAAGGTGGGTGATACTCACTGTTTTACTCTTGCAATGGGAGTTGCATGAATTAAAATTATAGATTACACTAAGCTCCATGGGTTGTTCCCTTCCAGAATCTTCACCAGTACTAAATATTACTTCTTTTCTTTTAACTTATTTTCTTATGTGACAGTTTTGTAGATATTTTACTGTTTTTTCCTAATGGTTACTCAACCTAACATTTTTTTTGAGTGGTCAGGGTTAATTTATACCTTCTGAAAATAGCAATTGAACTAGAATTATGAGAAGCAGAATAAAAGACATTATATTAAAAAATGACCTAATGAAAATATCTTGCTGACCTCAGTTGAAAGTCAGTCATTCTTAAAAATAATCCAGACCATTCATATATATATCTTGTCATATATATATATATGACATATATATATGACATATATATATGACATATATATATGATATATATATATGACATATATATGACATATATATATATGACATATATATATATGACAAGATTTTGGCTTCTACTTTTAATAAAAAATGAAACTATTAATGTTTACTTTGGGCAAAAATAATTATTGCTACTATATACCTAAATAAAAATGAGTTAACTTTTAACTTTTGATCAGTCTCTCTTGTCACTTCTTTAGTTCTCATCTTACAAAATGTTCTTTTTTTAAAAAATTCTTTATTAATTACATTTTATTCACTTTGTATCCACTCTGTGGTTCCTTCCCTCCTCCCAGCCCAATCCTTCCCTTCCTCCACCCTCTGCATGCATGCCCCTCCTCAAGTCCACTGATAGGGGAGGTCTTCTTTTCCTTCCTTCTCACCCTAGTCAATTAGGTCTCATCAGGAGTGGCTGCATTGTCTTCTTCTGTGGCCTAGCAAGTCTGCTCCTTCCTCAGGGGGAGGTGATCAAAGAGCAGGCCAGTCAGTTCATGTCAGAGACAGTCCCTGTTCCCATTACTAGGGAACTCTTTTGGACACTGAGTTGCCATGGGCTACATCTGTGCAGGGGTCTTAGGTTATCTCTATGCATAGTCCTTGGAGTATCAGTCTCAAGAAAGACCCCTCTGCTCAGATTTTTTGGTTCTGTTGCTCTCCTTGTGGAGTTCCTGTCCTCTCCAGAGCTTACTGTAAAGACAGTTTTCCAAGCAAATGGACCCAGCAAGCAAGCAGGAGTAGCTATTCTAATATCTAATAAGATAGATTTTTCAACCAAAATTAATCAAAAGAGATAGAGAAGGACACTTCATACTCATCAAGGGAAAAATCCACCAGGAAGATATCACAATTCTGAACATCTGTGCCCCAAATGCAAGGCCACCCACATTTGTAAAAGAAACTTTAATAAAACTTAAACCACACATAGACCCCCACACATTAATAGTGGGAGACTTCAACACCCCACTATCAACCAAGGACCGTTCAACAAAACAGAAATTAAACAAAGAAACAATAACTCTGATAGAGGTTATGAATCAAATGGACCTCAGGGACATCTACAGAACCTTTCACCCAAACACAAAAGAATTTACAAAATGTTCTTAAGGTTTCCTGCTGCCTCAGAGAAATTAAAATAACATATCCTCTAGATGTATTCAAATCTCTAGCCCCGATGTCTTATCGCCAATGGTTCAGAATCTCCATGTCTGAAGCAGCTCCAATAACTTGAGAGTTCAAACAGAATGCTTGCCAGGTGATTCCCAATTCTGCATATTGAGGAAGACTGGGAAAGAAAATTTAATTTGCTTATAGAGTATTGAAGACTCCTTATACTGCAGTTTGTGATCTTTTTTAATGGGTACATCTTTCTGTCTCTCCTCCTTAGACAAATAGAGTCACCTAGTCATCTAGGAGAGTCCAGCCCACTCCATCTCTGTTCCTCCCTTGGAAAGCCCTCTTCTCTACCTGTCTTTCATTACAAAGTCCTAAACGTAATGTCAATTCTTACACATGTATGTTTTCCACAGTGGGCTACTTTTATAGGTATCTCTTTTCTCGTATGTGTGGCATTCAGGGCATCACTTTCTTACTTGTGATTCATATATGATTCTTCTCTATGTCCCTCACATTGTCTTATACAAGCAACACTCCACAAACATGGTTGAATGAGAAAAGGAATGATGAAATCAACAGCAAGCCAAAGCCTCCACATTAACTTCACATCAGAGAGACTATGCTGCTCTAGGTTCTAATTGCATGTTCCTTCTTTTGGGGAATACAACAAAAGCTAATGCTTTGCATCGAGTGTATTAACTGCATATTTACACCACGGATGTACAGTGCTTGAGAAAGCCAATTGACACCAAAGATAGAGTTTTTAGATATTATTTGAAGTTTATGTTATAAAAAAGTATTGGCACCCACTTGTCATTCTATCTTGTTAAAGACTTAGTTTGCCTAACTTTTAAAAAGTACTTCAGTTTTCTTCACAGAAAATTATTTTAATGTTCAGAATAATTAATCAGTAGTTATAAGCTAACACCTTACTAAGCTCATTAGAATAAACCACACAGGCACAGACTCTTTTAAACATTTTTAATTCTTGTGATGTGTTCTTAGAACATAGAGCTAAGATATAAGATTTGTGTTGACATAAGAACTTGGCAATGTATTTATAAAACACTTGAGGTCTTATTCATGTGACTAAAAATAATACTTTTTGAGTATAAAAAATAAAAAACTATTGACCCATGTTTGTAAGATTGTCTTTAAAAAAAAAAAAAAGCACTGTTTTTTCATTTGAGGAGAATGAAGTTCATGAGTCAGCCATTTTCCAATAAGATTCCAAAGCACATTTCATCATCTGTTTCCTCTCTTATTTTGAAGGTCGGGTGCTGGATAAGTCACCTTGGAGAAATGGAAGCAATTTATTAATTTGTCATTTGCAGGGAATGAAATTGTGTGGAAGAATAGAGCAAAGTACTAGACACATTTTCTATTCTTTAAAGCTAGTGATATCTTTGGCCACATTAGTGTCCTGTAGGTCGGTGGGGAGGAGCAGGTGTGAGCTTCCAAAGTGTCTTTACAAGGGTCTCAGTGGGGCTTCCCTCCCTCGCCTCTGCAGGAGACAGCTCATCGGTTTAATCCTTATGTTTTAGTCAACCTTTCTTATTATGCAGACAGGGCTCTGAGGCTCAGCTGGATTTTGACTCTGGGAATGAATTGATGGGGCTCTTTGATCTTAGCTGTGTATCGCATCTGTTTTATCTTTCTTCTTAATGCAGTCTTCCAAACTCTAATTCTAGCTGGTATTCCTTGAATAAATCCATAATTATGCAAACAAACAAAGAAACAAACAAATACTGCCATTTAAAACTCAGATTAAAACCTTATTTCCCTCCATTGTGGCATGGTGAGCATTCTTGTAAAAAAAAAAGAGAGAGAGAGAGAGAAAAAGAGAGAGAGAGAGAAAGAAAGAAAGAGAAAAGAGAGAGAGAAAGGAAGAAAGAAAAAAGAAAGAAAGAAAGAAAGAAAGGAAAGAAAGAAAGAAAGAAAAGAAAAAAGAAAGAAAGAAAGAAAAAAGAAAAGTTTAATAGTCTGGACAAGACTACTAGATTTGTGAATATTTCGGTACCAACTGATATGAATGTATCCAGTGGAGTAGGATCCCATGGAAAAAAAATGACAATCATCAGTCTTGGCAATTTTGTAAGTCGGTATAAGAGCATTAAATCTTATTAATAAACCACACTGTAGGAAAAAACAGAACCACAGAACCTACTTAGAAATTCTAACCAAAAAATATGAAGATCAAAAGATACTTTTCCTTTTTATGAGAATAAGAAAATCTGGCTTGCAGAGAAGATTAACTGAATCAAAATAAATGATACAAAGAGTCAGTTTCAGGATTTCTGAAATATTATTTTTCAAAATAAGATCTTTAAAATGAAATAGGTATGTTCTGGAATGAAGTTGGAGTAGAAACAGATAGAGAAATGTTGAGAAAATAATATAGGTTTTATTTATTTATGGTGTGGTTTGGTTTTTGTGTTTGTTTGTTTGTTGCCATACCCCTGAAAGCACACAGAGTGTGCTTAACTAGCTTAACTAGCTAGCTTAACTAGCTAGTTAAACTCTAAGTTGTCAAGTTTTGATGTGACTTTGATATTAATCTAGGCTTTTAGAGACTTGTATTATTTTTACTTTTGATTCTCATGGATCTTTATTTTTCTTTAAGTATACTGTGATCTTGTGATGATAATGTAATGTCAAACCTGTCAGAATAATTCCAGCCTAGCAAGGAATTGATGTCTCCTAAAAGCCAGAGGCTTTTGAGAGTTATGCAAATGTCTCTCAGAGAGGAAGATGGTGATATGGCCGCCGCTCTGTCTGCTCTGTTTAATGCAGACTTTATCCCAACATATGTGGACTAATCTTACTAATAACTCTTAGTGGATTGTCAGAATGTACATTATTCTTAGGTACACTAAAAGATAAAACAAAACTTACCAAGAATTCGGTTCATCGTCATGATTGCATATTGCTTCTATAGCACTCTCAACTGTGGTCCACACTCAAGGTCCTGTGAAATCTCCAACTCAGAACTCAGATTTTGAAGGCTAAATTTAGTTCTTTGAGGGAATCTTAGAATAACTCTGCAGGAAGGAGGTGTGGAAGGTCTTTCTGTAGGCAGAACTACTCAGAGACACATAGAAGATAGCTTCACTCTTATTATCTACTAGGTCTGGCTTGCTACCAACTGGAATACAGTTTTAGTTATTTAGCCAATTAAATGTTTCCACTGGAGAGAATAGACATAGCACCCAGTCAAGTATAGCTCTGTGGTTTCAGTGTTTCAATCAGTTTCCTTCACCTTTGCTTGCTTGGTTTCATAACCCACACACTTGATTTCTGTGCTTTTCTAATGGTGAAACAAAATGCCCATACTGGAGTCTATATCGAGTCTAGAAAGAATCTCAGCTGTTCAAACTTCTTAAAGGCTTTTTTTTGGCCTTTCCCATCAAGACAGATGAAAATCCCTGGTTTTTGTGTCATGCTTCCTTGTGATACATACATGGAAGTATGTTGGAATGATGGCCATTTGGACTATTGATGTAGTACTAAGGGGAATGTAGCTTTCTACCATAGAATATGTATCAAAAATGATACTAGACCCATGTGCTTATCAATTTGACCTATTTAATTTTCTTACCTGCTTTACTATTAGTTTCTAGTAGTAACTGAGCAGTGAAATTGACCTCTGTCACTCTAAGTCTCCAGATTTCAGCATATAGCTCCAGAAAAGGTGCTAGAGAAAACATTTGTATTGAATTTATTGATGGGAAATGGTTTCTCTGAAGGACTCACACTAGGATGCCCTTGCATCGATTTTCCCTGGTTGTTCCTTTTGGTCTGTGGCTATCACACTGTAGCATCACTCCCTCCTTGAAACCCTTTTGTACTCATGAATTTTCAGAGGACCAGGTTCAGGTGCCAGAGTTAGCCAAGTGATTGTCATTTTCAAGACCCAAAAGCATGGATCGCCAGTTAAAACATCTTGGTGAGTCTTGGAAGATGACTCAGTTTGTAAACTCACTCTCAACACAGCCATGAGGGCTGGAATTCAGATCCCAGCACCCACACACATGTCCGCTGGGTGTGAAGGCCTACCCATATTCCTGTATACATAGAGTTCATATCCCAGCACTCACTCTGATGGTGCCAGTGTTCCCAGTGCACAGAAGGCAGAGACAGGGGAATGCCCAAAGCAGACTCGCTGAATAAGCCAGCTGACATGTTGAGCTCTAGATTCAAAAAATCGATCCTCCCTCAATATATGAGGTAGAGAAAACAAGCAAGGGCCCTGACCTCAATCTGTCCTCTATACACATGCAACACCTGCCCCCACACACGTGAACATCACACACACACACACACACACACACACACACACACAAATAGAAGCGCTGAAATCCACTAAACAATTTAAACTAAGACAAAGATTATAAATAATAACATGCACTGAAGCTAAGTATTGCTTCATGGATATAATTTTCTACAAATATATTTTGAGTCTGTGATATTCTTTGCTATGTTATAAATATTTTCCTATGGATTTCAATGGAAGAAATCCTGGAAAGGGAAACAAAATCAAAACGTGGAGCCACACTGTATATCCTCTTGTAAGATTTTTCCTGAATGGCAGACAAGATCTACTACCACACAGACACCAACCCCAGCACCACCAGAGACCCCCCACTCCTACATCTACCACCATTCTCCTTTTAAAACAATTCTCCTCCCTCAAACCAAGGGAATTAGCTCTTGGCAAAAATAAATAATCATGGAAACTTAGCAAGTGCTTCCAAAATTATTGCAAGTTATATCTGTTTACAGTGGTCTTACTGTAAACCATTTAGTTTTAGGTAGCTATAAAAGGAAAAGACATGAATATTTAGTTGCACAAGAGAAACATAATGATCACAGTGAAAGAATTGTGTTAATACATTATTTTGCTATTGGGCCAAATATGATGACTATAAACTCTTACTCCATACCAGAGTTTACAAGAAAGAAAATAGATCTAGGTAGGTTAAAAGAAAATGTGTCTTTACTGGTAAAAATGCTTTGCAGATATGACCCTTCTTTTCATTGGGAATTATATAACCATTTATTTTTCTTTTCTTTGCATCTGCCAGGAGTTAACGAACAAGGAGTAAACTCAAAATTGTGCTTTTATTGCACATTTGCATTGAATCTTAGGACAGAAAATGGCTTACATTCTGCTCAGCAAGGTAAGTGAGAATGGAGAGAAAGAATATTCTTTGGTCCTGCATGATATTCATGTTTGTTACCAGGCATGACATTCTTACTCTACTGTCCATGATCAATTATAGCTGTGATATCCATGGCGACCAGCAAGAATATCTGTTGTCATCCAAGAGCTTGGTAGAAATATTGAATGTCAAACTCCATCCATAACTACTGAATTAAGATTCACATTTACCAATAGTCACCGTATTTTCCATTATCATTTAAATTTGAGAAGAACAGGTAAATGGTATATGTACTGCCAGTGGACATATGGAACTGTGTCCATTTCTTGGATGAAGTTTTCTCCTGCATGAAAAACGGAAAGCAATAGTAGTTTTTATGCCCTATAACTGGTACTAATTACCCAGTGCTGCTGAGAATGAACTGGGAGGATTTTGATTATGACACTGTCGCTGATGAGACTACCCATTAGTTGTCAAATACCTTCAGGTATTGACCTAAAGTTAATTTAGCCTATAAGCAATAGAGCAGTCGCCTTTCTCATTTAAGTTCCGTAGACGTTTTCACAGTGAGACAGTTGAAGCAGTTGCCTACCCAAGGCCATAGATCCTTACCAGTGCAGGCGTTCCTGTGCCTAGCACCAGCTATGCCCAAGACAGTTTATTGATAGTTGCATTTTTAAAATTTAAGAAACTTTTTTTATTTGAATGGGGAAAATGTGACCCTTGATATATTCTTAGGTGAGTACTAGGAAACCTTAAGATATTTGCAGTAAGCATTACATTGTCAGATTTTCATATGTGAGAAGCCAAGGGATGCCTTGGGTTTTAAGCACATGTCAACCTTTGACGTATCAGTTCACACTTTATTGCATACCAAGAACATGTGATATGTGGCTTCATTTGCCCCACCAGAAGCCCTCAACTCTGTATTCTTCTGGCATCTAGACATCTTGATGTCTATCCCTGACAACATGAGAAGGCAGCTCCTTACTTGATTTGACTCTACAGCTGGAGAGAATTTAGGACTATAATTTGAATCTCTCACTCTGAATTAAATCGTGTCTAAGGAAGGCATTCTTGGAGAGAGGAGATGATGCGGACATGTAAATATTTTGACATTTAATAGATGAATAAAACCAACTCACAGAAAAAATGGTATAGAAAGTAGCATAGAAATGGGGTTTGGAAGCAAAAAGCAGTGAAGGTTAGTTATGGCACAAGTGGACATAAAGGGCTCTATGCCCTGCTCTTCATCCAGACACACAAAAACTGTCACTACCATTCAAAGCTATGAAAAAATGAAAATATCCAGAACTATTTATACAAAAATTAAAATTAATTACCCATTCAAGCAAGAACAATGGCCTTTCTTTACAATTATTATATATGTTAGTATTTTAAAGCTACACGTATATGTGTATGTGACTATATCACAAAGTGTGTACATGTATATATCTATATATATATGTATATGTTTATATCTGTATCTATACCTCTGTCTATGTCTGTATCTGTATCTATATTTATCTATCTATCTCTGTACAAAATAAATTTGTACAGCCGCAAAGTAATATACTATGAAAAATAATTCTTTCTATTCCAAGACCTTTCTCTACTCTGGCATCCATCATGAGCAATTCCTAGCATAATTTTCATAGATAGTCTCTCAATATATAAATTAGACACAATACTCTTATCATACAATAGGATGATATACAACACACATGATTCTATGCTTTTCCTTGCTTTAAAATGCATCATAGAAACATTTTCATCTCAGAATTTCTTCATTTAATTTAGTAACCTTATGACATCCTTAGAGTACACTTCTTCCTCTTGCAAATACAGCTACACCTAGGTTCTTTCCATGTGTATTCAATCATATGTAGAAACGTCTCATGTATTATATATACATATGCCATACATACATACATACATACACAGGCTGTGTCTCTACGTGTGTGTGCTCCCAGATTTTCACTGTAAAAGTCTTCATTTGTTCTGACCGAAATGAGTTAAACAACAGCAAATTACTAACCAATTAGCCCAGAAGGCAGAGCAATAATAATTGGCAACATCATTTACTATGTGTTACCTTGTAATTACACCTTTAATTCTTATTCGTCGTTGAGGAAGATATTACCACTTGTATCAATGTTGTTATTAATCAATGGAGAAAGGCTGGCTTTGAGTCCACTCATGAAGCTTAACCCTGGACCCTTTGCTGATCTTCAAAAGCTGTGCTGATTCCTGGTGACTCTGTTGTTGCCGTGTTAATGACGGGATGGGTACTGCACATCCATTGTGTGCTAAGCAACTGGCACGCACTGTGCAGCCTTTGTCAATGTGCTACACTATGTTATTGTCACCTGACGGTCCTAATGAGGTTTAGTAACCTTCCCAACCTCTCAGAGGTAAGAAGTTAAGACCTAAGAATGGAAAGGAGATAGACCTCAGACCTCCGAGACTAAGACAAGCAGACGAGAAAGTTCCAGGCATTCACTTATATACTTGATGTTCTGGAAGACAGAAATACACACACACACACACACACACACACACACACACACACAATAGAAATATGATTTATGTGTGTGTGATATAATTAAACATATTCAAGCCATCAGGGAGCTAAGTAGAAATAGCTGTCCCAAGAGCCAATGGGAGAAGGTGCAGGGCATACCAGAAAGAACATGCACAGTAGAGTCAGGCTTAGTGACCTGCATAGACCCCCAGGGGATCTGATCCCAAGAGAGTATTTTCAAATGGAGAGTGACTCATTGACACTCATTCTGACTGCTTCAACCTCTCAAAAAATTCCCACGCACATGTGTCATGTTTATATAACAACAGCCGCCTATTGTCATGAGAGGTCCTGGATGGCTCTGCTCTGAGTTGGACTCTGTGGCCATGGAGAGCAGAAATCAGCAAGGGTCAAACTAGGTGATGTGAATGCCAACCCAAGCAGGAGCATGTGGCTTCTCTGGGCCATTCTCTCCGTCATGTCCATGGTCTAAATGTCAGGTATCAGGAAATGCTCTACATGGATAAAGACAGCCATGGTGAATTCACCTTTACAGCCCTTTTAATGGGACCTGTGTATTTGACAACATGTTGTCTAGGTCAAGTCCTAATTTGTGACTGAAATTTTGTGTATTTTGGAGCTATTATTAGTATTTTTACTGTAGATTTTGTTGTTGTTGTTGTTCTGCAAGTCTTGCAATCTTGGTCATAGCTACACATGGTGTTTTGAGTTGAAAGTACCACATTTTTGTTGTTCCAAAACACCTCATTGAACTTCATAGAGATTGGGTAATGATTGTTAGAAAGCCATAAAATTCATAAGAATTATTTATATGATAATTATAGTAAGAGTAATAATGAAGCTATAAAATGAAGTTTAGGACATGTGCAACAGATTTTACATGTGTTATGTATGCTAACACCAAAGTCCTACCATATAGTCCACCTGATTACCGTCTTTTATTCTGCCGTTGAAGATGAGAAGTTACCATGGTGAAAGGGGCAGTCCTTTCTCATATTCCGTAACAAGCTTGGTGCTCCACAACTACCAGTTTTGTGCTTGTGAATTCAATCGCCCACAGGTTGAAAGATTCAGGAAAATAAAAACAGTGATATCAGAATTAGAAACACACAGATATTTTGTGTTACATCTACAGTGCATTAATTAGTATAATTAAGTATAATTCAGAGAATAGGGAAGAGAGTTGCATGGGGTATTTGTAAACATGGACTTGACCAATGTGACTCTCTGGGTCTCCCTCCCCTACACCGTGAATGATGAGGAATGGCTGAGGAAGGCTGTAACTCCCATTAGGCATTGCTCCTTCTAGACTATTCAGTAAGCATTATCATAAGAACTTGGTTTTCATCCTAAAAAGTCAGTTTTCTCAGTCTTCCTTATAATCACATCATGAGTACCTATGAGCAAATGCCAAAATTTATTTATTAATTTATTTCTTTGGAGACATAAAATTCATTCAATTTCATATAGGTTCTACAGAGATGAAAATTTTTATGTATAGCATATTTTATTCTCTTTGAATTTTCTAAGAGAAAAATTGCATTCTCAGGCTGAGTCAAGATCTTTTAGAGAAATTGTAACTTCCTGAGATGAAATCATTTCATGGGAGAATTGTTGAAACACTTGGCTTTTCTTTTGAAAATGCCTATTTTAACTCCCCCTTTTTTGGAATTGTCTTTTCATCATTTAAAAAATATATCTTTAAAACATCTTTAAATAAATATAAATTAAAAAAATAAATCAATGCATGTTCATCAATACTGGGCCTCAGGAGTGAGTTCCTGCATGATTCAGATGATGTGTGTAGGCTAAGTAGCCACTCTTCATCAGCATATGTGACTCGATTGACTACTACGGGGTAGACCTGGAGCAGCTGCCAGAGCTGTCATAGTGAACACCGTAAGAAGGGCCACTTGGAAACAAAGCATATGGAAAATGACTATCAAAGCTTCTTGCCTTGAAACTGAGCTATGGCAGACAAACTTCCATCCTCTGACTTTTCCTGCATCTTTGTTCTTTCTCTTTTTATGATTCATTTTTTTAAATGCCACCCTCAAGTGATCAAGGCTAAAGATTATATTACTCTCAAGAAGAAACCTAGATCAACATAGACATGAATATATAAATAAATTCCAAACATTTCCTATGTAATTCTGATGGGATTTTAGCATCCCCCAACAAACACCACCCCATATGATATATCCTCCTATTTCCATTGGATAGCTTTAAGTTATATTAAAATAGACGTGCTTATTTTCTTAGGTTTTTAGTCTAATAAACCAAATGTGGAGGCTTTGAACCCTGTTGTGGTGACGTCCTCACATGCAAAAAGAATGAGCGGAGATAATTTCCTGTGAGAGCGCAGCTTACACAGGCTGATCTGAGGCTACCCTGATATGAAGCCAGATTCCCCAGGTGACGCTGCTCCTAGACACAATGCTGCTAAGGCAGAATGGGATGGAAAAGGAGACCAGAAGGGCATCTGAAAAAGGAAACTGATGGGTGCTTTTTAATCTATCTAAATGTGGATCATCCTGTAGCTTTAGCATTGGAGCTGAGGTTCTTCCTCTCTTGTAACTTTGCACTCAGCCTGTTGTCTGAACTCGAAACCCTCAGAACTGCGTGTCTGAGATCTGAATGTGTTCTTGGTCTCAAATCAATCTTGTCAGTCCTCGGAAAGCAATGCAAGATAATAAGTCGTATTCACCTGATTGCTTTCCTGCGCAGAGACAGCTAGTGACGCGTGTCTCCCTGATAACCAGGAGTTTCAGATCTGAGGCAGGGATAAAGGGAAGCTCGGGAGCTGGCTGAATCTAAATTTGACAGTCGACGGCCAAGGGAAGGGTCAGCAGGGATAGAATCTGTGAGAAGGGAACAAAATTTATCTGCCCTGCTTGCAATGATTAGATGTCTCTTTGTCTGGCTTCCTTACAGCGGGTGACTGATTGTCCCTGCCAGCTGGCTAATATCATAATTAACAAAGTTGCTCCCACATCTGCAAAGTTTAATCGAAAAATTTACCAGTGGTATGATGGCATTGTCACCAAGATCACAAGGGACTCGGAGTCAGCTTCTGCTCCAGGTGGAACGGCAGGGCTGTGTGGCCGAGAGGAGAAAGTGGGGTACTTGTTCAGCCAAAGGTATGTTTCCTTTCTACTTCTGCCTCCAGGGTGGTCTGGTTAAGATTTTTGTGTGGTAGTTCATTGGGTTCCTTCTTGTTTCATGACTGAAATGCTTTATCAAAAAATACATATGGGTTTTTCTTTTGGTCATTGATGTGACATTCTCTGAAAACTTTAAGATTTTATTTTTCAGAAATCTGAAAATTCAAAAATATCATTAAATAGCTTTTGATACCAAGGATGGATTGTAGAACAATATTTTGCCTTTCCTATCTAGCTATTTTTTTTAAAATCATTTTCAGAGTAACTACTTGGTAACAAATATCAATTGAATATTTGTATTGTGGAACGTTGTAGGTTTTTGCTTAACCATATAAGCAAAAAGCCGTTGTTTTACCTTCTTTTATGTGTCAGCCCAGTCAGAAGAGGGATGAAAGGGCACGCGCCGCGACAGCGTGTGTAGAGCCTTAGTTTGAAGAAGGGTTCCAGTTGGAGAGGGTGGGCTTTGCGCGTCACTCAGCACACAGAGTGAGTACCCTCTTCTGCTCTCAGAATGTCCCCTGACACATTGTGCCGCTCTCCCTCGTCAGTCTGGTCTGTGATTGTCCTACCTGTATTTTTTTTTTTTCTTCACTGTGATTTGCTTGGCTTGATTGAATATTCAAGCTCTGGGGTGTTTCTCGAATTATAGCCTTCACATATTGTTAATTAATGAGTGTGAATATTGATGAGGAGAGCCCTGTGTGCCTTTGTGAATATGCCTGTGCACTTTATCTGAGTACAAAGGAGGAAGGAAGGGTCTCAAGACTATGCAAAAGGCAAGTTTGGGTTATTTATGCTGTGTCACACCACCGCCATAATATGCTGGTGATTAATATGCAGTACTGTTGGGGACTACATTAAGGCTCCTTTACTTTCTCTTAATCCGGGCCATTTTATCGCCACAAAAACCAATGATTTGACTTTTGCTATCAGTATTGTCTTCTATCTTAAAAACAATCTTTAAATTCCACAACACTTTTTAAAAAGGGATGCGTAACATATGAGTTTTAAACATGCCCATTTCAACTTTTCATGATTTGATTCCTAGCTTTAGAGGGTGTTTCACTCTCAATATACTGATTTGAAACTTTGCTAATCAAATTTCATATTATCAAAATAAGAAATGAATCACCTAATGGAATTATGAGTTTTGAAGTACTTAGGTGTGCAGATAACTTTAGCCACTGTTTATCAAATTGTGGTATAAGTTGACGTAAACTTTCTCAAGACTTCACTAAAGGTTAATGAATCTGATCAGAAAAACTGAAAGTGAAGATTTTCATTGTTTTACTATATTCTGAGGGTCATTTTCATAGGATAATGTATCATAGTAGAGATCCTTTTATTCTTTAAATAAGAATCCTCTTCCTCTGTATTTGCCACATAACAGACAAGGCAGTCAATGTTACAGGCTGAGCTAGGGAATTTAAGTATTCTGTTCTTCTTCAAACAGGATTCACATGTACTTCCTCCAAATCTATAGTTTTGGTTCCCAATAAGCTTCATCAGCATAACCAAGTAGATGGTTAGCCCAGTCCGAGACAAAGTGGAAGTCCCTGTAGCCACACACTGCTGCTCTCACAAAACATTACTTTGTGTACTTGAGATCTGGTAGTGTAAGAATAGCTCTAATGAGTAAAGAATGTATCTACGGATTTCAAAGGGCTAGAGAAGTCAATCACAGCTGATAGCATGATTTGTCGCTGTTAAAAAATAAGATTATCTCTTAAGGTATGTAGAAAAGAACTTTTGTCAGAGTTCCAAGAGAATTTAATATTTTTAGTCGAATGTGGTAATGTAGAGAGATGATTGTGACACATGATGAATAAAATGTGTTCTTTTACATGGAAATATAATACATGTCCTGCAGTTGATTGTACCCATAGCAATTTTACTGAAGATTAAAGTTTGACTGACCTTTGGTAGGGTGATTAACCTTTCTAAAATTAAAAGCTGCATCTGAATTAGTCTGTCTAATTTAAATGCAAACATCAAGCAGGTCCCAGTCGTTAAAATAATAATAACAATAAAATCCCTGTATTTTAATTTTCTTTTTTGCATATCTCAATGATGTGCTGCCTGGAAAGGACCAGAGCCCTGGCGAGAACATTGCTCAAGCAGAAAAATCCAGAAATAATGAACACATAATGGGGAACTGTGGAGGGAGAGTCCCAAACAGTGTCTCTCTGCTACAAAACCTAAAAGCCTCCAGCACACCCAAGGCAGTGAGCATGAGGCCCAGGTCTGCACAACTGAAAATAAACGCTCTCCAGAGGGAAGCAATGTTCCGAATGACAGCAAGGTCTCTGCCCTAACGAGCAGCAATGAACACCGAATGCTATGCTAGCTTTAAGTTTATAGAAAGGTTCCTCAAAGCATAAGCCTTCTATCTCAGCCTCTCATTAAGCCCCCCTGAAAGTTGAGTTCTGATATCTGGAATTTCATTCCCATGGTCTCCTGTAGTCTATGGCTGCAGTCAGGATTTTTACTGGGCTCAAAAACATAGGAAAGAAAAACTCCATCTCTTTGGAATTTCATGAAGTGATTTTGTTTCATTTCCCTTTGGTAAACTTTCTGGACACTTTTGTGAAAAGTTTGCATATTCACATTGCTTCAAAAACTATTTTGCTTCTCCAGACTATATTAATTTTCTTATTACGAAGTCAGTGGATCTCTTTAGTAGTGGGTCCTTCTACATGGTGAATGTGTCCTCCTTTTATGTGTCTGTGAACTATTAAAATGGTAATAAAGGTTCTTTTCGTACCGTATGCAATTCATTTCTCTCTCTTTTCATCAAAGAATCCACTCTAAATGTGTGAAGGTAGAAAAGTCCAAGGCATTATAGTATAAAATTAAGAAGCCTGAGGTGCTATCATTTATTTTTGCACAAGCTTTTCATGTGTGCTCTTAATGTCCTTCTCAAAAATAGGCTTCTACAGTAGGCCTGTGAAGAAAGTCACAGAAGAAATACTTGTGACAGAGAAACTGAGACGAATCAACCGGCAGAACGACTCTGGCCTCCTCCAGAGACTTACAATACCTAAAAGCATAGATTAACATTATGTTTAACTAGAGTCTGTTTGCTGTATGGATAATTTCTTATTTTTAATCACTGAACAAAGACTCGCCATAAATTCCGGACAAATGTGTTGTTCTTTACTCTCTGATAAGATGCAGAATATCAGCCTAAGCCTTGGCACTCTGAACTGTCAAACTTTAAAAAAAATCATTCTTTCTATGCTAATATTTGTTTGCTCATTAAAATAATTCTTACTAAAACTAAAGCCCTCTGAAATTTAAGATCCTCCGAACATACACTACTCACTCTTCAGGCAGAATTACAAATCTTCTTCTCTGACTTTTCACAAGAATGAATAAATATAGATTTCTGTGAGACATTGTTGCAAGTATAACAACATTCTCTGTGTGTAAAATGCTAAGGTGCGAAGGTGCTAAGGTGCTGGCAGGATCATGTACCACACTGTCACTAATCATCAGGAGTCTTTTCTTACATAAGAGAATCAGAGCTGGGATGGTGAGATGTACATTTCTTAGAGCGGAAAAATGAATTAGTAGAAAAGGAAATGAAAGGGAAAATAGGTTCTATGTTGTTAAGTCTCAGCTCCAATCATTTATTTTGGTCCAGGGTGCTTTGAAGGTGTGTATATGTGTGTGTTGCCTTTGTTTTCTGACAGTCGGTTCCCTTCTAATCTAACTATTCCCTGACATTTTCCCTTGCGGTTGTGAAATAACGTCATTTGCCATTAAAAAGCCAAGATTAATCCATGTGATATTTATGGGCTACATATTTGAGTTGGGGGTCCTTCTGTTTAAAAACACAGACTTTTAAAAAGCAGCCATTGGTGGTATTTAATTAATTGCTTATTGTCCCTTGCTGTGTATTGTGGCAGCAACTTGAACTCACAAAAATCAAGAGTATGCCTCCCATGAATAGTTTTATTTCACCGAAGGAAAGAAAAACAGAGAGTGGCAGATATAAAGGGCTTTCAGGATTTTCTTTCCATAGCTAAAAAACAGTCACCTACAACTTTTTCTCTTCAACAGACACTCGAGTAAAAGTATTGGCTGATAGCAGTAACTATTTCTTGTAATCTGTGTGATAGAATCTAAAAGAAGAAAATACAGAAGAAATGATAAACACTCTAAAATTAACTTTCCAGAATAGTGAGAGCCATTAATTCCTTAATTCCAGTTTTCACATAATGTTGACCTAGTAAAGTCAGATGGGTGTGTGGCATAGTCAAATGACATAATCTGTGCAATTGTACTAAAATTATCACACTATTTAGTTTTCTAACAGACAGTAGGCACTTAAAAGTTTATCTTCAAGAGGTGGAAAGACAGCTCCACAGGCCTGAAAATCTAAGTTCCAGTCTCTAGAACCCACTGAAATAACTGACACATAGCACAAATATCTATGAACCCCAGAGCACCCCTACCTGGAGGAGGGAGAAAGAGACAAGGTGTATCTGGGCTAGCCTGGGGTCTGCAAAAGCAAACATGAAACACTGTCTCAAACAAAACAGAATGACTATCTGACACCCAATACCAGCTCCAAACATATGCACAATGACACCCTTTACACACACAACTTAAGCACATACAATACACACACACACACACACAATACAGACACAAACAAATGAAAAGCTGTCTTTAAAATATTTATGCTGATTTCTCTTTCATTTAAAGCTCCTAAGTAACGTTGTTTACCTAAGGAGTGTATCTGCCACATGCTCTTTACACCAGTTGGTGATTGTAGTCTGACAATCTGTTGATAAATGTGCCTTTCTATTTGATAGCTCCCATTACTGAAATTGTGTCCCAAAGATAGCATCTGTCACGTTTCTGGGTTGTAGGAAATTGTCCAGTTGTTTACGATAAATTTATCTAAAGGCTACACGGAAGAAAATATCATTTTGATAAACATTAAAAATAAAGAGCAAAAAATTGTACTAGAATCCTATAACACGAGAAAAGAGTGGCCTGCTCTTTAACAAGGCGGCTTTTCTTCTCATTTCCTAATTTATTATCAGAGGCAAAGAAGAAGAATTATTCTGAGTTAGACAAAAAGCAAACCTCCGTAAGATTAGCCCAGGGAGTTTTGGGCTTGGGTAGGCCCAGATAAAATTTTACTTAGTGACGTTTCCACCTTTAGAAGTTGCTTCTGTTGCCATATAAACTGTTGTAGGTTAGCCCAACGGAGAAGGAGACCTCCAGGTTCACCTTTGTATCTTCCTTTGGGATCTTAGGAAGTTCCTAATACATGGCAGGAACTAAGAAAATGTTAGGTAAGTTGTATAAAAAGGACCTCATACCATTCAAATAAAGCTAAGGGGACTGAAACCTACTTCATTAGGAAGAGTAGGTGTGCAAGAAGTACAACAGAGTCTGAGGAAGAAAGGACATTGGGAGAACAGTAGGAGGAATAGATGCAGGAGCCATGGTTGGTGTAGCAGATGGTTTTTAAAGTAAGCCACTCCTTAGCCACTTATTACTTATCAGAATCCAACTAATTTCTCTGAGCAGGTCAGAATAGTTCTTCAGAATTACCATTTTGGTTTATGCCTTTAAAGAGACAAAAACGAAAATCAGACAATTCATCATATCTATTTTGAAACTAAATTTAAAGCCTAAGTAAACGGCATTGCGTAGAATTAGGGACTAACTGAATAATATTGGCACGGAAGTGGGGTGGGGGATGCTACTGTGACTCAAGCTGGAAAAGGACACCTGGCAGAGAGGAGCTCAGTGTATGGTGAAATGAGTCACCAAGAGTCCTGCCTGGAGGTATGAGGCAAGATAGATTACCAAGTTTGAGCTCCCCCCCAACCCCAAGTTGTATGAATCCTTGAGGATTCATTAACCATTTGAGTCTTGCTTCATGGTGATTACACAGTTAGGCAGATAGGAATCAACTTCACTATATGGAAACATTGAGGAAAACATTTATGAAAAATATGATCTAATTTCTGAAAATACAGGCCAATTAAAGACTGAGATTTAATTTCAAAATTTTACTCTGTCTACATTATATATATATATATATATATATATATTAATGATGATTTTTCTCCCATCATTTTTCATCTTCATAAACAAAATGGTATTTTTTGCTTATTGACATATTACTGAAGAATCTAGCTTTTCCCCCAAAATTACACATTTTTTGCATAAATGTGCCTAATTACCTGAATTCAGTTTTGATTAGCAGTGTTAATTGATGCAGCTGTGGATGGGATCTGTTTACCTAAATTACCATGTGCAAACAGCAATATGTCTGGAAGTGAATATGCTAAAGTGAAAATACTAATTAGCTAAGACAGATTGTTATTCAAGTCACATTGTAGAGCTTTCTAATGAAAGCCCGGATATGTCAGGGTTTTATGATATTCAGACAGAACTGTCTATATTACATATGACTGCTAAATTTAATTCATAAGAACAGATGGGATGTCAGCCAGGCTTCTTCTGTCTTATCCCTTTATTAATGTGAATATTTTTCTCAACTGGAGATATATTCATATGTTTTTGTAAGAAACTCGTTCTATGTTTTGACAGCGTGCCCACCCTGCACACAGAGCCTCATCTATTTCTTGACCAATAAATTCACAGATGATATCCTCCTACTGTCCCACGGATGAAGGTAAGCTCACCATCTTGCAAGTTTAATCACACCATTCGGTTCATTTGACCTTAGCACAGAAGGCAGAGTTAAAGAGTTAAAGAGTTTACCCCATTTTATTTTTGTGCTTTCTCTTTGCATCCCAAATAAATAACAAGGATTCAGTCCTAGTATTCTCAAAAAATCCTTGACTGTCCGCTGGGTTGAAAGGCGAGTATTCCTTGTCTGTACACAGTCCCTGATGAGGAACGGTGATTCTTTTCCAGTGTCCGGTTCAAAATGTTACAGCCTTTGTGTGTGTGCCTTTGTTTCTCATTACCCTTGTTTACCCTTGTCCTAAAACATGACCTGCTTTGCTTGAGTTTTTCTCCAAAGAAAATATTCATATTTTTACTATCTGCTCCAGCCCTCAGCGCTCATTTAATGGCACTGTAGTTCTCAAGTATCCAAAGATTATTGTACCAACCCTACATGTCACAGTAAAGAATAAATGGACCATCTTCCCTCTCCCAAGAGTCTAAATGACTGTGCCTAATGCATGATGTCCCTTCTTCCCAAAGGCTGAAGAGATAAGGCCTCTTGACTCTACCTGAAGGGCTTAAGATCCCCTGTGAGATATTTTAAGAAGCCAAGAGCAAAATGGGGATAATTTTCATGCTGCAAATTTGAACATAATTATAGTTTGGCATATTTAATTTAGGTTTAAGTGAGAATTATAATTACCAAAATTTAATTATTTCAATTATGCTAATTTCTATCCCCAAAGTTTTGTGTAATTTGGGTTCTCTAAGATCGACTGAGACATAGCAAAATTACAATAGAGTTTAATAGGAAGAATAAAACATATGAAACAATGAATCTGTTCTAACCTCAGTTTTGCTATCAAAATGTAAATGTAATGCTAACTAGCCCAGGAAAACATGAAGTGCTTTCTAGGCTTAAATAAAAAGCATGCAGAGTGTGGGACAGACATTGTGTATGAAGCATTCCATTCTCTATCAATACCAATGCTAGCATATAATTGTTCTTTGACTGTTTACAATCTAGTTAATGCAGATAATCTCAGTAATTTTCCAAATGAAATTTACATGTGTCATAATGATGATCTTTTATTAGCATATTTGATGACTTCCCTTGCTTTTGATTATTCACTAACTATAATTCTTTCTAAGGTACCTTGAATAGATTTCTATATTTGAAGTTAAAAAAAAAAAGCCATGGAAAATTTTATTATTTACCAATGACTGAAAGCAACTTGCTGAATGTTGTATGGATGATCTGAGATAGTTCAGCACAATAGATTTAAAGTATGTGTGTGTGTCTGTGTGTGTGTGTGTGTGTGTGTGTGTGTGTGAGTGTGAGAGAGACAGTGTGTATATGTGTGTGAGTGTGTATGTGTGTCTATTCAAAAACACACCATATAAGCAAAAACTTTGGATGCTGTTTCTGGCCAACTAGTTCAGTTATCTGGGAGGGATTTTTTCCTTCTATATTTCTGGGTTTGCGAAAGAAACTGCTGGAAACCCCAAAACTCTATACAAGATGCAGCCATAGGAAGCAGCACCCCTAAACTCACAGCTCCCTGTTCTCTGCAGAGCCGTATCTGGGCTACTCCTTGCTGCCGCCCATGAGACTTCCTAATATTTCAGTGAAAACTGCTCTTTTCTTTTTCTGATTCCGTGTGCAGGCATGAGTGTGCTTTGTGTTTGACTCCGTGCCAGCACATGTAAGTGTTTCTGCAAGGGTACTTTAACAAGGGGAAAGGGGTCAGCGATGTCAAATGAGAGATGGGACTGTGGTATTTTATCAGACATTCCAGTAAACTGTCTTGGGGAAAATCACTTAACCTTGGTGTGAAAATTAGTTAATTTTAAGAATAAATACATCTATCTTTCTGACTTATTAAGGATTTATCACATGTGCCCAAGGTTCAACTGATCTCCAAATGAGGTGTATGCATCCTTTCTTTGAACTCTGACTGGCATGTGGGGAGGGAGGGGAGTTAAGGAGTGAAAGACTTAATCCTTTGAAGAAATTTTAATTTAGTGTTAATACTTCTAAATATTGCTAATGGATTCTAAGATTAATTCAGCTCTTACTACCTCACTTCTTATGGTTTCCTTCCCAAGGATAGATTGAAGGCTCCTGAGGGAAGTTGGCCGCATCACTGTCTCAGTAAGCCTTTCTCACACCCTCCACACAGTTTTATTTCTAAGAGGCAGTACACACACAGTAGGTGCTGTAAGTGCCCTTGGAGTAACTAGTGGTTACCAGATTAAGAATGATGACCATTGATCCTATTTGTAACCCTGAGGAAATACATTACAAGATCTCTATCCCTAACCTAGGGTCTACAACCTTCTGAAGACACTGGAAAACTTCTAAAGCTCAGGGTTCTTTGAGGAAGCTGTTGAGTCTTGACTACTTTGCAGTCTGTCCAAAGGAACTCCTGTGTGTCACAAGAGATGTGACTAATTTGAGCTGGTTCAGATAAGTGTGGCATCTGCTACCTTCGGTTAGCGCACATTTTAAATGAAAGGTTGTGACTACTGAACAGAGCTCTGTGCACAGGTAAATTCCAATTTAGGGTTTGCTAACCCACCTTCAAAACAGAGATAATAATAACTCTTTGTGCTGGTTGTGAATGATTTCTGCTTTAGCCTAGTATCATGAAGAAAGTGCTAACTGTAGCCACTATGTACAATTCAGTAACTCTGTATTAGGAACCAGAAGACATTAGGCTGGGGACATACTCTAGTCAGAAAAGCCTTCTAATGAAAGCACGAGGACTTGATTTTGCATCCCTAATACTCACACAGATCAGCCATGGTAGCACAAGTCAGTTATCCCAATGCTGGGAAGACAAAGACAGGCAGACTCCTGGAGCTCATTGGCCAGCAAGTCTAGCTAGACCGAGCTCTGAGTTCAGAGAGAAATCTTGTCTTAAATAACAAGGTGGAAAGTGACTGAGCAAGACATCAGTGTTAGCTCCTGGCCTTTTACATGCATGTACAAATGAGTACACATGAGCACACACACATGCAAACACACACAGAGAGATAAAGACAGACCAACAAAAGCAACTCACTAACTTATTTAAATTGCTATGGAGTAAACCTACATGCACATATATGTCTTATGTCTTGAAGTCTATGTCTGCTTGCTCAAGTATGTAGAGGAAGGATAAAATCTTGGCTTTTTGAAAGTATGTGATACATGAGCTTTTGGATTCCTGCTTTTCTATTTATTTTTAACCACTAACATTTCGTAGCTCAAAAGTTATTTTGTACATATTGTCCTATGCTGATGTCATAGCAGCAGGGCAGGACAAGAAGCACTGTTCTCTCAGTTACAAATGGGACATAGTGATTGACCTCAGGCCTTTTCCTGCGGGAGGAGAGAGGGGAACAGAGAGGTAGAATACACTTGGCATCTTTTCCTAGACTATCTGGATAACAGCACACAGTGCTATGTGTTTGTGGGATATTCCATGTAACAAGACTGTATCTGAGGCCAGAGCCCAGAAGTAAGGATATTGAGAGGTCCAGAATACTAACCAGGCTTTGACAGGCAAAAAATTTAGTTCCTCCTCCTCAATACACGTTCAGTCAACTACCCTTATATGATTTATAGTAGTTAAACATGTGCTATCTATATTATTATTAGGGCTTGAGTGGAAATGGGGTGTGCCACAGTTAAAAAAGCTGAGACCAGGAACTGAAGTCTTCCTTCAGCCTGAGCAAATGTCCAGTTATCTAAACATGGGAGATGAATAAGAATTTCTTAAGAATTTAGTACATAGCTAGGAGTAGTAGTTACACCTTTGGTCTCAGCATTTTATCAAAAGAAGCAGAAGGATAAGGGTTCAAGGGTTAATTCCAAGACCTGGGAGAGAGCAGAGAGGGAGGCACAGACACCTTCTATCTGTGAAGTATTTTTAAAAGGTATGGAAAAAAATTTAAAAAAAGAAATAAAAGGTATGGAAAACATAGACGAGTAGGAGGCATTGGGCCTTTAAGAATTCTAAACCACCAACCACTAACCTATGACTATACACTTGTTCTTCAAAACTATGGTGGTTAATGTTGTGAATCCTGCCTCTTTTAATACCCAGGATATTAAGAGAGAAAGGCATCACTCATTTCTGTATCCATTCAAGAAGTATTTGTGTCTCCTCACAGTGGATAGCAGAATACAGACATAAGCTTAGAAGACAGATGGCCTGGGTTCCTATCCTTGCTTGTCCTAACTAGGGACAGGATAAATTACAAGAATTTTCAGCTATTTTGTCTGTAAACATGGGCTGACTATGATAAGATTGACATGGGGATTAAGAATGTGTGTAAGGAGCTTTCCACCGCATAGTTCACACACTTGAGGATGGAAGAGTAGTTAGAGAGCTGAAATAGTCTTATACTAGAACAACAACTATTGAATCCTGAGATAGCTGATAAATAAGTGCCTTCGAACACAGCCCATATCCCATGCAGTTGCTAGACTGTAGAACTGGGAAAGGGCTTTTAGAGACAGGATAAACAATGGCAAAGATACTTCCTCTACAGTGTGGGGTCTAGAGAAAGCCATTCTTTTGTTCAGTATGTTCAGCCTGATGAACATTTCCCTAGTAACCACTGTTAATTTAGGGACCTATGACATCTGTGCAATTTAAATGGGACCTGAGCTCAAAACCAAAACACATGGGGCATGATTTTCCATTCAACATGGTTGAATAGGACCATATCCATGCCTGGCCTTTGAATCATGAACTCCATGGGGCTAACTGACCCCGAGTTGCTGCCGTCTTTGACAGTATGCAGGGTAGTGTTGGGGTGTGTTTGGACTCACTCTGGTTTCCTATGTACAGAAAATCCAAATTAGATTTTTGTCATTAGCTTGTCAAGTGTATCTTAAACCCACTTAATGAGGTCTGCAATGGAATGTCTTTTATGCTCCGTGGCCTTTGTGCTCAGCCCCTGCTACCCTCTGCTGTGGCTGAGGTATTAACGAAGTTGCCACGGTGTTCTCTTGAGGTCTGCTGCTTTGGAAAACATCCCTCATATGTGTTTGAGTATTTAAATTCTGTTTTCCAGCTTTTAGGGTTTACATCCTGGTGGCACATTCAAGTGCAAGGGAAATGGGACCAGATGGAAGTGACAAGCAGCCATTCGGCAAATTGCATACACATTACATTTCAGAAAGCCAATGTACATATGTCTGTCTGGATGTGTTCATATGTTAGATTATTTCTGTTTCATTCAAATGGTTGGGATTCCAGTGAAGCGGTTACCTAGAATGTCAGCACAGGAATTTTTCTTGAGGGGAAAACAGGGCCTTGTGCCTAGCCATTTTGTCAAACAGAGCTCAATGTAGGGGAAGATGAATGGCCCATATGCATTTTTTCCCTAACTTTCTGTAGCCGTTTTCCATAGAACTCACCAATCCATAACATAAATACATTTACTGTATTCCATACCCTACAATGTTAACTCTAAGGGCAATTTTTTTCTTGCCATTTTACCGTATAATGTTTGGCAGGTGGTAATGTATACATTGGCAATGACTGAGATGATGAAATGGTATTTTGTTCTCCCTCATGTTGAAGCATGGCAGGAAGAGTTTCTTGTGTCTTTTAAGTGATAGACATGTGACTGTGAAGAATGATGAGGACAATACCTACCTCACACTTATATGATATTTGCTATATGCCAAGCACTATTCTCAGCGCTTTACCTCTAACACAGGCAAAAACCTTTGTAGCAGGGGCCACAGTTCTCCCAGTTTTATGAATGGGGACACTGAAACATTCATACTGTGTAACAGCCTCATTGAGATCTGTTAGCCTGATATTTTACATCACATATTATTGAAATGTGGCCTCTGGGGTTTGACTATAAATCATCTCAAGAATTCATCCACCCTTGCAATTAACAAAACCTATTACAATCATGATCTGTTGGTTCCCAGTCATTCTTGACATGCTATTCAGTTCAGCCCAGCAGTGCAAGGAGAATGGTCCCATCTTTACTTGGAGTCACTCATATTCCCTGTTTTGAATTGCTTTCTTTATTGATCTCCCTGTCTACCTTCTCTTCATTAGAAAAGGAAAAAGAAAAAAAAAATAACCCAGCATGATTGATGCTATAAATTACCACTGTGCAGGTTTGTGCTGGTTAAAATGGTGTGTTAACAAGCAGAAAGCATGTTTTCGGCTGAACGGAAAATTTGGTATTGAAGATTTAATCTTAGCTTAGTCATAGTGAGTCAAACTCATTTGACACAAATCATGATAGAACTGTGAGGTTTAAATAGAAGGATTGACACACATACAACATTTAGGAACAAATGTGTCTGATCAATTGGGTCGATTAGGTTTATTTTTAAAAATCAGTTAGCAAACAACAGATATGGCATTTTAGTCTCTGTCCCTTGTGAATGCTGGGAAAAATATGGAGAAGCAAAAATAGAACTGTTAGTCCCCTAAAACAGATGAACACTATCTCAGAGGCGTGAAGTGAGCACTATAGAGGATAGATATAATGGCTCCGTCCTCCTGTCTCAGCATTGTGGGTATCAGGGGAAAAGGCATATCCATTACAATTTAATTGAATAAAGGTTTTATATAGGGAGTGCACAACTTGATATTTTGAAATATACATACATCAGAGAATGGTTCAACTGAGCTAAGTAATTCACAATCCCACAGATATTTCTGTGTTTGTTGGAAACATTTAAAATCTATTCTTAGTAATTTTGAAAAGTGCGTGTGTGCTGTTACAAACTATAGTCACTTGGCTCAAAGCATAGCTCTTGAGCGTATTTATGCAAAATCAATTTTGTATCTTTTGAACACATTCCCTATGTTTCCTAACTCCTACTTTCACTCCCCAGTGCCTCGTACCACGTTGCCTTCTTTGGGTTCTGCATTTTTAGACTCAGTATATAAGAGAGATCTCCCTGTGCCTGGCTTGTATCACTCCCCACATTGCCTGTTGGTTTCGTCTATGCTGTTGCAAATGTCAGAGTTTCATCTGTTTAAAGGCTGATAGCATTCCAGCTTTTATTTATGCCTCATTTTCTTTATCCACACATCTGCTGAATGAAGCTTAGGTTGATTCTGTTTCTGGACTGTTGAGATGCATGCTGCAGTGAACATGTGGGTAGCATAAAGATCCCTCACCAGCATACTAATTTTGTTTTATTTTTGTAATTTGTACCCTGTGTGGGATTTCTGGGTTCTGAAATGGCTGTACTAATTTACACTCCTACTGATGGCCTACAAAGGTTCCCATTTCCCCACATCCTTGCCAAGGAATTAGTTTCTGATAATAGTATTTTAAGAATTGTGGCATCACTTCTCAACGTGGTTTTAATTTGTATTTCGTTGGTAATTAGTGATAGGTGAGCATTTTTCCATGTACCCATTGGCCATTTGTACGTTATCTCTTGAGAAATCTACTTTATCTTTTTGCCTATTATTTTTTGTAGTTACTTGTTTTCTTGCTATTGAGTTGTCTGATCTACCTGTATTCTTCACGTATTAACTACTTATCAGATATTTAGCTTACAGATATTTCCTTCCATCTCATTTTCGGTCTCTACTCTCTTGATTGGTTCCTTTGATGTGCTGCTTTTTAACTGGTTGCAATTTCTATTTGTCTAGTTTTCTTTCATTATCTGTGTCCTAGGCCAGACGATAGTCAGACCCTACACGCCCAGGCATGCGGGCGGCACTAAGTGGACGCAGTGAGTCATATGGGAGCGCAGAGTAGAGGATAAGAAATTGGGAGAAGATAGGGGGAGGGGACAGTGGGGTAAATATGATTAATAACACTGGATAGGTATACGAAAATGTCAAAGAATAGGTTAGTTATAAAAAAATCATAGCTTACCCCAATACCAGGGAAATGTTTCTGTTTTCTTCTAGTAGTTTTACAGCTTCAGGTCCTATACGTAAGACTTTAATCTGTTTAGAGTTTCTATTTGCCATAAAGTAGATTCAGTTTCATTTTTCTGCACATACATTCCCAATTGTCCCAGCATTGTATTTTAAAAAAAGCAATCTTTCTACAATGTGTATTTTTCGCATGTTTGTTGAAGATCGATTGTTAAAGTGTTAGTTTATTTCAGGGCTTTCTAGTATATCCCATTGGCCTAAGTGTCTGTTTTAATGCTAGCTCCATGCTGTGTTGATAATTATAGCTTTGTATATGTTGACATCAGGTATTTTAATGTTTCCAGTAGTTTTATTCTATTTAACAAAGAGGGTTTTTGTTATGTTTTGTTTTATATTATGAGTTTTAAGACTTTCTCCCATCTTGGTGGAAGACATTATGATAATCTTGATAGATATTTCACTGAATGTCTGATTACTTTGGGCAGCGTGTGGATCCTAATAACGTGAGTCTATGAACATGGGGAATCTGCTGTCTTCTTCAGTTTCTTTCCTCAGTGTTTTGTAGGATTCCTTGCATAAGCCTTTCATTGCCTTGATTAAATACATTCATAACACTTACTTTTTAAAGATCCAGTATTATAAATGAAATAATTCTCATGATTTCTCTTTTAGGTAACTTGTTACTAATATTCAGAGATGCTTAAATAGGACCTCTAACACAATGAACCACAAAGAATCTGAATTTCCCTAGGAAATTTCCCGGGTGGGAGGAAAGGCTGCGTGCTGGTACAGAGCAGGAACCCTCCAGGAAGTGAGCTCCCCTTCCTCGAGGGCCAGCTCAAAGCTGCAATGTAGTTGTCTATCTCCTAGCTTTTGTTTCATTTCTTGTGTGAAACTATAACACCGATACATGCAAGGTAGAAAGAAACTAGGAGCTCTCCTCCCCAAATTTGGAAAAAACAAAACAAAACAAAACAAAACTGTAAATAAATCTATTTTCTTCCCTAACTTCATTTGAAATATATAGAAACCAAGTTGGTGGGTTTATGAACCTAAGTAGCTGGTGGCACTTTTCAAGTGAGAATGGGAGGAAAAAAAAAAAAAGCAAAACTAGGTTCACTAGTATATTTAAAAAATGAAAACAACCATGTAAATTTTAAAAACAACAAATAGAGATGGTCTTGGGAAGGTTTAGTTTTATTCTATTCTTTTTGTGTCGTCTAAAGTTTTAAACCAATTTTAGGCCAAACATATTATATCTGAACAGTATTAGTATTAAAACAAAGCCCCGTGAGAATGCAGAATATTCTTAACGGAATCAGCTGGTAGATCCTGAATTCTTTGGATGGCAGAGAACCTGCTTTCCTTTTCCCGTTGACTGGCAAAGCATGCAGAATAGCCTTCATATACATTTGTATTCTGTGAACACATGAACCTGGCCCTTTCTCTTCATAGCCATGCATTCTCATCAACATGCAAGCTACCATAATGTCTGTACCTTCTGAAACCCAATGAAATACTATCTTGTGCTGTTTTCTGCCATTTCCCTTTTCAAACTAGTCTGAATTGCAATACACTAGGCCCATATATCATCCAGTAGAGAAGAAAGATGAAGACTGAATGACATTTGGAAAAAATGCCCTGCATAGGATGCCGGTCTCACAACACAGGCTCTGTGAGGTCAAATTGAAAGGGAAGAGGTAAACAGTCCTGAGTCTGGCCATACAGAGAAGGTAAAAGTTCCTCAGCTGAACTGCGTCATAGACATAACTAAGCAGCTTATTTGTTAGAAAAATGCACAAATTCTGGCTTTTCTCCCCTCTTTTGGTTTCATTATGGTTTGTCAGGAGTGTGTGAGGTACTGATAAGACCTAAGTATTCAAGAAAGGTAGGTTTTGATGACAATAAGCTCTGAAGGCAAGCAGTGTTAGTTAAGGTCTGAGGCATGAACTGCTGAGAAAGAACAGAGACACACACCATGGCTGACTTTCTAATTTCTGTAGAATCTGTTATTTGACAATATGTTTCCTTTCTCCTTCCATATGCCAAGAGGCCAAAACACTCCTTTGTGAAGTGATTATTATCCATTAGAAGTTCAAAACTGCAGGAGAATTGAGAAAACCAAAAGATATTTTGGTGGAAACACCCTTTCTTGGGCTAGATTGACACCTTTTAAAAGTAACTATTAAATGAACATCCTGGCATGGTGGTACAGGTCTCTAATCCTAAAACTTGGAATCAAAGGGGAGAAGATTTCACAGACAGCATATACAAAGATACATAAAGAGCTCCAGACCAGCCTTGTATATTGGGGGGGGGGGGGTTGTCTCAAAAAATTAACAAACAAATCAAAATACTGCAGCACAGTCTAGATATGAATACATTGTTTCAACTATACAACATGATTATTGCTTGAGGGATTCACCTGTATTGCTTGATTTAGGCAATTTAATGTATAGTTAGTGAATTGTTACTTCTATATTATACTCTCTAAAATAGTTGTGAATTTCTGCCACAATGCTTTTTCTTAAAAGCTCCATTCTTTCTTCTATGGTATGAATTTTAACTCTAGAATCTTTATTTTCTTGACTGAATTTTGGAAAGAGAATAGGTTTTGATAATATGTCAGTACAGATCCATTGTCTTCGATGGTATCTTTCCTTAACGTTTTAGGACCACTTATTTATCTAAATGCATACAAAGATGAAATGGCCTTTAACTTACTAACTCCTAAAATGAAAGAAAGAAAAAAAGAAAGAGAGAAAGAAAGAAACCACAAAATGTTGAGTCTTCAATAATGTTCTTGAAGGTGACAGATACAGTGCCCAGGATCCATATGTGTTTTATACTTGTCATAACAATCTTGGCTTACCCTAAAATTATCACATATATAAAAGGGCGGACTGAGTTAGTTGTAAGTCATCTTTTCCAAAGTTAGCTCAACACGTTTTAAAATGGGGACTGACTTTATAGACTATGGTTTTGCTGTCATGTTGTCCTATACCATTCTACTATCTCAGAAGTAACATTGATTACAAATATTAAAAAATTGGTTTGAGTTTATGGACCACCACTAATATAAACACAGAACATTATCCCATGTTTAAAACTAGTCTTCCCTGTCTTCTTGGTAATGGAATAACCAATTCCAGTATTTTGTTATGCCATCTAGAAAACTATGGAAAGCCAGATAAAAGGAGGGGGTTGGAAAAAAAAGAAAATAGAAGCTTTATATCTGAGTATTTGGTGGTTTGTAAAGAAAGTAAAGGGAAGATATTTTTGTTTAAAGAAGAAAGGGGGTGGGCTAATGGATCAGTAAGAGAATATTCATGTGTTGATAATGACCAAATAAAGCAAAGGAAGGAGGGGTAAGCACTGGGTCTTCTCCATCTCCCTGGTCATTGCACCCTTCACCGAAGGAAAATGTTCATTCTGGCTTTCAGGCTGGAGTTGTCATGCAAGAAGAATTCACTAATTTTGTATTTTCTCATCACTTTCTTTTGGGGATAGGCATTTGGGTTTTCAGCTGTTTTATTATTTCAAAGGCATCTATATGCTAATACATTTTATGCTAATTATTTTCATGTTTGCCCCTTAGGTTATGCTTCGCATCACCCGCCAGGGAGGATCATCTCTCATGAAAACTTTCAAATTTGATTTTGAAAATTTATTCAGAAAAAAAATTTAAGCCACGCTTTTTCCCAACACAAGAAATGATATGCTCCAGAGAATCCTCTAATTCACAGAAAATGGACTGGGATAACATTTGGGTTCTCATTCTACCACAGTCCTCTTGAGAAGGACAGCCAGGTACACAAAGCATTTAACATTCTGACATTGAAGTATCAGAAGAATGATGAAAATAAAAATCTAATAATGTGCTTTGAGAAATTGCTAAAGTACTCTGCATGGCCCAGGAAGGAGAAAAGGGCTGTTCTCATTTCTTTGCCTTGTCTGGATGTGTTTCTGCTTCTGTTGCTATAGCACCATGTTTTAATTGTGTGTCATCTTTCCTTATCATTATTTCTAAACAGTTCATTGCAATTGGGTTGGTGCCCACAACTGTGTCTGTGTACACAGGAAGGACCAGGTAAAGCAGAAAGCTCATGCAGTGATCTAGTATGATGTTTCTTCCAGCACTTTCATGATGGAGATTTTCCTTATGAAACCATCTTTTGTCTTAAGAGCAAATTGCTACCTGGAAAATATTAAATTATCCTATTAGGCTGTCTTCAAAATATTTTTCAGGGCATTCCTCTTTTGAAAATAAATAGGCTTGATATATATTATTTCTTGACAAAATACATTGAAAACAAACAATTTGGGATGGTATTTTACATCCCTTCTTGGTTGACAATTAGACCCCTTTTGTTTCCAAGCACTTTGGGAGTACCAATGACCTTCTGTTACGCTCTCTAGATTGTTCTCAATGCTGCTCTGTAATGAAGAAAAGCCCTGAGTCTGAAATATTGGGGGAGCGGGGGAAGCCATCCTGCAGATGGCTTATTCTGCGATCAGCCTTTTCTTCAGCTGCTCCTCTCTGCATCTTTCAGTAGCTGTGCCTGATAGCCTTCCTATGTTTTAAATGCTTCCTCTGTTAGTCCTTAAGAAAAACATGATAGCTGTGCACAGTGCCACATGCCTTTAATCCCATCACTAAGGGAGCCAGACGAAGGCAGATAGCTGTGAGTTCAAGGCCAGCCTGGTCTACAAAGTGAATCCATGACAGCCAAGACTACACAGAGAAACCTTGTCTTAAAAACAAAACAAAAACAAGAAAAAAAGCAAACAAAAGACATTATTTTTCCTGAGGTGCAGCACAGCTGAAGGTACATCTTCCATTGATTGACTCACTGTAATGGCTTTGACAGTAGGAAAGTGTCTTTTCAGGCATCAGGGAAAAGGGTCCCTTTCTGTAAGGGGACCTGATACCTTAAGGAGCTGTCTTCATACATAGGGCGATCTGAGGGTGGAAGCCAACAGGTGGAGATACCGCATAGACAGCGTGTACCAGAAAGCCAAACAGTATTTTGACATTTATAGCCATAATCTCTAAACAAGATGAACCATTGCAGGGATATAGTTAGTAAATCAGCTAAAATAAACGTTTGTCAAATAATAATAAAATAGCATTTTGTTGAAATCTGGCTATGTATGGCACATTTTGCTGCAATCAAAGACCTGTGGCATTTTGTGTCCTAAACTCTAGTGACCCGTCATTATTTTCTTTTTATTCTACCTACTTACCTGTGATAATAATGAAATAGCTGAACATTTCCCCTTTCAAAGTTGTGTCTCAAGAGTGATTCATTGAACTAACACATTAGCCCTAATGCAACTCCAGCTAAGAGGCACTCTCTTCTCCTTTATTTTTTTCAGTGCATAATTCAAAGATAACCCAAATAAGATCAGTAATTTGTGTGTCATTAGGCCCCAAAATTTATCAAGTGATTCTGAACCATGAACCTCCCAACCTGATTAAGAAGGCTGCCGTAAGTGTATTTTATTCTTTGTGAACTAAGTTCTATGAGGACAGGAAACACTTGAAAACAGCAGCTGGTTAACAGCTCCACACTCAGCCAGCTACCATCGGTTGCATGGAGGGACATTTTCAGCAGCCCTGGCTCAGCCTAGAAGAGCAGCATAGCTGCTCAGCACAGCCCCAGGGTCTGCAATGTGCAGTGTGACTTGGGGCTGGCCTTCCTGGCTCTGCCTTGCCTGTAGAATATGGATCCAAGCTTAGAGCTTTGGAAGACATAAATCAGTCTTTATCGGAGCCCCAGTTTCAATGCCTGCACATTTTCAAGTCCAGACAAATATCCTGCCCTCTCTTGGCCCCATTCTCACATTAGGTTTACTTAAATTGTCTGTGAAGACTAAATAAAATGATGTATCTTTTGGATGTTCCATGTAGTACGTACTCAACTAATGAACACTCCAATGAAATATAATCCTCTATTTTTACTGCTACTTTAATATACATGCTTTTTGCTATTATTGTTATTAATGATATTAACAAATAAAAAATACTAAAAACCTGTTTGTGCAAATAAAACAGATGTCATAAATAAAAATTTAACAAACATCATATTTTAAATGTGATTTAGTGGAGGCCTATATCACAAAGGTCTAGTATGACCCATGAACTTTGTTATTTTTTAAACTTCTAAAATGTTTGTATGAGGCAAAAAGTTTATAATTCCACCAAATTTTGTTGTTTATCTCTAAACAATACCAAATATTGAGACGACACCTAAGAAAGAGGCAATTACAAGCAAGAACCTTCTGTTCTCACTGCCAAGTTAATGAGCTTTGTTGACATAATTTAAAGCCTTCTTGTACTGGCTTCCTTCATTGTTGGTTGTGATGGTCTGTGGATAACAGGGATGGAGACCAGATCAGCATGATGGCTGTCCATAGGAAAAGACATCTTGCTGGTTGAAAGGCTCTAGCGAGCTGCCAAGATCCCCGGTGTGTTGAGAACATCTTAGGAAAGCATGCAGACAGGTCTCAGGGCCATTAAAAAGTTTAGCTCTGCTTCAAAACAGGAGTAAGCAGGCTTCGTTTGCTTTCCCACAGAAAGAGAAGTCAGATGTTAATTAAAACTTTGCAGAGCTGGAAAGGATCATGGCATCCTGTATTGAGAAGTCAGCTTTAACTTCTAATTGGATGCCAACAAAAAAGAAGAGAGGCAGACAAAGAAAAAAGACCCACAAATACATTTGCCAACAAAGGATCGCATTGCATACCAATCTCATTTAAAGAGAGAAATCTTTGTTTTCCCGTTGTATTTGGGAGGAGTTTAATGACAGTAAATCATTAGAGAATAATATTTTCAATGGACATTTCCATGCTTTGTTTAATTTCACCCTCTCCTGTGGGTTTCCTGCGTTCCCACAACCAGCCTCAAAAGATATGCTAGGAGAAAACTGATGCTCACATACTGAGGTACTTCCTAGCATGTCATCTTGATCATTTCCCAGGGCAAAGTGCAGCATCACATATGTTTCCCTGGTCTTAGCATACAGCAGAAGAAAACTAAATGGCAATTAAGAGGAAATAGCTTCACTAGAGTTATATTGATGCTTTCCTGTACTGCCTTCCCCTTCTTGTCAGCCTGCAGAGTAGTTTCTTTTTAAATGGGAAAGGCTTGGAATTTTTCAGTCACAAGCCAGAGAACAAAGTAAGAGAGGTTTTCATTTGTAAGATTGCCTCTCTCTTATCTGCTGGTCCTGCCTCCCAGACTGTCTGTCTGTCTCTAGAAAGCAAAGTCAATAAAAATGATTAGAGTTGGCATCTCACAAATGTACACCCTTAAACCATGAAGCAGTGCTGTGCAGGAAATATTTTTCTGACCTTTTCAAATTGCATCCAACTGTCTTGGGAATTTCTCAGGGACTCGAGGTAATAAGGTTCAGTCCATTTTACTGTCTGCCTTCAAATTTGGTTCCCTCGGAGCAGGAACTTATCTCTTTCTTGCATCCTGGCCCTAGCATCCAGTCAGTACAGAAATCCATGCATCTCATCTTTTTCACCCCATCTCTGGTTGTTTTTTTTTTTTTTTTTCTTTCACCACAATATGGAATCTACAACCATGCGGTCTTTCCACTTACTGCCCTCTTCAAAAGCAAAATGTTAGACAGACAGAGAAGAATTTTATTATGTGGTCCTTTGAGAAGTCCTTGTTGAATTTAATTAGCTTTTAAATTTGATTCTATCTTAAATCTCAACTTTTTTCCCCTATGTGATTTGTTGCCTCAGTGCTCTTTTTTTTTTTTTTAAACTTTTTCAACTTAACTACACTGTGGGTACTCTCTAAAAAAACATACAAAAGAGGCAAAAAACATGGGAGTTTCTTTTGTTCTGAATCGATTTCTGCTTTTCTTCCATGAGTCCAAATGGAATGGACAAGCTCCCTGGAAAGGATGGAAATTATCCAAGTGTGACATGTTAAAAGGCAGCTGAGTGGCCCCATTCTTCACTGTGCTCCTTGAAGGAGAACAGAAAACAGAAGCTTGGGACAAATTCTCTGACCTCTTCAAAGCTCCTGGTGTCAGAAAACTTTGACAAGCAGTTAAAGAGCTCCCGTGACTGACTCCCATACTCATAGCTTTGTGCTCCATGGGACTCTGGTGTTTCAGGACATTCTGGATCCAAGGACACCCTCTGTTCAGTTGTCTGATCCCTTCTCCCTGGACTGCTTTCTGTGGAGAAGAGGCTCTCGGCTGCAAGGCCACATGGTCTCGGGAGCCCAGAGCCTCCTTCTGACTTGGGAGGCAAGGTCTCAGGCAAGCAGATCCCCAGAATGAGGATGCCTTTTTCAAGTTACCCCTCTTAGAGTCCAGTCTTTCTTGTGTAATAGTTTGCTGGGTTTGACCACATAAGGTCTATGGTTTCCTAAAACCGGGCTGGTCCAGACGACCCTATCTGTGCTTGTATTTTCAGCAGTGGGGTTTGGTCTTCTAAAACCAGACAACGTGTACTTATACCAAAATTGTTCATCTTTCAAAACATAGCTTTCTTTTCCATTTTAAACAGTGCCTAACTTTTTTTTTTTTTGTAAAGTATAAAATGTCTTCATAATGTGTTTAAGTGTAAGCGGCTACTTTGTCTTTTGGAACTTAATCCATCTTATAAGTGGCCTTGGGTCCTGACTTCCTTTGACAACCTGGACATGATTAGCCGGCACTTCAGTAGAAAGGAAGTTAAAAAGTGGAGTGACAGCTTTTAAACTTTGCATTTACCAACTATCTGAAATCAGAGTAGTGCCTTCTTGCCAATTGAAGGGTAAAGGTTTTCACATGTGGTAATTAAAGAGGGTTGGTTTCTGGGCGGGGGGGAGTTCAGTGCACCTGCAAATGCAGGTGCCCACACCCGACATCTGTATATGTGTGTGCAGCCATGCGGGATGTGTGCACACTAACCTTCCGGGTTTGGAAGGAAGGCAACAACTTCACAGACCAAAGGATTCTAGTTTCTTCGCATGGATACTTTCTCTTACTTCACTGGGAACTTTGCTGTGCCTCATCCTGGAGAACACAGGGTACCTGTCATTGTCCTGCACATGGTGTTGCCTCCTTCTCATTCATAAAACACCATTTTTTTCCTGCCCTCAGGAACCATAAGTAAAGTGAAATCACTATGTAGTCTTGCCACTGAAATAGGAGAGTGATTTGAGTCTGCCAGAATTAAGCCTGGATAGACTCACACCACTGGTTTGCACTGTTCATCTATTTTGCTGCATGTTCTTAAGAAGGCTGAAGCATGAAAGAAATTTTTATATGAAAAGGCACAAGGGACAGAAGAGCACTGACTAACAATGCCGAGAACAATACTAGCTGTTTCGTAAAAGATGATGACGGCCAGGTGTCTCATAGACAGTAACATGGGGACAACAGTGTTCCATATGGAGAGGAGGCTGTGAGGATTTACAGCTAGATTTGCTTTGAGGAGGCAGAAGGGAGATGTGACAATGGTTATTTTTACATGAGAAAAAACACCAATCACTGAGTTGTGCTGAGTAGCACTTCTGTTTTTCCTGATTTCCTTTTCTTCTTTCCACATCTCTCCCTCTTCCTCTTTCTTACTTTGTTTCTTCTCCTTTTTATTCTTTTTTTCCAAAGAGAGAACAGAATAAGGCTTGACTGTTGAATCATCCTTTTGGCTTTTTAAAAATAGGGCTGCCATGCTTGCTCTGTCAGAGAGTTGCCTGCAGTAGAGCTACTAGCATTACTGGTGGCCTAAAGTTGTGTCTGGTGGATTATGTTGTCACAACATAATTATTATTAGTTTAGAACAACAATACATGTAGCAGGAGACAGTGATCACACCTTATCCTCACAAAACTTGCCCATCTTGGTTTGTGTTAGTATCCACCCAGGGTCAAAAGGGGAGGAGTGTAAGAAACAATTTGAGGCGAAAATGTGCTCAGAGATCTTTTGTTTGTTTGTCTGGTTGGTTGGTATTTTTTGTGGGCAAACTGTTTCTATTTGAATAATGCTTGTCTATTAGGATATCTAGGAATATTACACTCCTTCAAATATAAAGCTGAGAGTTTGTTTAATGTTTGCCTCCAACATCTCTGTAACAAAAACCAAACACTCTGGATTGCCAAGGCAAGCTTGTTCCTGTGCTGAGCACTCAATGGAGATATCGACACTCAGGGATTTAATTTTCCTCTTATGGCAATGTCTCACGTGCTTCACGGTGGGGCTCAGGAACAGGGCCCTGTTATTTATCCAGGGTTAACTGGGCTCTCGGGGCTGCCACAGCGTCACTCTGGCTCATAAGCCAGGGTGGGCACCTGCCCAGCACATCATGTGTTTCCAGGCATATCAGCGAATGGGAAATTGATTCAAATCTAATCAGGGTAGGAGGATCTTGAAGGCTGCCACCAACATCCACTGCGCGAACAATCCTCCTAAAGAGGCTGCTTGGAAAATTCAGTCAGCATTGCAGCGGGAACAAATATACCTCCTTAAAAAAATTCAGACAGATGTACATGGAGAGAGTCAGGCTAGCTTCAAATGCAAATATAATTCCAAAGTGTCTCTCTCCTTCCCTTGCCCCTGCTTTCTTTCTTCCCTTGGGTCTGAGATCTTTTAAATATGCATGCAGTCTCAAGTCAGGGTTCAGGCGGACTTTGTGCTTTGCACAAGATCCTCATTGATTGCCACAATCAACCTTTTTGGAAACACACTCAAAAACATATGAGCAAACAAGAATAAATCATTGTCAAGCCACCAGCCACACCCAGCTCTTCTCTGGCACTTTGCTTGCTGACAGCATGGCTCAGTCTGTGCATGGCTCAGAAGGGCACACCTGCCCATGTGCTGAGATCTGCTGGTAATCTCCTCTTGCTGTCAGGCTGCAGCAGTATTTATTTTGCCTTAATTGGAACCCCACTGGCACCCCGTGGGATTTCCCCCTCTTGGCAAAGCAATATATCCACACAGACCTATAGCACTGTTGCTGTGCTGGTCGGTTGTAATATTATGTTCAGAAATATTAACATTGGGATCAACAATTAACCAGAAGCTAGGTTAACGGGGTTTCTCAGTGTTTTTATTTTGGTTTTGGTTAGGAAAGTATTAGGAACTCATGACTTTTCACAGTGTTTATCTTCAGGTTGAAGCACAAGTTGACCACTGAGAGTTTCTTGTGCTTTAGCTCTTTATTTCACTGCTTGGATGAGAAAAACTGTCAGCATTGCCAGCTGTCATCTCTATAGAACCAGTAAACAATAAACACAAATGGTATGGCACCCTATTTAGAAACAGCACCCTCATATTTATGTACTTTCCCCCTTTGTACATGAGCTAGCATAGCAAAATGGCTGGAAAGCCTTACTTTTAGTAAATTTAAGTTAATTAAAATTTACTACTTAGTCCTGCTGATCTTAACTTTGGGTGTCAAAACAAGGTTCATTTCCTAAGTCTCAGTGGACAGCCTGTTGTGTATTTTTGGTTTTAGCATCTGCTTCTCTCTTGTGCTAATTTTATTTTCATCATTAAAGTTCATGAAGACTTAATCATTAGCCCTCTAATTTTCCAGGAAAAAAAGTGTTGATTTATTGAACTGGCTGCAGCAAAAGAAGATCAATCTGACATTATAGGTTAATAGTAGAGAACAAAACACATCCATAATTAGGAGAGAAAGGACTTTCCTTGTTCTTTCCAGTTCATAATAAAAAGCCCCTTGCCAAAGTGTCTTGGAAAATAATGCATTCAGACTGAGTCGAATTACCGCCTAGCACATTCTATTTATCTGTAGCTTAGAAAGCAGCTGCGGTTTTTGTAAGAAGCAATGAATGTGGCATTCCTACTTAAAGGTAGAAGAAAAAGAACACCCCTTGTTTTGTAATAAGGGGATTTTCAATTTAAAAGAGAGAGCGAGCCTGTTGTGTGAAGGAGGGTTATTCCAGCCACTGTATTCTATCTCACTCACCAGGAGGCTAATAATGAAGGGGCCAGGGATGGAGGCCAATGCTACAAGGGTTATCTCTCAACCTCAGATGTTGGATAAGTCGAAGGAGGCAGCATCTGGATGACGTTCAGAAAGGCTGGAGTGATTATTTGGAAGAGAAAAGCCTGCCTGTTCTTTCAAAGGTAAACAGTTCATTTCATTTGTCAGTCGCATGTTGTAGAACAACAACAACAAAATGTTTCTATAAAGATATCTATAAAGTCTGCCTTAAAAACAACAATCTTTTTAGGTACATGAATGCTGTCGAGGCCTTCCCACCTAACAGTGCAGCCTTAGAATCCTGCCTTAGACAAAGGACACACAGGAGCTCCACCACACCTAAAACCACGCTTTGAAGGATCTGCCAAGCTCACTCTTAATCATGAGAAAGAAATTACCCACATGGAGACAGCAGAAAATGAGAAAGTAGAGATCGTGCTGAGAATAATTCCAGCGAGTGCCAAGGGGCTAGTTGAGGAATGGCTTCATGAGGTGAATATCTTTAGCTTGTACTTAGGGTTTGGTTAGCGTATAATCATTTTCTCTTTTAGGAGCGAATCTGATCCTGAGTGTATTTCTCGTCCAAACAACGCTCAGGGCATTTGTCAGAACGTTGACAGATTTAATATCGGCCTCGCCCTTGCTGTTATTTATGAAGACTAATTTTACATTTATAAATATGCAAAAATCAATTTAGGTGGAAAGGCTCTCTGAGCACCACGTCTGTCACTAGCTGTCTGTTTTCACGTGCAGTGCTGTGCTGTGTGACATGTCCAGTAATTTATGTTTTTGTGTATGTGTGTGTTCTTCTTGTTGTCTCCTCTGTGTTGTGAGTATGCATTGGGAGAATTAGCCTGATAGGATCCCAAAAGATGGGACCCAAGACGTTCATTTGATTTCTGGAAAAGGAAAAAAACAAAAACAAAAACAAAAAAAAAAGTGCCACACATTTTAAACTCATACCAAGAGGGAGGGTGCTGATTGGGTATGAGTCATCAAAGCAACCAGGTTTCACATTATAACCTTCAATGTCAAATTAGATGGAAGTCCCCTTCTCCTTTATGATGGCTGGCTTAACCTCTTGATGTTTATTTGTTTTAGAAAAGGGGGTGGGTCCCTGAGTTTATTCCCACAACACTGTAGCTCTTTCTCATTTTTCTAAAGATTAGATCTAAGAAAAATAAGAGTTGACTATTTTAAGACTGTCATCACTCAATTCTCCCCCAAATGTGTCATTTCTTTGTGTGCCAAATTAATGTGTCGTCAAGATACATAAACAAATGGGTGATAACAGTTTTCTTTTTATTTTAAGATTAATTTTGCTAGGGTGTAGGGACAGGGACAGTCAAGTGTCTTTGTGAGTCACAGAGAAAGAATGCAACCCCCCCACACTTTTGGTCTCAGTCTTTAATTCCCCACACAACCAAGTCACAGGATTGCCATGCCAACATTAAACAATTTTGACTCCCAGCAATCCTGCACCGGGAATCTTTCAAACTACTCTTTAATTCTGGCCCAAAGGGCCACAGCACAGATTTGTAGAAAGAATGCATTATCTGAGAAAATGCCAGGCTGCTTTCCCATTGGTATATGTGTTTGGTACCACAGTTAAGCATCACTGGGGTCCAGGATGTGGATGCTCCCCTCTGTGGAGTGTGGGGACTCCTGATGAAAGGGAAAGCATTGAAGTGACTCTGAAAAAGAGTCATTCTTCCATGTGTTTTCAAAAACGACAAGGCAGGGGTCTTTGATATTTTCTGTAAGGGAAGAAGAGGCATAGTAGAAGAGGGGAGCCAGCTGGGGGGTGGGTTGTGTTGGGAGGGGAGCCAGCTGGGGAGTGGAGTGAGGCAGGGCAGATAGCCAGCTGGGTGAAGAGGTAGAGGTAATGCAGAGAAATAAAGGTGGAGGCAGATGAGCAGCTGTGTTTATTTTAATACATATCATTTAACCCTCACCTAAAAACAAATTGGAGAGGTTTGGGAGTGCATTAATCTGGACCCAATTAGCATGTCTTTCCCCTTCAAAAAGTGCAACCTGAGATTAATGAATGTGAAACAGAGTTTCAGATGCAGCACTTAAATCATTTGCATGTTCGTGCATGATAATTGAATTTATGTATGCACTTCTTTTCATTTAACTATTTCCAATCTCCTTATGATTTGTATAAGCCCAAACTTCATTATAGTGATTTCTAGGTAGAATAACTTGCCTAGCATTCTATCTGTAACGGAAAAAACTGAAGTATTTGGGGTTTTGTGCATTCAGATTTCAGCACACATTTTTTTTAATGTAGAGGGCAGTTGATAATAGTGTGGAATGCTGCTACTTCTGGAGTTGATAAATAGGCACCTCAGATTTAATTTTGAAAGGCTAGAAAAATAAGGAAATTTCTAACATCGAGCTTTTAGGGTTTCGGTATGGCCACTAGTAAGTGTTTTTATAATGCCAGGAGCAAGGCCACTGGAATGCAGCATGAAAAATGTTCTTGGAGTCTGGACCTGTGTTACTTAGATGACATCAATGGACATCTGCACCCAGCATTGTTTCTGGCTTTGTTAGAACCTTGTTTCCATAGGAAGGGTGGGAAGAATGCCTTCAACCTTTGTGAGTGGCTATGAACAGGCAGGCAACACTTGTGGACACTTGATGCTGTGGGTTTGAGTCTTCTCATTTCCTTCCTTCCTTCCTTCCTTCCTTCCTTCCTTCCTTCCTTCCTTC
>NW_026596091.1:9028111-9033010 GCF_907164565.1 Psammomys obesus | reverse complement strand
TTCCTTCCTTCCTTCCTTCCTTCCTTCCTTCCTTCCTTCCTTCCTTCCTTCCTTCCTTCTTTCCTCTCTTTGTCTTTCTCTCTCTCTCTCCCTGTCTTTCATTTTTCTTTCCTTTTTTGTTATTTGTACATAGACAGCTTAATGATGACATAGCACACAAATCTTAAGGTTCTTCCCTCCACTTGGTTCCACATGAAATATCTGAACACAGACAGTGAGTGTATAAGAAAGCATCCCGTGGGAGAAAGTAGTAGCAGGAGGCTTGAAATAATTCTCCTGGATTCAGTTTGTACAGTGATTTGTCTGTCTTCTGTCTCTCCTTATGTGTTTCCAAGTTCAATGTCCAAGTGACAAGCTTTTCTCCAGGAATTCTCCCCAGTGCCCTTTGTTTCTGATGACATTCGATGGCTAAATGTTACTGAGTGTCTCCTGGTCTTGTTTCTGGTCCTCGTAGCTAAGAATGTCATTGAAGGATGAAACCTTGTTAATTTGTGATGTTACAACTTAAGTGTGCTTTGTGTCACTTACATGTAGCTTAAAATGTTCCTTAATGTAGCATGAAATGATTGGTTAGCTTGGAAATGGTTGTGAAGTCATGTGAAGAAAATAAGTTTTACATCCGACCAAGATAAATTCACTCTAGTGCTTTATGGCTTTTTATTCCTATGTGATCGTAATAAAGTCTCATGTAGGGATGGAAGCCATGAAATACATTGTGAAAATTCATCACCTAAGAAGGGGCCGTCAGTATAGAGAACTGTAGCCTGTGGATCGTGATGGAGACGTGAGCTAGTGGACCTCTCTGCTACCCTCTTGTTGTTCCTTGAGTGTCTTTATCCTTAGGCATTGACAGCTAAAGAATGGAAGTTGTGAGAGTGTGTTCATTTTCTTGACCACCAATTAACATGCACATTTGACTTTGTGCCTCTCTGTCTATCATACATTTTTCCTCCGTTTTTTCTGTTGCTGTTTGTTTGTTTTTTCTACTAACGAACATGCTCTGGGAGAATGTTAAGAGCCCACCCATTTGGAGGCAGCATTCAAACCTTCTGTGACTTTTTGTTTTTGGACAACTTTTGAGGTCTTTCTTCTGAAACAAAGAAGAAATAGACAAACCAGATTTGTCCTCTTGGAAATGTGGTCCAGATTTCTCTACTCCCAATCTCCAAAATAAAGGTATACCTTGCATGGGCTAGCTCCATACCTAGATCCAAAGATCCCATAAAAGTCTTTTTGCCTTTACAGGTCTGATATAGTGAAAAGGCCTTTGAAGCTTTGAAGGGGGTTGGGTTCTGAAATCTTCACCAAGTCAGCAGTGTGACAGGGTCATGTGAAATAAATTGTTGGACTCTCTCCTTGTCTTTAAAAATGGGGGGGGAGGAGGGATGACACGAACATTGTTATAAGGATTAAATGAGATAAAACATCTGTATTTTACCTGACAAAGTATTGGGCCTTGACTTTGTTTTAAAAAGCTCATGAAATATATTAGTTTTTCTCCCTTCCCCCCTTCCTGTTCCTGTCTTTCCCTACCTCCCTGACTCCTACCCTTTCCTTCTTCAGATGTTACTCTTTCTAGAACACCACCTTTGGATCTAAGCTGGACCTTTGAGAAAGAAAAGACTTCAGTGAAAGACCCCTTTACATACAGTTTAATTACCTTTTATCTGAACTGCTTAATACGTACTATCCAACTATATTCTTCTTTTCTGCCTCTTGTGTATTTTTTTTGCCTGAACTGCTTTAATATTGACTATTGAACTACCTAGTCATTCTGAAATTTTAAAAGAGAACTCTAATAAAAAGCTTATCTGTGTTATTATCTTTTGTCTCTCTGCTTCCTCTGCACAATGCGATAGTACCCTGTGTTTTACAACTGTCTTTCCTGCTATAAGAGGGCAAATGATACTTCTTAGAAGTCACTCATTGAAGGTACCATGAGAACTGTTTTTCTCTCCTTCATAGCTCATTGCCTGTCAGTGTGTGGGAACAAACTGCCAGGGTAATTGTAACTTATCTTTTAAATAACTAAACTTTAGACTTTGGAAATCACTAAGGTCTATAGAATAATTGTGGGTAAGAAAAAGAACATTGAAAGAGCACACATAATAAAAATTTAAAAAATTCCACAGTAATATAATTGCATTGCTATCAAAACAGAATATAGTGAGAACCAGAGACCCTTCAGTTGCCTCTGGAGTGCTTTTATTATCATTGAGTTTTCTCTTTAGACCCAGTGCTTGCCCTTATCTCAGTTCTTATTTAATGACTCCAATATGCATGAGGTATGCAAACATTTGTAAACCAGTGAATGAGGGAAAGAGGAGGAGAAAAAGAAGGATAATATAGGGGGGATTAAAGGACTAAAAAACATGGAAACATATTTTGTTTAAGGAAGAGAGAAAAACCATGTACTCAAATAAATACTCACCTGCAAGAATGAAGAGAGTTTAAGTTTGTAACACAGTAGTTAGCACTGGGCCGTTCAAGATAAACGTCACAGGCAAACTTAGTGTAGGGCTCTACACAAGTGAAATTCCCTAGAATTGGGGGGGGGGGGAACTCTGTGTTAGAAGCTAGAGTAACAGCCACATTTCCATAGGCCAGAGTCAAAAGACTTGAAACTAATTTGTCAAGAAATGTATGAAAAGCTTTTATGAATGGTTCCTGGAAAAATTTCCAACATGTAAAGCATTGTACCCTAGAGAACATATTTACTTGTAAAAAATCTTCACAAGTATCATTAGGAGCAGAGAGAGGATTTTAATGGACACTGTTAGATTAATTAATGACTGCTGAGTCTCAGTGGGCCGCAATTATCTATTAAAGCTGCAGGAAAGGCTGAGTCTAGGCTGCCAGAGTACCTATGAGTTCAAGGATGGCCATGTATTTGTGTGCAGGCACACACAGGCGAACATCCTGCCCATTCATTTTGAGAGATTGTATCTAAACTCTAACACTGGGAGGAGTTAAGACAGTTTGTGAGATGGCGATTGTCTTGAGGGAGAGCTTCTTACTCTACATGGGCCCGTTGGGATTATGGTCTGGCAATGTATCTCAGAGGATATTCTTACTTCAGAGGCCCATAGAGCAGAAGGCTGCAAAGAGAAGCAATCTCATTTACTAATGAATGGACAAACCCTTGCACCTTGCCAGGGTGTTAGCGCCATCAAGAGATACAGAATGTATTGTGAAGTATGAGTAATTCACGTGCTGCTCCATGGGATGGCTCTGCTCATTAAAGGCTTTACCAACAACTTCATGGTGATTAGTGGAAGGTGGTATCTGCGGGTCTGGCTTTGAGCAGCTTAAGAAAACACACATTATCCTGTTGGTGCTATTTTCAATTACTTAGTTTGGGGTTTCTTTTTAATTATTTTTATTTTTATTAATTACAGTTTATTTCCTTCGTATCGCCCCTGTAGCTCCCTCCCTCCTCCCCTCCCAATCAAACCCTCCCTCCATCTTCTCCACCTGTGTCCCTCCCCCACTCCACTGATAGGGGAGGTTCTCTTCCCCTTCCCTCTGATCCTAGTCTATCAGGTCTCATCAGGAGTGGCTGCATTGTCTTCTTCTGTGGCCTGGTAAGGCTGTTCCCCCCTCAGGGGAAGGTGATCAAAGGGCAGGCCAGTTAGTTCCTCTCAGAGACAGTCCCTGTCCCCATTACTATGGAACCCACTTGGACACTGAACTGACATGGCTACCTCTGTGCAGGGGTTCCAGGGTATCTCCATGAGTGGCCCTTGGTTGGAGTATCACTGCCCAGGGTGCTCTGACCTGGAAGGCACTGGACACTTTGCAATTTTGAATTTTGTGGGTTAATCTTACATGGATGGGGCAGGTGTGCAAGACCTCGTGCAGTTCCATAGCTGACAGCTGTAGGTCCTCTGTGGACTTTGATCAAGGGTGAGGTGTACAGATGAGGTTGGTGACTTCTCTGCCAACTGAAGAGTCTCAGGAGATGTCGTCTGTAGCTGCCATCCCAGTAAGCCAGCAGGTGAAATGACTCGAACATTTTCCTGCCTGGTTGGAGGTTCAGACCCCTCTTTGTCCTTTTCAGAGTTCGTGACAAGTGAAAACACCCAGGCCTGTACACCTCTCTTTTGTAAGAACGTGGGCAGTTTGGGCTCCTGTCACTGCCCTGGTGGTCCCATTGCTTCTCTTAACTTGGGAATAGTTTGGGGTTTCTTAATGTCTCTACCTCCCTTCCAACCTCCCACCACTAGGTAGGAGACAAAGAAGGTTAGGAAGGACAGGGGACGTAGAACTCTTTAGACTTAGTTCCAGTTAGTTAGGGTTGTCCGTTTCTTTGGGAAAATACCAATCTCAGTCATCAGGATATCTAGCAGTCCAGCAAGAGCAAAGGACAAATGCAGCAGAACAAATAAGCAGCCTTCTTCCTCTTTCTGTATCTCCTTGAAGCATTCTTCCTGACTGGTATTTAGACCCTCTCAAAGTCCTCAGATTAAATTATCTCCAGCTGACAAAGACTACACCTCTCTCTTCGCTGCACCAAGCAATTATCAGCTGTGGTCAAACTAAGGCAGTCCTATATCCCATACTTGGGATAAAAACAAAAGCCTGTTTACATGACATAACTGAGTTTTTAAAGAACCCAAACCTTCTACTACATCGTCCAATGCATTAAAATCCAAAACTTGGACTGTGGGCTTATGGAATCTCCTAAGAAGATGAAATAAAGAGTTCAGAATTTTCTTCTCTTTTGATTGGTACAATAAAGTCTGACTCCATTCCATGTTTCACATAGCAGAAGCTGATCTGTTTAGTCACAAAAAAGACTCACTTAGAAGTGCTGTCTTTGCACAGGTAGGAAGAGGCTCATGCCAACCACACACACACACACACACACACACACACACACACACACACACACACACA
>NW_026596091.1:9000295-9028101 GCF_907164565.1 Psammomys obesus | reverse complement strand
ACACACACACACACACACACACACACACACACACACACACACACACAGTCTTTCTTTCCCTTTCCAATCCATTTTACCGAAATCACCTGCGTTTGCTTATGAAGCATGACAGAGAGGAAATCTGCAACTCCATATTAAGATGAAGTTCTATACAGAATAGTGAGGACCCAAAAATGCCAGTTGTAATAATTAACCTGAATCTTGAGCATGAGATCCAGGTTTTTCATCTCAAAACCAAAGCTTAGAACCCAGGGAGGGTTGTCACAGAAAGGACAGATTACACCGTCATTGGAGTGAAACTGCTGATGGCCACAGTGTGAAGTGGTATCAGTTTAAGAACATCTGTCATCATTCTGCTAGGTGGCCCTTCTCCCTGTAACCTCCTGTGAAGAAAATTCACATACTTATGGCAATCAAGACATAGTTAAAGGTAGTAATGACCTGGTCTTCCAACCTTGATTTAACTTCCAGTCCTTATCAGAAAGAATATAGAGTTGCTTTAAAGTAATATTCATTGTTTGGTTCCAGGTTCCAGCTTTCTTCTCATGCTTGTGTTTGAGCAATACCAAACGCTCTAGGTAAGGTATGAGAATTATCCCAGAGTATATGCTTTAGCAGAGAATATACAAGCAACAAGTTTGTAGTCTGAAATTAAGTTTCACAATGAAAGTTCTATTGGTAACTTAGCTGCATGCTTGAGTTCCAAGTCCCTGTAGTCACGCACAGCCCTACATGGCCTATAGTCATGCATCTTTCTGAATTTGTCTGCCACTGTCCCCCAGCTCACTTACACACCTTGCCTTATTCTGGGAATATACCTAATAGGTTTCTACTCCAAAGTCTTTGAGGGTGCTGCTCCTCTTGCTGGTTAGTCTTCAGGGGTACCTACCTATGCTACTCTCTTACTGTCCAAGGACTCTGAGATAAAAATAGCAGAATTCTCTTCTTGGTGATATTTTTCCTGATTGGTTTTGTTTGTTTGTTTGTTTTGAAAATTTTACTTTATGTGTGAGGGTATCAGAGCTATTGGAACTAGAGTTATAGATAGCTATGAGCTGCCATGTGAGTGCTGGGAATTGAACACCGGTCCTCTAGAAGAAATAGCCAGTGCTCTTAACCACTGAGCCATGTCTCTAGTCCCAAATATTTATTCATGTATTTATTTTGTATACAATGTTCTGTCTGCATGTACACCCGCACACCAGAAGATGGCATCAGATCTGATTACAGATGGTTGTGAGCCACCATGATGTTGCTGGGAATTGAACTCAGGATCTCTGGAAGAGCAGCCAGTGCTCTTAACCTCTGAGCCATTTCTCCAGCTCCTACCCTGATCATTTTTTTAAAATAAAATCATGTCTCTGCCCCTTCTGGATTCCAGTCTACTTATCCTGACTGGCCCTTTTCCATAGATAAAATTGGCTTTTCTTCAGTTCTCACCATCAATACACTACTATCTACTTGTTGCTTGTTCATGTGTTGTTCTAATGAGTAGACCATAAGTTCTATAAGGCCAGGGATGGACCTGCCTCTGTTGATGACTTATGGTCTACTGGAGCCTAGAATCACAGCCACACATCAAATAGGCACTCAAACTTTGATGAAGTTACAATGTATCTGAAAGTTCCTGGCATTCATAGCTCTAGATCTTGTTATTACTTAGTACAACAAAAAAAATATTGATATTTCTCACTGCCTGAATTAGCTATATATTTTGTTACACATACAACTTTGCTTTTCTTCTTTTTCCACTTCAGAACACTGTTCCAATATATCTTTGCCCATCGAGTTTTATCCATTTCCTTCTTGGAATACATTTCAAATTGGAAATTAACAGATAGATGGCATATACCTGTAATCCCAGCATTTGGGAGGGGCAGGGAGCCCAAAAATTGACAAGTTCAAGGCCAGTCTGGACTACAGAGCAAGCTCATGTTAAAAAAAAAAAAAAAGTAATATGTGACCAAACTATTTTCCAGCTATAATACACCAATCCCACTTTAAAGAGAAGGTAAATATCAGATAATCACATTGACTACTGGTTGTTACTGGTACTCAAGATCTTGCTACATCTATTCTTGTTTTGTAAACCTGCCTGAAACATTCCTGATTGGTTGATTAAACAGCCTATACCTGGGCAGGGCAGAATGGGGTAGGCGTGGCTAAGGTTCCTGGGCTTTTGGGTGCAAGAGAGAATCATGGGAATCAGATAGATAGGGAAGAGGAGAAAAAAGGACCCTACAATGGGTTAGGTGGAACCACATGGGATTGGAGAAAGGATTCCAAGAATGCTGTAAAAAGGCCCAGATGAAGAATCAATGCAAGTATTTATAACATTATGGATGGAAGATAGTTCAGATGAGGATAGATAAGGATGGCATTGGATGGAGGCTGGGAGGTGAATGGTGAGGTTACTGAGACAGAAAGCATAGGGAGAAATATCTGCCCAGTCCAAGGTAAATATAGCAATTATAAAATCTAACAGCTGTCTGTGTCTTATTATTTGTGATACCGGGTTAGGCAATACCACTGTGATACTCTTAGGGCCAACAATAAACGTTATATAGTCCAACACTCGTTTTTAAATTTACTACAACAAAGAAATTATCTCGAAATAATTAAGAAATTATTTCAGAAGCTAAAGGAAGCTACAGATTACATTTCAGCACACCCCACCAGTCCACCATTATCTGTCTGAGGAATTGTAGCCTGTTGCCATTCTGCTGGTGACCAGCAGGATTCAGAGTGAGGAACTTAGCAAAGCTGACTTAAGTTAGCACTTGAAAATGGTGGAAACTATGATTCAGCTACCTCCCCCAACATCAGTGTCTGCCTGCCCTTATGAAAATGAGTGTCAAGTGTCCAAAGAGTTATGTCCTGATGCTGAGAGATGAAGTATGTCCATGGTGTGTTGGATGTAACTCCAAGCCACATGACATGTTCTGATGCTGATGAGTTTGTCTTAGTTTCTTACACATTCTGCCTCCTTCACATCTATTTTCTGTGTAAGTTTCATAACAAGAGTAGATAACCACAAGACTAGTAGTGTTGGACATATTTCTTTGAGTACAAATGCTGGAAATATATAGACTTTTTACTACAGAGAAAATGTGTGCTTTTTTGCAGTCAGTGCAAAATTGTGATTTGGAGACTCTTGGGGGAAATGAGTATTTAAGCTCACATATCTGTTTATATATCCTGTTGGAGACAAATCAACAGCTATTTTCAGAGATAAGCCTGCATAATCCTCAATTTCTATGCAAAGAAATATATGTCAGCATAATGCTTGGAATTTTATTTTGTCTTTCTTTTGAAACCTTCAAAACTGGTCCCCTATTTTTTGCATATCTTCATAGATTTCTCTTTAGTTAAGGTGACCTTATCTTATTCATATATTGAGTTATTATAAAAATGTCATGGCAGAAGGTCAAATGGCAGTTAACATGGTTGATTACAAAAAAGCACAATTAATAGGTTCTGTTTCCGTCTGGAGATTGTGAAGAATAAAACAATTAATAGATTAACTAGGATGCTGTGTTCTGACACAGCCACCAGTATATACATGTAATTCTTGGACCTACATGCCTTCATTAAATGAAAGATGTCTAAGCTATGTACACAGAGCACAATATTGCGTACTGATCTTTACTAATGTCTCTAAATAATTTATAAGAGCCCACATAAAACAAATGACTCAAATTGACAGGCATACTACCCCAGGTACTATAAGGAATGATTTAACTGTTGTTTATGATGGTGTGTGGAAGGTGTGTGTGTGTGTGTGTGTGTGTGTGTGTGTGTGTGTGTTGTATTTCTGTCCATTTTGTTAAGGAACCTAAATTGATTTGAAACTCAAGGACAGAAAGGCAGAAGACCCTCCTGAGGGAAACTTCGATTTGAAAACTACTGCAATTTTATCCTTGCTTTGAATATATATTCTTGATTAGGCCATGCTCCTATCAAGATTATAGGATGTAATTTCAGCACATATTTTCTTAGCTTCGTCATATCCAAATTGTGAAAGCTAGTTGGATTCCCAATATCTGTCAACAGTTGTAGTCTGTCAAGTCTAGAAATCAACTTTGTCTTGAAGTGTTTGTGGCTTCACTACCACTCACTCCAACCCTGCAGACTCCACTTCAAAATGCATAGGAACCAAGAAAACAACAGTCTCTTCATGACATATTAAAAGCCATGTCATTCAGACACATGAGTCTGACTAATCTTCTCAACAACTTCACCAACAGGCTTGTACACTACAATAAAAATGAACAGGATTTGAAAACGGAGGCTCTGTGATACTCTGTGTAGTTAACTGGGTTCCTTTTGGCATTATGCTTACATGGTCCCTGATGTCAGTCCTCAAAACTAAGGCATGGGTCTTATTGAAGGTGGTAGCTATCAAGAGATCATCAACTCCAAACTGCCTTGTACATGATGCTTTTAGTTATACAACAAGGACCCTTCTCCTTTTCTATGGTTTAAGATCAAGGCCCTCACTGCTTCTGTCTATAAATATACCCCTGTGCTCATAGCATCCAGTGATTAATCTACCCAGGGAAGGGAAGGCTGTAACCCTTCCTTAACCTCCCTGTATCTTTGTGCCTGTGTTGGCAACCATTTTCTATAGTGATTACTGAAAATCAAAACGATGCCAGCAGAGGCAGGTGAGGCGCTATCAAGGCACATTGTCTGCTGAGTTTGAATAAGGACAAGAAAGGGGAAGAATTTTTCCCTCCTTTTTTTTTTCAAACTTATTTGAATCCTAATTTTATCAGTACATTTAGAGTTTAATAGTACATCTTCTGTGATATAAAAAGCTTAAGGGAAGGAAAAATAAACTTTAGAAACCCCTGAATGCTTTTTTGATCCTTTGACACAGAGCACAGGAGAAAACACAGCACACACAACTGGAGAACAAGATAGCAGAACAAGACTATAAGTTTCAACTCTGCCACTTGCTGGATGTGTGTCCATGAGGTTATTTTTTCTCATCAAACTCATTAGTCACCCAGAAACGATTCCCATTCTTTCCACTTTAATGTATTCTGAGCATTAACTCAGGACACTGATCTCCTGAAATGTTTTGATAAACTGCAACATCACTGTGGACATAAAACTTCTGCATAGTTTTTATTTTGCAAAGTGAGGTATAATGCAAAAAAATATGTCATTTCATTTAAAATTTACATATGATCCTGGCCCAAAGGCTGAGAAGCAATTTGCTTGAAATTTAATATACAGATTTTAAGTTCAGTCTTTAATTCATGTGCTGTGTCTTGTGCCCGAGGTTGGAGATATTGTCAAGACAGTAAGTAGAGTCTCCAGGAGGGACTAATGACACAATGGAAAGGTAGAGAGTGAGCAAGTAGTGAGAGTAGAAAGAATATTGGGAAAAAAAAAATGGACACCCAGGGTTCAAGAGAGATGGTTTTCTAAGAAGTGACATTTAACCCCGTGTATTATTAGTTTTTCATCCTCATTAAAAAAAAAAAAAATACATGAGGGAGAGCTGGAAGATTGGTCAGTCAGTAAAGTATTTGCCTTGTAAGCACGAAGAGCTGAGTTCTATAAATACAACCTGCACAAAAAGCCAAGTACAGCTGCAAATGCTTGTAATCCCAGCCCTGAGGTAGTGGAGATGAGAAAATTCTTGGGACTGTCTGGATAGCCAGTCCAGCATACTTGGATAACTCAGGCTAATGAAAAGGCCCTGTCTCTAAAAACAAATAGGCAGCACCTGAGGAATAATATCTAAAGTTATCTTCTGGCCTCCACATGTGTGTACATGTGTATATATGCTCACCCATGCACATATATACATTTGAACATACAAATACACACACACACACACAAACCACTCCATACTTGAAACAGCCTAGAAGGTATCAAGATGAGATGTATACATTGCTATGGGGTTTGCTATGAGACAAAGTCTAAGTGAATGAAGCCCACTGCTGAAAAGAACTCATGGAACTGTAAGCAGGAAGAAGAAAGGAAAGTGAGGAAGAAAAAGAAAGAAAGGGACAAAAATATGCTTTTCAAGAACACGCCCAGTGACCTACTTTCCTCAAGTGGGGCCTATCTCCAAAAGTTTCTACTGCCTCTGTCTTAGTGCCTTCCACCACTGATATGCCAAAACACCTGAGCAAAATTAAGGAAATAGGGTTTATTTGGCTTATACTTCCAACGAGGCTAGGTAGGCACACTGCATAGTCAGGAAGCTAAGAGTGATGAATCCAGCATTCGGCTAGATTTCTCTGTTATATATGAAGTTCAAGATTCAAGCTCATGGACTGTTCTGGCCACTTTTGAATTGGTTCTTCCTACTATAAGTATCCCAATATAGATAATCCCTCACAGGCATGGCCAGAGGCTAGTTGAACCTAGATATCATCTCACAAGTATGTTTGGAAGCTTATCTTCTAGATCATTCTAGATCCTAACAAGTTGATAATACTAGCTACAACAGCTTTCCAATAGAAACTATGAGTCCATACATAGATGGGTTTATTGGTTCTGATGTACTAGATTATTAAGTGTGATTCAATTATCTTCTGAAGGCCCCACCTCTAAACATTGCTGCCTTGAGGGCTGAGCCTCCAATGTATAAGCTTTTGAAGACCTTACACATCAAACTACGACACTCTGGTTTTAAAGGTTGTGGCCTTCTTACTGTAGAAACCAGGACTCACATAGTTCATAACCCACTGTGTTGCAATATCTGTACAAGATTCAAGGCAGTTCAGTCTTACACACACACACACACACACACACACACACACACACACACACACACACGGGTGTGAAAATAAAATTGAAAAGAATTTGTAGTTAAAGGGGGGTAATTTTCTCAAAGTATTTTCCATGTTGATTGATCCTCTGCTGGCAGCTGAGCAGGGCCTGATTCCTTATCATGGTGGCATGAAGCAGAGGTACAGTTCCATTTCTCCTGACAGGTGTAAAATAGCAACCACGTCTCTCCTTTCTTGAGGGCATGAGAATGTATTTCCTATCTCTACATATGCAAGCCAAGGGCTTCCCACTAAAGGTTAGGTATAAAGCCAGCACAGTTGCTCAGCTGCCTCAGCCACTTTCCTAATCAAATCTCTTTCCCACACATATAAAACTTCTTGAGAGGACTATCTTTGTGTGTGACCCTGACCAAATAATTCAGCCTCTGTAAGGAAAAATATTAATACTTTAAGGATCCTAGAAGGATTTTGAAGATTAATGAAGAATGATTTAAAATAGTGGCTGGAACATGGAGCAGCTTAGATAAGTGTAAGCTGATATTGTGATTGCAACCTTCATTTTCATTTTCTTACCTTCTACTTACTCTCAATTCAGTCCAATTTGCCCATACAACATGACTCATACCTGTAAATACCTCTTCTTAAGGTCACCAAGAACTTTCATATAGCTAAAATCTAATGAACTATTTCAGGCTTCGTTTGCTGATTGCTCTATAATAACCATTCTGCTTATCTGAAGCTTAATTTTAAAAAACACACACACACATACATTCTCTTTTGAGTCATTTTGGCTCTAATGTCATAATTCTATCTTTTTCTTCTTATCTGTGTAGCTACAGATCTGTCTTTCCCTCCTTTTTGTTTCAGACACAGTTTCACACTGTAGACAAGGCAGACCTCGAGACTGCTGCAATTCCCCTGCCTCAGCCTTGTGAATGCTGGGATTACAGAAGTGGGCCACCACAGCTGGCTTACAAATCTTTTGTACATTGTTTTTTCCATTTTTGAGTTTGAGCTCTCAAGATTCTGGACCGTTTCCTAAACATCGATCTTCTTTTCTCTCTCTAAGATCTCCTGCAGGACCCTGACTTCAATAACTCTTTTCTTAGTCTGTGTAATGGTTAACATGTGTATTAGCTTGGTGTTATCTAGACTCACCCAGAACGCAAACCTCAAAGCATGTCTGTGATGGAAGTTCTAGATGGGTCCAATTGAGTTGGGAAGACACCTGCTTCACTGACACCCTAACTTTGCATGATGCCATTCAGTGAGCTGGGTTCCTTGACTGAAGAAAAGAAGAGAGCTGAGCACCAGAATTCATCTCTCTGCCTCCAAACACATCGGCAGATACAACTTACCCAGCTGCCTGCAGCTGCCTCCAGCTGCCCCATGTCTTCGCAGTCACGCTGGGTTTTATCTCTCCTTAAACCATGAGCCAAACTCAATACTTCCTTCCTTCAGTTGCTCCTTATTGGGTGGGCTAGTAACTGATACTGCCTGTCTTCTCAATTCTAACTCCATAAAGAACTGTCTTCTAGACAGTCTGACTAGAAGGTTCCAAGCGCTATGCCACCGCACTACATTCCAAGGAAATTCTTTTGCCCTAAACCCAGACCTCCTGCCTGTTTTCCCAGACCATGTGTGAAGCCTGGGAATAAGCTAAGCCATACTACTGATCCACTTGTAATCTCATACCAATGGGTGGGCCTAAAATCGTCTCTTTGGTATCTATTAAATACATCTCTTTATCTGGGCCCTGCTGTCATGTGCCAAGTTCACCTGTGGCAGAGCTGCCCTCCTACTCCATGTGTGCACGTGTGCATGCTCTCCACCCTCCAGCCTCACAGTGCAACTACACATCACATAGCAGACTGAGGTTCTACAGGCCAGCATTCTCTCTTTTAAGTCCTGTAATAACAGTCTTTTATGTTTTCAATGTTTGTGGCTGTAGGAACTGTGCATGCACATTTGTAAAGATGCATGTGGAGGCCAGAGCCTTAGGTGTCACCCTAAAAATACCATCTACCACCCTTAATCCAGGGTCTCCCACTGTCCTGGAGCTCACAAAGCTTGACTGACTGGCCAACAGAGCCCCAGAATCCTCCTGTGGCTATCACCCCAGTGCCAGGATTACAAGTACACACTGCAATACCTGACACTTTTTACTTTGGATCTAAGAATCAGTCTTAAGCCATCTCACTTGGCAGGAAAAAAAAAATTATCAATTTACCCATTTAGATACAGTCCCAATCCTACTTTGATGTCTTTCTAATGTTGCTAAAATAGAGGGCAACAGCTTGGGATATACTTTCTCGTAAGATCTAAAGTCTATCCCTATTGCTTTAGGTGGCACCTCCACATCTTCTGGGTCCTTAACTGGGCTTGTTTTTCTCACCTCTGTTTTCTCAGCTGCTCACTGCTGGAAGCTTCTCCAACATCACCCCACCCTCCTAGCTAGCTAATCTATTCAAACTTCAGTTCCTCATGCCATATTGCTCCTCCTTAGTCATCTGCTCCATGTTCCTTTCTTTTCTTCCCCTCTGAGGACTCAGCCTTAATTAACAAATTGCTCCTTTGTGTCATTATTATTGTGGTCCTCTTCCAAATTGTAAGCACTTATGCTCTGTGAAAGCAAGGGCTACTTCTGAATTTTTTTTTCTGTTTTTCTTTAATGTTTACCAGAGGACCTGGTCTATAAAAGGAACTCAAATTTTGCTGAATAATTAAAAAGTTAACAATTTCTCCATTCAAGGATAAGTTATTAGGACAATTCATGTTTCTTTTTCAAACTCCCAAATCATCTTCATAATTTGAACCAGTCTAAGATTTGAGGACTGTAATTGAAATTTTGGCTAAGGTTTAATTTTAGCTAAAATTCCATTTTAATAGATATTATATTCCTATAACAATGAGATTTGTTAAATTATATGTTGGAAGAATTTACATAAACAGCTTCAGATAAAACATACAAAGTTCAAATGTCAGTACAGTTGCAATTAATTTTCAACCTAATTTGTATTCTTTCATCAACTAAGTTATAGAAAAATGGCATTAAATAATTGGTATTGTGACATAACTTAATGTGACAGTCGAAGCACTTTGCATAGAATGAGGTCTGCCGCATTCTTTCATATTCCGATGGAATAAATGGGTTATTTGGCATTTTGGCAGATTACAGAAATCAGTGAATAACCAAGACTTTTCATTCTTCATTATTTTCTTTCTTTGAGTACATGCAAATTAAAAAAAAAAAACAAAGGCATGATATTTTCTCTCCCATAATTTTGTTTCAATGCTGTATTTTTACTGATAATAATAGCAGTTCATACACAAAAGTTCCCATTATTAATTTTCATATCATTTTATCTAATTAAAATATAATGAATAATGAGACATGAGCTTAATATTACATTCAGACTTTTGTGTTCTTGTCATTTATGTAGAAGATTACATGTTCTGTTTTCATGTTACTGAAGTGAGGAGTTTAAAACAAGAATTACTTCAGTGGTGATAGAAAATGTCTTCAGTTCTGGCTGTGTCCCTTGGGCTGAAGACACAAGCAGAAAGGGAAAAGTACAAGGAGAAACCTGAAAGGTCCATCAAAAACGTCACATATTATCTGTGTGCAATACAGAGCCACTTAAGATTCAGAGAAACGGGGGTTCTGATCAGTCTTGCTCCTCAGGAAGCTCTCTCCAGTTGCAGCAGAAGCAAAAGATAAGGTGTGGGCAGGGAGACCCACTAGGAGGCTAACACAGTCATCCATGAGAAAATTTGTCAGAAGCCAAACTACAGTGGGAGCTTCAGAGAGGCAGACAACAGGAGACAGATTAGAAAGCCATCAAGGAGAAATATTTAGCAGGAGTTTGCTACTGATTGAAGAAGGCAAAGAAGAGGGGAGTGGGGTTGAGGCTTCTGTGGGCTCTTGCATGGATGGAATTTCACTCTGTGAGATAACATGGGCTCCCTGTTTAAATTAATTTAAAAAGCCCAAACCCAAACATAAACAAAAAACCAAAAACTGCTAACCTGGATCCTACACAACTGAAATAAAGAGGTTGATGCTATGCTTTAGTGAAAAATGTCCTTCTCTAGGTAAGAGATGAAAGTCTGTAGCTTTTTCTCTCCATCAAGGCTCTTCCGTGAGGGGCACTTTATGTTCTTATGCCCACCCTCCTCTCCGAACTTAGGCGTTTTGTAACACATCTCGGACTAGGTGGTTATTATTATTTTCTTTAACAAGTCTCACCAACAAATTGTGAATTTCTTTAAGCAAGAACTATACCTTGCAAATCCATTACTAGGACATATGTGAATTCAATCACATACTGAACATGCCTAGAGTCTACCACATGTCTCATAGCCTTGCAGAGTAGAGAGCACATGATTCAGTTTTTGCCGATATTTCTCTATATTGAGAGAAAATCATGAAAAGTCCTCTGCAACAGCTCCTACTGTGCTCCTGTGTTTATTCCCAGCTTGGTTTGTATAATCACACCTACCCATTGAACTCCAATTTGGAAAGAGCACATTTTTCTGTCTACACCTCTGGTTGGGTTGTACTTTGGTATTACCTAATGCAAAATGATGTTTGCTTTTTGTCTGCTATGATAGTGCTTAATCACAGGCAGCTCACCATCTATTCAACCTATGTTCAAATGTGGACTTTGTTGTCGAACATAGGAGGTTATTTGGACATTTTTATGGCCTTGGAGCACCCATGTTTTTCATGTTCACCAGAATAAGGGCAATCATAATGCCTACCCCCTAGGTTTGGGTTCAAGAATAAATGAACCAGGAGAAGCCTAAAGGGATAGTTGTCACACCAAACTCACCGATTTTACCTTAGAAGATTTTGTTTGCAGAAACGCATTTCAGATTTTCAGTACTTGTTTCATAACGTGATAAATAGCACCAAAGCACAAAACCTTGTAGAAGGAAGGAGGGAAAGTAAAGGAGCCGAAATATCGAATAGGCAAATTCCCATACGGAAAGGAAGCGTCTGCTGAGCATCTGCTGCGTCTAGTACAGCGTTTACAGTGCACTGATACTGGACTCCACTCACAAGCTAGTTTATGAGGCCTGGCGAACTTAACAGTCTTGACGTATCCTCTGAAGAGGTGTCCTTTGCTCACTAAGTTTCAAAACCGTCAGAGAGAGAATGAATCCACTGAGGAATAGCATTTTCAGTGAGATTCCTAAGTAAGGTTTCCTATAGAGTTTGCTCAGAAAAAAAAAAATAACCATCTTTAAACTTTATATTTTTATCATAGACAATCAAAAGTCAAAGACAATTTTTCCGTAAAACAAATATAAACCCAATTATCTAATAATATTTTTTAAAGCAACTCTATATATAATATATTGTTATACGAAAGCAGAACTATTCAATAAAAACAGAACAGGAGCCACAAATTTAAACCAAACATATAATTTTAAAATTTCCAAAATCTACATTTTAATGTTAAGACAATGTATTTAAAACTTTGTTTTTAAATTTAATCTAATATAAAAGAATATTATCATTTCAATGCAAATCAATGTAAAACTCTTGCCATATAATACATTCTTTTCATATAGCATAATTTCACAATTCAGTATTTTAAATTTGTAGTGTGTTTTAATGTATACTAGCTTCTGAACTTTTCAGAAGCCATGTTTGACTGACTGGTATCGACTGTATTTGACAACACAGTTCTAGAATGTATGTTTTATATAAAATAAGAGTAGTAGAGATTAAAGTGTTTTAACTAGTAATATCTGGTACAAGACAAATTCCATAGAGTCAGAACATAATATAGATTGCCTCTAATACTGGGATAATGAATTTGTATTTATTAAATCTACATGAAGAAAACACTGACAATTTTGAGAAAAGGGCAGCTGAAAGTGAAAAGCTATGTTAAAGTTGAAGGGAGAGGTAAGTATGGCATGGCTGGGTGGCTGTTAGCCAAAGGAGAGGAAACAGGATGGAAGGAACAAATGAGATAATGCTCACAAAGACATAGTAGTTTACATAATTTCAGATTATGGTGGGCAAGCAACAGAGTCAGAGATGACCTCTCTGCAGCTGAGAAGATCCAGGGGAAGACTTGTTCCTAGCTGTTCATGAGAGGTTTTGTTCGTTTTAGTTAAGGTAAACCTGAATTCTATGCAGAATATTGAAATATGGGCTTTGAACTTATATAGACTGAGAGAGGTGCTGTGTAGACTGTGAAAATAATAATAGATTGAACTGTAGATAGAGGCACCGCCTGTCTCTAAAAGCCTTACAAAATATTTAGAAAGAGGCACCTCTACCACTGCAGCACTGACAAAAGCGGCAATATCTGTCAAACCTAGAGAGACGCAGAATTGAGTTTTTCTGCAAAAGCTTTCCGCACAGCAAAGAATAAGCCAAGCCACTGATCTTGGGATCTTATCTGAAAGTTTGGTTGAATTGGGATATGTCGTAATTACCTCTTGTTGGACATCTAATTGATCTTCTCACTTCTAATTGCCCCTTCTTACTCAAGACTGTCATTGTTTTCACACGGACATGTAATAAAATGCAAACACTTTTCTGCTGTAACATTAAAACAATGACTCTCCCTTTGGCAGGGAGGCATCCAACAACGCTTCCACAGGAGCCACCTAAGACCTTTCTGCAGATCAGCTATTTACATAGTGATTTATGACAGTAGCAACAAAAATAAATTTATGGTTGGGGGGGGGGTCACCACAGCATGAGGAACTATATTAAAGGGTTATAGCATTAGTTAGGTTGAGAACCACTGATTTAAATCAAGGGCAGGAACAAGACTGGTGCCAGTCTAAACTGAGGGCAGTCTTCAATCCAGAGTCAACAAGTCTCAAACATTTTAAATGAGGCAAATGGAAAACAAGCAAACAAACAAACAAAACACGTATAGCTAAAAATAGAAAAATCTTAAAATAGGGGAAAATGCATTAAATACGACTACAGCTGTATCCATTCTTTGGTTGAAGGACATCTAGGCTGTTTCTAGATTCTGGCTACAGCTGTATCCATTCTTTGGTTGAAGGACATCTAGGCTGTTTCTAGATTCTGGCTATTACGAGAAAAGCTACAAACATGGTTGAGCAAATGTCCTTGATGTATACTTGAGCATACTTTGGATGTATGCCTAGGAGTGGTATGGCTGGATCTTGAGGAAGCGCTATTCCTAATTGTCTGAGAAAGTGCCAGATTGATTTCCAAAGTGGTTGTACAAGTTACACCCTCACCAGCAATGGAGGAGGGTTCCCCTGTCTCCAAATCCTCTCCAGCATGCGTTGTCACTTGAGTTTTTGATCTTAGCCATTCTGATGGGTGTGAGGTAGAATCTCAGAGTCATTTTGATTTGCATTTCCCTGATAACTAAGGATGTTGAGCATTTCTTTGAGTATTTCTCTGTCATTCAATATTCCTCTACAGAGAATTCTCTGTTTAGCTCTGTAACCTATTTTCTAATTGGATTATTTGGTTTGTTGGTATTTAATTTCTTGAGTTCTTTATATATTCTGGATGCTAGTCTGTTGTCCCATGTAGGGCTAGTGAAGATATTTTCCCAGCCTGTAGGCTCTCGTTTTGTTCTGTTGACTGTGCCCTTTGCTTTACAGGAGGTTTTCAATTTGTGGTACATTTCACAATGCTATTAAAAACAAGGAAATCATGAAATTTGCAGGCAAATGGATGGAACTAGAAAAAAAATCATCCTAGTGAGGGAACAAAGAAGCAGAAAGAGATACATGGTATATTTTAACTTGTAAGTGGATATTAACCATATATTATAGGATAAACATACAGAAATCTACAGACCTAAAGAAGCTAAGCAACAAGATGCTAAAACTTCATTCAGAAGGGAAAACAGGATAGACACTGGAAGTGGTAAAAAGGGGGAACAGGATGGGAACCTACCACAGATTCACACTAAAAGACTCCACCCAGCAGGGGATCAAAGCAGATGCAGAGACACACAGCCAAACTTTGGACGGACCATAGGGAGTCTATGGAAGAAGGGGTATGTAAAAAGACACGGATGGAACAACAGCCACACATGGAGACCAACAAAGCAAAAACAAACAAACAAAAACAAAAACAAAAAAAAAATGCTGAGCCCCTGTCCCAGTCTCTGCAGCTGGGACTGCAGAAACTGATGCATCAACCAAAGACCATGCACAAAGAGGACCTTGAACCTCTGCTCAGACGTAGCCCTAAGAGAGAACAGTCTCCATGTAGGTCCCCTAGTAAATGGAGAAGAGACAGTCTCTGACATGAACTTGGTTGCCTGCTCTTTGATCACTTCTCCTTTGTAAGATGACCTACCCATTCCACAGAGGAAGAGGATCCAGGCAGTCCTCGTGAGACCTGATAGGCTAGGGTCAGACAGTAGGGAAAGAGGACTTCCCCTATCACTGGACTATTAAAAAGGGTTAGGGGAGGAAAAGGGAAGGAGTTTGGGACAGGGAAGAGGTGAGGGAGGGGTCTATAACTGGGGTACAAGGAGAATAAATTGTAAATAATTAATAATAATAATAATAATAATAAAGGTGGAAAAAAGACTATAGGTGACTTCATAATAGCAATGATGGAAGCAGAAAGACAATGGAGCATCACAGACAGGCTGAAAGAATTATTTCAATGTGGAATACTCTAGCAACATGAAGATATATATTTAAAGTGAAGATGATGTGATGGTTTTGCACTCCAATAAAAACAGCAGATCTGTATGGGAATGCATAAGATGCTGCTTACAGCAGAAAAAGATTGATAGGATTTACACAGAGTTTTGAATATCTTGTCAATAGTAAAGAACGGTGAGATATGAAAACACACATTTCAGGTTTTTGGAATCAAATCCTATCATTCCCTTTCATATTGCTAGGTTTTGTTCTAGCTGAATTATAGCACTGTCTCTCTTCCCACACCAGCAGAAACTGGGACAAATCACTGCACATGTAGTAATGTCTACCTCTGTAAGCACATATGTATTAGAAAAACCACATTCAGAACAATTGAACACAACAGCATGATGCATTGAAGACAATAGAAGTAAAAAAATAAAACAAAACAAAAAAGGTAATTATTTTTGTTTGAACATTTTAACTCTGTCCATCCATATGGAAAATGCTAAACACTGTATTGAATCTAAATACTTTGTTCTTGAATGCTTCTACTTTAAAGCAGTAGAGTAGACCATATACTTAAGAAAACTTCAAACAATTTTCCCAGTTGTCAAAAAAATTGCTTCCTTGGATGTTTTTTTAAGGAGAAGGGTGCTGAGAATACAAGTTTAATAATTAACTAAACACTCACACTAGAATTGTAAAATCTAAATAAATAAAAAAAGACTGTAAAATCAGAAGGAACTGAGGTTTGAGGAAGTTCTGAAAGTATAGACAAAGGTGGGCAGAAGGTCAGTCAGGGTTTTCTGATTTTCTCCTCCAGCCAAAGTTTTTTAGGGTGTTCAACTTCTATTGTATTTGAAGACATATTTCTACTGGTTACATAAATGTAGAAAGAATGAAAGGCTTCAAAGTTAATAGCAACCACTTGACCAGTCCAATGCCTTCCATAAGGAAATTAATTTTGCTGAAAGACAATAGACAGACATTTCATATGAGAGCACTGTGGGGCTATAAGAAACATATCGTTTTCTTGCACTACGAGGGCCAAAATACAGATCTTCTCACATGCTAGTCAAGTGGTCTGTCCTTGAGCCCTAGCCCTAGCCCTATTTTTTGATAAATTTCAAACAACAACAACAAAACATAACCAAAACCCAAAGCTTTATCCAGTAGGAGTGCTCATGTGTGAACCCTTACATTACTCAGGCAGGGAAAATTACCTGGATGATTTCACTGGTGAATAAATCAGTAATCTGAAATGATTTAGCATGGGACTAATGGCACTTTATATCATTTTAAGTAGAGTTAAACTTCTTAATTACAGACACTCTAGAGACTTAGAAAAACTGCTACAATGACGGCATGTCATTAATTCTAAGGAAACACAGCTTCCTAGCCAACACCTGCTACGTATATACAGTAGCCGGGTTAATATGGAGTCTTCGAAATTAATAGTTTCCTTGTTCTTAAGCTGCAAAGAACTTCCAAAACTTCTCCCCAGCTGCATGGAATCCACAGCAGTTTGTCTGAGTATTTCATAGTTGAGGTTCGCATTTTATAACTTTTGAGGTTGGGAAGAATCAGGGTGAACATCACGTGTTAGACGTAGAATAGGTAGAAGCTGACTCAAAGAGCGAGCTGCAGGCTGTGAAAATGAATCTTTTATGAGAAGTAATATGTGCTCAGTGTAAGGTGATAGAACAGAAAATAAAAGACGGCACTCCACATATAACTTTTTCACTTTCAACTACAAAAGTTGAGCAAATAGCAATATTCTCCTTTTTATCATTTCATAGCATGTGATGACTAAGAAATACATTTAAGCTCATTTTCTTTTGCTTTGATTAAATTATTTTTATCTTTAACTGTGAAAGCATCCCAGTGTTTCTGCCCTTCCAATTCAGTCAGAATCCTGCTTTTCCAACTGCAAGTGTTGCATGGTTATTAGACCCACACTGTTGCATAAAGATTCCTTGTTCTCCTATATAAACATGGTGATCAAAGCAGCTGATAACTGTGTATCAATAAGTCTCATCATGGGTTTTTCATTCATTACCCAAGTATTACCCAGTCTAATCAATCTAGGCTCTAATTCATGTTTTGTACATTCAGAAACTTAGGTGCGGGATGGAGAAGCAAGAGCGACTATTACAGGATTAACAATGGCTACTTTGAATGTGAAAACTTTTTATGATTATTAAAAATAGATTCTTCTCTCATCAGTATTTCCTAACCACAGTTTTCATCCCTTTCCTCCTCCCCGCTAGCCTCACACCTCCTCTCCCCAAGATCTCTCTCCTTCTCACAGTGCCTTCTACTGACTGAAGAAGGCTAGCAGCCTATAGCATGGGAAGTAGCCCATGTGTCTTCTTCTACTCCTGAATCTGTGTCATTTTGCGAATCCATGCTTCTTCAATATGTGCTAAAATAGCAAAATGCCTGCCACCTGTAATGAAGCTTCCTTGCTTCTCACTTGCCATTATGTTGCACTTTTAAAAATCTTAATATATCTTTAATATTCTTACATCCACAAGACTTGCTGGTCCACCTCCACTTGCCTAAGCTTTCGGTTAAGGTCATCTTTCCATTGTGACTACCTTACACTTTGGCAAAGATTCGTTCCGGAGTCTAAAGATCATTCCTGTATTATTTTCCTATTACTCCAAATAGTCTCGCCTTTATACAAAATCTCTCCATTACACATCCAAGCCACTACAGCTTCCCGTTCAATCTTTATCTTGCAATCACATGTGTCTTTTATTATTTCTGTACAATACTCGTTCTCAGCTTTATGTTCTTGTACAAACTTACTTATCACACAAATTTTAGTTCTTTCCATGTACTTAAAACACTGCATTAAAGAAAAATACTGATATTCTCTCTTTAAACTATCAGTAATTTCCAAGGCATTCGGCATTCTTTCTACTATGTCATCATCTTCCTTAGCATCCCAGAGCTTCTCAGTATCATAATAAACTTCAATACTGTAAGTTTTGTAAGTTTTGTAAGTCAATGTTCTTTTTGTGTCTTAACTTGTTTTTCTAATTTGTTATATTTTGTCTTAATCATCACTGGATCTGTGAATGACCAGCTGCTTCTAGAGAGCATACTGTGTTTCTTCTGTTTCCATTATTATTTTGTACTGTATAAGCTGTGTAACTTTTTCTCATAGATAGTACCATGTGGCCCCTATATAACCCAAGGCAATTAAATGAACATGCTAAAAATAACTTGGAGAAGAAATAAAAAAATAAAAAAAAAATCGTACCATATGAGAAATAATGGAAAAGGTTTGAAAGGAGCTCAAACAGAATTCCTAAAATCAAAGTCTAGAGGATAAAAATAAAGCAAACATGAAAGACAGCTGATAAGAGAATCAGCAAACTAGAAGACTGGTTTGTGGAAATTCTCCAGATTGTAAAAAAAAAAAAGGAAACAAATAAAGCAAAAATTTGAAAGAACATCTGAAAGAAGTGAAAGCATCAGAATTTATGAGTTTCTGTAAGAGGGCTAAAAAGATGATTTTAAATTTAATAAAAATGGTTGTAAATTTTTATATAAGTAAGTAAAAGAAAAGCCCACATAAACCCATACAGTACTCAATAAAAAGATATTTCAAATACCAAAAAGAAGTCCTCCACAATGAATTTCACAAAATTACGGGACACAAGAACAAACAGAAAATGTGATTTAGAACAAGATAAAAAATAGCCTTCCCAGAAAAAAAAATGAACACAGTGATCACACATGTGCCACAATAGATGATGTTGTATAGGGGAGAAACATCTTTACTCAACCTAAAGTTCTACTCCCTTCTACAAGTTTATAATCAAGATAAACATCTCTTCAGAAAATCACAGAAAGCCGTAAAATGATGCTGTTCCCTTGAAACATTTTGAATCTATGAATGCAATCTTTCATCTCTTTGGAATTTATATACTCTAAGAAAATGTTACACATTCATTTTCATACTTGTTTTCACTGACATCTTATTTTATACCACATCTATTATAATGCAGTTCTTTTTCCAATTTGTTTTCTGATTGGTATTTGTAAAAATTAACCTTTGACTGGCCATGGAACCCAGATGAAGAATGTTTGCCTAGCATGAGTGAAGTCTTTTATTTGCTCGAAAGTGCTACAGAAACATAAACAAAAGCATCAAACAAAAGATCATCAGATCATCATCCTTCCTGTGTTTATGTGTTTGTGTGTGTGTGTGTGTTTGTTCCTGAGAACTGAATGCAGGACCTTGAACATGATAAGCAAGTACTCTACCACTATACTGATTAGTTTTCTTGTTAACATAAGTTAAAGTCATTTGGGTTGGAGGGAACCTCAATTAAAAATATGTTTTCTTCAATTTGGCCTGTAGGCAAGTCTGTCTCACATTTTCTTGATTCATGCTTAATGTGGAAGGACCTAATGTAGAGGAATTTTAATCCAGCATCATGGCTGTTCTTATCACATCCAAGACCTTCTGAGTCTGTGTGATCTGGATAGAAAGTAGATACACCCTTAGTGAGCACCCCTTTTTTAAAGATTTATTTATTATTTATAAAATATTCTGTGTGCATGTGTGTCTGCGGGGCAGCAGAGAGCACTAGATCTCATTATAGATGGTTGTGAACCACCATGTGGTTGCTGGAAATTGAACTCAGGACCTTTGGAAGAAGAGCCAGTGCTCATAACCTCTGAGATATCTCTCCATCCCCCACACCTGTGAACACCTTTAATCCCAAACAATGAAGGTATTTTGTAGAAGGAAGCACTCAGCACTCACCTTCAGTTTGAAGGTGGCAGCTATTAAGAGGAAGACAAAGTGACTAATCAAAAAATAATTTGACTTATGAGAACAGTGTAGAAAAAAAGAAAGAGAGGAGGCAGTTTTACCAAAAGAGTTTTACATAGACAGGTTGAAGAGAGACTAAGATAGATACAGGTAAAGACAGAATGGCCAGACAATGAGAAGGATCCAGAAGATTAGAACAGATTTACAGAGTTAGTCTGAAGCCAAGCAGAGGATTCAGTAAGAAGCCAGACTGAACCAGTCAGCTTGGAGAGGAATTCCAGCCAGAACAGCTGAGTTGAACCAGCCAGCCAGAGTTCAGGAAGAGTTAGAAAGGGTGAGCTTATTCAGCAGTAAGTCTCAGAAGCCAAAAATATTCTAGACCTAGATTAGATTGTAGGGAGGCTAGAAGCTTCCAGGACTGTGTCTAAGTTAGCAGACAGAGGCAGTAAACTTCTGAGATGACAATTATACCAGGTGAATAACGGTTACTATGACAGTCTAGCCCACTGATGTTTGTACCTCTCCAGGGCAGGTGGTCTTGGGTTGTGTAAGGAAGCAAGACATGGACAGAGCAAGGTTTTAAAGCAGTGCTCTTTTGTGGTTTCTGCTTAAGTTCCTGCCTCCAGGTTCCTGCTTGAGTTCCTGCCCTGGCTTCCCTTAAAGATGAACTGTAACTTGTATGATAAGCTTAAACCCTTTCCTCCAAAGTTGCTTTTGGTCAGAGCTTGATCAGGGCAACAGATAGCAAAGCAGAACCCATCCCTTTTCCATTTTTTATTTTGAGACAGGATCACACTAAGTTGTCTATACAGGCTTTGAACTTGTGAATCTTCAGACTTAACTTCGGGAGTATCTATGGTTGCAGGCCCTTTTCATGAGACATAACCATGCTGCTTTATATTCAAAAACTCTCAAGGGTTTGCTATTCAATAACATCAGGATTCCAAAGGTTGTGTTAAAAATATTTTAAATATTCTGTATACATTGTTTATGCTTGTAGGTTACATATTTTCTCTTGCACATTCTTCTCTTAACACTGTTTATATTTCTTTACCAATATCAGAACTATCACAGTAGATGGGCTCTATAGAAACAGGCCATAGGAGGCATTTGTTAAGATCTCTTTTGTGATCTCCTGATCTAAACTTTGAAAGACCCCCGGAGGGTATCTTTCATCTGAGAGACCCCCTCCCAAGGAACAACGAGGCCAGGCGTTCGGATGCAAACAGCAAGAGGCTTTTATTTTGATACACGGGTACCCGGGGCAGCAGAGTCACTCGGAGGACTTGCGCGCCCCATGAGTGGAAAGCTGGGGTTTTTATAGGGTTTTAGAGCAGAAGCGCGGGTACAGAAGCGAGAAGCATGGTTACAGGGGGCTGATTGGTACATTTACATGAGACCACGATTTGTGTCAAAGTTTGGCAGGGACACCAAGATTCCAGGAACTGGGTGATCGAAACAGTCATGATGACCCCCTTAACTTGGCCCGCCACCTGTTGTTTTTCTTAGGACCCTTGTCTTAACTGGAACAGTCTCACAGATATCCATGAGGGTGATTAATACAAACTGTTTTTAGTTTGACTGGGGCAGCCTGACCGCAGATATCCCAAGTGGGTGACACAGCTGCGTTTCTTAGTAATTTTTCAGTTTTTCATCTAGCCTATAGAGTTTTATAAAACAGTGGTGTCCCACAAAATGGCGTTAGCTATGTTTAACTTAGGGTGAGGCAGGGGTCTTTCAACTTGACTTTCAGTGTCCTATGCTTTCATGCATAATTTCTTACAGTATTATACTATAGAAGAAAAAACCCCATTCTGAGTTATTCAACAGCATGAACTATATTTGCCAAAAACTATCAATTGTCCTTCTGGACTGTGCTAAATGTTACAGGTTGCAGAGGAATGTTAATTCAGAGCATGGCTTTTCTGGAAAGAGATCACATCTAATAACCTTCTAGATCTGTGTGGTCCAGTTGGAATACAAACATTCCTTTAATCCAGGAGACAAAGGCAAGCAGATCTGAGTTCAAGGCCAGCTTGATATAGAGCAAATTTCAGGTAAAGAAAAGCTTAAATCCAAGCATGGTGGTACATGCCTTTAATCCCAAGCAATGAAGGTAAAGTTAGTTTGTAGAAGGAAGCACCCATGTTTGAAAGTGATGCCTAACTGAGTGGCAGAAAAGGTGACAGGGTGTCAGAGAAAGATTTGACAGGGTAGGATATGCCTAACTCTCATGAGGAGAGATAGGAAAGGGAAGCTACTTAAGGGGAAATTTAGAGACAGAGTGGAGACAGTTTTACTGGGAGAGTTTTACAGAGAGAGGTTAAAGGCAGAAATAGCTAGAGAATGAGAAGGAGCCAGATTAGAGGAGATTGCTAAAGTTAGTTAAGGCCAAGCAACACAGAGCTATTCAGAGACCTAGAGAAGAGCCAGATCGAATAAGTCAGCTGGGAGAGGACTTTGGGCCAGAACAGCTGAATTGAACCAGCCAGCAGAGAGATCAGGAAGAACAAGTAAAGGTGAGCTTATTAAGCATTAAGTTTCAGAGGCTGTAAACATTCTGGGCCTAAGTTACATTGTACAGAGGCTAGAAGCTTCCAGGACAAGGCCTAGGCTAGCAGATGGTGGTGATAAGCTCCCCAGACAACAATTGAAGCAGCATAAAAGTTCCTTTTGCAACGAGTTGACAGAGAAAGGACAGTTGTTAACCAGTGGGATTAAAAAAAAAAGTTTTGGATAAAAAAAAAAGTTCTGTTTCAACAGGGCTGATTCAAAAATGAAGATTAAATGGGAGGTTTTTATCAGTTTACATTTATCTTTGAAATTATGTTCACATATGCTAGGCTATAAAAACTAAAAGTGTTCTCTTAAGAATCATGAATAAAACCCAGCTTAACATCAAATCTAATGACTCTCTTGATTAGACCAAAACAATGGGTTAATTGCCAGAGTTGTGTAATAGCCAGGTTTTCATCACTGTGACAAAATACCTTAGACAATCAAGCTATAGGTAGGAATGTTCTATTTCGCTTAAACATCTCAGAAGATTCCAGGCATGGTTTCTTGGCTGCATTGCTTTGGATCTGTTGTACAGAGTACATCATGATAGAAGCATCAGGTATTGGAAGCTATTACACACTGTTCTAAACTCAAAAGCAAGACTCTTCTGTGTGTAGAAAAACAATTAGTCATTTCAAGGTTGTCCTTGGACTACAATTTGTTTCTGTGATTTGTAATTTCTATTCTCTCAGGTAGATTCTTGCTATCTTTCTATAGACTACTATTCAGGGCGGGTTTATAGTGAACTCTGTTCAAATTATCTATACTTTGTGTAAAGTGTGGTTACTGTTGTGTGGGGGGGGCTTGTTGTCAGTGGGTGGGAACATGCATGTCACTCAAGATAAAGACAAGAGAAAGTCTCTTTTCACTTTGTTTTCTTGATCTCTTAAACTACTTAGAAATCCTGTGAATTCAGCTACACTCCCAACCATCAATTCCATTGCTCAATCAAAACCCCAATGCAATCATCTTCCAGATCCCCACACAGCCCAGCCCCAGCCTCTCTGTGCCTGAGCCATGGCATTAGCAGAATACATTAAGTAGCTTGCAAAGCTTCATTCACCATAATCAAAAAAGGACGCCAACCAGGCACATTTATCACAGCGGCTGTGGAGTTTTTAGGTGAGGTGCTCCAAAGGGAGAAGATACCTTTGATTAAGTTAAGACAAACTATAATGGATGAGAGCTCTTCTCAGGTCCAATAAATCACCAGAGCCTTTCTAAGCTGGCAGACATAGCAATCGTTGGTAAATTAAAACTTGCTGGGGTAGCTATGTGGATGCCTCTAATGTGCCTTTTTGCAGAGGTACCTTTGCAGAGGCACACCAGAAAAGGAGGCAGAAGCAGTCTTGAGAGGATATTTGTAATTGATGGCAACAAATTCTATGGCACACTGGATGCATCCAGGGTTATGCTTTAAGGAGCTGCGGTCTCTTTTAATTGTGGGACATGGCAAAAAGCCACAAAGCACACTGTTAGTCCTCAAATGGGCTGAACAACATGGCAATGATATTAGGACCATTCTGTGAGGGGATCATGTCTTCCCAAAGGGACTGGCAGTCAGAAGGGAGCATTTGAAGTAAGGAAATAGGAGCCTCTTTGTCTTGGTTTCTCCACATCTTAAAGTTTCTACCATTCTTTTCCCTGGGATTCTGAGACCATGAATAAAATATGAGTACGTTCTATTTCTTTTTCCTTAATGAGAGATTGCCCAGGATGCTAGGACATTCCCTACACAAAGAAAGCCACGAACTGGATTTATTAACTCTTAGCAAATGTTTGTTCGATGCTGAGTAATGAGGAGGTTTGCAGGTGCGGCAAGATAAAAGGCTTCCCCACTTCATGTTTATCCTCTGGGTAATGAAAAAACAAATTGGTGAGTTTGTATTTTTCCTGTTGGAAATGCATAACTTCACGGGAGGTGGGGGCACGGGGGAGGTTAACTGGCATGAACACTTGCCTGTAAGCAGGGTGCCAGGAGGGAAAGGTCACAGGCAGATGAAATATCCCAAACCATAACCAGGGCTGCTGCAAATGTGAAGCCCGGGGGAAAGAAATTGTATTTAATGAAAGCGGTGCCCTGGGACTTGCACTGACTGCCTTGCACTGAGTAGCATGCAATGTGTTCTGTGTTTGGAGGACCTTCTGGAAATGCAGTCAAATAACAATAATAATAACAATAATAATAATAATAATAATAATAATAATAATGATATCAGTAATAATAATAATAAGAGCCCAGGGGCCACTGTCCACTCTTTAATGCTCTGTTGGGACCCTGCCCCACTCCCCTTTTATATTTTGTTGCTCTGTCTCTTTTCCTCTTTCATCTCTCCCTGAAGAGAATAGCTTCATGCTAGGAGGTCAAAAGGGTGCCAGTTGTAGAGGCTTGCTGGTCCTTTGTATAATCTCTGCTAAATTCAGGGAGTGCAGACCTGCCTGCCTTAAGCCTCAGTTTCCTAACTTTTCTTGACACAAAATAAGATTGGCCTTTCCTCCTCCTCCCCTCCTCCTTTTTCTTGTCCTCCTCCTCCTTCTTTTTCTTCTTCTTCTCCTCCTCTTCTTCTTCATTCTCATCCTCCTCTTTTTCCTCTTTCTTCCTTAGAGGGAACTAAAGAAATATGATTCCATACCAGCTCACAAGTATTTCAGTCAAATAAATAGCTGCAGAATTATACTGGTCATACCCTCTGGATGAATGGAACTGTGTGGTTAAGAATCCTGTTAAGGTAGAGGGCAAAGGCCAAGGTTGCTTCTTGACAGCAATCTCACCTCTCTGCTCTGGAAAAAAATTGCCTCTGGGAATACCTATTCTGCTTCACATCAGTCTAGACAGGTTCAAACTCAAAGCAGTCAAACTCCTGATTGACTGCTTTTGCAGAATGCAGAATACTCCTTGAATTGGTACACCTGGTAATATTTGTCACTAAAACAGGATAATGAAATAAGAATGGGAGAAAACAAAAAAAAAAAATAGAAGGGAGAGAGGGTAAGGTTAGGAAGAGAAATGGAAAGACAGCAGCAATTACAGAACTAAATTATGGAGATGGAGAGAACTGTAGAAGAGAGGAGGGGTTGGGGAGAAACCAAGATGAGTACAGCTTGTTTAAAACAAAGTGAACAAAGGTTGGAAGAAATAAGTGTAATCAAAAGAGTGTTGGGTTGGATTTCAATCCTTTCTCTGTTTTTTGTGTCCCCCTCAAGTGGAAAATTACTGCATTTGGAACTGGAACAGGACAGCCTCTTCATTCCTTGTCTGGAAGGAAGGAAAGTCTAGAAAGTGCTCAGAGGAAGATGCTTGGGACATACATATGCTAAATCTCAGATGGAAGCTTTGAAGAAAGGTACAGGTCATGGTACCTTCAAGTTGGAGAAACCATTGACAACAGTCGGAGAAGTCATTCCACATAGGAGAAGTCAAGGTCTAGAATGGAGGAGGCTTGATATAGTGTCAAAACACCTTGTTACAGGAAGGCAGTTGGGAGTTGAACCCAGTTGCTCTGTGTCATGTGACTTCTACAGCCACTGCCAGAGCTGACCATTTACTTCCCATTACAGGTGCCTGGTCCCTGACAGTGCCCTGGGCTTCTGCCAGCTGCTCACTGCACACAGCTCAGACACTAGAAACAACGGGGGCCACAAGAGGTTTCCAAGCAGCAGAGTAAGATAACAATAGCCACCTTGGCAGAGAAACATCGTAGCAGCTGAGTGTAGAGAAGACCGTAAAGAGACCACAGTGCCATACAGAACTTATATGGTATCTGTGTGACCCTTCAAAACCCTGGGAATCCACGAACCCAGTGTTCTCATGAAAAAAAAATGATGGTATTGGATGGTCTCACCACCTTTAACATTGTATGAAGTCGAACCACACCTGCCATCCTGCTATGGAGATAGTTGACATTACTTAACTGCAGCATCTGGTAGGCTGCGGCTCTGTCATTTATTTTACTCACTGTTGGCCACATAGACCTGGAGGTAAAGTGGCCATTACAAAAACAAATCCTTGAAAAATAGCAATTCTATGGGCTCAATATGGGAAGCCCACAAATGTCTGTTGGACTCCACTGTCTTTGATTAGTGAATATTATTCAAGGCAATAAACTTCAGTTGCAAAAATATTACAGACACTCTCCACAGATTTTCCCAACTTCTACCAACTAATAGGAATACAGTCCCAGAGGTTCTGAGGGAAATAGTCCAGTATTTAATTGAAAGCAAAGAAGTAGCAGTCAGCTAATGCTGTCGTTGGTGACATCGTCGGCATGAAGAAAATCTAACTCCTTAATTGTTTCAGATCAGTTGTGCTCTTGCTTTGTGTTTTAAAAGACGTCACTTCAAAGAAAAGGTCATTTCATGGCAGAATTTACCCTTTAAAATCAAGTTGATAAAAGCCCATTATAGAGAGAAAAGGGTCAATAATGAGAATTTGGAAGATAGTTAGTTCTTGTCATATAAGAAGACAGAAGAGCCCTTTGGAAGGAGAGAAAAAAAAATGGCATGGAAAATACCATTCTGATATTCTCAGAGTTGTTTTGTGGGCTTATGTTCATAAAACTGTTTCTAAGGATTTAAAAGAGGTAGTTTTAAATATTTTATTAACACAAGGTTTGTGGATATTGATTAAAGACACGAGGGAACTAAACCAGAATTTATTATTGGAAAAATCAAACTTTATATCCACAAGTGACAGAGGCGGAGTGGCAGAAATGTTAAAGGAGATGGGTTTGCCCAGACAAATCAGTTAAGTGTTGCTGGCTCTCTGATTGGAGGTGGAATGGTGTGCCTATCTGACTGACCAGACTGAAGGCTAATGTGGGATTAGGACAGCCTTTGTCTTCTTTGCATTTTCTTCTTTTTCCAGGAGGGAATTCACAAGTCCAAATCACAACATTAGCTGTGACACATACAGGACTTCGGCTTCTGTGGCCACCATTCGTTAGAGACTTCAGATATACTTTCTGACTCCACTTGAACGATTAGTCCTAGATAGTACATGGCAGGACGGAGGCAAGTCCAAAAACGCAACCAAATGTTAACAATGTTAATACCAAGTCTTCGGAAATAAGGAA
>NW_026596091.1:8996941-9000285 GCF_907164565.1 Psammomys obesus | reverse complement strand
AAGTCTTCGGAAATAAGGAAGCAGGCCAAGATGGTAACCAAAACAACAAAACGGGCAGAGGATCAGTTCTCATAACACATACTCACTTGGACTTTCTGTACGTCAGACCTTGGGCTATAAACATAAGGTCCCCATCTTCAAAACAGAGTATTGTGTTGAATGATATGATCCAATGAATGTGTTCACACGTAACCTGTTGGAACTCAAACATTTGGCTAACAAACTGAAACCTCCTTACTTTTAGGCACTATTTTAACTTCTTGCTATTATAGATAAATTAGGCCACTTACTATTTGTGTGTGTGTGTACGTCTGGGTGTAATGAGTTTGCACAAGTATGCACATATGTACAATGCATGTGTCACTGCATCTGTTTTTTTGTGAGTTCTGGGATGAACCCAGGTCGTTAAACCTGAGCTGACACACTCCTTTCTACCGAGACAGTCCCAAATTTAGGTATCTTAGTTAAAATCTCTTAAAACTAAGCAGTGTTCAAATGAAGTATTAGCAGTGCTACCCTTCCCTCTCATTTCCCCTTTCCCTCTTGTCCCTTGTCCTCTCATCAAGTATTTCAGATTTAGGACATGAAAAGTACTTTTGTGTTACTAAATTGATTTTTTTCTCTGTAATAAAATATTCATGAGTTTGATGTGTTGGCAGAGCAGCAAGTATTCTTTGTCCTAAGTTTAATTTTCTTTTCTTGCCTGATATGTAGTGGTCAAACTGATTTTTCCCCCCACTGGACTCTTGCTTAGTCTCTGTGGTGGTTTGAATAAGAATGACCCCCATAGGCTCATATATTTGAATACTTAGTCTTAGGGAATGGCACAACTTAGAAGGATTAGGAGGGGTGGCCCTACTAGAGAAAGTATGTCACTAGAGGTGGGCTTTGAGGTTTCCAAAGCCCAAAGGCCTAGAATCTCTCTCTCTTCCTACTGACTACAGATCTGGATGTAGAGCTCTCAGCTCCTTCTCCCGCACTTTGTCTGCCTGCATGCTGCCATGCTTCCCACCATAGTAATAATGGATTAAACCTCTGAAACTGTAAGCCAGCCCCAAGTAAACGCTTTCTTTTATAAGAGTCGCTTTGATTGTGGTGTCTCTTCACAGCAACAAAACACTGACCAAAACAGTCCTCCATTCCTTTCCCTAGAAGTTTAAATTGGTTTTCCTGGAGTGCACCCTCAAGTAACCAATTTAATATCAGAACCTGAACATTGCTGAGTCCTCTCATTTCAGAAAACGGCATGATTTTTCTCACACTGGCCAGTTAATTTGCCTAGGTAAAAAACTCTAAGATTATTTTTTTTTCTCAGAATTTTGAATGGCCCATTTGTTTTGTTTTGTTTTTTGTTTTGTTTCTGGCATTTTTTATAAGTGATAAGATGTCTAGTTATCACTTGTTTTTCCTTTTCTGTATATGACCAGTCTTTTGCTGTTGTTAATTTGGATATTATGTGGTCCTGGCTGGTCTCAAATTGATAATCCTACTGCTTTAGTTCCTGAGTTTGGTGGTTTTAGCATTCACCACTATGCCTGAATCTTTATGTAATAATCTCTTGATATCTCTTTACCATTGATATTAAGACACTGTGGAAAATACAAAATAATATTTATTGCTTTCAATTATTTTGGTATCTGGCATGCTCTATCAAGTAAAAAAAAAATTATCTCTTCCATGTTGAAACTTTTTAGTTATATTAATTCATTTTGAATGTTGAATTCAAAATCTTGTTGTGGTTGTATTTTTCAGTTACAATAATCCACTTAGATTAGTGGTTCTCATTCTTTCTAATGCTGTGACCCTTTAATATAGTTCTTTATATTATGGTGACCCCAAACCATAAAATTATTTTTGTTGCTACTTCATAACTGTAATTTTGCCACTGTTATGAATCATAATGTAAATTATCTGTTATGCAAGATGATCTTAGGCAACCCATATGAAAGGCTTGTTCAAATCCCCAAAGGAGTCATGACCTATAGGTTGAGAACCACTGACTTAGAGGTTAATGCTCAACTAATTTGAATATACTCAGTATTTCTTCACAGCTAAAACTAACAATACAAATGATGAGTGTTCTTAGTAAGAGAAAATAAAATGACTTGAAAAGCCTTCTTCATATCCTCTTCCCAATATGTGCCCCACCTCACCAGCCTCCTGTGTAAAAGTAAGATTACATTTTCCCATTTTTGACTTTTACATAAGTGGAATAAGGTGTATTACTAAGGTTCTTACAATATTTTTTCTAGTTATATTTTTCATCCTTTTGTTTAAACTCTTGAGCATTGGACTTTCTGAGTTGATACTGTGCTATCCTATTTTTTCTATGCTTTTTTAGGTGTCCATAGAGTAATACAGCCTTTATTTATTTATACTTCACTTCAGGGTTGTTATGGCTTCAATTGCAAATATTTCCCTGCCCTATGCTTACATGTTTAATCACCTAAGCTCAAGTTGATGGTACTCATTTGGGAGTTTGTGGGGCTTCCCTGACAGAAGTAGAACACTGTGGTAGACCTTTGAAGGTCATAGTCTAGCCCTGCTTCTAGCCAGGTTCTCTGGTTTCTCACTGGCCACTGAAATGTTACAGCTGCCTCACATTCCTATTGACCCGGATTCAATTGCTTCTGCTGACATACCACCGTGATGAACTGAAAGCTTCTGCTTCAGTTATGCTAAAAACACCTGTCATGGAGAAGGCCTGTGGAGGTGAGGCTCTGAGCAACACTCATCTTAGAGTTCTCCTCCATTGCTGGCTTCTGATTTGCCTGACCCACCTGGGACACAGCCAGCACAGGTAAGCTGTATGTAGGCTCCGACCCACATTGTCCACCATCCCAAGGAGGCCCATGGGGGTGTTGAGCAGCATTCAGCTTAGAGCCCTCTCTGCCTACTCCCAAACTGCCTGACCAGGGCTGTTAACGCCAGAGACAACCAGACGGTTAGAGGTCAGCTCAAGAACACAAGTAACAAAACCCAGGGCCATATGACACCACTGGAAACCAGCTATCCCACCACAGCAAACCCAAGAGATACTATCACTCTTAAAACACAAGAAAATTTTCATAAATCTGAGGATTATGAAAATGATAGAGGCCTTAAAGGAGAAAAAATGAATCCCTCAAAGAAATATAGGACAATACAATCAAATAGGTGGGGGAGCTGAGTAACTCCCTTAAAGAAATACAGGAGCATACAATCAAACAGGAACATACAATCAAACAGGAACATACAATCCAACAGAAACATACAATCAAGCAGGAACATACAATCAAACAGGAACATACAATCAAGCAGAAACATACAATCAAACAGGAACATACAATCAAACAGGAACATAC
>NW_026596091.1:8956052-8996931 GCF_907164565.1 Psammomys obesus | reverse complement strand
CATACAATCAAACAGGAACATACAATCAAACAGAAACATACAATCAAGCAGGAACATACAATCAAACAGGAGAAGGAAATGAATAAGACTATTCAAGACCTAAAAACAGAAATAGAAACAATTAAAAAAAAAACAGTCTGAGGCAATCTGATGAGAAACCTAGGGAGGAGAACAGGAACTACAGACACAAGCATCACCAACATAATACAAGAGATAAAAGAGAGAATCACAGGTGTAGAAGATATGATTGGAGAAAAGGTGAAATCTAAAAAGTCCTGACATAAAACATCCAAGAAATATGGGACACTAGAAAAGACCAAATCTATGAATAATAGGAATAGAAGAAGAAAACTCCCAGCTCCAAGGCCCGGAAAATATTTTCAACAAAATCACAGAAGAAAGCTTCCCCTATCTAAAGAAACAGATGCCTGTAAATGTAGAGGAAATGTACAGAGCATGAAATAGATTGGACCACAGAAGAAAACCTTCCTGTCACATAATAATCAAAACACTAAATTACAGAACAAAAAAAAAAAAAAAAAGAATTTTAAAAGCTGCAATGAAGAAAAAAGGACAAGTCACATATAAAGGCAGATCTGTCAGAATTACACCTGACTTCTCACCAGAAACTGTAAAAGCCAAAAGGGCAGATACTTACAGACGCTAAGAGACCACAGATGTAGCCCTGACTACTATACCCTGCAAAACTTTTAATCACCATAGAGGGAGAAAACAAGATATTCCAGGACAAAACCAAATTTAAACAGTAACTATCCACAAATTCAGCCCTACAGAAGATACTACAAGGAAAACTCCAACCCAATGAGGCTAACTGCACCCAGGAAAACATAGGAAGTAAATAACCCCACATTGGCAAAACAAAAGAAAGGAAGTGCTCACCCATGCGCAAACACACACACACACTCACACACACACACACACTACCCCCACAAGGATCAAAATAACAGTAATTAACAACTAGTGGTCATTAATATCTCTCAACATCAATGGCCTCAATTCCCCAATAAAAAGACACAAGCTAACAGAATGGATACAAAAACAGGACCATCATTCTGCTGCATACAAGAAGCATACCTCTGCAATAAAGTTAGACATTACCCCAGAGTAATGTGCTAGAAAAAGGTTTTCCAATCAAACGGACCCAAAAAGCAAGCTGGAGTAGCCATTCTAGTATCTAATGAAATAGACTTTCAAACAGAATTAATCAAAAGAGATGTGGAAGGACACTTCATATTCATCAAAAGAAAAATATACCTAGATGACATCTCAATTCTGAACATTATGCCCCACTCACAAGAGCACCCATATTGATAAAAGAAACATTATTAAAGCATAAATCATACATTGAACTCCACACATTAATAGTTGGACACTTCAACACCCCACTCTCACCGATGGACAGATCGAGACTGAAACTAAATGGAGAAATAATGTAACTAACAAATGTCATGAACCAAATGGACCTAACAGATGTCTACAGAACATTTCATCCAACCGCAAAAGAATATACATTCTTTTCAGCACCTCATGGTACCATCTCCAAATTGACCATATATTCAGTCAAAAAGCAAGCCTCAACAGATAAAAGAAGATTGAAATAACACTTTGTATACCATCAGGCCATCATGCACTAAAGCTGAAACTCAAAAACAATAGAAACAGTATACAAGAAGATTTAAATGACACTTTGTATACTATCAGACCACCATGGACTAAAGCTAGAACTCAAAAACAATAGAAACAACAGAAAGCCTACAAACTCATGGAAACTGAACAACTCCCTACTCAATGACCACTGAGTCCGAAGAAATAAAGAAAGGAATAAAAAACTTTCTAGAATTCAATGAAAATAAAGGCATAATATACCTGAATGTATGGGACACAATGAAAGCAGTGCTAAGGGGAACGTTCATAGCACTAAATGCCTTCATAAAGAAATTGGAGATTTCTCTAGCAATTTAAAAGGACACCTAAAAGGTCTAGAGCAAAAAGAAACAGACACACCCAAAAAGAGTAGATGGTAGAAAATAATTAAACTCAGGACTAAAATCAATAACTCAGAAACAAAGAAAACAATACAAAAAAAAAAAAATCAAGGAAACCAAGAGCTGATTCTTTGAGAAAATCAACAAGACAGAGAAACCTTTGCCAAACTAACTAGGTCTTGAACAGTTTTATTCATTTTCTTCTCCCGTATTTTGTACATTCCTGGATTTCTTTAAGGGATTTATTCAGTTCCTTCATATGTTTGATTGTATTTTCCTATATTTCTTTAAGGGAGACATTTTTCCTCTTTTAATGCCTCTATCATTTTCATAACCTCAGATTTAAGATAATTTTCTTGTGCTTCAGGAGTGATAGTATCTCCAGGGTTTGCTGTGGTAGGATAGCTGGTTTCCAGTAACTAAAAGGCAGAGAGACATTATCCAACTTAACAAAATCAGAAATGGAAAAGGGACATAAAAACAGATCCTGAGAAAATCCAATGAATCATTAGGTCTTATTTCAAAAGCTTGTTTTCCATAATATTGGAAAACCTAAAGGAAATGGACTGTGTGTGTGTGTGTGTATATATATATATATATATATATATATATTTTTTTTTTTTTTTTTCACTTACCAAGGCTAAGTCAAGATCAGGTAACTAGTTTAAACAGTTCTATAACCCCTAAGGGGGGGGGGGAGCTCAGGGCCAGATGCTTTTAGCATATAATTCTGCCAGACATTCAAAAAAGAGATAATACCAAAACTGCTCAAACTATTCAAAATAGAAACAGAAGGAACACTTCCAAGCTCATTCTATTAAGCCACAGTTGCCCTGATACCTAAAGCACACAAAGACCCAACGAAGAAAAATAATTTCAGACCAATCTCTCTCATGAACATTGATGCAAAAATACTCAACAAAATACTTGCAAACCCAGTCAAAGAATACATCAACTACATTATCCACCATGATCAAGTAGTTTTCCTCTCATGGATGCAGGAATGATCTAACATATGAAAATCCATAAATGTTCTACCATATAAACATACTGAAAGGAAAAAAAATCATGATTATCTCATTAGATACAGAAAAATTCTTTGACAAAATCCAACACCCCTTCATGATAAAAGTCTTGGAGAGATCAGTGATACAATGCCTATAACTAAACATAGTAAAAACAATCTACAGAAAGCCTACAGCCAACATTGAATTAAGTGGAAAGAAACTCAAAGTGATTCCACTAAATTTGGGGAAAATACAGGCTACCCACTCTCACAATATCTCTTCTATATAGTACTTGAAGTTCTAGCTAGAACAATAAGACAGATAAAGGAGATCAAGGGGATATAAATTGGAAAGGAAGAGTTAAAATATCATTATTAACAGATGATATAGTATACATAAGTGAGCACCAAAATTCTACCAGAGAACTCCCACAGCTGATAAACACCTTCAGCAAAATGGCTGGCTACAAAATTAACTAAAGTCAATAGCTGCCTTGTATGCAAATAACAATTGGCCTGAGTGGCCTGAGAATGAAATTAGGGAAATAACATCCTTCACAATAGCCAAAAATAACATAAACTATCTTGTAACTCTAACAAAGCAAATGAAAGATCTGTAAGACAAGAACTTCAAGCCTCTGAAGAAAGAGATTGAATAAGATATCAGAAAAAGGAAAAGTCACCCATGCTCATATATTAGAAAAATTATCATAGTAAAAGTGGCCATTTTGCCAAAAGCAAGCTATAATATCATTGCAGTTCCCATCAAAATATCAACACAATTCTTTACAGACTTAAAAAAATAATTCCCAACTTCATTTGCAAAAACGAAAAACCTAGAATAGCTAAAACAATCCTATAAAATAAAAGAACTTCTGGAGGTATCTTTATCCCTGACTTCAAGCTATATTACAGAACAATAATAATAAAAACTGCACGGTAGTGGCATAGAAACAGATTGATTGTCCATCCCGTTTGCCTTTCTGAATGAGGATTGATCATCTTACCCAGGGTCCTTCTTCTTGCTTAGCTTCTTTAGGTACACAGATTTTAGTATGTTTATCCTATATTTTATGTCAAATATCTACTTATATACCATGTGTTTTTTTCTCCTTCTGAGATACCTCACTCAGGATGATCTTTTCTAGTTGCCACCAGTTGCCTGATTATTTCAAGATTTCCTTTTTTTTTCTGAGTAGTATTCAATTGTGGTAATGTACCACAATTTCTGTACCCATTCCTCCATTGAGGGACCTCTGGGTTGTTTTCAGATTCTGGCTATCACAAATAAAGCTGCTATGAACACGACTGAGCAAATGTCCTTGTTGTAGAGTTAAAAATATTTTGGATATATGCCTAGGACCTATCAGAAAAGGGAGAAAACAGGGAACAGGACAGAAGCCTACCACAGAGGGCCTCTGAAAGACTCTGCCCAGCAGATGCTGAGACTCATAGCCAAATTTTGGGCAGAGTTCAGGGAATCTTATGAAACAAAGGTGAGATGAAAGACCTGGAGGGGACAGGAGCTCCACAAGGAGAGCAACAGAACCAAAATATCTGGGCACAGGGATCTTTTCTGAGACTGATATTCCAACCAAGGACCTTGCATGGAGATAACCTAAAACCCCTGCACAGTTGTAGCCATGGCAACTCATTGTCCAAGTGAGTTTCCTAGTAAGGGGAACAGGGGCTGTCTCTGACATGAACTCAGTAGCGGGCTCTTTGATCACCTCTCCCTGTCAGGGGAGCAGCCTTACCAGGCCACAGAGGAAGACAATGTAGCCAGTCCTGATGAGACCTGATAGGCTAGGGTCAGTTGAAAGGGGGGGGGGGAGACCTCCCTTCTCAGTGGACTGGGGGAGGGGCAAAAGAGGAGAAGAGGGAGGAAAGGTAGAATTGGGAGGGAGCTACAGCTGGGATACAAAATGAATAAATTTTAATTAATAAAAAAATAATTTAAAAATATTTTAAAAAGAAAAAAAAATGAAACAGACTGATTGAGCAATGGACTCAAATTGAAGACGCAGAAATATACCCACACACGTACAGGCACCTAATTTTTTACAATAAGCCAAAAACAATGGATAAAAACAATGGATAAAAAAATAGCTTCTTCAACAAATGGTGCTGGTCTAACTGGATGTCTACATGTAGAAAAATGCACATGCTTTCATATTTATCACCCTGCACAAAACTAAAGTCCAAGTGGATCAAAGACTTCAACATAAAACTGGAAACAGTAAATCTATTAGGAAAGAAAGTGGGGATCAGCCTTGAACTCATTGGCCCAGGAGACAACTTTCTGAACAGAACACCAATAGCTCAGGTTCTAAGATCGACAGTCAATAAATGGGCCTTACTAAAACTGAAAAGCTCCTGAAAGGCAAAAGACATTTTAAACAGAACAAATGCCTATAGATTGGAAAAAATATGTTCACCAACCCTACATCTGACAAAGGGCTAATATCTATCTATCTATCTATCTATCTATCTATCTATCTATCTATCTATAACTCAAGAAATTAAACACCAACAAAATAAATAATCCAATTAAAATGGGGTACAAAGTTAAACAGAATTTTCAACGGAGGAATATTGAATGACAGAGAAGGCCTTAAAGAAATGTTCTGAATCATTAGTTATCAGGAAATGCAAATCAAAATGACTCTGAAATTCCATTTTACACCAGTCTGAATCACCAAGATAAAAAATTCAAGTGACAGTACCTGCTGGCAAGGATGTAGAGAAAGGGGAACACTTTTCCATTGTTGGTGGAATTGCAAACTCATACAACCACTTCGGAAATCAATCTGGTGCTTTCTCAGAAAACTGCGAGTAGCTCAATCTTAAGACCTAGCCATACCACTCCTGGGCTTATACACAAATATGCTCTATCATACAACAAGGACATTTACTCAACTGTGTTCAAAGCAACTTTATTCATAGTAGCCAGAAACTGGAAACAACCCAGATGTCCCTCAACTGAAGAATAGATAATGAAACTGTGGTACATTTATACAATGGAATACTACTCAGTGATTAAAGACAAGGAAATTATGAAATCTGCAGGCAAATGGATAGAACTGGAAAAGACCATCCTGAGTGAGGTAACCCAGACCCCAAAATGCAAGGTATGTGATCACTTCTAAGAGGATATTGGCCAGATAGTACAGGAAAACCATACTATAATTCAAAGACCCAAAGAAGATAAGTAACAAAGAAACAAGGCGGGCTCCAAAAAGGATGCTTGAATTTCACCCAGAAGAGGAAATAGTACAGCAGTAGAAGTGATTGAAGAGACAGAGCAGGATAGAAAAGGAAGTGTGGAGAGAAACAAAGGTAGGGAGCAGATGTAGGGACAGTGGTGGTGGGAGGACAGAGGGTTTGCAGAGAAAAGACGAACAATGGATGGGGGCATTTCGGAGGCAAGTAGGAGACCCATAGCAGGATAGGCTCCATGGAGGATATGGGGGTGACTCTAGATGAGACTCCTAGAAGCAGGGGTCATGGAAACTGAAGAGGCCACCCTTTAACTAGACTGGAATCTTAGTGGAAGGAGGTGGACACCAACCCACCCACAAAAACTTCAATCCAAAATTTACCTTGCCTACAAAATGTGCTGGGATAAAGATAGAGCAGAGATGGATTGAAGGAGTGTCTAACCCATCCCTGGCCCAACCTGAGACTTACCCTATGGGAGAGAGCCATCCTCTGATACTAACAAAGACACTCTGCTTTGCTTGCAAAGGGAGTCTAGCAAAGCTGTCTTCTGAGAGGTTCTACCCAGCAAAGTATTGAAACAGACACTGAGACTCACAGCCAAAGTCTGAGCAGAGCACAGGGAGCCTCATGGAAGAACTGAAGAAGGGATAGGAGGACCCAGAGGAGAAGAGAGCTTCACGAAGAGAGCAATAGAGCTAATGAGTGTAGGCCCAGGTGGGCCTGCAGAGACTGAAGCACTAATAAAGGACCACACATTGACTGGACCTAGGTCCCTACAAATATATACCTAATGGGCAACTCAGTCTTCTTCTGGGTTCACTAGTGAGGGGAGCAGGGGCTGTTTCTGACATGGACCCTGTTTCATGTTTTCAATTGCTTCCCCCTGGTGGGGCCGCCTTGACAGGCCACCTTGGAAGAGGATTGCTCAGTCTTGATGTGCCTTGAAGTGTTGGGGTGGGTTAGTGGGAGTGGGGCTTTCCTGAGGAGGAGGGGAGGGAAAGAGGGATGGAGTGTGGGACAAGTAGTAGAGGATGAGGAGAGTTTTAATTGAGTTGTAAAGAGAACAACCTAAGAAATAAAGTTAAAAGTTAAAAAATAACGAAACACCTGTCATTTCTGTTGTTTTTCAGTTATTTGCTCACAACAATGAACATGCTAACTGTCTTAGTTAGGATTTTTATTGCTGTGATAAAACACCATGATCAGAAGCAGCTTGAAGGGAAAGGGTTTGATTCAGGGTCTAGTTGTCCTCTATCATGGAAGGAAGTTAGAGCAAGAACTAAAGGCAGGAACCTTTAGCAGAGACCATGGGGGGCACTAGTTGCTGGTTTGTTCTTATGTTCTGCTCAGCCTGCTTTCTTAGAGAACCCAGGATAACCCAGATGGCACCACTCATAAAGAGCTGGGCACTCCCACAGAAATCACTGATTAAGAAATCACTGCAAGTTTGGTTATAGGCCAATCTTTTGGATCCATTGTTTCAACTGTATTTTCTTTTCAGTTAATTCTAGATGGTGTTAACTTGCCAAACAAACAAACAAGCAAACAACAACAGAACAACCAACCAAACAAAAAACCCCAATGAGGACAATACAATCAGAACAATACAACCAGGACAATAACTAACATTGGTCATTTTCTTTGCTAATTTCTGTGTACTTTTATCTTGTCTATGATGTGTGTGTGTGTTCAGGTACGCAGGCGTGGTACTGGAGGTTAATCCACATCCACACATGTATGAATTCTCCCTACTTTGAGCTATCATCCAGCTTTATTTATTTAGTTACCTACAGTAGTAGTATAAATCAGGTCTGCCATCACAATTGACACCAAATACAATGACTAAAATAGAACCTTCTTTTCAACTCTTGTATCATTGACCTGACACGGATGGGATGGCTGACATACCTGAAGCCATTCAGGAGCCCACGTTCAATCCAGTTGCCAACACATTGACCTCTTACGGCTTTGTTCCTATCTACACAAGCTGTATTGGGTTGTGACCATGTCACATTGGAGATACATGCACACAGAGAGAGACAGACTTACTCTACCTGTGAAATTCTCTTCCACATTCATACTTACAGATGTTTATATCTCAGAATGACGAGCCCAGCTGAAAGCATCCTTAGATACAGTGGATTTTATTCTGAGTTAACTTATACCTTTGCTCTCATCCTCCACAAAACAGCTTTACATTTCAACCCGGCACATTTCATTGTGAAATGCCAACCCACAAAAAAACTGACTTCTTGGCTATGGGTCATGCAACAAAGCCTGCTCCTATATATCCTCAAGACTGGAAATATCTCTTGGCAAGAAAATAGTGGAGTTACTTCCCTCATCACAAGAGAAAGAGACATGGGTAGCTTATGTCTGAAATAAAATACCCAGTGTACAACAGATTGTCCCCAGTGCTGCTGAGCCACAGGCAGTGACAAATGAAGCCTTCTCAGGCTGGCTGGCCCTTGTACCTTACTTGTGTGTTGAACAGGACAGAGCTGTAGCACAGAGTCCCTAAGGCACAGTGCCCAGTTAATCCTTAATATCTGTGCCAAGACTGTCAGACAAAGGGTCCCATTGTTGTGGCACAGAAGAGCTGTGGGTACCCGTATAGTAGAAGCTGGATGGAGACCACTAACTCATTGACTGAAAATGCTTTTCCCCAACCCCTCCCCAAACAGAAATCAATGCCTGGCTCTTAGTATTCATGAGCAGTCCAACAATACCAGGCTTGACGTGCACATGCTTGTGAAGCAAGAAAAATGGGTAAGCCGAGCAGACTTCTGTCCCAAACCTCAGATGAGCTGCAAACATCGAGAAAAATCAATTCACTAAATGATGGCTGGTCCTGACTACCTTTTTAATTGCTTGCCGTGTTTAGTGATGATGAGTCTGATTTTCTTTGTGCATTAAAAGAAAGAAAAAGAAAAAGAAGAAATGGGAAGCAAAAGGTCAGGAATTGAGAGCACCTGGAATTTCCCCGTAAATATCCAGCCTTAGCACTAAAGGGCTGGTTCTTTTTCTTTATTCCTTTCTAAATAATCTCTCTTTCAGTGTTGGGTGGTTATTCTCTTGAACCATTGCAGACTGCTCTCTCTTATTACTTTAATTCTCGGTAAGCTGTTGGCAATTGCTACCAAATTGCTTCATGGATCAATTCTTCCCACATAGCCCATTACATTTTGCTTTTTTGTCCCGAGTAAGAAGTCACAAACACATTTAGTTACATTTGGTCAGCAGGCCATGAGACTTTTTCACAACTCCATGCAATAGGCTCACTTTATGATTGCTGAATGCCCTCTGTTTATGGGGCTTTGATATTCAGGCCCACATCTTGCTGTTAAAGGAAGGTCTGGAGTCATTTATTGTTGGTATTTGCTTGAATATTTAACCAGAAAGAGGTGTAAGTATAGAAGTTAAAGCTGTATTTTTAATTCCCAATAGTTATTTTGTAGATTATGAAATTGGTTATCTTTCTTGGTTAAATTAGTATTTTTTAATTTTATTCACTCGGCAATGTGACTGGGCAGATCCTTGAGATTGGATATTTCCCTCCCCACCAATTTTGCTCTATCCAGGGATTTGCATTAGCCAATGAAATGTTGCAGAAGTTAATATGCCAGTCACATGCCTGGGTTTCAAGAAGCCCCTTTGTAAGGTATCATCACAGGGGAGCAACCTTAGCCTTGCTGACTAGGAGATAAAAAAACCACATAGAGAATAGTGAAAGGTCCTCAGCTTCTAAGAACCCAGCTGGCTTGGCCACAGACTCCAGACGCAGCTAAGCCCTGCCCCAAATCCTAACCCCTACAGTGAAGAAAATGATTTCCGTTTCAAGTAATGGATTTTTCGTAGCACAAATCATAATTTATAGAACCCAGGTTACCTTGGTTCTTGCAGTCCTTGATGCCTTTAACTTGTAAATCTATCAGAAACAGAAATCTTTACTGCACGCCTACTTAGCAAAAGGTCTATTATCTTGTCATTTCTCTCTGCAATGGCATATAATGCAACATCTCTTCAAAAAGCAACAAACACGCCTCTTTCCACAGTGAGGTTTTAGCTTATTCTTTCATCCTTATACCTCTTTCCTTCCATTCAAAAACTGGTTCTGGACTATTTGGAAGCTTGATTTCCCCAGACTGTGATGACTTCCCCCTCCCTTAGCTTTTTTCTAGCTATCATTTCTCTGCCTGTAATGACCTTCCCTTGTTTCTGCCTGGTAAAACCTAAACAGACACCACAGTCTAACTCAAGATATTTTCCAAAATACCCTACTCAGAGAGGATGACTTTCCTTCCTTAGAATGCTGAGTGGCCTCTGTGTCTCTCAGGAGTCATGAAAGGCAACCATCGTAGGTTTTCATTACTTTGTCTTCTGCAGCATTCTGGTAGAAGACGGTCAAGATTAATATCCTTACCATAGAATTTCTGAGTGCTTACCATGGGTGTGACCCTTTGCTGGGAACTTTCCAGATATTAGCTCATTCATCTTCTTAGTTGTCCTGTCTGATAAGTTTAGTAACTTTCAGTTACTAAAGAGAAGGACAGAACTCAAAAACCCTAAATACTGGCCAGGGACTCACAGGTACCAGGCAGAGGCTATGGCATTGCAAGTGGTCTCCTTTTCCACCTCTGAGATCTCTTCCAGAGCTTCCTGTGGAAGAACACTCAGTGTATGTTGGATCAGTAGCTTGGGGGAGACTATAGGCTAAGCTTTGCTCTCATTTATTGGTGAAAGGGAGAATCTCACCTGAGAGCAGTCAACTGAAGGAAAGAGACTGCCCAAGCAAGTTGTGGAAGATGCTATCCTGAGGTAGCCAGTTGGTCACCCTGGAGCTAGATGAGGGCCTTCTGCTTCTTCACCTTTGCCTCCTCAAGAAGGCTCTGAAATTCTTTCTGAGTTATCACTGCCAGATGGCAGCGCACCCCCACTGGCAGCTAATAAACTTCTTGTTAATTGTCTGAGAACTAAAGGTTCCCACCCCACCCCCATCATCATAATGAATTTTCATTAGCTTAGCTTAGTTTTGTCCATTAAGACCAAGTGTGGGACAACCCAGAGGTTGGAAGTTAATTGATCAGATTTCAATATGACCACCATTGTTGGACGCAGGTACTGCTGAGCAGTTTGGCAATGGAGATTCTGAAATGAGACTGGGGAGTTTGGCTCTGTTGCTTACAGAATACAGGCAAGCTTCTCTCCTTTGCCAAAACATTACCGGGGCTAGTTTATTTGTTCTGAAAGTCATGGATCATTCTCCACACACATGCCTGTAGTTTGGATTTCTTTTTTAAAATTATAAAACAGCAAGGACAAAAATGGCATCATTGTCTGTGGTTATTGAAAGGCAGAGACAAAAATCATGTGGATTCTGGTTTTTAATTACATGGTTCAGGGAGGATACCCGAGTCTCTCAGCCTGCTATGATCTATTCGTGGGTACTCTAATCCTGTTACCCATCCTTCTGTCTAGTCATGAAATGCTAGCCATGTGACAGACAGAGCTTAAACTTGTCTTTGAATCCAGTGTCATTAGGAAGCAGGATTCTTGTCCAAACCAGCATTTTTGTTGGAGAGCTTTTAGGTCCTTTATCTTGCCAGACCTTCAATGTGACAATTTCGGCACTTGTTTGTGGAAGCTAGCAAGGTACTCTACTTTACCCGAAGACATAGTTGTCCAGTAAAGATTTTCAGCTATCACCTTTCTCACTACTGAAGTACCATACCAAATTTAGAAAGTGGTGATTCATTCCAAATTCCTTCCCTGATTTCTATGAAGACTGGACCCTAGGGAAGCTTCAGTGTGCTGATGGCAAACTTGCCCATGATTCAGTTTGATACACAAACACCCACAGGATCTCGGAGGGCTGCCATTTGTGCTAGGCCCAGGAGAGAAATAGATCAAGTTCTATCTTCTAAAACTTCTTCCAGGAGTTGGCCTGAAAAGCAGCATAGCAGAAAATAAAACCCAGGGAGCCATAATTCACAGCATAGAATGCTTCTCATTGTGTCTTTTATGCTCTTATTCCATGTGTTTTCTTATTATTCTAGAGTGGGCAAAGGTTATTCTACACAGCCCAGGTGGTAAGTTTGGATGCCCTGTGTGCTACTGCAGCATACTTCAGTCAGTTCGGAGCTATGTTCTCCATGCCCTTGAAGAATGATAGTGTCATTTTCCACCAACCAGAATAAAGTACACTCATTCATTTGATAATGGAAACTTCCCCTTTTCAGGACATCCATCACCCTACAGGCAGGTGATCATTGAGGATCTCTTCAGTTGTTTCAGGCCTCATCCATATCTTCAGCTTCATCATGTCCTTCACTGGGGACACTAAAACGTTAAAATGGTTTCTCTGATGAGCTATGTATGAACGCACCTACCTGACATGCAAGAACATTCCCCAAGCTGAGATTCTCTACCTACAATGTTGGAATATGTATTTTATCCAGTTATACTATCAACGGCCTTGGCCTCGCTGCAGTTTTTTTTAGCCAAAGCCCCTACACAGAGCCAGCTTCAGCAAGATCTCCCAGCAGCTATAATATAGCAGAACCCAACAGCGATGTCTCCCAAGGGTTGCTGTGTGTAGATGTTTTAGTTGCCGAGGCTATGCCTGTCCCATTTTCTGTCCAGTATATGACTTTTCTTGGAATGACTTTAAGTGACAATGACCATAGACTTCCTAGAGTGGAGGCAATGAGCTCTTTTACCATGAAATGCCCAATTTATAAATCTTTCCAGTTTTCCTGAAGACTCAAAGTCTACCCTTAGCCTCAACTCAGAAGAGAGCCTCTTCCAATGAGGTTTCTGCAGAACCCTCTAATCCTGCAATGAGACGGAACAAAACAAAACAAAACACACTAAAAACTAAAGAATGTTGTCCCAGCCTTTGGAACCACCAAAGCAGGAGCTACTCATGATAATTTACTCCTGCTAATATGGTTAAGTAGAACGATGTTTAAGGCAGGGTACTAGTTTTAGACGCTTTCCATATACACACACTGCACTTGCATATCTAACTTTATCACATTTACATAAAGTGTGTACCCAACACCTATCTAAAACACAAAACTGGGACCTACACAGGACAAGTGACTTGCTCAAAGTTACTATTTGTGAAGCATTTAAATTCAAAGCTGTTCCACTTAAAAACTGTTGATTTTATCTTAAAACTCACATTTGTTACATAATATCTTGTAATGGTTAATCATTGTCAACATGACTGGCTTTAGCATCACCATGAAAGCACTCCTGAGCAGAGCTATAAGCCTGTTTCCAGAAAGGCTTAACTGAAGAGTAGAAAACCCACCCTGAATCATAAGGGCATAACCCTTATTAGCTGGGGTTGTAGATGGTAGAAACAGGAGAAGCAGAATGGGTAGCAGTGGTCATCTCTCTCTGCTTCCTTCCTGTGGCTGGAATGTGACCATAGATGCCCCATGTCCCTGCTGCCATGTCATCCCTACCAGAAAGGACTATGCCTTTGAACTGTAAGCCAAAATAAACCCTATTTCCTTAAGTTGCATTTTTCAAGAACAACAAGGCATAGCCACCAAAGCATAGCCTTTTCATAAAAAAAGAGCAGGTAAGGAAGCAGCCATCCTTCCAAAGTGATCTGTGCCAGCTGGAGTATCTTTCAGCTCAGAATGAGCTCCGAGGCTTCTGGAAGTCATCCACACTCCTTAGAAGTACCTGTCAGGACACTGATAAGAGCTTAAGTTCTGTGTCACATCCCTATCCTCTCCTTTTTCCACCACCCACCTCCTCCCTCTGCAAAGCAAATCTTAGGATACATCATTTTACCCAAGACATGCTAACCAAATTCCCAATTTTGGCTGACCTAAATTCTCTAAAAACTGATGATGATGAATATGCCTTACACTAAGTAAACTGATTTGTGGGTCTCTCAGAAAGTGAGCAGAAGTGAAATCTAATAACCAGCATAAAATTCCAACTTTGATTATCCGTGAATGTAGTATCCGTGGCAAATGCTTAATCCCACATGAAGTAACATATGCAAAAGGGCTTTGAAATGTATAAGATATTCTCCAAATGCCAAGTACAATTATTCTCGTCAATGCCACACTTGCTTGCCCAGCAGGTATTTGCCGAAGGAATACAAATGACTTCAGAATTACTCTAAGCCAAATATAATTGGGAATGTCAGCTGTGTGGTAGTGAGGGACAGGGATGTCAGGGTAAGAGCCATCATGTGACAGGGTCTGATGCGTAAGAGATGAGAAAGGCATTGGCCTTCTCTGATCTTTAGTGTGTCAATATTCAGCAATAACCACAACATAGTAATTCTCAAGTATTGCTTATTCTGTATTTACTCCAAGCTGCACGCTTCTTCTAAGAGTTTTACGAATAATCGCTTATTGTATTCTCACAACTTCTCTTGTGGTGTTATTGCCCCCATTTTACAGATGCATTACAGAGATTCGGATATTTTAGATGTTACCCTATTTCCTTATAGCACCCTATTTCCTTATATCTGAATTCTATGCCAAATTCTATTTTGCTAAGCATTGAAAAATCAGGTTGGAATAATCTGAGGGCTATTTGTGTTCTGCTTCTATTTCACTTTCCTGAGAGTTAGTATGGTGAGATATAGAATTCCCAGAGAAAGAAGACGACTCTCACTAGGATCCCAGGGAGAGCAAGCAGAATTGAAATGAGTAATGCAGGCACGTGATTGATTATGGTCTCCTAGTGTCCAAGCTGCACCTCACCTCCCTTTAGAAAGCAACTTTCAGATGGAGGGTAGTACCAGAAATATTTTAAGAGAAAGTGGAAAATTGTGTTCATGTCTTTGTCTGGAACCCCCATCCAGTGTGCATGCTTATGAATGTGTGTGATGTGTACATGCAAATGTGTGTGCTTGCATGTGTGTGTGCACTCATGCATGTGTGTGTGTGTGTGCTAGTGCAGGCAGGCATGCATGTGCGCGAGTGTGTGCCTATGTCTGTGAGTGTGTGTGCATGTGCTTATGTGCGAGTGCGCTCCAGAGCCTCCTACAAGTCTGAGTTTTTATCTAACTCGCTAACACCTATCACAGTTCTCAGTAAACAGAAGATCACTGGAAGAATTCATATACAGGCATTTGCAGCGTGAAGGAACGCCTGGCTTTGTCTGTTCCATCATAGCAGAGACAAATAAATCTCTGGTAGTAATAAGTCACTAACCTCTTCCTTTGTAAGTTAGGGTCTAAGAAACCTAGCTAAGTGGCTTATATTTTGAGTCAATCTTAAACTCATGTCTTTTCCTACTGTGACTCTCTTTCTTTCATTTTGTAAACTACTAACAGGCATTGCTATCCATACTATCAGGAGTCTATTTCATGTACTTTCAGAAATGTCCTTTCTTTCAGCACATCTGTTTCTATTGGAGCGGACGCTATTCTTCTTCCTTCAGGCCTAGGCATGAATCTAGGAACCAGGTATGAACAGCCAATATACTGTGTCCCCTGGCCACAGTGATTGCCTTACCAAGAGCCCTTCTCTCTGGGGGCACAGATGTCCTGGTCTACATTCCAGCTTAGTCTGAGCTCCTGGGCTTCTGCAAAAGCATCCATTATTGGAAGCCCCTTCCACCACCCCCTATCCGAGTAAATCTTAAAACTTATGCTGAACCAACAAGGAAAACTAATATATATTCTACTAGGGAGACAAAGTTGGTTCGGTGTCAACCTATGGCAGCTAGTGGTCATCTTATAATTTCAAGAACGGCTAAAATAAGAAGCGTTTTTTTTGACAACCCAGTTTACTATTTAAATTCTTTCATGTGCGGAGCCAAGTTTGCTCTTTGACTTTCAGGTGTATATTCCGATAAGCCCAGGCTCCTCTAGTGTGTGTGTGTGTGTGGGGGGATGTGTGTCTATGTGATCTGACTACTATGTAGAGCAGATCTCACCCTGTGCTTGTTGAGAACCATGCGGTAAGATTGTGACCTAACTTGCTTTCCTGACAGAACAGCTCTTCTGTTTCTGACCCAGGTCACAGTTGTGTAAAATCAGAAACCCTTTGCTCTCAAGCTGCATGGACTATGCAGGAATAATTGGGTTCTAGGGCTGTTCCCTTGGTGTATCTTCCTGAGAATAAATGGAATTTAGCAGATGCAGCGTAAATTTTAACCCTGTAGTTCGGAACCTTCAGAGCATTGTAAAGTGGGGTTCCATACCCAACAGATGAAGACTAATAAACAAATAGCTTTGCCTCTGTGAGATTCATAATTCTTGACTGTGAAAGGGGATATGATTATCCATTCTACGATGATGTTAGAGGAATTAGTGGAATAAATATGTAAAATAGATAGAACTTGGGAATACATATTAAATGTTCCATAAATGACAGCTATTATGTAAGCTTTTTTCCACAGATTTAAAGATTCCTGTGAGAAAGATACACCTTGTCTTACAATGGAGTTGCCTCTCAGCGATCATGCTGAAAGTTGGGAACAATGTAAATTAAAAGTGTGGTTAGGACACTTAACCTCCTTCATGTCATAGTTTGGCAGTGCAGTGTACTGCCGAGGGTCAAGGGCTTATGACTGCATGACAACTCATATCATACAGGACGTTGCTGGCCCAAGACAAGAGCAGACTCAAAGTTCGTTTTTCACTGAATGCTTCTTGTTCTCACACTGTTAGAGTTGAAGTATAGTAATTCAACCACAGTGAAGTCAGGGACCCTTGGTGAGTATGATCTCTCTCTCTATTTATCTCTCCCTCTCTCTGTTTCTCCTCCCTCAAAGCTTGATACTGTGCAAAGAAAACACTTCAGATACCAGAGTTCTTGCATATGCTGTTCTACAATGTTGGCTTCATGAAGAAAGCAAAATGCACTGGGATTTTGTGTTGGGTCTTTTTTCTTAAGAGTATTTGGGCAGAACAATAAAAACTTATAATTTATAAAGTGTCAAATAATTTATATGAATACAAAGAAATATGGGAAATCATTTTAGATTTCATTAAAAAGGAGTGCAGAAATATGGGTAGGCCTTCATATGAAGCTGACTAAATCAGATACCACAAGTAAACAATATGTGGAAGGCTTTATTACTGTCATTTATTTGCACATTTGCAATATTGTACTTTGAATTTTTTAAAAGGCAAATATATAGCATAGAAGGAGATGAAAATAGTCTTTGGAAAAAAATACAAAATTGAGTAAAAAAAAATCAAAAAGGATGTGACAGAAAAAAATTATGAAGGAGATGAACAGTGCAAGGGTATGCTGGGAACTCCAGTGACATGAAGGTTCACAGAGAAAGGAAACAATGATTGGCAGATATGATGGGCTATAGATCAAAGGACTAAAAATGACACTGTGGATAGGGATCCTTAAACTTGCTTGGGAAAAAATGCTTTCTGGCCAGCAGAAGAGGTTAAGTGAGATGGAAAATACAGATAAAGAATCGGATCTGAAAGCTGACAAAGAAGAGTCAAAGAAAAGCTTCCCTAAGAAGGAGCCTTAAGCCCACAAGGTAGAGCATTGGTGGAACTAAGTCAGAAAGAATCCAAAAAGAAGTGAGAGAAATAAGATGGGGAGAAGCAGGAAGAATAGGGGATTGAAGGAGCAGACAGTGGTATTTGGACATTTCCCAAAGTTTCTTTTGGGCACAAGATCCTTAGGGATCTCACGGGTGCTGTGTAGAAAGAAAGATAGATTCAGGGTCTATGCTCACGCAAGTCAGTGTGAATAGTATGAGATTCTTCATGGAAGACTTTGTGGAGTCTTTTGATGAGATGTTGAATGAATATTTAAAAGAGAAATGTGGATCTATATTGAGGGGAGGGAAGCTAGAAAAGGAGGGAGGGAGGGAAACAGGAAGGGAGAAAGAAAGGGAGAGATGGAGAGAGGAGAGCATTTTTCCCATGGTTTTTGTCAAGCTTCTTTTTCTTAGAGATTGAGCACAATGAAAAGGTAAGATTGTACCCTGTATAAAGTAGTTTACACTAGGCAAATAGGTTCCATTTGGTAAAACCATAGCTAAGGAATTACAGCTTCTTTCTCTTTCTTGCACTCTAGAACCCACCATTCATTAACGCCAAACAGTCTTGAACTATGACACCATCTCATTAATGTAGCTGCTCCTCAATCCTGAACACACTTCCAGCTTTCCAGTAGGGCAAAGCCAAGCCCTTTCTGTACATGATCCACTTCCGTCTTCTTATATCTCTAATCATATTAGTACCTCACCATATTAATATGCCTAAACAAAGGTCTGTGGTCTGTCAAAGTCACCAGAGGTCTTCCTGTATATCTAAGAGTTGGACTTTTCCTAAGTAATTGATTGTGTTGGGGGAGAACAGGAATGAAAAGCTGGTACTCTGACTGCCCCACTGATTAAGAGCAGAAGGCTCTACAGTAGAAACCATTTTCTTAGCTCAGAGAAGGCTGGATGCTGATGCCATCTTCTTTGCCTTTGGCCCTTTAAATGTCACTTGTGCCTCTATCACTCATTATATTCTGTGTAGGTCAAGATGTTTCCCCAGCTCAGCTAAGAAGGACAAAGTCTCAGCGCCAAGGATTCATCATCTTTATCGATGTGGAATCTGCTCAGTAGAGAAAGAAAAGTCACAAAGAAATGTCTTTTGAGAAAGCTGAACAAAAGCTCTTAATTCCAGGAAATTTAGTACCAAGAAGTATTCTGAATGACATTTGGGTTTGCCCTGTGGCTCCATTAGAGGAAAGAGACCACTCACTCACAGGTTAGGAAAAAATCACTTGTTAATGGTCATTTGGCCACTTCAATTGTTGCTATTATTGGTCCTCCAGGCACACATGTCTATCAGGTGTGCACGCCGGTGCTGCAGATGCTGACGGGGAAGCAGTCTAGATGGCTGGAAGGAGCTTGTGAGACAGTCCCGCTGCTTTGACGCTAGAGCTCCAACGCCTGTGCTCTGCTTCACGGCGAAGGTGTGTTTCAGAAGTTCTCCTTGAATCCTTTTCTACTCTCCCGTGAAACTTGTAATTGGTGTGTTGTGTTTAAATCATAGTCTGAATTTTTCTTTCTCCGTTAGCTCTCCCTGGGTGTCTATTTTGAACAGAAATAGCAAACATAGGAGGCGAGTTATTTTGCCTAGAGAATTAATCTAAGAACCCAAACAGAATTTTTTCCAGAGGCAAGAAAATTGACAGAAAGTGATGGGTGAGACACAGCTTGCTGTCAGGGTAATCATCTTTAGTCGTGGGAAGGGGTGGAGGGTGAGAATGAGCACCATTAAATGGAACAGGTATTGTGCAGAACGTCTTTTCAGGGGCACATTCTAATGGAGATGCTTCATCAACCTCCATATCTCTCAGCAGCTCTGCAAGGGTCGTTCTGCAAATGGCCATCGTGGTGTGGATTTCATCGGTTCACATTTGCACCTTGTAGCTTTTAAGGGCCATTACAACCTAAATACTGTCCCATCAAAGCTCAACCTAAAAGGGGTTATTGCAGGCAGCCAGATAGCTTGTGGAATCTCAGCCTTTGACAGTTCTTAATAGGTAAATACTTTTGCTTATGAGAGAAAATGGTGATGTAGGAATTTTGATGCTCCTACACTCTGGCTGTGTCCCTGAGCAGCTGCAAATTTGACATCAGCTACCTTAACAGTTTAGGGGCAACATCATTGTCCTGAAGGGTGGGCTTGAAAGTCCCAGGCCTTGATTTTAGAATATTTTGCATAATCTGAGACACTGAACTTAAAGTTGGTGTTTACTGTTCAGTTCTTTTGCAGATATTACCAGGCTCACAGTGAGGTATTATTTCCCTTGGAAACGCTTTCTGTCCCTGCCAGTTACTAAATGCAATCACATAGCTTAGCGTGGGCTAGCATACCAATTAGAGGGCCCATCTAGATGACGTGTGATATATTCCCTTCCACACTCAATGGTTTGTCTGCAGACAAACACATACAGAGAGAAGAAAACCCAATTCCCATAAAAACCTTAAACTGTTTCTGTTCTTTAAATGACATGTATACATCTCCTCAAGGTGGGAAGCAAAATAGACATTAAGCGTGGCAAATAAAAGAAGATTAATGAGGGAAAAGATCTGACAAAAAATATTTAATTAAAATGCAATGGCCTGGCCCTATTATCTTGTATTATTATACATCTTGTCATTAACCAAATCTGTAGCTAAACTGTGGGCATTTGTCTTCATTATGTAGTAAAACTGTATAATGAGCAGGTTCCAAATAATGAGTAAATGCCCTGAAATGAACACAAGCCTATTTCGTTTCTATTCAAGGAGTTCTGGAAGAGAAAGCTCATCCTTGCTTTGAATCTTAAGTGAAAGAAATGTTTCTAAGTTTGAATTATGGCTAGATGCAGAGAATTTAAGGGAAGCCTTCCAAATTTGATTGTCCATGAGCTTGGTCCATTTACCATGAGACTTTTTTTCTTAAACACAGCCTCCTCATTTGTTTCATGTCAAAGGTCCTTACTATGCTAATATTCCATGTTCAAGAAAATGATATGAGTTGTTCATTTCCATTTATGGTCAAGTTTAACGAATATATAGGAAGCAATTTCTCATTCATTCATTTGTCCACCCTTCCAGATTTTATTGAATGTCAACAGAATGTCAGAGACAAGTAGTAATGATCCAGAAATAAATATCCTTCTCCTAAGCTAGTTCTGTGGTACCTAACCTTGCTGTGCCTTTAATCAACTGAAGAAATATTTTAAAACATGAATGTTTAGGCTCTGGCCTCAGAGATTTCAGTTAAGATGGTTTGCAGTAGAACTCTGTATATATACATTTTTCTGTTGCTATAGTAAAATACTGGAGACTGGGTAGCTTATGAAAAACTTGAAGGCTTATAAGTCATAATTGTAATTCATAAATGTTTCAGCTCATTATTTGTGAGGATCCAGGGCACAGTACTAGCATTGTTTGGCTCCAGAGAAGTCCTGGTAGCAGATGGCATCCTGTGAAGAGCATAGGTGGGAGGGAGATGGCATGTAGTGAGGCAGGGAGCTACAGATATAGGAAGAGGGTCAGTTCATACTTTTATAGTAATTCTCTCTCTCTTCCTCTCTGTCTTGAGGAGTTTTAGCCCTAATTGGGGTATCTATAGCACACCCTATTACTCCAAAGGCTCAGATATCATTACATAAGAGGAAGTAGAAAAAAAGTAGGAGCCAGACGTGGTGGAAGATGGCACAGAAAAAAATGCTTTCCTGACATGACTGGACCAATACTCACAGTGCCTGTGACTGCACACACAAAATCTGCATAAAATGAAGCCAGCCAAAATTTCAGCATGGATGAGGCCGGAGCCACAATGTCCTAACCCTAAGATGAGTAGCATCCATTACTTGATGGACTCGGGGGAGGTGTCCCTTCAGAGATCCAGTTGCGGGTCGGTTGCCTCTGTGCGGTGCATGGCTCTCCAGCCATGTACATGCTGGCAACACCTAAATCGACTTAGTGGGTGTTTGAAAAGTACACGGAGGTAGGCAAGAAAGGTGGTGAAACAGGAGGAACTAGAGTGGAGGAAGTGGAGATAGGTTTGATCAAAACACACTATATTCATATATGAAATTCTTAATGAATAATTTTTTAAAAGTGAACAAACAAAATTGATGCTGTTATTCAATGTAAACCATACTGATAGGTGGGATCAGGGGCTCAACAAAAGCAGAAGGCATCTCTCAGCAAAGCTGGCCTACCTGGCAGTTTGGAGTAAAACCCTTAAATAGACACAAGTAGTGTCTTGTTTGAGGGACCATAATTTTACTTTGTTACAGCAATGTAAGCTCCCTGTAGTGGTTAATAAGCCACTAGAAAATTCCTTTCTTGAAGAAAAAATCACTACTTCTAGATGACCAGCTTTTATGAGTACCTGTTTTTGTGAAGTTCTTCAAGTGCGGCATGGGAATGTTGGCGAAGGAATAAATTCCTTACATGATCATTTTTTCCCACAAACTATCCCTTGCCCTAAGACAACATGAGGAGAGTTTGGGTGTGTTTGGCATGTGCTGGTATTCCTCAATGTCTGAAAATTATAGATTAGTGTTGTTAATTCAATACCAGAGTTTGCCTTTAGATGAGCAAGGCTCAGATGTAATCCCTAAAGTCTGTATTATTGGAAAGGAGAGCTAGGGTTTGGTCTTTTGTTTACTACACTGGGATATAGTTCTAGCTTGCAATTTCCAGACTCTGGGGTAGTACAAGCTCTCAGACATTTTATTGGGTTTTGATTGAGAATATTTGCAGCAGCAATTTCCAAGGAGAACATTTAGGTGATATGCCTCAGGAGGCTACACAGCTAGCTGCAATGTTGGGTCCCAAGGGGACAGAAATCATCAGTGGAAACATGACTATTACCGAGGAAATAGATCTTCCTGACAGGACATAAATCAGGAGCTCTGACCAGATGTGGCAATGAAAATGCCCTTCGTTGTCCTATGAGATCAGAGGTGTTAACCCTAACAGCTTCAGAACAGGTTAACAGAGACTATTGGTTTGCACACCAGAGACTCTCATCCTGCCACAGCGTCACTCAGAGGTTTGTCTTCACACACTGGGAAATGTGTAAATTCGACCATGTCTGCTATGGGTGACTTTCCAGTTGACATTGGCTCCCACCTTTGGGGAGCTTCTCTGCAGCTAAGTGTCCTCATTCAGCTGTGGGCAGAGCACAAGCCACCTTACCTATCATCTAGGGCTCCTGTTCCTTATGTGTCTCTGCTGTTGTGAGGCTTGTGCAGCAGGCAGCTCCTCTCTGGTCTTCCAGCCTCCTTTGTTCCTGCCTCCTCTTATCCTTCACCTTCTCCTGCTTTCCTCTTCACACAGTTCCATGATGCCTTTTTCTGGTTTGCAAGATTCCTATTAGAATGTGTCTACCAAATACTCTGCAGCTCTTTTTGTACCCCTTCTCATCATTCCCCTAGCTGGGCAGGGGAATGATGATGTCTACTTGTTCCCACTTACAAGCAGTAGCTCTACATGGTGTGTTCAGCCCAAGTCTGAATAGTATACTTCTGCGTTTTCACTATTCAAAACACTTCTGTTCTCAGTGTGAGACCATACTGACTGTGAACGCTTCTAACGATATCATTAGCAGGTAGCAATGGATGCTAGTCGTGCATGTGTAGGGTTCTTAGTAGTGTTAATAAGCCATCTCCTAACACATGCCTTTCCTTCTAAGAACTAACATAAAGACAGGAGCAACAATAGATAATAAGAAAACATTAAATAAAGAGGATGTGCCAAACAGAAAGAGAGGGAGGAGGACAAACAAGAGGAGGAGCAAGAAGAGAAGGAGGAGGAGCAGAAAAGACAAGCTTTCAAGATCTGATCCAGGACACACTCTACCCATTTTCTATAGTCGGAGTGAGCCAAGAATCCTAGCATTTCTAGTAAACAATTTAAAACCTCTCTACAATGATGGGATGCTCGGTCCCTAGCTTTCTTGCTCTGAATCTCTTGAGAATAAGGAAGCAAGATATTAAAATGCAAAGAACACTGACGTTTAGAAAAAATGGCTTTTAGTCACAGTGTTCTCACTTACTGTATGGGTACCCCTGGATTAGTCACTTACTGAGATTCCATTTACTCCATGACAAAAGTAGAAACAGAAAGCCTCTATTTAAGGGGAGGAGGCACCATGAGTCCCAGCAAGACAGAAAGCCCAATGGCTAGCATAGGTGTAATTACCTTCAGTTTCATCCCTCCTCTTCTGAACATTAATCCTATCTCCATCAAATGCTAAGATTATTTGCTTTTCTCTCTCACAGGACTGTTAGACTTCATCATTAACTAATGTACATTGAAAAGAAAAATACACACGCTAACGTAAGCAAGGATAACGTAAACAAGGCATTTCTGTCGTTTCACTGTTTGGTAATTACTGTTATAATTCCTCGAATGATTATTTATAGGACCTGAAACATAGCACTTTGCTTTTAAAATGTTAATGATCCAGAGTTTAAGAAGTCCAACTATTATGTTCATAGGCTGGACATGACACTCCTGGGAATTATCTTCCCTAATGAAAGAGAAGAAGAAAACCAGTACTAGAGATAAGTCCAGCAGCAGCCTGTGGGGGGAAAGAGAACAGAGATGGAGTAGACTGGGACCTGGCCTTTGCTCTAAAGTCTCTGCCTCTCAAGCCGACGGAGAAAGTCCTGGGTTGTTCTGCTCAAACAGAGGGCTGTTGGCTTACACCAAGCAGTCAGCCTTAGATGATGAAATTTTACCATTAGTCCTAGAGAGACAGCTCGGTGGTAAAGACAGCTCTTGCAGAGGTCCTGAGTTCAGTTCCCAGCACCCAGCACTGTAACTCTAGCCCTGTGAAATCTGACATTTCTTCTGTCTCTCCATGAAGAACCATACGCCTGTGGCAAATACACACACACACTAAATAATAATAATAATAATAATAATAATAATAATAATAATAATAATAATAATAAAATAAAAGACATTTCACCAGCTGATGAATTTCTAATTCTTGTCTCAAAACTGGGCTCAACCATCTATGTTGTAAGGTCCTGCCTCTTCTGTTTCATGGCACTCCATGCTCCCCTGTATCAGTATAATGTCACTGATCTCTCCGTCTATTGAATATCTTCCACAAACCAAAAAGTATAGCAGGTGCCCAAACTCTAATAGCTTGCTCACTCACTGGTTGCCACTACTAAGCTAATAGTTGTATGGCTTTGTTTTTATTCATGCCTATATCCTTGAGGCTTAGCCCAGGGCCTGGTACATAATAGACACTCTGGAGACAGTACTGTGCGGCTATTAAGAACCTGGCAAGTCCCGCACACTTCCCTTATGCTTTAAACCTCAGCCTCTTCAGCAGTTAGAATGCTGTCTTCTCACAATACTGCCAGGATGAAAAAGAGATACTCATAAAAGCATTTGGTAAGCCACCAGAATCTGCTAAGTGCTTTGTACATGACAACTGTAATCACATGAATAAATTACATAGGTCTGCACTACCAGGTCAGGGAACTTAACTTGTCATCATGGATGGGGAGGTAGGCTCATTCTTTTCTTCCCTCTTGCCCCTCACCACCAATGTGTCCATGACTACATTCATACGCAGTAGCATCTTCTGGATCCTTTCAGATCGGAGCTTAGCTGGGATCAAGAACTTCCTACCCTTCCTGACAGTACCTCCCAGCACCAGGTGCCGCCTGTGTGACTCTAAGTAACTCTGTCCTTCTTTCTATTCTCACATCAAGGAACCACAAAGTCCCAAAAGGCAAAACTCATGTAGAAGCACAAAACACTTCACTTCGAAGCAATGCTGGAATTGTCGGACCAGGAACAATGCCCCTTTCTCCAGGATTAATGTTGCCTTTTCACAACTGCTGATCAAATTAAGACTACAATGTGAGAAAGCAGAGACAGGCAGGCAGGAGTCTGCAGAGCACAGAAAATCACTGTTTCCTCCTCCATACCCAACCACACAAGGCTAGAAGCTCAAATAAAATTAAGGCAAAAGAGAAAAGAGACCAAACCGATTAGCACTGGTATGCAGCTTAGAAAATCAGTATAATTGGATTTTTTTTTTAAAAAGAAAACTTTTTTTAAAGCTCTGTGGTGGTCCCCAGTATGGGACTTAAAAATTCATATCCTGAAATAAAATCCACTTTGTCACTCTGTCCCCCCAGCAAGTGAGGGTGGTGCCCAGTTACTGACAGCTACAATTACAGCGTCAGCAGAAAGAACCGTAACGAAAAGTATAGCTTTGGGCTGCTTAGAGTTGGGTTCCCTTCTAGATCCATCCCTTTCGAGCTGTGGACAAACTCTGAGCTTCTCTGAGCCCATTTAGCCATTTGTCCAGCAGGTGTAATTTAACACGCAGCTCGCACTGGAATAATAAAAACTGTGTACGAGATGCATCTGCAACCACCTTATATTACTGTAACAAAACGCCCGAGACTGGGAAGGCGTTTTCTGTGGCTCACAGTTTTAGAAGCTGGATAGTTCGAAACCAAGTGTTCCTAATCCTGTTGTTTTATGTCAAGGGATTTCTCTTTTGTTTAAGAATGACAGAGAAACCAAAACGGAAAGGAAGCATGCGGCGCCACAGGGACACTTGCGAAGCAGCGTGGGGATGTTGCCAAGCTCACTTCGTTGTGATCCCCTTTCCTAGGAACTTAGCCACTCCCATGGGCATTCACCAGGTCTTGACAGAAACCAACCTCGTCCCAGATTAAGACATTAGTACATGTGCCCCCACAAAGGCTGCTTTACTTGACAATCAAAAAACATTTTAAAATGTGTTTTTAATTGGAACAGAATTATGTCACTTTCTCTCTCCCTTCCTCCATCTAGCCCCTTCTGGATACCGTCCCTCTAGCCCATCCAATTCCCTCCCCCACTCAGCTTGAAAGTCTTTTTTATTATTGTAATATATTATTGTTTCCACACATATATGTATGTGTATGCACAATCATATAAATGCAAACGGCTGAATCTGTTTTTGTGGTTTGTGTATATATGGTTTCAGGGCTGACCATTCTTCATTGAGTAACCAAGGGGGTTCTTCCCACGAAGATGCTAATGCTCTTTTTTCCCAGCAGCCATTAGTTGCCAGTAGGGGTGAGACCCTGAGATATTTTTCCCTTTCCACATTCATATATCCTCTGATATTGCCATTGTTCTGGTCTTGTAGTAATCAAATTTTAACATGAGCTTTGGCAGGATGAACCATGTTCAAGCTACAGCAACATTTAAACTGACTGGCCTGTAATGGCTGTTCCAGATGATAGTTCTTTAAGCTTGGATCTGTGAAAAACAAAACAAAACAAAACAAAACAAAACAAAACACCAAAACATTACTTTGCTTCTGTTTGATCCACATTAAAATGCAAATTTCCATGCAAAGGGGAACTAAAAAATTACCATCAATTATTTATCCCCAAATGGGCTTCGGGTTAATTTTTCCTGAATAAATAAACAGGAAGACTTCATGGTACATGGAAAGTGCTCATTAAAGGGAAGTCATGGGATCTTTGAGGAAGGTACTCTTCAGGATGTGGAGGTAAGTGCTCAGGAGAGCAAGAACAACCATGGCATCGTGTCACCCTTAAAAGCTTACTGGTATCTGATATTTCTCTTCCTTCCTTTCTTTTGTCCCTTCATTCTTTTCTTCCTTTTTATAAAGTTTGATCTCATGAATATTGTTTGTCCTACTGGATAAAGTAATGAGTGATAAGTTCAAACAAGTGACTGTGAAAAGTGATTGTTCCTTAGACACACATAGACATGTGTCTTAGGACTACTGGCTACTTACTGTTTCTTCACTTTGTGAAGTTTTTAAAGGCTAAATGGAGAAGCACCAACACACACAAACTCACTAACACACACATAAACTCAGACACACACACAGAGGGGGAACACACACTATGGTTCCATTCAATAACAGTCTCCTGTGGTTCACCTTACAAGTCTTCAACTTTTCCAAGGTTGAAAACAATATGCTTTCAATGGAAATCATACTTCAAACGGTGAATTTGGACGATTTTCTTGGGTAGCAATACTCCATAGAACACTCTTGTGAGATGCCAGGTAGAAGCTTCCATGGTTTCCTTTGTGCCATAACCATGGAATTAAGTAACTGCTTTTCTGCATGATGCAGTGCTGTTAAGCTGTGAGCAATGATTCTGTGTATCAACTTTTAAGCCTTACCTCCTGTTCTTCTCACCTGACAATAAGTTGGTGAGGGTATAACCCTGTAATAAATCCAAGAGAATCAGTATTGAGTTCTTACTCTCTGCACCAAGAGATACTAAGCCTCTTCTGGACCTTATAAGTGGGCTCTCAAAAATCATGATTAACTTAAGTTACTCAATTAAAACATTTCAGATTGTAGTTTGGACAACAGGAGAGGGAGAAAGATAAAGAACGAGAGGGAGAGTGAAAGAGAGGGAGAGAGAGAGAGAGGGAGAGAGAGAGCGCTTTTACTGAGATATGGAGCCACCAGAGCTGCAGTAGAACCAAGGACATCCGATATCTCTCCATGTTGCTTCTCCGATTTTCCCTGTTAGGCTCATGTTTGAGCAGGCTTCTTCTCGGATGTTGTTAGTCCAAATTCCTACTGGCCTCTTAACTTCAGGATCCAGAGGTTATTTTCCCAGTAAGCCTCAAGAGAAGCTTAATATGATTCTTTTTGTCCCAGATTGTGTTACATGCATGATACTGAAGCAGCTCCCATGATCCTTGAGTTCGAAGCTCTGATTGGCTAGGTGAACAGTCCATATAACATTGCTGGAGCCAGAAGAACCTGATAATAGAAAGTGAGTTCCTTTAAAGGCAAAGCTATGAATCCTAGAACCAAGTGAGTGTCCAAACTTGTGAACAGATATCCACCAGAGCACCAGAGGAGATAGACTCTATTGTCTTTGTTTCACAAATGAAATGAGCAAGTGGAGAATTGAGGAGACTAAAAGACCTCATCAAGGTCATAGAGCTAGCTCATGGCAGACTTGAGCTGACACCTGCTAATTTTAGGATATTCATGCAGCTTCAGTGTCAAACTGTATAAACTAGAACTTGACAACGAATGAAGCAGGTAGCTTGTTTAGGTAGGAGAAGATCTCAAGATTGAGAACATTCATTTTGATTGTTTTAGAAATCATTATAAAATGGATGTTTTCCCTCTTGGCTAACACATCTAACTCCCTCTCATTTACTTATTCTCTAAACAGATAATGGCTAGCTGCATTTCTTGACAGGCAGGGCCTGCGTGTAAACAAATTCTTATTAGCAAATTTAGCAGTCATGTTCATGTGCTTCGAGCTTTTTATTAAAAAAAAAAAGAAAGAAAGAAAATGGAACAAAAACATTATTTCTTGGCAATGTCAGCCTTGTCAAACTGAAAAGTGTAGAAATTTAAGTGTGGCAGTCAGGAGCCTGTGGTGGTGATAGATTTTATTTATTTATTTATTTCTACATTTGTGTTAAGGTCAGTGTATTCATTTCACAGTAGGGAAGGATGAATTTTGACATTTTTATAAGGGTGATTGATTGGTTTGTGTCCATTTGTGAGACTACATGGCAAGAGGCCATGACTAATGGAAGAGAAGAGGGGAAAAAAGTCCTATTTTGGTTGGAAGCCTGCCTATCACCATTTTGGATGATACCCAGAAATATTGAACATTACACAAATCTGGGCAGAAGATAGAAAAGTATTTGACACACACTAAAGTACAAAGGGAGGGGTTATTGACACGAAGTGCATTTAAATAATGTATTCTAGCTGCCTTGAGAAGGAGTTTCCCAACTCCCCAGGCTCCCTGTTGCTTGCTGGTAAACTTTTTGGGTTGCTGTTAAAGTATCGTAGAAGAAACTCTCTACAAAATGGTAGCATGTTGGGCCCTTTACCAGGAACTTTCTTCCCATATTTCAGATGCTGTGCCTTCATTTGGGGATAGGTGGGAGGCTTTGTGAACCCCTAGACTAATTCTCTCTCCTGCATGATTGGCCTCCACATGATGGTAAGTGGCATATCTAAGTTTTCAAGGCCAAGGGAAAGTTGTAATGTTTACGTCAGGCCCACCCATACACTTGTCAGACCAGTCAATGAATGACTGGCTTTGCAAGCAATCCTTTGTGTCTACCTTTTGAGGGATATCATCACAAAAGGAGCTCCATTTTAACTGCCGTTATGGGACATCAAGCGCTCATGATTTATGAGAATCACTCCCCTGGGAAAACATTTCCCTTAAAAAAATATTAAAAAACCGAATATTGTTCCTTGATAATTTCTACACATTATTCTGTAAAGCATCAGAGACTAACCTTAAGAAAGCTTTCCTAAGGGCACATTAAGTTTAGAGTGCCTGGAGTCAAAAGAATTGTATATGAATGTTAGAACTGATCACCTTCATGCACTTCGTCCTCATGGTGGCAATTTTAGATGTGAGTGTGTCATGGCTACACTAATATTTTCGTGGTACCAGGAGTTAGAAGCAACAGAGGAAGTTCTTCCCATAGTTGTACTTCCCAGAGACTCACTGTGGTTAATTATATCTGCCAGGGTACTGTGCCCTCTGCTTTGGCCTTTAGCTGTGCCAGTTTACAAAGGGACAAAATTATATTAATATATGGTCACTACATAGTCCCCTTTGCAGCTTTCTTTCTAGAAGGAAGATTTGCTCTTATGAATCAGTTTCTCCTCTTCCTTTGTGATAACAATTACTGAAGAAGTTTCTTGGGGTTCTATGTGGCAGAATCTAAAAAGCAGAAGTAGAATGAGATGCTATTCCAAAAGTAGAGTATGGAGATGTAATTCAAGAGGTGCTCTGTGGGAGCAAGACGGACCTATCAAAGTGTCTTCCTTAGAGGTGCTGAGCTGAGTTGAGGGGAAGAGTGTGATATCTAGGGAGCTGCATTCCTGCTTTCATATGTATGTTGCAGTATAGGATGAAGGTTGGAATGAGATGAAATGTACTGAGAAAAAAAGCTGGGAATCTTTGGGAATTGTAAGATATTAGAAAAATATATGAAGACCGGATTGCCAATAACAATTTCTGTGAATTACATATATGAGCCTTCTTTATGGTCTTTAAGACATGAGATTTTTAGAGGTTTTGCTGAACCATGCATCTCTTGAAATTCTGCGAATATATACCCAAAGGACAAGAACCAATGGCATTCCAGACACTTTCCATATGTATAGCACAAATAAGTAGGCTTCCTTCTCTGCTGTCTTCAGTCCTCTTCTTGGAAATCGTGTCCTGAAGGGGAACCCTCCTCTATTGCTGGTGAGAATGTAAACTTGTACAACCACTTTGGAAATCAATCTGGCACTTTCTCAGACAATTAGGAATAATGCCTCCTCAAGATCCAGCTATACTACTCTTAGGCATATACCCAAAAGATTCTCAAGTACACAACAAGGACACTTGCTCAACCATGTTCATAGCAGCTTTATTCTTAATAGTCAGAACCTGGAAACAACCTAGATGTCTCTCAACGGAGGAATGGATACAGAAATTGTGGTACATTTACACAATGGAATACTATTCAGCAATTAAAAACAAGGAAATCATGAAATTTGCAGGCAAATAGTGGGATCTAGAAAAGATCATCCTGAGTGAGGTATCCCAGAAGCAGAAAGACACACACGGTATACACTTACTTATAAGTGGATACTAGGGCTAAAAGATAGGATAAGCATACTAAAATATGTACACCTAAAGAAGAAGGAGGACCCAGGGTAAGATGATTAATCCTCCCTTAGAAAGACAAATGGGATTGACTTTGGAAGTAGGAGAAAATGAGTAACAGGGAAGGAACCTATCACAGAGGGCCTCTGAAAGACTCTGCCTAGTAGTGTATCAAAGCAGAAGCTGAGACTCATAAGCAAACCTTGGGAAGAGTGCAGGGAATCATATGAGAGAAGGGGGATTTAGTAAGACCTGAAGAGGTCATGAGCTCCACAAGGACCAAATATGCTGGGCACAGAGGTCTTTTCTGAGACTGATTCTCCAACTAAGGACCATGCATGGACATAACCTAGAACCCCTGTTTGGATGTAGCCCATGGCAGCTCAGTATACCCTAGTAAGGGGAACAGAGGCTGTCTCTGACATGAACTCAGTGGCTGGCTCTTTGACCCCCCCACCCCCCGCCTGAGGGAGGAATAGCCTAGCTAGGCAACAGAAGAGAACATTGTTGGCAGTCCTGAAGAGACCTGATAAGCTAGGGTCAGATGAAAGGGTAGGAGGACCTCCCCTATCAGTGGACTTAGAGAGGGACAGGGAGGAGATGAGGGAGGGAGGGAGCTTGGGATTGGGAGGGAAGAAGAGAGGGGGCTACAGCTGGGATACAAAGTAAATAAAATGTAATTAATATAAAAAACAAAAATTTAATTAAAAAAAGAAATCGTCTCCTGGATCTTTCCACCATCCATGTGGGTTGTGCTGATCTGAATGAAATGCCCCCACAGACTCATAGGCGTGGCAATATTAGGATATGTGGCCTTGTTGGAGTAGGAGTGCCTTTATTGGAAAAAGTGTGTCACTTAGGGGTGGGCACTGAAGTTTAAGATTCTCAAGTCAGGCCCAGTGTCATTCTCTCTTCCTGCTGCTTACAGATCCAAATGTAATACTCACAGCTACTTCTGCAGCACCATGTCTGCCTGCATGCTGACATGCTTGCTGCATAATGAAAACGGACTAAACCTCTGAGTTGTAAGTCAGCTCCAAATAAGTGTTTTCCTCTATAATAGTTGCTGTGGTCATGGTGTCACCTCACAGCAATAAAACTCTAACTAAGACACATGCCTGTCCTTCCTAGTTTTCACATCACAAGCAAACTTGACATTCATCTCCAGACTAAAATGGCCATGGAATCTATGTGAGCATCAGCCTCTCATGTGCTCTTCATTCTTCATCCTTGTGACCACAAACAGTTCTTTGAAAGCCATGACCTAGTCTATGAGATCGCACTGCTGGAGGTAGTCAAATGTTCTGCATCTAGCTGGAGCCATGGAAGACAGCTCAGGAACCCGTATAATTCTCTTTCTCTATGGCTGTTTTAAAGGAAGCCTGTGGCTTTGCCTCAGTAACTCTCTACAGTGTTACCATGCCCAGTACAACCTAAACTCGTGAGATTGTTTTTGACTACTCTATCCTCAGCTGTCTTTCAGAGCAAACATGCCTCGTGCCCTTTTCTGAATTTGCCCTTTTCAAAATTCAGAGGATGGTTAATTGCACATATATTTTTCAAAGATTTAACCTGCTTCTGTCTTTTGATGTAGATGGGCCAATTATTTGTTTACATGTGCTTTTAATTTGACAAATAAAATTGTATTTATTTCTGTCATGTGGCAAGACAGTTTGATGTACATATACTTTGTGAGATGACTAAATCAAGCTAATTGAATTCATGTACATTATATCACATATTTTGTTTTCTGGTGAGATTACAGATAAATTTTCTGCCTGAACTATTTTCAGAGATATGTTACTCTAGTCACATTTTTGCACAATAGAGTTCTTAAATTTTCAAAATTTTGTCTCTCTTGAACTATATTTCCCCAATCTCTCCCATCCACAGGCACCCACCATTCTACTCTACGGATCCATGAGTTCAGCTATTTCAGATTCCACATATGAGGAATCAATTCCACATATGATTAGGTGATATTCATATTTTTGTGCCTGACTCATTTCATTGAACATAATGCCCCTCAGGTACATCTGTATTATTGCAAATAATGACAAGTTTTCTTTCTTTCTTAAGCTGAATAATGTTCATTTGTGCATGTATTATTTTTCTGTTAGCCTGTTGATGAACTCAGGTTGATTCCATCTCTTGGTTGCCATGAATGAAACTTTAATAAACATGGGAGTCTCATGTCTCTCTTTATCACAGTCACATATCTTTCTCTTCCCCAAATCCTATTGATTCCTTTCTTCCTTTTTCATTGACAAACAATATACCATTCCACTCTTCCCAGAAGCCCCGTCATTAGCAAAGAGGAAGAGAATAAACAGCAAAGAAGCTTGTCATTTTAAGTTCTGCATCGAGCACAGTATTTGATGCATAGCAGGTACCCAATAAATATTTATTAAAGGAATGATTCTACTCCTAAGATCCCTGGGACTGTGTTCTCACAGTATCAGATGGAATGGAAAATTAAGTTATCAGGTTAACACACTTAGAAATTGCTCAACAGTATTGAATGGGGTTTTATTCATTCAGACAATAGGAATTGTGCCTGGGCGCTAGGGCAAGATCTGGGTCCCCAGGTATTATCTTCAGGCCTCATTCACATGGATAAAGAGCATACTTAGATGACTCAAAATGCCTTTGCTTTGAATCCTGTCTCTATACTGTTTTACCTACAAGGCTTTAGGAATGTGACTCAACCTCACTCACTCTTTTCTCCATCAAAGAAATAAAGATAACAATGCCTTCTCTAAACAGAAATTAAAAGAAAATGAGAGAAGGTGGGCTTGGGTAGGACAGTCAAATAGTGACTATTTAATTAGTGTTCACTGCGGGAATTGACATATTCATCACAAGAAGGCTGTTTTCACCCTTCTCTGCTATATCTAGCTCTCTAGTGAAGTAGTATCATCGATGAAAACTCAGGTTCACCTTGCAGGGGTTAATTACCTTTATAGAAAATGACTTCTGGTAACTCCCTAATAGTTCCATGTACACTTGGAAGCCATTGGTTGAGCCAGAACTCCAGAAAGTAAGATTGTATTTCATTAAGCCGGCTTGTTGTTTTCCTAGTCATAATGGAAACAGCACTGTGCGGCAACTCTTCATGTCCCATGTCTTTGCCTGTGGAGGAAAACCAGCAAGAGTTATAACCTCTGTGTGGGCCTGTGGAAGGGCTGCTGTGGTTTTTGCTGTGTTTTGTTTCCTACTTTTATCCTTTTGGCGAACATCCCTGGGAACCTAGTCATAAATGCTAATGAAATTGCAATTTCTGTTGGAAGATGCATCCCAGAATATTTGAAAGCTCAGAAACTCTCTGTGCTGTGTCGTACATTGTCATGTATATTAATACTATACGGAGGCCTAGTGGGGTTTTTGCTTTGTTTTGTTTTGTTTTTCATCTGTTAATATCAATTTAAAGAGCAGTCATCACAAACCAAGCAAAGTCTTTGAGTTTGTGCGCCGTCATCTGGGGTGACTCAGCTTCACCTCCTGGCTCGGGAATAAAGGATATTACCCCTTTCCTTTGCGTTTGCTGGCTGCCTTGGTGGTAAGATCTACAAAAATCTATAGCTTGGTAGATGCGAACTGTCAGTCTCTCAAGAGGGATATAAATAGGAACACACACACACACAAACACACACGGTGCCATGTTTTCCCATGTTATACTTCCTGAGAACCATGGCTTTGATAAACCCTGGTGTTTTCCAGACAGAAAAAGGAGGGAGAAAAAGTAAAAGAACAAACAAAATAACAGGGAACAAATGATAGAGGAAGGAAAGGTGGGAATGGGAGGGGACAAGGCAGGGGGCTACAGCTGGGACACAAAGGAAATAAATTGTAATAAAAAATAAATAAATTTAAAATTAAAAATAAAAAAAAAATTGTACTGTTTAATGTTCATCTTCCAAATGAGCAAAAATTGTCACCCAGAGAAAATGTCAGGGGTCTCCACAGCTCTCGACGCCATCGGGGATGTGTGAAGGGAAAAATGTACACCAGCATCAACAAAAGGCAAGGACACTGTGCGCTCTGAAGAACGAACTGGTAAAGCTGCAATTACAGCTTACCTCCCTATGTTAATTTGTGTGTGCTTTCCCCCACACAGCCCGATCCCCTCACGGGATCCACCATTGCACACTGGTGTCTGACGCTTCACCGTAGCATTTCAGTTCTTGACAGTGTTTCCCATCACAGTGTGAAAATTTTCTATTTTTCCCAGGCCCTTGAGAGCAGCTCTGTCTTTTGTGAGAGGAGGCTTTTAAAAGACAGCTGAAGTGGATAAGAGCGACTCCGGGCTCGCCAAGGAGGAGGCTGCGCTTGAGCTGCCAACCGCGGCGTTAGCGCGCTCCGACTCAGCTCTGGAATAGCCTGTTTGGAGAGGTTTGGCTTAAGCCTATGGAAATAAAAAGACTTTTCAATTCTACCTGTCGCTGGGATGGGCCAGAGATATCACTCAGAGAGCACAGGGGGGCCCAACCAAGAGAAAAGCCAAGGAAACTAATTTGAATTGCAGAAGCAGAGTCCCAAGGCAGAACACTTTTTAACAAGGCCAGACTAATGCAGCCCTTTCTATCTTGGCCTTCTTTTATTTTCTTGGTTTATTTATGCATGCAGTAATGCCATCAGCAGTCATTTGAACTCATCTCTCCTTGAGATATTTATGCCAAGGTTGGACATCTGAACACAAGATTCTGTACATCAGTAAATCAGATTGCTGTCTGGGTTAAGGAAGGATAATTTTGTCATGTGTGTCATACAAGAGAAAACTGTTTATGCAAAATCAATATTTTCTTAAACACTAATTACTCTATTTAGGTTGGTAGAGTGAAGAAGCTGTTCTCTGAAGAAAAAGAGGTTATTGTAATCTTGACTTGACTTTTTAAAAATAATATTTAATTTCCACTGGTCAAGAAATCGTGGAAGATATTTCTTATACCCTGAGGTGGCTCCCTCTGCCTTGGGAGCTCCAGAAGTCATCAAAATATAGCAGGTAAAGCAGCTGTAATGTGAGTTCAGATTTTATCTGTGAGTTGGTATGGGGTAACATAGAGGGAGCATGGACCAGGACGCTTCATGTGTACTTCTGTGGGAAGTGATGCTGGAAGGTGTGCTAATATTACTCCTGGTTTAAGCAGCATAAAAATTAATCTTCAGTGCATTATGTTGGATAGACATAACCAACAAATATGAATGTCTTTATTAGAAGTGTTACTGTCATTGTACAATCACTTGAAAGCAAAATCTTTGTTTCTTCAGCGATGTGTTTCTGCACAGAGAGGTCTTTAGGTGGATAAGAAACAGTCCAATCTGTACCACCAAAATGCAAAGATATACACATAATAAAAGGTTTCCTTTTGCTCCAAAAGACAAACCTAATTAAAACCATATCAGCATTAAGGTGTGTGTTTTAGCTGTGTTCTCTGATAAGGAATTATGGAAAGCCATAACTCAGTTAAGGATTAAACGTCTCCAAAATCCAAAAGGGAATAATGTGTATCAACCTTTTTTTGTAATGGTTAAGCTGATGGAATGAAGTGTTAGCCTGAGAGGAGTTTCCAGAAATGAAAAAAGCCCCAGCACATATGGATAGGTGTTAAGAGTGGCAGGCGTTAGCCCCATAGAGAATAAAAAGACAGTGGAAGAAGGCTAAGGGCACAGATACGTACTGGAAGGTGACTATTGTGGGCAATTACAGAATGCTTCCTAATTATCACCCCTCCTGGTTTGTATGCATGTGTGTGGTCTCTCCTTGAATATGGTAACTCAATTCTAATGAGTAGACTATGGTAGGAAAGACAGGATCTTAATACCAGCATTGATTTATGAAGAGGAGGTGACTCTTTAGACTCTTGTGTTCTGTGATATTTGCTGCTTGCTTGCTTGCTTGCTTGCTTGCTTTGATAAAGCCAGCTGCCACATCGGGAGCTGCCTATGGAGAGACTCAAGTGGCAAGCAACTAAGGGTAGCCTCCAGCCAGCAGCCCAGGAGGGACTTAATCCTGCCAACTGCCGTGTGACTGGACTTGGAAGCTGCTCACTCCCCAGCAGAGAGACTTGAGATGACTGCAACTCAGACCAGCACTCTGGTTGCCATGTGCGAGCGACCCCAGAGCCAGACGACCCAAGTTAAGCTGCACCTGCACTCCTGAATTACAGACACTGAGGAAACACATGTCGTTCAAAGCCTCTGCGTTTGCAACTCTTTGCAGAGCTATAGACAATGAGGACAGTAGGAAGATCTTCAGTAATGAATTAATTTCAAATTAATATTCCAATTTTAAAGGAATACAATAATTTTATATATGAATGGGCATATAGGCAATATAAGAACAAAAACTTCTGAACAGCAGTCAACAGAGTTACTGTCCAAGTTAAATGAGGAGAACATTGTCCTGTGTGTCATACAGGAGAAAACCAATGGGCAAAATCAATACATTCTATTTTTAATTAAATTTTTATTTTTTAATTATTAATTACATTTTATTCACTTTGTATCCCAGTGATAGCCCCTCCATCATTTCTTCCCAATCCCACCTTCCCTCCCTCATCTCCTCCCATGCCCCTCTCCAAGTCCACTGATAGGGGAGGTCCTCCTCCCCTTCCATCTGACCCTAGCCTATCAGGTCTCATCAGGACTGCCTACATTGTCTTCCTCTGTGGCCTGGTAAGGCTACTCCCCTCTCAGGGGATGGTGATCAAAGAGCCAGCCACTGAGTTCATGTCAGGGACAGTCCCTGTTCCCATTACTAGGAAACCCACTTGGACACTGGGCTGCCATGGGCTACATCTGTGCAGGGGTTCTAGGTTATCTCCATGCATGGTCCTTGGTTGGACTATCAATCTCAAAAAAGACTCCTGGGCCCAGATATTTTGGTTCTGTTGCTCCTTGTGGAGCTCCTGTCCCTTCCAGGTCTTTTTATCTCCCCCTTCTTTCTTAAGATTCCCTGCACTCTGCCCAAAGTTTGGCTATGAGTCTCAGCATCTGTTTCGATACCCTGCTGGGTAGAGTCTTTTAGAGGCCCTCTGTGGGAGGCTCCTGTCCTGTTCTCTGTTTTCTCCCTCTTCTGATGTCCATCCCATATGCCTTTCTGAGTGAGGATTGATCATTTTACCCTGGGTCCTCTTTCTTGCTTAGCTTCTTTATCAATATCTTCTTAAATACAATTATAAGACAGAAACTGGTTAGAAAGCAAAATGATCAGAAAGGAAAACAAACTTTATAGATAAACCAAGTTTAGACTACACACAAACAGAGAAAGCAGAAGCTGTGATGTCTTTCTGTTTGATAGATGACCTTGAGCAAAAAGCCAACATGGGTGTGACTGGCCTCTGCTATCTGTAATCAGTGATGTCCCACTGATGAGCTGTTGTCTCAGGAAAGAGCAAGCCACATAAACCACAGATGGCACTGGGCCTCACTGAAAGGTCAGGATAGAGGAATAAACAAAGGGCTGGTTCTGAGACTTCTGTTAGTGTGGAAAAGCCCAGCCATTTTTACTTGATTAGGGTATTAAATAGTTAATCTTCTTTAGGCATTTGGCCCTAATGTTGACATGCAAAAGCAGCCATAGACCATGCAAAAATGAACGAATATATCTGAGGTTCAATAAAATTTCATTTACAGAAGCAGGATGCAGGCCAGAGTTGGCCTGCAAGCTATGGTTTGCCTACACTGTGCTATAAAACAAAGTTTCCTGTAGTATAATAAATCCAAAACAAAACAAGCCTGCATCTAAAGGCCAGAAGCAATACCCCTAGGCAAAGGAGAAGTGAACAATGCAGAAGCAGAGCTGGACAGAATGGCCCAGACAGCTCCTCCTTCTGACCTTTGATGAGTGTTCAGACAAGCATGAAAGGATGAGTGAGCATAGAGACCACAGAGAGTATCAAAATGAACACAAAACGAGCTGGAGAGAGGACAAAGAACTAACTTGATTCAAAAGAAAATAGCATGTGGCCAAGTATACAATATTGAACTAATGCTAAATGTCCTTCTTCAGGGGAAGATGGGTCAGGACACGGGCCAGATGCTGCCTCAGAGCAATATGAGGCTTGCGACAGGATTCTGTTTCCAGCCCACTTTGCAGTAGGCAGTGACTTCTCGTCTATCTCCACCTACTTCAATCCCAGAGTTCAGCCTCACCAGAAATACATTTGTTGATATTCTACATGGTGAATTTGTTTCTAAATTTCTTCATAGAATTCAAAAGAGCAGTTTGATCTGAGAGACTCCATTTGTACTCAAAGAATAAGGCCATAATTCATCTTTTATGCCTTTCTGTCTTGTTTGACAAATGGAACTCAAATTGTCATTCTTTGTTCAGAGGCAAACACCATCTTGAAATTGTTTGTTCCCATTGTTTAAAATAATTCTGCTTCTAGATGATTCCTCTGTCTTGGGAAAACAATATACATTTGAGAAATTAGAAGTCAAATTATTTTTCCCATTGAAATAACTTTCATTTAGAAAAACATTATTTTGTATGAAAATGGGATGTCTCAATACTTCCTATAATATTTTTCATACAATGCAAAATGGGATATAAGATAGCTGTCCAAATTCAATCCTAATTCCAACTCTGAGATTGATTATCGTGTGTCATCTTTGGGGAAAGTGTTTGGTCTTATTTTACTTATTTGTTTATTTTCAAAGAGAGAAAGCAATATTGATTTTTTTTCAGCTCTATCATGGGACTTTGAAAGAATCTTTTGAGCTAAAACATGCAAATATGTGATTAAAATTTTTAAATTCTGTGTCTTAGGCATTAGTCACCAAGTATTTCTTTTGTTTTTATTTAAAATTAGAACTGTTAATGTACATGGAAACAAAAATAAATAACACCATTCTCTTCTCTCCTATCTTTGTTTTCTCTTGGTATAACAAAATGGATGAGGCAGGATACTTTATAAAAACAGACATTTGTTTAACTCATAGCTCTAGAGGTTCAAGAGCTCAGTATCAGAATGTATTTGGCTCTAGTTATCGTCTCATGATGGACGCCATCACAGTTAAAAGGGGTTCTATGAAAGTAGTGAGCAGGCAGCATATTCAGAAAAGAAATTTTAAAAAAGGCACCAGATTCCTTTATATTAACCGTCCTCTAATGAATTAATCTGAGGGCAGCATTAATCCCTTCTGATGGCAGATTCCCCTTACCTAATTATCTACCACTTAGACTCAACCTTTAAATATTTTTATCACTTTAACATCACCATATTCAGAAGACCAATATTCAAGAACATGAACCATGGGCTGAGAAATGCACTCTAAATGTATCCAAACTATTGTACCTCCAAAAGTTAATTGTATTCAACATTCTTAAGTACAGTAAATAACACATTTTTAGAATGATTTATGTTCTGTGCTCACTATATCTTTCATGTAACCTTTACAGTGAGATTGCAATTATTACTTCCATTTTAAGGTGCCAATATTAACAACAACAGAAAGAAAGAAAGAAAGAAAGAAAGAAAGAAAGAAAGAAAGAAAGAAAG
>NW_026596091.1:8936785-8956042 GCF_907164565.1 Psammomys obesus | reverse complement strand
AAGAAAGAAAGAAAGAAAGAAAGAAAGAAAGAAAGAAAGAAAGAAAGGAAGGAAGAAACTGAAAGGTAAGTCTCAGACACATACAAATAAGGGACTGAGACAAGAGCCAACCTAGAAGATTAGTTTCTGCAGTCTATGTGGTCAAAAATGACACCATATTGAATATTAGGACCATACACACTTGGATTGAAGTGATAATTTATTCTAGAACATAACCAGAATAATAAAAATCGAGATGGCTAGGAAAAATAATTATTCCCCTAAGTAATGCTTCTATAACTAATATTTACCAATGTACTAGAAATATAGTAAATCTACTGCTTTCATGTATTTGTGTGAAAAATATGTGTATTTTTCATGACATTTCACTTAAAAACTGTCATTTTAAATTTTGTGCTTTTACTCATCTTTGTTGTTGTTGATTTTATAAGATACCATTAATGTCGTGTATCTTTTTCTGCATGTGTTGTGTCATGAGCTGTTGGGTTTGGCTGAAGAAAACACTGCTTTATTCAGACACTATTTGGAAGAACACACCATTTAATACTTTTTCAGAGGATTGTTTTGTTCTTTGGTAATATAGGCAAAAACAAACAAACAAAAAACAGTTTCTAAATGACTAGCTGTAGTAAAGAGAAGGCAAACACATCAGTGAACTCCTCATCTTTGATGCACTTCTTTCCCAACATATGATCATCTCACACTTTAGATTTTATCCATCCAAGGCTTCCCTACATCCTGCTTTGGCCTTTTAAAAAATACCAGTTCTCAGAACCATTTAGCTATCCCAAATGTTGATATATTTTTCTGTGCAAAATGAAACACCACATTTATAAATATCATGTTCATCTTCACACAAGAGTCTTGAAGGTTTGGGAAGCTGTTGACATCACAGGGGTTATACAAGGTTCTTGGGATTCTAATGTTGATTTCAAAGCTCAAACGTGATCAACTATAAATACTGTTTATGTTTTCTCTAAAATGATAAACATTCTTACAGTGGTCAGTCTGGTTTGTCCCTCCCTGAGGGGCTCTCAAGAAACTGCTAACATTTTGATATTAATATGAGAGAAACCTTTAGAAACACTCAAAGATCCATCTACCAACTCCCAAGACAATGTAGCTATAGCTACTCTATTGTTGTTCTCTTATGTAAAAATGATGTTTCATTACCAAAACCTACTTCACCTGATAACTCACATCACTGGGAGACCGATTCCTCCAGGAAATTGTTTTTTATTGGTATGAATTAGCTAAGCTTCCTATTCATCATTTACTACACAAAATAAAAAAAAAATGATTTATACTCAAGGGTCAGTGTTAATTAAACATTAATTTTGATGGCTGCATCAATGGTATTTTAAAAACAAATTCATTTTTCTGTTTTTATGTCCAAGTACAAAGAAGTGAAGCTATGATATCTGGTGTCACTGGAGCCATGCTAAGCTTGAGACATCACTGAGTCAAATATCATTATTGGAAACTATCAGAATTTACAAAGAAAAGCAAATAATGCTTTTCTGAATTGCTGAAATAGTTTTGAAGTCAGGTACCCAATATCTTCGAGAGTCTAAGAACTATATTTTTGAAAGTCTTTCTTGGTACATAAATATCCCAGAAACTATTTCTATGCCAGAATTACTTCCAACACTTATCAACTTGCAAATCCTCCTCTCTTCCTTCTCCATGTGTCCAACCAAGGTTTGGAGAAGTGGTTGTTGTAAATTCACAAAGCATAAAAACTTAGAGGGTATCCTCTCTGGGGACAACGGAGTGAATGCTCTGCCTGAAAAAAAAATCTACATAAATTTACTCTCAGGAAATTGGTAGTCCTTGTGATGCTGCATCTTAATTGTCAAATTATTGGGAGTCTAAAGCATCCTGAAAACAAATGTCTGTGTGTGTTTGTGAGGGCCTATCTAGGGTAGGTTATGTGGATTTTGGAAGTCCACTCTGGATGTGGGGGGAACCATGCGAGAAACTGTAGTGCAAGACTGGATACAAAGGAGAAGGTGAGCAAGCACAGACATTCATCACCGCTGGCTGATGGTGGACATGATGTGACCACTCAGCTCATGGCCCTGTTGCCATACCTTCCCTAACATGTGGAGCATGGACTATGTTTGCCAGAACAAACTAAAGCAACAACACCCACACCAAAAATAAAAAACAAACAAACCATTGTCCTTCCTATATGTTGGTTTTGTCATGTATTTTTTTTGTAGTAAAAAGGAATGTCACTAATACAACTATAATACCCTCTATCTTTAACCTTCTACGTGAGTCTACCTAATCTACCTTCAATGATTCCCATTCCCATGTGTTATTCTAATTCCCTTCTTTATAAGAAATATGAGCTATTACAAATAAAGCTGCTATAAACATGGTTGAGCAAATATCCCTTTTGTGTACTTGAGCAAACTTTGGGTATATACCTAGCAGTGGTATAGCTGGATCTTGAGGAAGCACTATTCCTAATTGTCTTAGAAAGCGCCAGATAGATTTCCAGAGTGGTTGTACCAGTTTACATTCCCACCAGCAGTGGAGGAGGGTTCCCCTTTCTCCACAACCTCTCCAGCATGTGTTGTCCCTTGAGTTTTTCATTTTGGCCATTCTGATGGGTGTAAGGTGATATCTCAGGGTCGTTTTGATTTGCATTTCCCTGATGGCTAATGAGGATGAGCATTTCTTTAAGTGTTTCTCTGCCATTCGATATTCCTCTGTCGAGAATTCTCTGTTTAGCTCTGTTCCCCATTTTTTAATTGGATTACTTGGTTTGCTGCTTTTCAGCTTCTTTAGTTCTTTGTATATACTTGATATTAGTCCTCTGTCAGATAAAGGGTTAGTGAAGATTCTTTCCCAATCTGTAGGCAAGCGTTTTGTTTTGATGACAGTGTCCTTTGCTTTACAGAAGCTGTTCAGTTTCATGAGGTCCCAACCCAGATGTCCATCAACGGAGGAATGGATACAGAAATTGTGGTATTTTTACACAATGGAATACTACTCAGCAATCAAAAAGGAGGAAATCATGAAATTTGCAGGCAAATGGTGGGACCTAGAAAAGATCATCCTGAGTGAAATATCCCAGAAGGAGAAAGACAAACACGGTATATACTCACTTATATAGACCTATAAGATATAATAAACATAATGAAATCTGTTCACCTAAAAAAGATAATCAAGAGAGTAGACATGGGGTAAGATGATCAATCCTCGTTTAGAATGACAGATGGGATGTGCATTGAATGTATGACAGGAGTCTACTGAGCGCATTGGAAAGACTCTAGCAGTGTTTTCAAAGCAAAGACTCATGACCAAACCTTTGGCAGAGTACAGGGAATCATAAGAAAGAAGGGGAGTTAGTCTGATGAAGAAAGAATAGGAGCTCCACAAGGACCAAAGATATCTGGGCACAGGGTCTTTTCTGAGACTGACATGCAACCAAGGACCATGTATGAATGTAACCTAGAACCTCTGCTCAGATGTAGCCTGTGGTAGCTCAGTAACCAATTGGTTTCCCATAGTGAGGGGAACAAGGACTATTCCTAACAGGAACTCAATGACTGGCTCTTTGGCCTCCCCACCCCCCAAGGGAGGAGCAGTCCTGTTAGGCCACAGAGGAGAGCTTTGCAGCCAGTCCTGAAGATACCTGATAAAACAGGATCAGATGAATGGGGAGGAGGTCCCCCCTATCAGTGGACTTGGCAAGGGGCACGGTGGAGAGAGGGAGGGAGGGAGGGACTGGGAGGGAATGAGGGATCGGGACACGGCTGGGGTACAGAGTTAATAAAATGTAACTGATAAGAAAAAAATAAAATACAAAAAATAAAAAATAAAAAAAAAAGAAATATGAGCACAGAACAGAATTCAATCTCTGTGGAGTCACACTCCCACTACATTGTTTTAATATCCCTTAGTGTCTGAATAGGCAATAGGTACAATCAAGGCAGAATATGAGCACCGAAAAATTGAAGACAGGATCTATTTTCAAATCAGTAAAAGTTTATTTTTCCTTACTATATATTGTAACATATTTTATTTTGAACTGTAACAAATGCTTCATGTCTGAGACTGATGTTCCTAGTAAGCTAGCACAATTGGAACTCTAAAAATAAAAGTGATGTCATGTAATCTCAAGGTCTCAGCACGAGACAAGGCTGTGCAAAAGGAAGTGGATGCCAAGGCAGTTTCCTCAAGCAGAGCTGCCCAGGGCTCTTCTCTGTCAGAGCATCTGCCATATGCAGCTAAGAATGAAATCCAGCACGGCAGTGATATGTTGCTACATTAAGGGTGCACATGCCACAGATATGAAAAGACGTCGAAGGTGAGATTGACAGGTATTCACATTCCTTGGAGGCAGGCATCACTGTGCTTTAGAGTAAGAAATGTAAGCCCGAATTAATCTATCTACACACTTGTATTTTTTGCTTATGTAGCATTTTATAGCTTATTGAAGCATTTCTGTCTCTTTGTGGCACTCATAGGGTGAGCGTGGTGATATTTTTTTCTTCCTTTGCCTGCTTGCTCCCTCTGTTTGATCCAAAGAAGCCAAACCACAATATTATATGAGGTCACACCATACTCAACTCTCAGTTCAAGTCCATGGACCCGGAATCCAGTCCTCTCTCTAGTAGACTTCAACAGCCCCTGGAAATGTTAATGACACTGAGGAAAAAGTATGGTTAGAAAATTAAGTATGGTAGATTAACAAAATCCTAGTTCACCAACTTTTGATAAGGCAGTTAGAGTCTCTTCACTCCACTCTATTCAAGCCTGAGGGTATACATTTCCTAGCATCTCTTGCCAGGGGATTTTTGAGTTCCTGTGTGTTGCTAAGGAGACAATAGAATGGACGCAGACATGATTTTGTTGCTTCTTTGAAGGAAATGTCCAGATTCAGTTTTAGTGAGTATGAGGCTTGCAGCTACTCCCACCTGGCTTTCAGTATTGTAACTGACTAGGTTACAATCATGGGTCTGCTGGTTGGCCTCCTACAGTTCTGAAATGCTCTGGCTCTCCAAGAACTCATGGTGAACCTAAGAATGCTAGGAACTTCACACTGTGACCTCAGCCCTCACCATGGTGTTCCTAAAGTCTACTGCCTCTGCGCTAAATTCTCTTCACTTCCAATACCTGAAGATTTTTACAGTCCTCTGAGAAGTACTAGCAGTTAATTTGGCCGATTCCATTTCGATAACAGTTGGCAAGTGAGACAGCAGAAAGAAGGTGGGTTAAACCAGCACAGAAAGAAACATTATTTGATAGCAATAACTGCGATTCAGAAGTGAAAATGGATATCTCAGGGAGTACAAGCTGAAGTGCAAACACACAGATGAGGAAGGTGATGCGTACTTCCCTGCAGATTCCAGGAAGGATTGAGAAGGAAAAGACCCTTGGTAGGTTTGACGTTGGTAGTCCAGAAAAGGTTAGGAATGAGTGAACTGACAGACTATTTAGGTGTAGTTTTGAGATGGGCCACCATTGCTATTAAAGGGCCATAATCAATCTATACAGGAAGCTATAGCAAAATGCCATACATTGAAAAGCTTATAAATGACCAATATAAATCTGTTTTTCATAGTTCCAGAAATTGAAAAGTCTCAAATCAAGGTGCTAGCAGTTAGTGTCTGATAGTGTCATCTCAAAGTGACCTCACATATGGGATAAGAGACAAAGCAGAGCCTCTCTGATAAGGCACCAATCCCCCTCATGAAGGTTCTGCCTCTATGATAGAATCATAGATTGTATAATCATAAAATCTTTCTTAAAACTGTTACATGGTGGTGGGGCTTTTAATCTAGGAGTTAGGGGTAAATGAACAAAAGACTACAAGAGGTCTGGAGGCAAATGGTTTAGGTATTATGTATCCTATAGTCTGTCAAAACTAGTTAGCTCAGCTGTTGCATTACTACTTAAGTGATGAGACATAAATATGCCTCGCTAAAACCTTGTTTATAAGACAAGAAATGGGTCAAATTAAGCCCAGGGGCCTCCAATTATTGACTCCTAATTGGACCGTTGGGACCTTTTATTGTAGTGCACCATCTCCCTGTCCAAGAAAGGCTAAAATAAATACTGTAGTTATAGATGCCAGGCAGAGATTAATAGTGGGTATGGGTGAATCTTACAAGAGCACAGGGACTACACGCATGCCTGAACATTATGCCATGAACCCCACAGAGACCATATCTATCCTGGCACCTGAAAAGAATGTTTTCTGGGCATAAGAAAGTATTGACAAAGGAGACACTACAGGAAAACTAGTGAATGTCTAAGAGTAATGAAAATCCACAAGTCTAGTGTCCTGTAACTTGATAGATCTTGAAAATAATTATAGGTACTATTTGGACAAATTGCAATTTAATGAAGAAACAGTTGAAGCATATAAGGCATGTCATACAGTTTTCATGAACCTCTGGAGTTCTAGTAACAGGTTTCACTAGCCTGATCTTCCATTTCAAGAATCTGGAAGCTCGAACCTTGAAAGTGAACAGCACAGAGGAAATTGCATTGCATGAGAAGAGGCAAATATTTGTGGTATAATTGGTAAGAATAGAAGAAGTTATCAGCAAATTAGTGGGTGGTGTTGGTAATATTCCACAAATAAGGAAAATACAATGGAGTGTCTACAGCCGCAAGTATTAGCCAAGAACATTGCCCAACACCCACAGTCTTAAATTAAAGATTTTGGCTAGGATGGAACAATACTGGAATGTCTCCTTGTTGCCTTAGCTATGTATCTTCATGTTAAGGATGTAATGAAAAAAGTAAAACTCAATAAGAGCATTATTAAGTGTGCAATAACACATAGTTGAGGTTTGGATATGAAATGTTCTCTCAAGGCTCATGTGTTTCACATTTGTTCCTCAAATGGTGGTGTTATTGAGGCTATTGAATCACAGGGACACTAATATTAATGAATTCTTTGTTGATGGACTTATAGTTGAGTGAGCCACTGGAAGGCAAGGCCTGTCAGAAGGATGTGAGTCATGGGAGAGATGCCTCTTAAGGTTATTTCTTGACATCAGCCTCTTCATTCCTATCCCTGTCTCTGTTCCTGTCTCTATCCTAATACCTAGACCTAGACCTATCCCTGTTTCCATTCTTTTTCAATATCCTTCCCAGTTTTCATACCGTGAGAAGCTTGGCTGTGCCATAGTCCTCTACTATAGTATAGTGCCTCGCCAGAGTCCTGGAAATAATGGATCCAGCCACAATTACCTAAATTTCTGAAACTGTAAGCCATAAAACATCTTTCTCCCTTTAAGTTGTTCTTCCCAGCTCTAGCAGATTCTATCTTGGAGGAAGTTTTTAATTGGACTTTAGGTTTGAGGTACACATGATAGTATCAGATTGTAAGAACATGGCTTAGACAATGGATAGGTATAAGCTATGTTGGTCAGTTCCATTTCTTTGGATTATTATTATATATGTGTGGGTAGATAGCTGATATAGATGGATGGATAGATAGATAGATAGATGATTGATAAATAGATGATTGCTAGATGATAGATAGATAGATAGATAGATAGATAGATAATAGATGAATGATAGGTAGATAATGTGTGATAGATGAATCATATGTTTGAATGTGCATTTTATGTGTTAGTGATAATTCATTTCCTCACATATTTCACTTGGAGACAATACTATAAGTAAGAAAACCCTAATAGGTAGGTGACAGAGCTCATAATTCATTCTCCATAACTATGAAAATTTACTTGGATGACTGGGAATCATCTCATCTGCCTTTCCTAATCATTCTGCTTATTACTTGTCACAAGAAGAGGATCAAATCTAATTTAACAGATATGGGTAAAAGGAAGAGCTAACAAAAGAACAGGCTCTCTTCCATATCACATTGGCCTTTTTTTCTGGTGACTTTAAGTAACTAAAGCTACAGTTTCTCTTTCATTAAAATAAAGCAGATGGCTGTGGGGGTCAATATTACGTGCCAACTTGAATGGCCATGGAGTGCTCATATACTGGATTCAACATTAGTTTGATTGATACTCTGAAGTGTTTTTTGAATGAGACTGACATTGCGTCAGGAGACTAGAGGAAATAGAATATTCCTCCCAAAGCAGTGAGCTTCATCTGTCTGTGGAAGACCTGGATAGAACAAAATGCCCAAGCAAAGGAGAACTTGCTATTATGACATTAGATTTTCTTCAGTTGGAAGCATTGGTTTTCTCCAAGGTTTGAAGTTGAACTTTCAGAACATTCTTCTTCCCTGTGTCTCCAAATTGCCAGGTGCAGACCTTGGAGCTTAGCTTCTAAAATCATGTAAGCAAATGCTTTGCGTTTATTTCTACAGCATGTAATGTCATTGTTTTCTATTGCATCCTGTTCTCTTTGCACAAATATGTGCATGTGTTCATCTGCATAGCATGTGGTGATGGAGTGAATGGGGCTACAAGTTCATGTAGGGCGTCTTTCTCTTTGGCTCACCACCTTTGTTTTGAAATATTATCTCACACTGAACCTGTATCTCACTGATTCAGCTAGAATGGCCATCAGTAAGTTCTTCACAGATCCGCTTGTCTCTACCACCGCCATTCCAATTCTGCCCTTACAGATGTTTACCACCACACCATTTTACACGTTCTGGAATTCTGATCTCAGGTCCTCATGCTTCCACCGTAGGAACGTTACCCATTGAGCTATCTTCCTGGCCCAAGTGTTCTGCTTTTTTTGTGATCTCAGGCAGGGCAATATTTTCCTCATTTGGGTTTTGGAGAAAAGGTTTTATTTAGCATAGCATATCAAACGAAAAATCATGTACACACGAAATAGACGGGTCTCCACGCCATCTGCTTGGAAACCCACACAAAGCATTCTGAAGTACTAAGGATTGCTGGTCATCCTTCCAGAAGAAGCAGCGGGGTACGGCTGAAGTTACGAAACTGTAAGATCAGGCAGAAACATTGTTCATTGTAAGATTTCAGCCAATCATAGCAGGCTTTTCACTAAAAGCCTATTTGAGCCCAAAATGTGTTAACATGAATAATGTCTTATTTAATAAATTTAGTATTGAAGTTAGAGGTCTTACGATTACCAAATATTATTCAGTTGGTTAGTAGAGTTGGAACCCCAACCCAAACTCAGTTAGGGTCTCTGAAATTTCAGCTCAGATCTTTCCAATTCATCTACACCCTTATGGCTAAGGAGCATCTGCTTATATTACTAAGTGAAGAGGATTTTTCTAGTACTGTCAGAGAGGGAATACCCTTTGCTGCAGGATCTAATTTGGCTGCACACTTTTAATGAGGGAAGGGAAGCTTCATTTGGCAAGAACAGTTCCTATCTTTCCTTAGTTAGTCACTGGAATAAAGTCACCCCCTAAAGAAAGCCTGCAAGTCTTGGATCCTTTTTAATTAAGGCTGAGGACCAGCCTTCGAGGGCAAACTGTGAGATTGTGGGGATGGTTTGTGGAAGTCTCCATGAAGAAAAGATGCTACTGGCTACATAAGCTATCAGATACCAGGCATCTAAGATCATTATTCGTAATTACTTAACGTGATCTCACACTGAGATAAAAGTTGAATTATAATATTATAAAAGATAAATTTATTTGTATAAAGTAGGCGCAATGCCACAAAAAGGTTTAAGAAAAAAAAACATTTACAACACTTCATGGTATTCACAGCACTCATATGCCCATAAGCGGGACATCACTGGGACTCTTGTAGTTAATGCTGGACTAGTGACCTGAGCTTCCTGTCAGTGAATCAGAGGAAACACCTTGTCTTCTACTAGCACAACAAAAATGCATACTGCTGAGCTATAATTTGTGTTAGTAATATAAGTCCATCCTCTACCTGATTATGTAGCTTGGTCACATTTTTACCAAGGGCCCTCATTTATCTGAGGTAATCATAGGTTCTTGATTCTGACTAGGAATTGCCTTCAGACACTGCATAACCCAAGAAACATGAACCCCTCAAGACAGTGACAAACAAAGGTAATTTGCTTCTGGATAAAGCTGCAAATCTTTCATATTTCTCCAAGTATTGCACATTTACTGGACTGTAGGGCTCAGCTTATCACAGTTCTGTGCAGCTATAAGGAGTTTCGATTTGATATTCTGATATGATGATGGGTAGCTCAGCTCCAATCCTGCTGCTGATTACAAGAGAGTCTCTTTATCATCACTTGTGGTCAAATGAGTGCTTTGAGGACTGTGAGAGCATTTTAAACAGACTTTTAAAATCTTGTGTGTCAGTATATGTAGTTTAGAGATAATAAGTTCATCTTTTAATGCTACAATAAAATAAAACCTAGCCCTATTGTTTGTAGCTTCTCTTATGGAGGTTTACAAGAGAAAAATGCTAAGTTCCCTTAGATTATCACTCCTCACAGGAAAGTATGCTCTCTTACATGTACATACATATATGAACATGTACTTGTGCATAAACATACACAGATACAGTTTTTCCATTAGGTTTTACTTTAGGAAATTCTCTTTCCTTTGCTATGTGCCATTGACTTTTACCAAGGGATAAAATAGTGTAAGGAGTAATAATAAAATACCAGTTTACCAGTTACTGGGTAACAAAGAAAAGTATACAAAGAAAAGTGCTTAGGATTCAATGAAGGGGCTTCTGGATGCCTCGCCACATGGCATTATGGTAGGGAAGTGTGTAAGACAGAGAGGTTAGAGGATAAGATAGAAATCCAGAGACTGTGACAGGGATCAGGCTCAATCTTTTGTAATGACTCTCTGAGAGGAACTAACCCAAGAGTTCCATGGGAATAGTACTAATTTCTTCCCAGGGCCTTACCTTGAATGGCCCAGTTACTTTCCACTGAGATTTACTTCTTAAAGGTCTCTCCGTCTTTCTTACAACCATACTGAAGACTAAGCTCCAGGAATATGAATGGTCTGAGGTCAAACCCAAACCATAGTCAACAAGAATGAGTAGAAGAGAGACAAAGTGACCAAAGACTGGACTGCATTTTTCAATTTAAGGAGCAATTAATTATGACATTAAATAATTTGCTCTTAAGTTAAAAACACTAGGGAAATTTGATTACTAATATTATGTGTCAGCTTTCCTGGGCCATACGGTGACCAGATATTTGCTTAGGTTAGTGGAGAGAATGGCACATAGCTAGACAACATTATAGACAAATGTGCATATTTTGTTTATATATGTGTGTGTGCACATCTAGAAAAAAGAGATATATGCAATCTAATAAAACATATATTTGTGTATAATATATATGTGTATGTGTACATATATACATACATACGCATACATACATATATATTTGATTCAGTGACTCTCTTGTCTGCTAACATGTTTTATCACAAACGAGATCCTCATGTGACCCCCCCAGGCCACTCAGCCCTTGGTTTAACCTTCCTGTAAGACAAGGGATTTGAATGCTTGTCTCATCAGAAGGGAAGCTAAGAAAGACAGAACCCCCAAAGAATATCCATGCTTTCTCTAAGTGTGTAAGCAGTCATGTACCAGTTCCAAGATGTTTCCTGATGCCTACCTCATGTCAACCTTAGTTCTGGGCCTTGAAGGTAGAGCAAGAGGGACAGAAAACCCAGGCAAAATCCCAGCCTGCATCGGGCTTCCATTCAAACTGGAAGAGGTACCCTACACATAAGTAATAAATGAAATCCAGTCACATTCTGTGACTAATGGTCCCACTGTGCATGAGACGGTGTTATGTAGTGACAGCGTAGCCATTTGAGTTTGTATAAGTACATGCTATGGCAGTCACTCAACAATGAAGTTGTCTAATGACACACATTTCAGAACACATCTCGTTCACAAGAAGTGCACAACTGTGAGCAATATGCCAGCTGCATAAGTGCTATGAAAGAAAATGAAGCCAGGAATGGATGGGTGATGCTGGAGTGATAATACAATATAAGACAAAGTAGACAGGGAGGGTCATGAGCCACTGGGCAGAGCAGACTCCAGGGTTCTACACAGTCTTGTTCTCTCTCTCTCTCCTTCCCTCTCTCTCTCTCTCTGTGTGTGTGTGTGTGTGTGTGTGTGCATGTGTGTGTGTTTAGAGGGAGAGGCTTGTATCCACATATGTGTAATGTGTATGTGAAGGCTAGAGGACCACATTGGACTTTGGTGCTGATGTCCTTTTCCATTTTTCTTGGTTGATTGTTTTGTTTGTTTGTTTTTGTTTTGAAATAAGGTCTCTCACTTGCCTGGGACTCACCAAGTAGTCCAGGTTGGCTAGCTAGCAAGCCCCAGAGACCCCCCTGACTCGGTATTACTGGTATTTACAATAATGGCGTACTATTTTTTTTATGTTGGTTCTGGGCTTTCACTCAGGTCCTCAAGCTTGCAAGACAAACAACACTTTATCAACTAAGTTACCTCTCAAAACATTTCTGCTTGTATTTTAACTAAGTTATTTGTCTCTTTATTGTTGATTTCTAGACGTTCTTTATATGTTCAGGATATTTGACTCATACCAGACAGAGAAATAGTGAATATTGTTTGTGTAGAGACAGTTTTTGTTTTGGTTTGTTGTTGCATTTTGTTTTGTTTTATAGCAAAAACACATTGGTAAAAGAGTAAGGACTGAGTATGCTCTGTTGCTAAGCACTGACCTCTCTTCCTGAGTTAAAAATGATAGTTTCAAATTGGGGTTCCCTGTCCTCTCTGCCACCTTAGTAATGTGAGAAGGCCCTTGAATAATGCAGGCAGCACCTTTGTTATTGAATTTCTCTCTCATCATTCCAACACCTCACTGAGAAGTTATTTATCTCTAAAACAGCCCCAAAGATAAGCAGAAAGCCCATGCCTGTGCATTGCAAAAGCAAGATCAAAACCCCCTAAAATCCCCTACATCCTCTCTGCCCATCAGTCCCAAAACTCTTCTGCAGAGACCTGCTGGTTCTAAGGGTGGTGTCCTGGAACTTTTATTTTGATAAGACTACTTCCGCAACTTTACCTGTTTGTTCACAGTCTACTCAAGGTTACACTGTGAATATTCATTTTCTGAGACTCCCAGTTAAAGGACCCTGGCAAGATCAGCTTTGAGTTGCTTCCACAGAGAGATTCTGTAATCAAGAAAATTGAGACACATATCATCCAATTTTCCCAATTTTGGACTCTGGGTATTTATTATTACCACATTAAAAGACTCAAGAAGTTCTGCAAAAAAATTAACATGATTAAACCAGGTCTTTAGAAAATCTACCTCATTTGAGCCTACAGTGTGTTGCTACAGATTGTCACCTGCCAGTCTCCTGAGGATGAGAGAGAGCTTGAGAAAATGCATTTTGAAAAATGCTGGCCAGAATGGACGATTTCTCCTCCTCTGAGTGTTCTTCCTTTCATCACTTCCAGCTCTCAAATCTCAGAAGAAAATCTGATTCATCTTTGTGGATATTCATCTTGCCCCCTGGTGTTCCTTCCCTCTTGCCTTTCTCTAGGAAGTATCTAGAATTGTGTCCATGACCGGCATTGTAAAGAATCCAGCCTTCTAACAAAAGGTGAGGCACAATGAAATCACACACACACACAAACACACATATGGGTGTACAAGTATACACATGTGTATGCATCAACATGCGTCACCGCTGTTATTATCATTCTTATTATAATTGACTCACGTTCTTTCTACTGCTCCCATCTATGGCAGCTTTATGGACATTTTCCCATGACATGGGGTTTTCGAACACAGACAGCTCCCATGGGTGTGTAAATGTGACTTAGGAGTGTGGAAAGGGCTGCAAATTGGGCCCCCTGTGAACACCGAGGCTGACAGCAAGGTGGTGTGGTGGCCGGCTGCCAGCCTGCACGCACTTGCAGAGAAATGGACAGTTGGCTTGTAACAAGGTGGTTTGATACCACTGTGCCATCTTACCCACTGCTATGATCCCGAGCCTCTCTCCACAGTTACCAGGAGGGGACTCCACGCACGTTACCAGTGTGTGTTCAACAAGCATGATAGCCTCAGACAACAGATGCCAAAACAGCAGCAGCATGCTAACAGGCACAAATGTTTCCGTGTTTGACAAAGCATAACAAAACCTTCCTTAAGCAGCGTCTTTCCTTTTGAAAGATGCCAGCGAGTCCGGAACATAGGATTCTCGTCAGATGAACAAGCGAGCAGACAACAAGCAACACACAAGGAAAATTTCTGAAAACAAAATACGAATGAGGATCCTCACTTTAAGATATCACGCTGGGTTTCTCGTCTTTGGTGGGGAATCAGAATAACACTGTTATTTAAGTTCAGAAATTTGATTTAGTAGCAGGGGAAGATAACAGGAAAAGACACTGTAGTCTGAGAAATGGGAGAGAGTGGGCCTAAAAATAGCATAGCAGATATCTGGCTAGAAGCTTGTCATAAACAGTTTCTCTAAGAATCAGCAAAAGGAACACACACACACACACACACACACACAAAGAACTTAAAGTCATTAAGACAGAAAAAATATATTATATATTATGTATACTATATGTTATATATTTGTATATTATATACATTTATATTTTTATATTTGTATATTATACATACATTTATATTTATACATACATATATATTTGTATATTATATAATAGACATGCACACCTGTGATAAATATGAAACTAGTGAGAGATCCAGTGATTGGAACTGGAGCAGTCAAAGAGAACGCTGCATGATTCACAGAAACTTGAGCTCTGTGCCACCACACTCCCGCCCCATCAGCATGGGTCACTGTTGAATGACAACAAGCCCTCAGATTCCTTATCCACTAGTCTTTCTTAGAGCCATGTGGAGTCAGCTAATGTAGGCACACACAATATAACCTTTAAAGACTTAAGTTCCTCAATGGCATTGCTCCTCCAGGGAGAAATAAAATGTGAACCGATGTCTGGTTACAGAGCCCGCTGTGGTTATCTCCGAAAGTCCAGCCTGGAGAGGGGCTGCCACTGTAGGAGTCGGAGGCAAAGGCAGATAGGTTCTATTCTCAAGCAACAGGGCCCAAAATACAAATGAGGAAATTGGTTCACGCTTGGGCAGCAGTTTATCATCAATAAATGATTTTTTTTAATGATAGGAATCTCAAAACTATGCTTAAAACTGTATGAATAGAAACCCCAGAGACCTAAGGTCTATTTCATAATAGCGACAGAGAGAGGTGGAAAAATTCCAGAGAAAACCTGCAGGGGCAAAGCTGAGTGACATGAAGTCAGAAGAAATTAATAAGAGCCCAGACATGGCCTCACAACCAAAGACTCCGAGTGGTAGGAGAAAAACCCGCAAACTTTCAGCAAGTCAAGGATGGGATGAGAATCAGTGGAAATCAAGGCAGGTAAATTTCAGGTGAGCAATTCGAATAAAGGAAGAGGCATACAAGCCCTCTTAGATAGATGAGCTACCATGGCGTGAGACACACACCCACAGTGGCTCTGCTGCGCTGTGCTCTTTCATCTGTAGTTTCTGCTTTAGTCTAGAAATCCTCCCTAAGTTATTCCCTCCTGTGCTGTACCCACTCCATCTTCTCTTCCTGCAGCTCTGATGCAGGGGAGGGACAGAGCAGGACGGTCCAGGACTTGTTGCTCAGACAACCTAAGCTCTGGCTGTTAGGTGTGCTGTTTATTTACAAGGATGGTTTCTATCTTTTTAAACACCGTAATGTGAGCACAGGAAGATGAGACATAGGCGGCCCATGCCTCACACTCACAGCTTCTAAACAGAACCTAGATTCTATTGGAAAGACTAGGGGTATCACTCTGTCCTTCCTCTATAGACCTCCATTCCAAATGTTTTATTTAGCTATTTGCCAGGCACTTGGGGAAAAAAAGCATGTTGAACAATTTCTTCATCTGGCCATGAGAGATTATCAGAATTCAGATTCATTCTCCCTCCAGGAAATATTAGAAGTGAGCATGGACATATACAAGTGCTTTCTGACACTGAGCCAACACAGCATAGGACTGTCGTCTTTAAAAAAGAAAACAATGAAGGTAAGTGTCTATTTTTCTTCTAAGGGTGTTTTTTTAATTTTTTAAATTATTACTGTTTATTACAATTTATTCACTTTGAATTCTGGCTGTAGCCCCCTCCTTCATCTCTTCCTGGCTCTATCTTCCCTCCCACTTCCCTCCACTCCGTGCCCCTCCCATAGTCCACTTATAGGGGAGTTCCTCCTGCCTACTATCTGACCCTAGCCTATCAGGTCCCATCAGGACTGTCCAGACACTCTTTCTCTATGGCCTAGTAAGACCACCTTGCCAGAAGGTGATCAAAGAGCAAGCAACCAGAGTTTATGTCAGAGCCTGCCCGTAGTCCCCTTACTAGGAACCCCCATGGAGTCTGAGCTGCCCACGGGCTACATCTGAGCAGGGGTGTTTTCTTGATAAAGGGGCAGAGAAGAGTAGGAACCAGAGTAGTGTGTCCCAGCCCAGGATCTCCAGGATGCAGAAGCAGACAGAGATCAAAGTTCAGGGAAAGCTTAGACAACTAGAATTTGGAAGCAGAATATCAGAAAACCTGGAGCAAAATGTGTCCTAAAAGCAGCACGGGGTGAAGTCAGTGTTCAGTGTTTACCTGTTTGCACAGGAGTGAGATGAAAGCCCCTGAAATAAAGCAAAGGAAAACTCAGAGCGAGAGCAGTTCTGGAAGAGTGACAAGCTAACACTTCTAGGGTTCACAGGGAGGGATGGGGGCTCCGTATGTTCCCACAGCCAGAATGGAGTGGCCATATGAACACACAGAGTGTTCTGTAGAGGCCTAGGGACAGGCACATTTTGCTTTTAGGGAAGGGTATCTGTATATTCACTATTAAAAACCCTTAGAGTCTCAGAGGATCAAAGTAACACACAAGCAGCTTAGCTGCTTGACTGCCTGCCAACAACACTCATTAAAGGAACTGCAAAAACCAAACTAGCCATCAAAAACAAACAAAGAGCATTCAACAATGTAAAACCCAGTTCCCACCATGCAATAAAAGATGGCAAGGCATGGAAATAGTCAGTACAAACAGATCTTATGTGTGCTGAAGATAGACTGGCAAATGAGGAAGTTAAAAATGCTCAAGAATCCGAGAAAAAAATGTTAAGGTTACTTAGATAAAAATGGAAGACAAAAAGAGGAACAAATAAAATACATAGAAATGAAAAGTACAATGTTTGACATGAAAATTTTGCTAGATAGTATTTGCAGCAATCTGATACTAAAGAAAAGGAAAAACAAAGAGCAATGAACTTGAAACTCTATTTAAAAAAAGGTTCTTCAAATCAAGTATGCAATTAAAAATATAAATACTTCATACAGATAGAAATTAAAGAAAGATCCTTTAAAAACTAGGAGTTTTGTGTTGGAGAAATGGCTCAGTAGTTAAGAGCATTGACTCTTACAGAGAACATGGGTTCAATTCCTAGCACCCAGAAGGTAGGAAACAACTATGTCTAACTCTGGGGTATCTATCTCCCTCTTCTGGCTTCCATGGACACTGCCTGTGCATGGTATACAGACAGACATACAGGCAGAACACCTGTATACATAAAATAAAAATAATTCTTAAAAAAAAAAAACAAGAAGTCTATTACATGCATGACTGGAACCCAGATAAAAATCTTTTTGTGGGATTAAAATTTTTCCTAAAGGCCAGTGAGTCATTTTAAGTGAATTTCTGGAAGATAGAAATGAATGTAAAATCACCAATGTACTATCAGTAAATGGTTACAAGATTAAATTGAAAAATATTCTATTGTTTAAAAATTAATAGCAAATATTTTAGATTTATTTATGTTATATTATGTGTATGTATGGGTATTATGTCTTCATGTGTGCCTGTGCACCACATACATGACTGATGCTCTTGGAGGTCAGAAAAAGACATCAGATTCTCTCTAACAGGAGTTACAGCTGATGGTGAGCTGTCAGTTTTATTCATGGTAGTGAAATGTTGGAAATAACTCATGTCTCTGACCAGGGGAATATACTCACTAAAAGAATGTGAGAAAGGCATACAATAAAGACCACTACATAGGAAAAAATAATTCCAAAGTAGATGAATCTTAAGTATATTTGTTATTTTAAAAGGTAGATAAACACATAGGAGTCTGTATTGTTTGATTTAATTTATATGAAACTCTAAAGAAAAGGAGCCTGAAAAAAAATTAGGAAAGTAGATCAGTGATGTTCCAGGTCTCCTGAGGTTTGAGTAGGGATATTGAGTGGAAAAGGAAATAATTAGATTCGGGAAGTTGGTAAGAGACATTTTGTTGACTCTGTGAGTGCTATAATACAAGTTCTCCAAGCTCACAAAGTGCTATCCAGATCCACATGCTCTATCTTCTGTGAATGACAACGAAATTAAGTAGATTTTTAAAGTGAGTTGATGGAGAAACGACTCAGTGTTGCTCTTGCAAAGGCCCTAAATCTTGTTCCCAGAACACACATCAGAGGGCCCTCAAGCTGCAGCTCAAGCTTCAGAGTGATCTGGGCTCTCATGGCCTCCACGGGTACCTGCACATGCACATACCACACACACACACAACTTAGACTAATAATAATAAATCTTAGAACATTGTTCTATGTTGGGAAACCATGAGTGATATCAGTATGCTGTATTGTTTGGGATGGTCTCCAGAACACCCTGGCCAACTGAGGAAGGTAAGAGATCCCACAGTTGGCACTAGACCTTTTTCTTGGCAACCTGTGGCTTTTGAAAAAAGCATTATTCCAACTGTAGAGTGACTTCAATTCATACTACCCCCTTCTCTCTCTCTCTCTTTCTCTGTGTGTGTGTGTTTGTATGTATGTGTTTATGATGATTATAAAATAGTTGGTATGATGGCTACTCTAGGGTTTTAGCTTGACTATGTCTGAAATGAACTACAGTCCAGAAATAGAGGGCATACCTGTGATCTAGATCCTGGAGCAGGAAGACAACACGCCTTTAACCCAGATCTTGAGGCTGGAAGACACATGCTTTTGATTCAGATCTTGGGGCACACCATTATCTGGGCCATACCTTCTGCTGGAGGTCTATATAAGGACAATGGAAGAAGGAAGGGTGATTAACTCTTTGCATGTTAAGATCTCCAGCTTATATAGAAGACCAGCTGAAACACCCAGCCTCATGCGACTGAGAAATTTGCTAGATTCATGAACTTTCTATTCACAGCTGCCCATTGTTGGGTTAGCTCAACTACAGCCTATACGTCATTCCCAAAAAAAAAAAAAAAAAATTCTCTCTCTCTCTCTCTTTCTCTCCCCGGTGTGTGTGTGTGTGTGTGTGTGTGTGTGTGTGTGTGTGTGTGTGTGTGTGTG
>NW_026596091.1:8928676-8936775 GCF_907164565.1 Psammomys obesus | reverse complement strand
GTGTGTGTGTGTGTGTGTGTGTGTGTGTGTGTGTGTGTGTGTGTGTGACAGAGAGAAAAAGAGAGATTCATTCCATAAGTTCTATGACTCTGGAGACCCCTGACTAATATATTTGGTTTCCATAAAGATTTTTTTTTTCCAAAAGCTGTCACTCCCTCCAGCCTCTGCCCCATTGCTCTCTTTCTCTGCTTTAACCTCCATCTCTATTATTCTTCTTCTCCCTTTCATATCATCACTGTTTTGCTATCCTCTCTCCTTATGATCTTTCCCCAGAAACCAGTGGTCTGTTTCTAGTGTTCTACAGGTACTTCAAGTTAACACACAAACCTAACTGTTTGATGCAAGGATCCACATATGAATAAGACTATTGTAGCTCAGAGGGTGTTGGGGGCTGCTGAGGAGATTGAGAGCTGATAGTTTCTGGGGATTAAAGCTGGTTTTCTTTAAGTGTGTGGCCCCTGGAAGCCCAGTCATGCTCCAGTAGATGTCTTCACCTGCACGAGTATGTGGCAACACAAATTGGACTCAGTAGGTTATAAGAAAATTATAAAAATGGTAATAAAAGGAGAATACAAAGTGGGGAGGGCTTAAGGAGAGAGGGAGTGCATCAGGGAGAAGTTGGGGGTAAATGTGATCAAAATTCAATTTGTGCATGTGTAAAATTCTCAAAAAATGAGTAAAAATATTTTTAAACTGTCTTAGTTTAAAAAAATTCAGTTTCTTATTTTTTCACCTTAATTTACAATGGCGTCATATAGAGGTCACATTTAAGAAACTATTAACTCCCTATTAGAGTCACACGGAGTTCTGCAGTTATATCATGTGGACAGCACTTCTTTGTGACTCTTTACTCCATGTTTTCTCTTAGTTGACTCCCAACTTTTGGAAGCTCATCAACAAAGGGGCTTCCGATTTCCCTCCTGTCACCTCTTCAGCTCTGAATGTTCTTGGCTCTGCTGTCTGCCCTGGAATCTTTAGTGATTAGGAGTATCCAGTTGTGATGCTGCTTTGGTTTCTCTCCATCCCACCCGCTCTTGTGGTGGCAATCAGTTTTGCTCTTTCCAGTAGCTTCTAGATTTCCTTCCAAATCTTGCTTTCCACTCTGAGTTCCAAATATAAATACTTTCCAGCAACTGTACAGAGCCTGGGGAGTTTCATGCCAATTTTATACTTTCCAATTCAAATTTGAATTCATCCACTTTGCTCCAAATTCCTTTTAACTTTCCTCCTTAGATGCTCTCCCCTCACACCTCTGGTGCTCCTCACCGCAGTCAGATAATCCAATCCTTCGTCCACCTCGTCTATTCTTACAGCTTTCATCTTCCCCTGAGCTACATAATTCTTCACTGTTCACATATGCTGCAGAAGAATACTCTCAACAGCCCCATCTTTCTCAGTGTCTCTTCTAACCAGCAGCCGCTGGCATCACCTGCCCACTCCCCCTTTTCAACAAGTCAACTGCCCTTTGTCCAGTATATGTAATCCTTATTTCTAGCTTAGGTTCAACAGGATCCTTATTCATTTGCTTAAACCTTTTTGTAGTTATCTCTGACTATCATATTCAGACTCTCCCAGGGAAACTTATACTTTCTTTGAATATATTTCCCACTGCAACTCTAACCTTTGATAAGGACTGTATTAATCTTCTTTGGGCTGTCATAACAAGCAATTTCTAAACTCCAAACTTTTTAAACTATGATCAGATAGATTTCTCTCTCTCTCTCTCTCTCTCTCTCTCTCTCTCTCTCTCACACACACACACACACACACACAATTAGCAACAGTAAAGGATTTCTGAATGCACAAAACAAACGTCGATTCAAAATCAAACGCATAACAAACTGGGCTGTTTCTGGCAGGTGTTTCCTGTGTTGTATCACATGACTTCACTGAAATCATGGCTCTACACACAACATGTGCTTTGCCAAGGAATGATTCCTGAGACGCTTCAGCTCAGACTCAAGTCCATTGTGTTTTTATTTTACATACAACTTTTTGGGTTTTTATAAAAACATAATGGTTTAATTATGGAAACCAGATTTTTAGCCTTTCCCTGTTATTAGTCCTCAGCACATATCAAAGTCTTTGAACTGTATAGTATTAAAAATATTTACTTTAAAAAAATGGCTTACTAAATTGTGGCTTGGGATGGGAATTTACTGAAATGGACCTAGCCTAGATATAGTTCTGCCATTTTATGCTAGTTATTTATGTAAAGTGCCATTCTCAGCATTAATAATCATAAAATAAAAAAATCTGTCAACTCTGAAAATCATTGAAGGTATTTCATGTACTATGGTCTTAAAGGTTTATGCAAGACTTAATTTCTTATGTAAAAACAAACAAGCATCTCATTAGTATGTAAATTTGCTGTGTATTGTCTTTAGTAAATAGTAAAATTTTGTGTCTACCAAAAATTACTTTAAAGCAACTTCTTTATAATTTAATTATCAGTAAATATTTGATTTGTATATCTACACTATATTTCCATATTCTAAAGCTTCATTATAGTCCTGTATACCTGGGTTCGTGTTAAAATATCTTATATACAAAGGATCACAGTTGAAAAAGCTTAAGCAGCTCTGCCTTAAACAACAGATTTTATTTTTCACAGCTCTGGAGCTGAAATAGAAGCATCAGGGGCCTGACTTCTTTGGGGATTTTCTTCTCTGCTTGGAGGTGGTTACCTTCTGTTTGTGTCTTTCAATGATCTTCCTTCTCCATGTCTATATCCTGACTTTTTTAAAAATTAGAGTACAGGTTCTGTTGGATTAGGGCCCACGGTAATAACTTCAACTAATTTAATTAGTCTTTGCAGGATTCTATTTCCAAATTCCTTTTCTCCTGAAAAGGTAGAGCTTCTGTGTGCTGTTATTCTTACATGCTGAGGAAAAGAGCTTCTTTTGAAGGAAACACACTGCAACTCACCACAGAGACCACTGTCTTACAATGCCTGCACTTCCCAACCAATCCAAAGCCATCCAGCCTCAAAGGCCAGTTCAGCAATGGTCCCTGTCATGGAAGTTTCTCAATACAGGAGAACTATGTGGGTCATCACACATTATTTCCACCCCCTGTAACATTTGACCCGTTCAGTTTTCCAGCAGTGAACACAAGTGTTTTGCATTATAGCTACTAGCAAGCTCTTCTCTTTTCTGCTTTAATTTCTAACTAGCATGAACTACTAGCGTCTTGCACAGAGAAACCTTGTGGCTGAATATGGACTAGAGATATTGCCCTCTAGACTCCAAGAGCTCAGAAAACCTTCCTTGCCACCCCCCATTCCTCATTTGCTCATGTGCCTCATTAGTTGAAGTACCACATCAATTTCACACTAAGCACACTTTGCTAAGTGAAATGATATTTTATGCTTTTGAGGTAGATTTAAATTATGAAAAAGCATGAAGAACAGTAGGAGTTGGGATATAAAAGAAAGTTAGAAGGAATATAAATATTGAGAGCTTAACACAAGATAAAGCTTTAACATTCATTTTATATATTTAATCCTCCAGACAATTGTTAGAGTTTTAATAGGAAATGTCCTTAGCATACACACACACACACACACACACACACACACACACATATATGTATGTATGTATGTATGTGGGTGTGAATATATTATTACATGCTACATATATATATATAATTTATGTAATATACATAATGAAATATATAATACTATATAATACATAATATATATTATATGCTTGGTCCCATATAGTGGCACTATTTTGGGAAGTCCAAGACGGGTAAGGGGCTGAAGGCTAAAGTCACTGAAGCATGTCCACAGAGGCTGAAGCTAGTGGCAGGCACTATTCTAATGTTCCTCTGGACTATTTCACTTTTATCTTCATAAAAATTCGTGAGAGGCTAGAGAGATGTCTCAGTGGCTAAGAATACTGCTGCTCTTGCAGAAAACCACAGCAGGCAGTTAACAACCATCTGTAACTCTAGTTCCAGGGATCCAGTACCCTCTTATGATTCGGCTGGCACCAGGTACACACACACACACAGTCCAACTACACACACACACACACACACACACACACACACCACACACACCACACACACCACACACTCACACACACAGACAAAACACTCACACACATTAAAAAAATTAAACAACAACAAAAGAACAATAACAACCTCAAAAGACCTCAATGAGTTGAGTCTCGGTGCTTCACATGTGAAGAAACTGGGCACAGAGGCCCTAAATAATCTACAGCAAATTATGTTAGAGTGCTGAAAGGTGAAAGATACGGAACTGGTACGGCACCACTAAAGCACGGTCCTGGACCACTCTCTTCACAAGGTGCCAACTTCATAGATGCCAGGCTCCACTGGGTTAGTGCCGCCACACGGAAGGCCTTCCAGTGAGATGTGTGGCTAGCAGCCACTCCAGGGGTGTATGAATCAGTTACACCCTCCCAGGCTTCTTTCTTCCTTCAATTTTGGATGGTTAAGCAAGAACTGAAATAACAGGCTTTCCACTCCAGCTCTTCACTCTCTGGGAGTCTACAGACCAGCACACATCTCACCTCAGCCCAAGCTGGGATGACAATTGGGTTCTGCGTTTCCCAGATAAGCTAAGTTTCACACATCTGGTTGATCTCCTCAGGTTGCTCTTGTTATTATTTTTACTTTTGTTTAAAGAAGGAAATATAAATTGGAAAATTGTCCAAAAATTCTATGATCAATTATTTACACTGCTTCTGTGTAAATCCTTTCCCTGGCTTCTGCTGAAAAACAGGAAGACATTTTACCAGGTGTTTGACCTGTGGCAACTTCATCCTGCGTCACCCAGGAGGAAGCAAATTGGATTTTGGGTAAAAAGCAATATGAAGTGTTTCTGAGAAGCTCATCCCTTCTTCCACCTTATATGACTGAGTGGTGTGGATTTTTTTTTTTATGCACTTTGCCTTTGCGGAGATAAAATGATTTATCAAATTGGTCAATTCGTAAATAATTCTGGATAAAACTTTGTTCTCTTTTATATTGTCTAAAACTCCCCCAGGTCTAACAAAGGGTATACACTGCGTATTTGTGTGACTGCTTCATAGCTCAAGACACAGTCTCTGCATGGAACCACAAACTCAGTGTAGACTTAAGTTTTATATAAGCTGTAAAAAAAAAAAAATCGCACCTACACACATACAATTTTCTTTAGGAGCATGAACTAATATTCCCTGACTGGACTCAAGGGTAATGAACACAGAAACAAAAATGAACACAATGTCTGTCGTCAAGATGATAGACAATAGGGAGGTCAGCCTGTTACACAGGGGTTCATGCTGTGTGCAAGGCCCAGAGAAGAAACGGCAATTGTTAGAAAAACAGAGCGCCTCAGTCAGGCCAGCGGCCGTTATGCAACCTTCCAAACATCCTGCTCGAAAGCAGGAGGATCTCAAGAGAAGGCCTTTGAGATAAAAGCCAGCGTGGAACGAGGCGGCTTTTCCACATGCACACGGAAAGTGCCGAGTCCTCACACTAAGCGCAGAAGCATTTCTGCTGACTGTGCCTGGTTCGCGGACTGTGACTTTAGGACAGACGGGGAGGGCTAACTGGCATGCTCACACCCCTGAAAGTCCTCTCCAAGGCCATTATGTTCCTGGCACTGTGTGGCTCTCTCCAATCCCAATAAGGCGTGCTCACTGTTGGGTTTATTTGTTTTTCCATTTAAGTTCTAGACAATTTAAGGAGAAACAAGCTACGGCTACTTGCTAGTTGGATCTGAAAGTCAAATGGTCTTAGGACTGGCAAGTTGCAACACAGTAAGCGATGCAGCTGCCTCAACCTGTCTCTCCCATCCCCCACGTCCACAGGATCAGCAGAGGAGCCAGGAAACAGCTGACCCTTGCAGGCAGCTCTACCAAGAAGGGGAGGGGTGAATCAGGATGGGCGTGCCTCGTTCATATCTGGTGTTAAAAAGCAAGAGAGGTTAAGAGAGAAGAAAAGATAGAAATTCCCCTTTCATTTTCCCGTTTCAGACCATATTTAAAAGAAAATATATTGTAATTTACGCCAAAGAACTAGGTCGTTGTATTGTTCGCTTTTGTAACTGTGCAGCCTCTGCAGTTGTGCCGCAGAGTGACCCGGACTGAGTAAGTTCCTCGTAGGCTTGCAGTAGTAACGATCTCTGCAAAAGGCTGGAGCAACGTTGTAGCGTTTCCATTTCACGGCTGATCTCGAGGGTTGATGACAGCATTTTGCAGGCTACCACATTTCTTGCGGCAGAGAAGATGCAAACACTTTCTCTTGCTAATTGATTGCAAGAGAAACCACGGTAAATGGCCTTCAGCCCGAAGGGTCTCATCTCCAAAGTATGTACAGTGCTTCTGCCCTCTACCACCCATGAGGAAAATTTCAAAATCATCATTGTTCCACTCCAGTCCATCTAAACCTTCTAGCTTTGTTTTTATTTTTAAGTTTTAAAAAAAGATTTATTTATTATTTATACGGTATTCTGCCTGCATGCGCCCTTGTGTACCAGAAGAAAGCACCAGATCTCACATAGATGGTTATCAGCCACCACTCGGTTGCTAGGAATTGAACTCAGGACCTTTGGAAGAACAGCCAGTGTTCTTAACCTTTGAACCATCTCTCCAGCCCAATCTTCTGGCTTTATTATCAGTCCCACCTTCTAATATTCATATATTATTTTAGTTTCTCATCTTAACATCTCTTCTGCAAGAGTAAATATCTTCTTTTTAACTTACTTAACTATTCATACCGGTGAGTTAATTACAAGGAAGTCACAACATTTTCTTAACGCAATTGACATGTCAGGCCTAAGCTCAGCAGACCGTGTCTATAAAATGATGAAAACAGTGACCTCCCACTGTTCCTGTCCACTGGGATGATGGGATCAACAGAAGTGACCACTGATCTACCTCCTACCAGGACACCTCAACCACTGCATATGACACCTGTCATAGAATTTGCAAACTAGATTTGCTGATGTTGAATAGGTTCACGGACTGGATTGCTTAAATTGTACCTCTGGAGTTACTTTTTGTCAAGTAGGTCACATTGGTGGAATTCAGGGGGATTAATGCACAAAAGTCTGAATTTCAGGAACCATGCTGATTATCTCCAGTTATGGGAGACTTTGAAAGGATTTTTCTTTAAAACTTTTTTTTCCAAGACATCAACTATCAGTAAATGTTTATCTTTAATTTTAACCTGAAACTAAGTTTGAGAAATTCTAGTCCACATGGATTTTGTTTTCACAAAACTCATCAAAAAGGCTTACGGGAGATTGCCTCTGATGAAAAGAATGGTGATGAAATTGCTACTTCAACTCCAGGAAAGTCTGGAGTGCTTTATTTATTATGACCCCATTTACTGACAAATCTCCAGCTGGTTCAAATCCAATTTAAATAGATGCAGAAATCTGAACATTTTTCAGAGAGAGAGAAAGACAAAAAGAGAAACATACAGAGACATGCAGAAACTGAGACAGATAGACAGACGGGAGAGTGGGGAGATGTGTTGCAGAAAGATTCACAGACTTCTGACCAATTGTTGCAGTCACACCATTAAAATAGAGGTCACCGGGCTGGCGTTCCTGATGGATATTCAAGCAGTCTCTCAATTTGGTGTACTCCCCATTAAGACTCACTCTGAACCACGCTGGGAACAACCATATTATTCCTTTCCCCATTCCCGTTGTTATTCTTAAAACCTATACTGTGCAAAAGACAAAAAAATTCACATCCCATCCTTCCATCTCCTATCCCTGCTTCAGCCTGGAGAAGGTGGACCAATCAGGTAAGAATAAACATGTGGACTGGAAGAAATGGCTCAGCAGCTGAGAGTACTTACTGCTCTTCTGTATGACCTGAGTTTGGTTTTCAGTAACCACATTATTGCTCATAACTATCTGAAACCCCAGATAGGCCAATTTGGCTTTTGTGGCACCAGGCACATATGTGGTACACATACATACAGATATGTAGGCGAAGCAGTCATAGACCTAAAAAAAAAAAAAAAAAAAAACTAAGTCCTTTAAAAGAACACACACAAGAAGAAGAGGAGGAGGAGGAAGAAGAAGGAAGGAAGGAAGGAAGGAAGGAAGGAAGGAAGGAAGGAAGGAA
>NW_026596091.1:8900686-8928666 GCF_907164565.1 Psammomys obesus | reverse complement strand
GAAGGAAGGAAGGAAGGAAGGAAGGAAGGAAGGAAGGAAGGAAGGAAGGAAGGAAGGATAATAACAACAGTAATACAAACCAAGTTTCCGCCTCTACTTGCCTCCCTGCAGCTCTCTAGATGGACTTCTCTCTCAGTGACCCACTGTTCATCCCACAAGTCCTGTGTGCTAACCTGGATATGAGACTGAACAGAAGGTTCCAAGTTCTCAGCTAGATGGGGACCTGTCTCAGTTCCCCAGACCGTCCTAGTGCATAACTGTGCTCCACCTGTATATCTTAGCCCTGCTCAGGATGTGTAGCTCAGGTTCTAGCCCCAGAGAGGTCCTGATTTAAACTCCATCCCTGAATTCTGTCAGCGGTAGAACCCACACGGAGTATGTCTGGCTGGGAGTGTGTTTCTGGTGAGATTAGGATTTGAATGGGCAGACCGAAGTTAGGTGAAGCAAGTTGCCATCTTCACCTTGCTTCACTCCAATAAGGGAGTGGCTCCATCCAATAGGAAACAAGCATGCTGAATAAATGAGAACTTTCTTCCTGCCTGACTGTCTTGAGTTGGAGAGTCAGGCTTTTGCTTTTAGACTAGGGCTGGGGTAGGAAGGTAGGCTCCAGCTGTCTTTCATCTTAGGTTTCAGATGCAGCTCCCAGTTTGCCAACTGCAGATATAAAGACTTCCTAGCCTACATAGACACAAAGTTTAATTCATTGTGTAAATATGGAAATAATATATAAATATAAATACGTTCTTATACAAGCACACGGTGGTTGTGTGCAGGCATGGGCACACCCACGCACACCCACACACACTGTTGGCTTTGCTTCTCTGGAGAGTCTTTACTGATATAACGAACTGCCTTTGCCTCCGGTTTTCACACTCTATAGATTCTATACCTTGCTTTTTTCTCAAGCTCCCCTGCTACCGCTCTTGTCTCTGCACACAGAGAGAGCTCCATCTCTGTTGTCTCTTTTGGAAGACAGTGACCTCATGCCTTTGCGTCTAGATCAGGAGTCAAAACACGCAAATGGCCAGTTGGAAAATACTTGTTCAGACTTTGTAGGCTAAATAGCCTCTGTTGCAGCTTCTCCCTTGCCTTGTATTGCCCAAATAGCCATAGGGAAAGAAGAAGGGGACATGTGAGTCTGTAGGAGCACGTAACAAGTGGGCAAGTGGGAGAAATGCAGGTGATTTGTCCTCCTCTACTCCATGACTTCATCCATTTTTCCTACCCTCTGTGTCCCCCGGCCTGCCATGCAAAGCCACTTTAATAACGTCGTTCTGCGTCCTGCAGGACTTCAGGGCTCTGATCGAGTGCCAACTCTGAGCCCTGTCTCATGCCTGCGCACTGTGCACTTGCTGCCTTCTTCTGTGTTGGCTCACTACTCTATTGTCTATGTACATATTTGTGTTCTTTCTAGACTGTAAATTTCACAGGAAGTGGCCAGGTTTGCTGGGAGGTCACTTATTACCCAGTTCCCACATCTCAGTGCATGGGCTACACAATAATCCTTACAGTTATTCCCTCTGCAGTGAGAGCTGATGAAGTCCCCAAGGTGGTGATTTTCAACCTCCAGATTTTCATTCTTCCATTAGAAAAGCCACACTGACAGGCTCACAGGGGGAGAATTTTCCTAAATAGGGCTTGACTTCACATTTGATGGAAGCAACTTTAGCTAATAAGCTTGAGCCTATAGCCTGAGCCCTTAAACGAATGGTTCACAGCTTTTATGTACATTGGCTCACCTAGAAAGGGTTTGGGAACTATCAATATCTAGATTCTATGTGCATAACATGTCATTTAAGTATTCTGGCACAAGGCCTGGACTGGGAGCTTCACAGAGATACCATTTTTGTTAGATTCCTAGAGCTGCTACAACTGACACACTCTGGGTGGCTTAAAATAACAAATTTATTCACTCCAGTCTGGCAGTCAGATGTCTGAAGTTAATTTGCTGACATGGTGATAGTCTTCCTGGAGGCAACAAAACAAAATCCTCCCTTGTCTCATGTTCTAGAACCTGGTAGCCCTTGGCTTGTAGCCACACCCTTCCAATCTCCCTTCTGCTTTTATGTTGGCAGCGTCTTCTCAGTGGGTCTGGTCTCTTCTCTGTGTCTCTTAAAAGGATCTTAGGGCCTTTTAAGATGGACTTAGGGCCCCTTGCAAATTTCACGGAGATTGTATTTGAAGAACTCAGACCAGTTTCTCCCAAGTAAGATAATGGTTGCTGCTCCTGGGAACTAGTGGCCCTAACTTGGGAAGCACAACCATTCCCTCCAGCATACCAGGTACTTCAGATTTGTAATTTGTATCACCTCCCAACAAACATACATATAATTATAGGTGAACTGAGCACTCCTGAGGCCAAGCTCAGGTGGGAATTGATCACTTCTTTGGTTGGTACATGTGAAAGGTGAACTAAGAGTAAGGAATGACTGATGAAAAAATGCCAGGTAACTGAAGCAAAGATCTGGAACTGACTGTTCTCTCATCTTCATTACTCACTCCTTCAAGGCTACTTTTCTCTCTAGAGAGAACAAAACAGCCTACAGACTGGAAAAAGATCCTACATCCAAGAGAGGGTTAATATCCAGAATATATAAAGAACTAAAGAAATTAAACACCAATATATCAAATAATCCAATTAAAAAATGGGGAACAGAGCTAAGCAGAGAATTCTCAACAGAGGAATACTGAATGATGGAGAAACACTTAAAGAAATGCTCAACATCATTAGTCATCAGGAAAATGCCAATCAAAATGACTGAGAGATTTCCCCTTACACCCATCAGAATTGCTAAGATCAAAAACTCAGGTTTTTGATCTGAGGATGTGCAGATCCTCAGATGCTCAGATATGCTGCAGAGGATGTGGAGAAAGGGAAACGCTCCTCCATTGCTGGTGGGAGTGTAAACTTGTACAGCCACTTTGTAAATCAATCTGATGCTTTCTCAGAAAATTGGAAAATCGAACTACCTCAAGATCCAGCTATTCTGCTCCTGGGCATGTACCTGAAAGATGCTCCACCATTCAGCAAGGACGCTTGCTCAACTATGTTCATAGCAGCTTTATTCATAATAGCTAGAATCTGGAAACAACCTAGATGGTCCCTCAGCCAAAAAATTGAGACAGAAATTATGGTACATTTATGGAACAGAATATTACCCAGCTATTAAAAACAAGGAAATCATGAAATTTGCAGGCAAATGGATGGAACCAGGAAAGATCATCCTGAGTAAGGTAACCCAGACCCAGAAAGATACACATGGTATGCATTCACTCATAAGCAAATTTTAGCCATCTAGTATAGGATAAACATACTATAATTCACAGACCCAAAGATAGAAGGACCCAGAGGGAACAGGAGCTGTACAAGGATACCAACAAAGCCAAGAAATCTGAGCCCAGAGAGGCCTGCAGAGACCAATGTGCCAACCAAGTACAATTCATGGAAAGGCCCTAGACTCCCTGCTCAGATGTAGCCCACAGACATGTGGGTTCTTGAGTAAGCGGAGCAGGGGCTGCCTTGCCTGCTTTTTGATCACTTCCCCCTGGCTATGCAGGCTTGCCAGGTCACAGAGGAAGAGGATCCAGGCAGTCCTGATGAGACTTGATAAGCTAGGGTCACATGGAGTGGGGGAGGACTCCCCCATTCAGTGGACTAGGGGAAGGAGATAGGGAGGAAAAAAAGAAGGGAGAGTGGGATGGGAAGGAGATGAGGTTGGGGGCTTCAGTCAGGATATAAAATGAATAAATTGTAAAAAATAAAAACAATAAAAAATAAATTAAAAAGACAGAATCTGTGAGACCCATGCAGTCCATTCCCCTTTGTCTCTTTCTAGTTGAAGAGTTCTGTCCTAGATATATATACTCACTTATTTTTTTTCTTTTTTTAGTTAAATTTTTATTTTTTATATTAGGTACATTTTATTTATTTTGCATCCCAGCTGTAGCCCCCTCCTTTATTACCTCCCAATCCTACCCTCTCTCCCTCATCTTATCCCTGCACCTCTCTAAGTCCACTGATGGTGGAGGTCCTCCTCTCCTTCCATCTTACCCTAGCTTATCCAGTCTCTTCAGGACAGGCTGCAATGTCCACCTCTGTGGCTTAGCAAGGGTGCTCCACCCTCGGGAGTGGGGGAAAGTCAAAGAGCCAGCCATTGAGTTTATGTCAGAAACACTCACTGTTCCCCAAGTGGATCCCCAGAATCCACTTGAATACTGAGCAGCCATGGGCTACATCTGAGCAGGGGATCTAGGTTATATCCATGTATGGTTCTTAGTTGGAGAAACAGTCTCATAGAAGAACTATGCCCAATATATTTAGTCCTTGTGGGGCTCCTGTCCTCTCCAGGTCATACTAACTCCCCCTTCTTTCATATGATTCCCTGCACTCTGCCCAAGGTTTGGTTATGAGTCTCAGCATCTACTCTGATATACTGCTAGGTAGAGTCTTTCAGAGGCCCTGTGTGGTAGGCTCCTGTCCTGCTTCTTGTTTTCTTCTACATCTAATGTCCATCCCATTTGTCTTTCCTTATTCCCCTCACTATGGGAAACCAATTGGTTACTGAGCTACCACAGGCTACATCTGAGCAGGGGTTCTAGGTTACATTCATAAATGGTCCTTGGTTGCATGTCAATATATACTCACTTATATAGACATATAAGATATGATAAACATAATGAAATCTATACACCTAAAAAAGATAATCAAGAGAGCGGACATGGGGTTAGATTATCAATCCTCGTTTAGAAAGACAGATGGGATGCACATTGAACATATGACAGGAGTCTACTGAGCGCATTTGAAAGACTCTAACTAACAGTGTTTTCAAAGCAAAGACTTATGACCAAACCTTTGGCAGAGTACAGGGAATCATAAGAAAGAAGGGGAGTTAGTCTGATGAGGAAAGGATAGGAGCTCCACAAGGACCAAAGATATCTGGGCACAGGGTCTTTTCTGAGACTGACATGCAACCAAGGACCATGTATGAATGTAACCTAGAACCTCTGCTCAGATGTAGCCTGTGGTAGCTCAGTAACCAATTGGCTTCCCATAGTGAGGGGAACAAGGACTATTTCTAACAGGAACTCAATGACTGGCTCTTTGGCCTCCCCACCCCGCAAGGGAGGAGCAGTCCTGTTAGGTCACAGAGGAGAGCTTTGCAGCCAGTCCTGAAGATACCTGATAAAACAGGATCAGATGAATGGGGAGGAGGTCCCCCCTATCAGTGGACTTGGCAAGGGGCACGGTGGAGATGAGGGAGGGAGGGAGGGACTGGGAAGGAATGAGGGATCGGGACACGGCTGGGATACAGAGTTAATAAAATGTAACTGATAAGAAAAAAATAAAATTAAAAAAAAAAGAAAAGGAAAAAAAAAGTATTGTAAAGGTAGAAAAATCTCCTTCAGGCCCAGTGAATAAAATCTCGGGCTTAGAGGAAGATTTAACATTTCAGCTGGGCTGATGTAATCATCTAGGTAAAGGATGGCCCCTAGATAAGCAGGCTCCCCTTAAGCTGAGATAAAGAGATAGGCAGAATAATTAGTCCTTTAATGAGATGCTGTGCTTTTCTTTCTCATTGCCTACCAGGCTGCAGTCATTCAGTTTCAGAAGTAGACCTGTTTGACGGATTATTGAGAAGAATGAACTTTCTTCTCCCTTTTTTCCTTCTACTTCTTTTCTAATCATGCTTTCCTTAGCACCTTGGTCTTTCAACATTGTGGACTTCTCATGCTCTTTCCCTACTGTCTCCCTCTCCACCCTGTGGCCGCTTCTCTGCCATTTGTCTGACCGCCATGTCAAATTTTTATCCTTCTCCTCCACTCCTCTCTCCAGGAACCTGCTGAGATTTGCAGCTTTCCTGATCTTCGTTTTCCTTTTGAACTCTAATAAAATTGTCTCTAGGTTTCCATTTGATTCCACTCTTAAATTCTCTTATTAGTGAGACGAAGAAACTTCAGAGCAGATTCCAGTTTTCCCTGTATTAACTGGTTTCCACAAGGAGATCCCATAATTCCAGTAACAGTATCTCTAAGACTGCTTCATATTGTTCCAGACCACGGGGCTCTTCTGTTCAGGAGAAACCATCAAGAGAGGCGTGCGTCTGCTGATGCACAAGAGTCTACTCCGTTTGCAGAACGGTGGAGAGCAGGAAGCTGAACATACCCTACATATCTGAAAGCCGATCACTGAGTCTAAAGCCTCCCAAGAAGAGAAAGGAAAGTGCACAATTCTCATGTAGCAAGGACTACTTTGTGTATTTGCTTGTGGTTCAATTTCCAAAAGTCATGTACCTTAGCCCTTAGCTGAAATAAGCTGTGATGGTTGTGTTCCACAAAGAGGCCAGAGGGTGAGGGTAGGATGTTGTGCTACGCTGTGAGTTTTCCTTTGCCATCTCTCTGAAGCCAAGCATCATTAGAAGTTTCAATAGTTGCAGTACAAGCAGTTCTTTTGTGATGGCCCTTCAACAATCTCCTTGAAGGAACACATCTAGTCATTATTTAAAACATGATGTGAATTTGAAAGAGGTTAATGCTTGTGGTATTTGGTTTAGCTGAATTTAAGGAAAAAAGAAAAAAAAGGAAAAAGAAATCAACAAATGCTGCTATTTGTTTGTTTGTTTATTTATTCATTTATTTATTTATTTATTTTAAGGAAGGGTGTGGAAGGTTGCGGGATGCTGTTTGTGTAAGAAGTGGTGTAGAGAGCTCATTAATGCATCCTGCCTTCTGAGATGGAGGCTAATCCGCCCTGCTTGCTGGCATCGTTTCTCTTTTGCTGCTTTGTTGAAGGGGAAAAATAGAAAGAAAACACCCATTCTGTTTCCTCCAACCTCATCGTCTCATTTCTATTTTAATCTCCAAACAAGAAGGGCAAGGTTCTTTTTGCAGAGAGAGGACTTCTTACAATTTGGAAAAAAAATCCTTCTTTCTCCGTCCCTTTCAATTTGGATGACATGAAGAGGAGCAGTCAGTCTTGGTAGACTCATTCAGGTAACTTTTTGAGTTATCGTGGAAATAAGAATGGCCAAAGATGTGAAGAAAATGCTAGTAATTCTCTTAAATGCAAATGTGGCCTTTATTGGGCTCAATGTGAATAAGCTCGCCTGAGTGACAACAGGAGACACAATGTAGTCACCGTTCCAAAAAGTCACTCTTTCTCCCAACTAATATGGCATTATTTTAAAAAGAGAGAGAGGAGAAAAGGACAGAAAAGAAAGGAAAGGAAGAAAAAGGGATGCACATGGTTTGGCTTTAGATATCAACACACAAATACCGATTTGGTCTGGACTTTATTTTATTTTAAAAAGCCTGTTATTGTGCAAGTATTGTCAGAACAAAGTAGCAATAAAGAAGTTTTATGCCTGCATTGCCTTCATTACGTCTTGGTTTAACAGCAATGGGGCATGGGTCAGCCAATGTTAGGAGTGACAGTGGGTGTTATTCTCTATGGAGGAATGCATAAAATAGTGTTTATTGCCCATCATTTTTCAGTGATTTTAAGCCATCATCTGGGAGATGGGACAAATGACACTGTGGCAGGCATGCATGTAAATAAATTAAGCATTAAGAACTAGCAAGTTGTAATCATCATTCTTTGAGAACCCGCTAAATAGTTGTAATCAGTGAAATGGACGAGAAATTGCATTCAATTGCGGTTCCAGTTAGCAATGTGCAACAGCAAAACAAAACTGGGGTGAGAGAGGACATTTGAGGGGAGAAGGACACCTTTGGGGTAAGCAGGAAGCTACAGAACCACACTAGGCAAATGATGTATGGGTCACATTGCCTTCCTAAGTGAAAATATCAAATACTGATGAGCACAAAACATAAACGAACTCATTGCCAATATATTACCGTTTCCTTCATGGAAGCCTCCAAGTCTTCCAGGCCTGAGAACCATGCCAAATGCAAAATCCTTGTATCATAATGGCCAATTAATTATTGAAAAGATCCCTTTAAATATTAAGATTAATTGGTATACCAGGCATGGTGGTACACTGTTGTAATTCCAAAACTCAAGAAGCTGAGGCATGAGGATCAGGAGTTTGGGGCCAGCCTGGGCTACACAGACAGTTTTAGGTCATCCTGGGCAACAAAGTAAGACTGTCTCAAAACATAAAGAAACAAAGGAAAATTTTGTTGAGAATAAAGGTGAACGGGAGCTGTTAAGTAGGGGATTTTTTTTTAATGTGATACTCCCATCTCTGCCCCTCTTCTTTTAGAAAGAAAATGGAAAAGGAAGCATGTTAACCTGTTTTATTTAATTATTGTTTGGCTGTAAGTGCTGTAGTTTTTTTTTTTTTTTAAGGTAAACTTCCTACTTTGTCTGATTTTCAATTTAATAATAGTAAATTTGGCTTTCCTGAAAATGTACTATGGAGGAAAAAAAACTTCATTCCTTCAATCTTACAACCTGATGTATATGAACAAGTTTACTGATGGTGACATATCAATGCAGAAGTGACAACCAGAGAGCTTCATTTGTCACCAGACTCTGATTCAGGGCCTTGCCATTTACCGGCTGATAGCCTATAGAGTAAATGTCTTTACCTACCAGAGCTCTTTTCTCACTTCACAAATAAAACAGAAAGATACTTAAGTCTTGTGAACCCATAAACCAGGTCCTGCCGATAGTATTTGAACGATTAACAGACGTTAGAGCTGTTGGTGTCACAGTTCAGAGAACCGTGCAGTTGCTGTGTTTTTCCTGGGGCAGTAAAGGCTGGCATACAGCTCGGTGTTGAGTGAGCTTCTCCTGTATGCCAGGTGCCCTAATAAATGCTTTGTGTGTGTCATCTCATGCACTTCTTACAATAATGGACCTCATGTAATTGCATATTGCAGTGAGACCAAATGAAGCTCAAGGAGGGAGTAACCTGCTCAGAGCCCACCTGCCAAGCTAGAATATGGATCCAATTCTTCTAGGTGAGGGCCTCTCTTCCTCAAATGTGTACCAGCCAAGGGAGGAGGTCTGAACCAAAGCTATGAAAGAAAAGCCTTGTCTATAACTACATTGTTAAAATTTACTAAGTAGTTATTTTGGAATTCTTTAGACCTGTTTTCTCTACATGATAGAAAATTTCAAGAGAAGTTGGTTTAGACAAAAGTGGATTTAGAGAGCAAAACAATTCAATAGTTCCTGCCTGTGTTTCATCTCTCACCTAACTTTGGGCTCACAGTGAGATTCCCTTTTTCCTCAGATTGGTGGCAATAGAACTGATGACATTCTCCTAAAAGACATTCTCCTTTGTTTCACAAAGGAAACAAAGGCCTTGTCAAGAAGGAAATCCCCAAATTAAGCCTTGTTCAGTAATTTGGATCATTTGTTTATTGCTGAGCACACCACTCTTACTCAGAGTTGCTAGCTGGTACCTAGAATTGGGCTCATATTCACAACCTGGAACAAACGTCACCTAATGTCTATCTCTGTCATTGCTCTTAACCCTGTGTACCTTATGCTAATCTGTATAAGCACTCATCTTCATTTAATGTTGACATATTTACATTGTCTTCCATTTCCTTAACTAGAATAAGACAATTATTTTCAATGTTTTAGCTTATGGTCATAGCCTCCTTTGCCAGAAGATCTGGTCATAGTGCTGTGCAATTGTTTTTGTTTTTTTTTTTTTTTGTGGGGGGTTTTTTGGGAGGGGATTTAAGAATGTATGAATAGACATGCAAAAAGTGCCCAATGCTAAACCTTAAGGGATCACTACTTAAAAAGTGCTGGCTTAAAAATAATGTATCATTAGCTAGCCCATCGGTAAGCTGTTGTTGGATGTTATCAAAAGTTATTGGAGATAGTGTCCTATAGTTTCCCTTCTATGTATTTGCACAGATGATATGTAAACTTGTTTAAAAAAAACTTTCCCAAGAACAGTTATACCAATTTTACTCATAATTTCTTCAATCTTCAAGGAATTAGGATGCCCTTCAAAAAATTAATTAGTAAATAAACTGTGACACAACCAAACAAGAGAATATTATGCAGCAATGAGATGAGCTACTTAGCTATGAAAAGAAATGGGCCCATCTGTTTGATGCACATTGTTAAGTGAAAGAAGCCAGTTTAAGAAAGCTATACACCATGTGGTTCCCACTATATGACACTGTATCACAAGAAACTGTTTAAAGAGAAATAAATCAGTGCTCAGCAGGAATTTGGAGACCAAGCAAGAGAAGGCTGTATAGATAATGCACAGGTGACTGTTATGGATATAATTATTATATGTGGTCATAATTCTATATATGACACTATGCATTTATCAAAGTCCACTGAATTTTACAACACAAAAACTGACTTTTAATGAAGGTGAACTGATAGAACTCATTCGGCATGACAGAGAATTCTGGGATGGAGTTGAAGAATGTGATAGTCTAATCATATCCAAAATGTAGGAAATAGCCTCACTGAAGGGCATAGGGTGTGAGAAGGCTCTCACAGACGTGAGTTTGAAGTGAGTGAGGTCTATAAAGCTAGAGGTAAAAGGAGAAGCATATAAGCGTGCGTTATAGCTTGGATCCCATGGGGATATAGGCTAAAAATTCTGGTGCTATTACTCATGTGTGCTGAAATCGAACAGTTAAGTAAATGGATGGCAGATGGTGGGAGCCAGATTTCCCACTGTTGGTGTGGGAGTTATGTAAAAGCATGTCGGGGAGGCTAGGATGGTTGATGGTGCCATAGACTAGAATTAAAGACATCAGGATAGACTCAGGTTTTGCTTCACACATATGTGCAAGTGTTTACAAATGGAAACAAAATCTATGGATATGTGGATATCTGTAATATCTGTAAATTATGACACTTTTATATCTCCCTGCTCTTTGACATAAAGGTTAAGAGGCAAAAACACTACAGCAATCAGTATAAACACACACCACTCAAATCTTGGTTTGAACATCATCCTCTAGCCAAAGGAACCAGGACAGTGTCCTCAATTTTCATTGTTGTTAAAACAACAAAGACTTGAGATGAATAATACATAAATAACAGAAATATGTTCCTAGAGTTCTGGAGCCTGGGAAGTACAAGCATGTGGAGATGTCTGGAGAGGTTGATTTCTGCTTCCGTGTTGGTACCTGGCTGCTGGTTCTCACATGGCAGAGGAGGAATGGTAGGAGAGTTTTCTCCTCTACATGTAGCCTTTCTAAAGGGTGATAATGGCATTTGGGATGATGTTGCCAGTGATACTGGGGTGGTGCAGACCTCTGAATATGGTATGATGGCAACAGTGTTTTTCCCATGTATTTTCCTACTTGTGACTCCAATCTTATGAAAACCACAGCCAAGAAGAACTAAAAGAGATGCAACATAATAATCAAGTGATTTGATATATGGGAAGGAATCTAGGAACAAGAAAGTAACATTAGGTTAAAAACAAACAAACAAACAATAAACTGGAAGTTGGTACAGACTCCAGGTAAATAATGAGCCAATATTGAGGCATCAGTCATAATCAGACTAATTAATGGTTTGAGCTACCTCCTCAACTCTATTTTTTCAGCCCATACTGGGTGTAAACCTGCAATTCACTGGGTCACTTCGTAGAAAATGAGCTCATAATGGTGAACAACAACAACAAAAAAAGAACAAGACAAAAAATAGTCTCTACTTTCAGGGAACTGGCTGAGTAGACAAGCATTGCTAAAATAACTACATGAAAAAATACAGAATTCCCTCAGTGATTGGTGTTTTGAAGGAGCGTGTGCACTTACACACACACACACACACACACACACACACACACACACACACACACTCATACAGAGGAGGAAGACTTGAGTCCATCAGAGAAATGCTAAGAAAGGCATGCCTGACAGTTAAAGCTCAGTGTGCTAGCACAGGAGCCCCTATGAGAGTACACAGGGCATCAGAGAGGCTCACCTTTCAGAAGAGCCATTGGCAATCTCTCATCCTCATTTTGTCTGTTGTTAGCCTAACCAGGTCGGCTATTTTTCAAACAGCTTTCATTCTATGGAATTCTTGGTCATTCTCAAAGTGCAGGCAGCTGCTTCTCAAGTTTGGGAACAGGTGAGATCTGAGCGAGGGAGACTTGCTCAGGGCATGGCTTTCTGTTCCAAGTAGCAGATAGGACTACATTACGTTTTCTTTTAGGATTTTAGAATTTAATTTTCTCTGTGTTTCCCACAGTCTTTTTTACATTAACCATTCCTCCTTTGATAAAATAATGTTTGCTTGTTTCTTGAGAAATAAAAGGAAGATCCTATGGCTACATTTTTCACAGTTGGTAACTGTGTTGCATGTCTTCTCAAATCCATTGTTAAGAATACAGGGCTTTAACCTCTTCCCTTTGCTCATTATGTAAATTCTATTTTTTGACACTTTTTTCTGTCTCCTCCTATCTCAATGTTCACTCCTCTCCCTTTTTTTTCTGAATATTTTTTCTTTTGTCTCCCCCCTCAAGATAGATATTATTGTTCATATTCATTTGTGGTTGCAGGAGAATGTATTAAGCCCATTCAAGTAATTTACCTTTATATCTATTTTGAATACAGTAAAGGACAAGGAAATAAAAGGCTAGGCCTCCTGCATAATGGCAGGGAGCTTCCGGGAACGGGCAGAGTCTTTTCTGAGCATTAAGTGGTAATCTGGTTGCACCGTGAGAGATAACAGAGGATGCAGCATTCTAGTCTCTTCTGAGTAACAACAGCCTAAGTATATTAATTATAGCTTAGGAAATCAACACACTCTCCCAAAACATGGACACGATTTTTTCACAAATACAATGAGACAAACGTTAGCCCAGAAATAAAATAATCCCCATAGCCATGGCTGACCTTTGCCCTCATTTCCATTCCCATTTTATGTTTTATGCAGGAGTAACTAAGCAGGTGAATGCCACAGAACTGGCTGTGATTATTTTTAGTTTAATCAACAGTGCCTGTCTGAGATAAATGCATGTGTGAGATAGATTTTAACCCCTAGAGCCATTGTCTTTCTCGCCAAGTGTCATTACTCCTGCACTGCCCCACAAATGGCTCCTGAACGTATAAGTTACATCTTCACATTAAACAAAGATGGGCAAACTTCAGAGATTCAGTACCAAGATGCACACAGATTTTTAGATTCAGCCTTGAAAGCAAACTCACATCCAGTGATCCATGAAGTCTTGTTGGAGACACCTAATATCACTGTCAGATTTCTTTGAATAGTTTTCAAATGAGACAAATTGAATGCAGGACTTCCAAGGTCTCTGCATTACTTCCTCTAACTGATGTTGTGAAAGAGAAAAACTGATTGAAAATTTTCCTGAAATTGACTATGTAAAAGGGGACCTGCATTAGGCCTCATGGCCAATTGTGTGACAAGCTGCGTCTATTCAGTCATTGTGAGTCATAATTGGGGACTCATTAAAACACCACAGTTTATCAATTATTGTTTGTATTTGTTGGATATGCCATCAGTTATTCATTCAGTCAGCACACATTAGGCTTCCATGACATTGGAGCACCATATGACTAGATAGGCTCATGAGGATAATTGTAGCTACCAAACTGTCAGCTGAAATGGCACAGGCCAAACACCAGTGGGATGTTTTCATTGTTGGTGCTATAACTGAGCTCCTTTTGGGCTGGCGTGACTGAGACACATTTTCCAAATAGCTCCATTATCATCTGATGAAAACCCAGCCTTTTCATTTTACCAAATGTGGACCTCCGCTAGCCCGCAGTGAGGGTATTATAAAAGTGAGAAATCAGTCATCATTCTGTTGAGCCGTGGGTGGTTTGAAATTAATGTCTTCTTGCACCATAACCTTATCTTATTTGACATATTGAGTGCTTGAATGCCTAACTAGTGACTGGGATGATGTGAATTGTCATTGACAAAGTTTATCACGAATATCCCACAAAAAAGCCATTAGCAACTTCATATGAAAGATGAGATACAAAGTTCAGTGCCTCAGAAGTGTAGCAAGTTTCTGGCGTGGACAGGCAGAAATGCAGTAGACCTAAGGCTCTAACCATGGATGGTTTATGCTCTAAGTACCATATTTATGGGCCACTCCCAAGAACAAAAATGATCTTTTATGATATTAGAAACATATTTTCTATTTCTCCTACGAGGTTCAGATGGGTTCATTCTCATAAAAAGTACACTGACTGAACGTGAACCCAAAATAAGTTTCACAAGGAATTTCAATATATTAGTGGGACTTTCTCAGGTATTTAATAATTACTGGAACATTAATTTTGTAGATCTTCCAGATCTATCAAAGCCAAGTTGTTCATGCTGTTTCTGTAGATCCTTTAGTGTCTCCTTTCCCCAGACCATCCTGGCATTAATCCTTTCATCTTTCTTCCAGTTCATTAGTCAACCAGACAGCCCATTTGCACTGCCCACAAGATCAAGAAATACACTATCTTTAAAATAACACTATTTAAATCAGACTTTCCATGTTTTTCCATAATTCATGTGATCTCAGGCAAGTCATTTGAATTATTTTATATCATATCTATAGTAAAAGCTTATTATTATTGATAACCAAGATCTTTCTAACTTAGATGTTACTGATTTACGCATAAGGAAGTACTAATTAGGAAGTTTAGAGAAATGCAAACCAGATGCCCCCAGTTGTCCACTATGGTTTTTCTACAAGTATTTCTCTTCATGATCTCAATATGGAACTCATCTATATCTATATGAAAACCCAGTCTATGGTGTTTTGTGGCAAATGCATTACTCTTCTAAAATGACATTTTTATTGTAAGGTCTTCAAAGGAATATGTAAATGAATTAATGTTGTTGGGCACATCCGTGATAGCAACAAGATAGAAGTACAATTTTGAAAGTAGTCCTTGGGACATTTTGTCTTAGAGATTCCCAAGACATATCTTTGTCATACTCCCTTTTCCTAGAAATAGGAATTTCTACTTGCTGACATACTGGAAGCCTTTTGTAGTGCAGAGCAATATAAGTGGATAGTAGATCCTAAATGCTTGTGTAAACAAAAGAGTAATGATAATATTAGTGATGCCACTGGAAATATTTTCTGAGTCATCATTCCTGGAAAGCACATGACCCTAAAAAAAATGAGTCATCCTTATAGTCCAATTGTTGAGGTATCTCTAGATAACATGGACAGACTCTTAGCTGTGCTGTTTACTCAATACAAAACTTGGGGATGGCTAAAACCCCATACTCAGATCTCTCATCTACAAACCAGTTTTAAGACAAAATATCTACTCTGCATACATAATCAGGCTTTTGCTGGTTGCATTAAGAATGAAGTTTTCCTTTATTTGTATAGTCTCAAGAAAAACCATTCAAATTTTTCTGCGTTCCCATTTCTTCATATAATCTTTTTGTTAAAAGTTTTCTTAGGAAGGCACCAAGATTTCTAGTCCCGAGGCTACAGAACTGTGCATATGAAAATCCTAGTTGAGACATTAAAAAAAAAAGTAAACCCTATAGCCCTATACAAATAAAGATAATAAAGACATTACATTTATTTTATTTATATGTATGTATATATGTATATGTACATGTATTTCTATATTTATTTATTTATTTATATATAAATACATACATGGACATATACAATTACCTTTATTTATAGCCATACTCTGGCCACAGGGGGCACAATTCAAGACCTTCAGTGGATGTCTCAAATATCGTATTGGACTGAATACTCTGTACAAGCACTGAGGAACTACTGGAATCAAGTGCTATCTGACATAGCTACTAACATGCAGGTGAGGTATATCCCATGGATAAGTGGGACAAGGACATGTTGGATTATGAAAATATAAGGAGAGTGTAATATCTTATTTCACTTCTCAGACCAGTATATTCAAAACAAATTGTTCTTTCTAGAATCTTCCATTCAGTAGACTGTGTTGCCTATGGGTAAGGGAAAGAGCAGAAAGCAAAACTATGAAGAAGAGAACATTGTGCCACTGTTTTGAATGTCATCACCCTTAACAACCATCTTTATCCAAGAAATGAAATCACGTACACCTAAAACTGTGTGGCCAGCAGGAGTTTGCCCCGTAAAGGCCATTGCTAAGAATCTGTTCTCTTCTTGATGGAAATTGCTGACCTTTCCCGCCCTAACTACCAGAGGGGAGATATAATGCTTCATGTTCTGATCTGCACTGAGGAGCTGAGAGCACAGGTCTGAGATGAATGAACTCATAGCCTCCATTAGTCAAGAGTGCAGCGGCATCAATTTCTCACACATTTCAAGAAGAAGGAGTTAAAGTCCTGCTCTCTCCTTGCCACTGCTCTCCTTGGACGATGAATGAGGCTCTGCCAAGGAATCTAGGGATTTGCCAAATGTTCCTGGAAGTTACCATGTCTTATTCTTCCATTGTAGTGACAATAAACCGCACTGTGACTGCTCTAGGCCACTGGCATTGAGCACTGCTTAGCTCACATTTTTGTTTTGTTTTGTTTAATCCTCACAACAACTACATGAGACAAATCTCATGCTGATGCCCAGGTCTTGGGAGCTTGCACAAAGAAAATAACTGAAAATTAGTGAAATGAGGAGTTTATGCTTTTCTTTCCAAGATCCACAATTGCCAAGAATTCTGTAATTGTTTTGTCTAAGAAATACTTAACAGTATTAAATAATTAACAAGAACCCCTAAACATTTGTATGTATCATAGTTATGTTTACTGTATCCAAGACTGCAAAAATATCCAAAACACAACACCATAGAAGGAAACATTCTATTAGTCACTGGGTGATGTTGGCACCTGTTGTTTAGGCTCCAGAAACTTCCATGGCACACTCAAGAGAGAATGAAGGTAAAAGAGACAGTAACATCTCAGTCTAAATATGAAAATATTTTGACCTTGTATAGCCTCTAAAAGGGCTTCGGGTATAAACGGAGGTTCCTAAACAACACTGAGAGAATAGTTCCTGCGACATTCCTCAATGCACTGTAAGCTATAGCAACATGCCTTGCATGTCATATGTAATGCTCAAATTGACACAAACATCCATGAATTAGAAAGAGAATTTATAGCTTTCAAATAGCCTATTTCCACAGCTGAAAGATGCATCCCCTTTGTGTCTCTTGAATTTGATTAAAGTCTTCATTTTTCTCTCTCCAAACAGTAATTTGAATAGTGTTCAAATAGTATTTGAAGGCTATTGTTCTCACCAGCTGTGTTAGTCATCACCATAATGAAATGTCGGAGCTAGTTATAAAGACAAAAAGGGTTAAAAGTTATTGCCGCTGTTATCCATTGGCTCTGTTGGTTTTGAGCTTCTGGTAAAGGGAGAGAAAGCATAAACATTCCCAGGATTCCTCAGTCTCCTTCAAAACCATACTCCCAATTACCTAAAGACCTCCCTTCCACCTGGACACTTCTCTCAAACAATTTTACCACCTCCAAATAGCACCATTCTAAGGACCAGGCCTCTAACACATGTGTCAGCCTTTGAGTGATGTCCAAGACACAAACTATAGCACCATTTCTCCAGAGTCCTCCCCCTGTCTCTGTCCTTTCACCAGCACAGCACATGTAAAGAAATGCAATAGAAGAATAAAACAAATTTCCAGGGACTCACATGTGCCAATTCGTAAGCCAGGGTCAAGGTCTGCAAAAATGAATGTAACCAACCCCTTTCCGCAAGAACCAGACAATGAAAGAATTTTTAAAAAATCAACTAGTGTTTATAAAACAACATGACACATTAGGGATAAGAGAGCACACAGGAAGGACATTGAATTCAGCCTTCTGGAGATCTATGAAAATGAAGAAACATACTGCTAAATTCACGGCTGTATTTCAAAGGGCCTATTTTTAAATCAAACTCCATTATCCAACTTGATGTCACTTTCAACATTGACTTCCAGTTTTCTCCCTTCTATTCAAATGTTGAAGATTTCTTTTTTTATACTCAGACACATTGCTTTGCATTTTCAAAGTCAAGGCTCATTGTTATTCCTTCTCCAGGTCCTTTTGTATCATTTCCCTGATATCCCTGGTATTCATAATATCTCCCAAATGAGAACCATCTGTGAATCTCATCAGTGCGCTGTCTGTTCCCTATTCTGCCTTATGAATGAAGATGTTAAATAAGAACAGACATTGCAGGGCAGCTGCTTTCTACAGCACCCACCAGGCATACTCTCAGTGTCTATGGCATCTCTCTGCTGACATTCATTACGTGACGCTACATTCCCTCAAGTAGCTTTGAACCTCAAGTGACAAAGATGCTTGAGTGAGTTATCCCAGACGCAAAAAGACACACACGGTATATACTCACTCATTTAGACATACAACATAGGACAAACCCACTAAAATCTATGCATCTAAAGAAACCAAGCAAGAGAGAGGACCCTAACTAAAATGTTCAATCCCCACCTGAAAGGCAAAGAAGATGGACATCAGAAGAAGAAGAAAACAGGAAACAACCTAGAAACCTGCTACAGAGGGCCTCTGAAAGCCAGATGAAGAAAACAGGAAACAAACTAGAAACCTACCACAGAGGGCCTCTGAAAGCCTCTGCCCTGCAGACTATCAAAGCAGATGCTGAGCCTGATGGCCAACTGTTGGGCAGAGTGAATGGAATTTTATGTAAGAAGTGGGAAATAGTAAGAGCTGGAGAGGACAGGAACTCCACAAGCAGAGCAACAGAACAAGAAAATTTGAACACAGGGAACTTCCCAGAGACTCATACTCCAACCAAGGACTATTCATGGAGATAACCTAGAACCCCTGCATAGATGTAGCCCATAGCAGGTCAGTGTCCAAGTGGGTTACCTAGTAATGGGAAGAGGGACTGCCTCTGACATAATCTGATTGGCCTGCTCTTTGATCACCTCCCCCTGAGGGGGGAGCAGCCCTACCAGGCCACAGAAGAGGACAATGCAGCCACTTTTGATGAGAACTGATAGACTAAGATCAGAAAGGAGAGGAGAACCTCCCCTATCAGTGGACTTGGGGAGGAGCATGCATGCAGAAAGGGGAGGGAGGGTGGGATAGGGAGGGGAAGAGAGAGGGGCTTATGGGAGGGATACAAAATGAATAAAGTGTAATTAATAAAAATAAATAAATAAATAAATAAACTTTTGAGTTATGGTATCGTGTGGCTTACTTAAATTTCTATTAAGTTCTGAGTTCTGGAAAGCAGTTGACTGACTTCCTTTGCTCTCTATGTCTTTCCTACCTGCAGTCCAGAACCGCTCTGTTCTTTTCTAATTAATGTACCAATCTACATGTTGGAACTGCATTATCTTGAAATGCGAGGTGACAGTGTGGGAATGGGTGCCATGCTCCTATGGCAGGGGAAAATCCACAATGGTGTGGTAATAAGGCAGCTGGATATTATTAGTTTAGCAGGCCAGGGTGTCAAGGATAGGATTACCGGAGCTTGTAAAGGGACTTAGGCAGGACTCCACTCATGAGGTGGAGGAAGGTGCTTTCCCCTCCCCCCACTCCAATTCTCAAGCCAGTAGAGAGCACACAGGGGATGATTTTGAGTTTGATTAACAGTGTTTTAAATTCTGTAGGGGATTACATTGTGTTTGTTCATCTGCATCTAACATCAAGAAGGCTTCCTATACTAGGCAGTTCATTTTTCCCAAATTAATCTGAGAAAAAATAACTGTGGAACATGGGTAAGACAAAGCTGAGTGGTCTTAGGGGAATACTCTCAGAAATTATTATAAGATGTTAATTTTAAAAAGCTAATGACACCACTTCCTGTTGATCGAGGAAGGGATGTAATATTCATATAGAACAGAAATGCAGTCATCTAGGTCTCGGGAACTGCATATGGAAATGTGTTTGGAGTGATGCGACTCTGAGAAACTCATGCTTGTTAGTAATCTTTTGAGGTATAAAAAGCAATCTAAAAACTTGGTCCTTAAACCAACCATCTATTTTCTCATGATTCTTCAGGAGTTGCTCTCAGATGGAGCTTGGCTGGACATTCTGCAATCTTGCCTGGCTCACACTCATGCCTATAATTAGAAGCGAGTCAGCTAAGTCTCAAAAATGTAATGTGGTTTCAGGCAGGAAAGCTAATCTGCTCCACATGGTCTCTGGTCTTTTAGCTGTCTGTGCAAGGTTTCTGATTATTAATTTCAGTTGACAACTCTACTGTATCTAGAATCAATGAAGACATACCTATCTGGAAGAGTATGGAAGAGTACTTCCAGGAAAGATTAGCTGAAGAAAGACCTTCACCAGAATTGAACAACATCTTCCAGCACAGACCTGGACATAAAGAGGTCTGAGAAAAAAAAATGTTCTGCTTTGTCTATCTTCCTTCACTTCTTGCTGGTAAGTATATCAACTCTCCTTTGATATAACCCTTCACTGACCACAGAGCAGAGTTTCTTGAGCATTGCACTGTGGACTGAAGGCTAGCAGTTTACCCGGAATCCTTCAGGCTTGGATTGTCAGAGTAGGACTGTTGAAGAATCCAGTGTTGTGAACTAAGTCAGTTACAAGTTGCCGGTCTCTCCCATGTGAAGACAACTCACTGCTGGACTGCAGATCCACGTAATAAGTTTCTTTTATGAAATATGTTCACTCTATTGTATCTTTTCCTCTAGAAAACCCTGACAACCTGGAGGGGACAAGAACCCCACAAAAAGACCAACAGAGACAACTAACCCAGACCAACAGGTTAGTCAGAGACTGAAGCACCAACCAAAGAGCATGCATGATCTACACTTAGGCTCCCTACACATATGTAACCGACGGGCAGCTCCGTCTTTACAAGGGTCCCCCAGCAAGTGGAGTGGGGGCTGTCTCTGATATGGACTCTGTTGTCTGATTTTGAATCACATCCCCCTTACTGACTGCCTTGTCTGGCCTCAGTGGATGAGGATATGCTCAGTCCTATTGTGACTTGAGGTGCAGCAAGGGTTGATATGGGCGAGCGAGGTCTCCTTTTTTCTGAGAAGAAGGAGAGAGGCAAAAGGAGAAAAAAAGTGAAAGAGGGAGGGAGGGCAGGACCAGGAGGAGAGGAGAAAGGAGGCTGCATTCAGGATGTAAAGTAAAGAAATAAAACTTAATAATAATTTTTAAACCCTAATATATGTGACGTCAAAGCATGTTTCCAAAGCATGAGGGGTCCCTTGAAGCTGGAATATCTTTAACCCTTCAAATCCTGTTGACTCTGGCAATTTAAAAGACCAATTTAAATTCTAAGGGTAGGAAAAAGTCTACATTACACTTTAACACATAACTTTTTGTTTGTGTTGCAAAAATTTTAATAAAATATACCTAATATAGTTTACTGTGTGCTTTTAATACATTATGCACTTCAAAATATCTGGGCTGATAGCATTTAAGTTAACTAGCATTGTCATATTTACTATATTTAGGGATAACATGTACCACAGAATACATTTACTTAAAGTAAGACATGATTTTAATCCTTGTTTACGCCTTTCTATAGGTAACACAACTTTAAGCTTGAATATGCAGGGACTTTTCTATGGCTACTGGATTACAAGCATGCAAAAGCTCTCATGGTGCAGAGGGCAATGAGGAAAGAAATAGCAAGGGCACTAATGGCACCATTGAGCCACCATGCAGTTCTTTACTGCCTGTAGCTACAGTTTTATTGCATGAAGAAATAAAACCCTTTTTCTAGGAAAGGTACTGTGTGTTGAGGGCCACTAGGATTTCTACTGTGCGGTCAAACACATTTCTCTCTGACACAATACATTTTTACATATGATGAGATTGGCTGAGATGCGAAACTGAAAAGGGATTAAAGTGAGAGAAGAGTCATAAAAACAGGATTAAAAGTTGTGTGAGGAAGCAGCCACCAAACAGAATTTTTCTAGACAACCCCAAGGAAAATGAAGAAGCTGAAACAAGAGGTTAGCAAAATTGTTTGAATGGTTAGTATGCAAAGATTATAAATGAGCTTATTTATAAAAATAAGAACAAAACAAGACTTTGAGCATGACAATATTTTTGGGTACATGAATTATATTCATGGAAAAAATAACCACAGGTGTTGTCTCTAAGCATGACTCAGTGTCCTTTTCTAGAACAGTTTAATAGTAGGGAATATGCTGTACACAGCAGGCAAGTGCTCAACCACTGAGTCACAGACACAGCTCCCTTTCCTAGAAATGGCAAAGAACAACAACAACAAAAATACATTTTTTATGTATTACAATTCTCAAAGAAAAATAGATTCATCTATCCTTTGCATTTGTCATTCTTATATTTTGTCAGCAATATCAAATATATGCATATATATTTATATAGAGATAGCTAAGAATAAGATAAACATACTAAAATCTGCACACCTAAAGAAGCTAAGCAAGAAGGAAGACCCTGGGGAAGATGATCATCTTCACTGAGAAAAACAAATGGGATGGACATTGGAAGAAGGAGAAAACAAGAAATAGGACAGGCCACAGAGGGCCTCTGAAAGACTCTATCCAACAGGGTATCAAAGCAGATGCTGAGACTGATATCCAAACTTTGGGCAGAGTGCAGGTACTCTTATGAAAGAAGGGCGAGATAGTAAGACCTGGAGGGGACAGGAGCTCCCCGAGGAGAGCAACAGAACCAAAATATCTGGGCACAGGGGTCTTTTCTGAGACTGATTCTCTAAGCAATGACCATGAATGGAGATAACCTAGAACCCCTGCTCAGATGTAGCCCATGGTAGCTCAATGTCCAAGTGGGTACCCTAGTAAGGGGAACAGGGACAAGGGGAACAGGGACTGTCTCTGACATGAACTCAGTGGCTGGCCCTTTGATCACCTCCCCGTGAGGGGGGAGCAGACTTACCAGGCCACAGAGGAAGACAATGCATCCAGTTCTGATGAAACCTGATAAACTAGGGTCAGATGGAAGGAGAGGAGGACATCCCCTATCAGTGGACTTACAAAGGGGCATGGGAGGAGATGAGGGAGGGAAGGTGGAATTGAGAAGGAATGAGGGAGGGGGCTATAACTGGGATATAAAGTGAATAAACTGTAATTAATATCAAAATAAATATTAAAAAATGAAGGAAGGAAAAAAAAAGAATTGGACAACTATATAAAACAAATTCCCTCAATAATGTAGGGTATGAATTTGAGAAGGAAAAAAAATGCTCTAGAATCTAGTCAGAATAAACTATGCAACTGTTTTTTATGCATTCTGAGTCCAGCTCTCTGATATATGTGTATGCCTGTATATATGTCTATATATTATGTGTATGTGTACGTGGGTCAATATGTATGTATGAGTGTATGTATGTATGTATGTATGTGTGTGTGTGTGTGTTTGTGTGTGTTCATTATAACATAGAGCTTAGTCATTCCCATATTCTTAAGTTGTCTATAAACCCTTCAGGCTTATGACTGAGCTTGTAGGACAGGAAAGGACAAGGGCAGTCCAAATTTTGTTGTCCCTGTCAGGAAAATCAGACCAAATAAGAATCTGTCTTATTGAGGCTGGTTGGTTGATTATAGCTCAAATAATAGAGGGATATATTTCAAGCATGGACACAATCACCCAGACCAGAAATAGCCCACTTAAAATAACTGAGAGCCTGTCCTGTGCAGGACGTCTTCCTGAAGCACATTAGCTTACAACATGATTCATAGGAACTGGACAAGTGATGATAGTAGATTATCTGGTGATCTTTACATCTCTCATTCTTAATGAGGGACTCTTCTAATATAATCATCCAATATTCACACAGTCTTTTATAATCTACTGTTATCAAAATTTCTGGGTACTCACTTGTAGATTTAGTTTGGTTCTGCCTAGGGTGTACAGCTCAAAGGTTAGGTGCTTAGTTCTATATGACCACCCTCACCTCAGATGCCAGTCAGAAGTTCTGAGTGACCAGGGTGTTCACTTCTGTCCAGGCTGATTACAAATCAAATATTCTTACTGCCTTCTCTTCAAGTTCAACAATTTGTAGTACAACTTTCATGAATCAGAAACTCTTCACTTAAATTCATTGGTATAATATAAAAACTATTACTATACATGATACAAATCAACAGCCAGACAGAGGGATATATACGTTGAAGTCCAGAAGGGTCCTGAGCACAGAAATATCCATGACCAGCAGCCACTGGCTGGCTTCCATGGAAAGGGAATTTCCCCACCTTCCAGCATGTGGATTATTCACCAAACTAGAAGCTCTCCAAACTCTGTAGTTGGGGGTTTATACAGAGCTTCGTTATAAAAAATAATTTACTAGAAACTCAGTTCCTAATCCCTCTTTTCTTAGAGGTTGAGGGACAAGGCTGAAAGTTCCAAGCTTTTAACCATGATCTGTCTTTTCTGTTGACCATTCATTGCCCATCTTGAAGTTATAAAGAAGTTCAGAAAAAATATTTTATTAGAAAAAAAGATGCACTTGTGTGCCAGGATGTCAAAAAGCTCCATGTACAATGTTCCTATCATGCCATCAGTCTGAAATTACAGAAAGTTTTAGAAACTTTGTGTCAGGAGTCCAGAGTAGTGAATATTCATACACACATACGTACATACACACATACATACATACACACATATATATGAGTATGTGTATGCATGTATGTGTCCCTATTATGTCACAAGATTAAACAAATTATTAATACTTTTGCTCAATTGTAAAATGCAACTTTTCCTCAGTAAAGAGCAAGAAGAATGATGGGAATACTTGATGCTGTTTTGGATTTTTTTGTAGTGTGTTCCATGCTAGTACTATTATTGGTTGAGATATTAAGAGAAGTGTCTCCCCTTGCTATAGGTGTCTGGTTACTTAGTCTTTGACAATGAATGTTCTCAAACAACAGCCAAATACTAAGTCATCATAAATTAACCTGCATGAAGAGTTCAGCTTCTCCTCTGGCATAGGCATTGAGGAAACCACTGGATGCTTCAAGATTTGGGTTATCTAGAAGTAAAGATTCAGAAGCTTTCAAGTACAGAAGCCTTCTTTATGGTTCTGAAGGTATAAATCTTGCAAAACTTGAGTCTCAATTTCCTATGATTCTCTCTTTTTACTCCAGACTCCACTGTAGCATATTTTCCTCAAAGTCAAATAATATAGATGTAGCTATAAGCATTTGGGGGAATATAAATAGTTGAGAGTCTAGTTGTTAGTGTACACTGATGGGTTCGCTGGGATGATTTTATGTGCCCATCTCTGCCATGCATCCTTCAGATGTTCTCTGTCTTCCTTCATATAAATAAAAAAAGAAAGGAAAGAGAGATGGGGGAAGGAAGGAAGGAAGGAAGGAAGGAAGGAAGGAAGGAAGGAAGGAAGGAAGGAAAGAAGTTTTTAGGCATTGTCCTGTCAATTACTCACTAACTTACTCCATGGCACCATAAGGTCAGAGGTCATATCTACATCTTATAACATGAAGTGTGTGGGTCCTGGAGGAAAAGCCATGGTTCAAACATATTGGGCCAGAAGCAAGTATGTATAAAACTCACTTCTCACCCATCTTGGCTAAAAATCCTGTCAAGAATATGTGGATTAGAATCTAAAATTTGCAACCGCAAACATTTCAAACATTTGCTTCTGTGATAATGACAAAAAATAAAATAATCACAATTTCCAAATGTGCAGGACCCAAAAACAGTATCAGGATTATAAATGGAAAAGAGTCCTGAGAGCAAACTTCAAAAATTTGTGAGATAGTACTGGTGATTAGTGTTAAAAGTAAAAAAATAAAAATAAAAGACCCCAAATCATTGCTACTAAACAGCATGTCAATCAATAATGTTAAGAGACTGCTTAGATTATGTTTTTCTAGAAATAATTACTCTTCAAAATTCTTGTTATGTGAAGAAGCAATCAGAGATGATGTAGCCAAAAGCATTATGGAGATGTGTGAAGAAATTCATTAATACATTGTTACTTTCTGCAGTGTTTGCAATATTCTGAGGCTCTTAAGATTTTTGTCTTTTGTTGTAATTTCTATGCTGATTCTAAATAAATATTCATTCTCATGACCAAGAAACCATTTATAATTTTGAATTTGTTTTCTTAAAGAGGAATGCCTAAATTCCTAAGTTTGCAGACTCAGAGACTTAAATCCATCTGGGCAGGATTTAGCTTTCTTAATATTAGATTCTGGAGATGGGTGTTTTCGAGCTTTGCCTTCTAGAATACCCAAGTTGCGGGGTATCTGACTAGGAAAGATACTGTTTACCCTTCATTTTCTTTCTTTGTCGAAAAAAGTTAGTGTTAACCACCTCACATGTATAATCATGTTAGCGATGTGTAAAATAACTTGCTTATATGTGCTGTTGTCCTCCCCCTTCTCTTTTTAACAACTCTCTCACCCCACCGTCATGCGTTTGTATGCCATCCACTAGACAACGTCAGGTGTTGATACGTGCCACGTACATTATTTGAGACAGGGTTTCTTTGATGTTGTTCAGCACGGTGTATGGCAGGTTAGCTGGCATAGACACATAATACACATACATATATATACGCAATACATACACACATACATCAGAGAATATTCTTGTATTTAAAGGAAAGCTGTTTCTTTTCCACAGTGTTTTTGATGTTAAGTGTGTCCGTGTGGATCATTTTTCGCACAGCAATCATTTCTGGGCAACCAAAGGGAGTCTGAGAATTTAATTTAGTTCTAGCACCAGCTATCTAGAGAGCAGACCACATAGCTCGGGAGCTCAGTTCTCTGAGACCACGCCCACTTCACCTGAGTGCCCAGGGCAGTATTTCCAGGGTTATCCAATCTTTGTTTCCCATCTTACCACGGGAGCATTAAAATTACAGTTAGGCAATATGAAAGCCAGCTTTTACACGAGCTCTGGGGAACTTGGGTCCTCATGCTGTGTGACAAGCTTTTAACCCACTCGGTCATCTACACCATCCAATCTCTTTTCTCTTGTCTTTTTCTTCCCTCTCTTCCCCCTTTTCTCTCCTTTTCTACATCCCATAAATTTAGTTTAAAAAAATCCATAAGGAACATAACTGTACCAGGAAGGGGACTCCCAGTTCATAAAAGTTCATCCTGCGTTTTAGCTGGAACTTCTCTTCTGTGGCACCGGAGGTTCACACAGGACATAAGTAGGACCTCTGATTAAGACTGAGAAAATACTGAAGCCAAGCATGATTCTTGGTTGTCAACTTTGCTACATCTGGAATTAACCAAACTCCAAAACTGGAGGGCTTGCCTGTGAGGGATTTTTCCTTAATTTGAAGTAGGAAGATCTGCTTCTAATCTGGATTTTTGAGTCAGGAAGACACACCTTTAATCTGGGCTACACCTTCTGTTAGAAGCCTATTTAAGGACATGGAAGAAGGAAGCTTTTGCTGCTTGCTCTCACCTTAATAGCAAGTGCATTCCTTCACTGGCATTAGAGCCACTTCTTTGGGATGCCAGAGTCTACTGAAGACCAGCTGAGCCATCCAGCCTGGGGGACTGAGCAATTACTATATTCTTTTTTTTAAATTTTTTATTAATTACACTTTATTCATTTTGTATCCCCCATAAGCCCTTCCTTCCTCCCCTCCTGATCTCACCCTCCCTCCCCTTTCTGCATGCATGCCATTCCCCAAGTCCACTGATAGGGGAGGTTCTCCTCTCCTTTCTGATCTTAGTCTATCAGTTCTCATCAAAATTGGCTGCATTGTCCTTTACCGTGGCCTGGTAAGCCTGCTCCCCCCTCAGGGGGAGGTGATCAAAGAGCAGGCCAATCAGATTATGTCAGAGGCAGTCCCTCTTCCCATTACTATGTAACCCACTTGGACACTGACGTGCCATGGGCTACATCTGTGCAGGAGTTCTAGGTTATCTCCATGAATAGTCCTTGATTGGAGTATGAGTCTCTAGGAAGTTCCCTGTATTCAAATTATCTTGTTCTGTTGCTCTGCTTGTGGAGTTCCTGTCCCCTCCAGCTTTTATTATTTCCCACTTCTTACATAAAATTCCATTTGCTCTGCCCATCAGTTGGCCATCAGGCTCAGCATCTGCTTTGACAGTCTATACTGCAGAGGCTTTCAGAGGCCCTCTGTGGCAGGTTTCAAGGTTGTTTCCTGTTTTCTTCT
>NW_026596091.1:8888535-8897686 GCF_907164565.1 Psammomys obesus | reverse complement strand
GTGGGCCCACAGTTCAGTCTGGGACCGTGACCAGATCACGCTGGGGTGTAGCTCTGGGCTGGCGACCAAGCGCCTGGCGGAACCGGGATCTCTTCCGAGGTTTAGCCGGGTGAGTTAAAGCTGATTGAATCCCCCACCGTGGGGTATCCTCTCACCTGGGAAACACAATCACTTGTGTTTTATGGCTGCGAGTTCTGATTGCTGGTCACTGTGCCAATCCTGCTGTGCTGCTCCTCAGAATGAGAGTCCTCCCGGCGCTGCCATATTGCCCCGCCTCTATCAATTACTATATTCTTGAACTTGCTTCTTACAGCCAGATATTGGTGAATTAGATGGACCACACACAGCCCATAGGTCATTCAAATAAATCTACTTCATATATCTAAAATAACTTAGAGAATGAATCTCTAGAGATTCTCTCTCCCTCTAGAGAGAGATTCATTTTATAGCTCCTGTTACTCTAGATAATCTTGACTAATACATAAGTAAAAGTTGCTGATTATGGTTAGAAGCTTCTTTTACTAAGGGAGTATTTATGTGGACCTAAAGTTCTGATAAGACCAAGGACAGAGATTGAGCACTTTAGACACATCTGAGTCTAAGTTAGAAATTACATAGAGGTAGTGAGTTCAGTAGAAATGTTCAGTAAGTCTGACATAGAAACCCTAAGTACTCACATATCACAACTTGAAGCTTAGAGATTGGGAAAAAAAAGTGCAGGGAATCTTATGAAAGAAGTGGGAAACAGTAAGATCTGGTGGAGAGGACAAGAACTCCACAAGGAGAGAAACAGAACCAAAAAACCTGAGCAAAGGGGTCTTTCCTGAGACTGATATTCCAACCAAAGACTATGCATGGAGATAACCTAAGACCCCTGCACAGATGTAGCCCATGGCAGTTCAGTATCCAAGTGAGTTCCATTGTAATAGGAACAGGGACTGCCTCTGACATGAACTGATTGGCCTGCTCTTTAATTACCTCCCTCTGAGGGAGAAGTAGCATTACCAGGCCACAGAAGAAGACAACGCATTCACTCCTGATGAGATCTAAGACTAGGATCAGAAGGAAAGAAAAGAAGTCCTCCCCTATCAGTGGACTTGGGGAGGGGCATGCATGCAGAGGGTGGAGGAAAGGAGGGATTGGGACAGGAGGAGGGAGAGAACCACAGGGGGGATATAATGTGAATAAAGTGCAATTAATAAAGAAAAAAAAGGACATGATGTTGAGGGTAGGTAAAATATGGGAGAAGGAAGGGAGAGGGTGGGTTGCATATGATCAAAATACTTCGTATGAAATTATCAAAGAATTAATAAAAGTGTTTTTTAAAGCCAAAAATTGATGGAGCATAAAAGGTGCAAAGGTTTTATGGAACATGAAAGTCTTCCTAGGTAAATTTACCTGCCAGTGCCCTCAGAATGGTAGAACAATTGCTGTAAACCAATGTTGTCTATTTGGAAGGACTAGATTTCACTATTATCTACATAACAGGGATAATTTTTTTTCATAAGGAGCAAAAGGGATAGACTCCAAAGGATTAAGACCTCAGATGGTTTGAAAATTAGACATAGATGGCATTTCATCAAGTAATGGTTCCCATTTTGCATAGGCACAGTAATGATGTTTTAAACACTTTAACAAAGTGTGTTGCATATTTGGGAGATGAAGGATTAGAGGCCTCAGCTGATAATACTCATGGTGGCACCCCTCAACTAATGCATCTTCTCCATTACATAATAGCAGCACTTTCTCTTTATCATGTAAATCATTATTTAAAGAATTCATTGATATGGGGTGACTTGAAGAAACAGTTCATTATGTTGATAGTGTTGGGCCACTCTAGAGGCTCTTCTGTTTTTCTTTCTTATTGCAGGAAAGTAGCAGGCATCTTGGATATTAGAATTTCTATTATTAGAAATAATAATAGCTCCATCATTTCATTTTACTTACACATTTTATTATATTTGTCCAACTGAGTGCTATTATGTTCCAGAATAATGGGAGATATTCATAACCTTCTCCACTCTCAAAATAAACCAGAGACTTGGAGCTTTCCCTCAGGTACCTACAGTCTCAAATCCAAGTATTATTCCTCCTTGCACCCTCCTCCATTTTTTTTCCCAACCATCCAATTTTAAATATTACTTCATATCCCTGAGGGCTTTGTCCATGGAATCACAGGCAGCATTTAGACAGACTTCGCTTGCAGTTAATGAGTTGAATGTGCCTACCCGTTCTTCATAGTCTGAACAAATGCAAAATAAAGTAGGCCTATTTAAATATACACAATGGCCACCTATAAAGTCAGAAGTTATCATCAACTTGCAGAATTGGATTTGTTCTGTTTCCTTGGTCAAGGTAAAAAAAAAAATAGAGCTTTAACCTCTTGGTAACATTTTTGTACTCTAAAGGAAGATAGAGTTCATTTGATTGCCTATCAGCTTTAATATTTGCTGATGTGGAGACGCTCTTGCCGTTAACTGTAGAGCTGCCTTGACCTACTTTATTTGATTTTCACTTCTTGCATTTTAAAATGCAGGATGAATGACTGTAGATTTTTATCATTTTCCTTAGCATTCTCTATAAGGAAAAGAACACCTTTTTTTTTTTTTTAGAAGGAAAAACAGTAAAAGACTCTTGAGACCAATTTGATAAAAAGCATTATTTTAAGTAAGTTCTAAAAACGCACAGAGACTTTTGCAAGGAGAGACAAGGTATTGTCTTCAAATACAGTAAAAAAGATAAAAACAGTCATATCCCCAATGAACGCTTGGCTTGGAAAGTATTTATAAAGGAATGCCTTTTTTTTTTTTACTTGTCTTTCATAACTTTATCAGATATCAAGGGGCATAAGATACTGGGCGCTATCTTTTGAGTTAATTGGGGAGAGAGCTGTGTTTGTCTGGGGTAAAAGCACACTCTTCTAAGTCAGATTGAGCTGGGGGGGGCATTGATAAGATATTCAACAAGCACAGTTATCTGAGCATATCAACCAAACCCGAGAAGAGAAAAATGGCAGTACCGTTAGCACAGACAGCTGTAGCCAAGATGGAACAGAAAGTGGTTTCTCAGCTTTTAGTATTCTTACCAACAGGCTTCAGGAGAAAGCACAGCGGATACCATGATCGTGAGGAGCCAGAATGAGAGACACAGAGCTAATGGAAGAAACAAAAGTGTCCTGGTCAAGTAGCGAGCATGTTCGCTGCTCAGCATGAATCTGAGAAGGAGGGCTTGATCATGAAGAAAAGAGCTCTGATGTCACAGGGGTCTGAAAGTCAGAGAAAGAGTATTCAAGTATCGGTGTATATTCCTACCACACATGGTAATGTGATTGTTTTCACATAGTTCCTGAAAAAAACATGTAAGAGAGTGTGCAGTCTAAGCCTTCATTCCCAGTAACTAACAGTGCCAAAGTTACTGAGGACTAATCTGTAAATCCATCATTATGAAATCCAGGGTTGCTGTAGAGTGTGATTAATGGAAACATGACAGAGCCTGCTGAAGGGCCCCAACAATACCAGTGGTCCCCTGCCAATTAGGTCAGAGGGAGAACCTTAGCTAGCAATCAGGACCAAAGTGACTCTTCTCCAAGCTAGAATGTTCTTCTTCTATTTCACGCTGACATCAGGATGTCAGGCACATTCCCAGCAAGTAGAATTTTAGCAGGTCTGGTGGGGAAGCTCCACCTACTGTTCCAGTGATTTTGTGTGTTCCTATGAGGCTGGGAAACTGCACAAAGAAAACCTTCTGGAGTAATTCTTAGGCAATCATGGGGGTTATGACTCAAGATGGCTAAGGTCAGGTCAGGTTGAGTCCCTGTAGCCAATTGCATCACATGATAACCTTGTCTTTGTTAACCTCATTTAACTTTAATTACTTCCTAAAAGCCCTATCACCAAACACAATCTCACTGAAGGTTAAGGCTTCAGCAAATGATTTGAGAAAGGACACAGTTCAGTCCATAGCAGAATTCTTTAGTTTTATTGGGCTGAATTTTAAGTTGTAGTTATCAAGAGGGAAGGAAATGAAATGCCCTTTACATGCCCAAATTTTGAGAATTTAAGACTGAATTTCCTCTCTAGTTGCTCTTATCTTCTACTAAAATATCCCCTGGATATTTTTTCACCCAGGCTTTTTGTTATCCAATGGACATTAGACTCTTTTTTTCCCTCTCTTTCTTTAATTAATTACAGTTTATTCACTTTGTATCCCAGTTGTATCCCTCTTCCTCTCCCCTCCCAATCCCATTCTCCTGCCTTCTTCTTCTCCTATGCTCCTCCCCCACTCCACTGATAAAGGAGGTCCTCCTTTTCAATCTGACCCTAGTCTATTAGGTCTCATCAGGACCGGCTGCATTGTCTTCCTCTGTGGCCTGGTAAGGCTGTTCCCCCCTCAGGTGGAGGTGATCAAAGAACCAGTCACTGAGTTCATGTCAGAGATGTTCCCTGTTCCTATTATTGGGGAACCCTCTTGGACACTGAGCTGCCATGGGCTACTTCTGTGCAGGGGTTCTAGATCATCTCCATGCATAGTCCTTGTTTGGAGTAGACATTAGAGTCTTAATTTCTCGGTTCGAAAAGTCATCTACTGGGACTGGAGAGATGGCTCAGTGGTTAAGGGCACTGACTGCTCTTCCAGATGGACCCAGGTTCGAATCCCAGCACCCATATGGCAGCTCCCAACTGTCTGTAGCTACAAGACCTGACACCCTCACACAGACAGACATGCAGGCCAAACACCAGTGCACAGAAAATAAAGGTAAATAAATTTTTAAAATAAAGAAAAAATAAAAGTCATCTACTATTGAAATTGGTGTCCTAATGCAACCTAATAAATATAAAAAGCAAGGGAATTGATATTGTCATGTTTTTATTACCATTCTAGATTTTACTCAGGCTCAGGTCATATCCATGGTGCCAGTCTCTGGATGACAATGTATGGTCAAGCTTCTTACTGCCTGCCATCTCTCTCAATAAGCAGGAGCTTCCTTGAATTAAAACATTTTTTTCCCTGATGCTTTTTTTTTTTTTTTTTTTTGCTATAGTCAGTATTATTTTTTTCTGGATCATCTCCAATCCAAAGCATTCACAGAAGACTGGAAACTAAGCCACTGAGACATTTGCATTTACATGGAATGGTAATGAGGCTCTGAGCAAGTAGGAAGAACAACCACAATGAACCTTTTTTTTTATAATGTCTACACTGAAGGATCACTAGAAGTTGTGGGGTTTATTTTTCATCTCTTTCCAGGACTATGTGGACCTAGAGAGTGAACCAGGGATGGCGCTTCTGCTCTGTGCCTCCAGGCACTTCTTTAGCATGTGGCTTGTTGTTTGACATGTAAGCTGTATGGAGTGAAGTTTTACTATATGTCGGGGACTGTGCCAGGCATCTTCATGGTATCTCATTAATGCCCTCAACAGCCACGCGAACCACATGATATTACTCTTACTTTAGAGTGAAGTCATGGAGCTTGCCTGCTCTTACAAGTTAAAGATGAGTCTTTTTCGGGCTGCCAAACCCCAAAGGCTTTCTGCAACACCTCAACTAATAAAACCAGACTGTACAGGGTATCCTGGAAACCACAGATAAGATATGGCCTACACCATCCTGGAATATTACAATTTCTCACTGGAGTTGCATTTTGTAGGAACTACCATAACAGCTACCCCTGACTAGTGGCAGAAACAACAAAAAAATTTATTTCTATATAGTTCTAATAGGAAATAATGTTCCAGTATAATTATTATTATCATCTTCTTCATCTTGCTCCTTCTCTTCTTTCTCTATCATCCTTCTTCTTATTCTTTAAATATTCACAACCCAGGAGGATTTAGGCACCCCTCAACACCATAGTTGTCTCTTCAAGAACAGGACATATCTGAGATCCTAGAAGACAAGAGGGCTTCTACACGTGAGACTGTGGAGGCACAATTCAGTCCCAAACACTGGGTAACCTGAAATACCCAGGAAGGAGTGTAATACAGAGTAGCCTGGACTCCAGATTCGATTGCTCCAGTGGAATATGTATTCCTTCATCAAGAAGGTAAGTCTTTTTACCTCTCTGCTCTTCAGGCTCTTGCTCTGAAGTGAGGTAGTGATCTCCTCTCAACTGTGTAAGGAAATTCAATGAGTTAATACGTGTCAAATATATATCGGGAATGCAGTGGATACAGTGCATTTTTCATTCTTCTTTGATCGAGTAAAATGCAGAAAATCACTTTTATTGCCTGTTTTTAAGATGTACAATATGACATTTTGCTATGCACAGTGAAAGGATTGCTCCAGTACTATCATTGCAAAAAATTAGTCTTTTGTGGAAAGCATGACTAAAGGCTGTTCTCTTAGCAAGGGTTGAATATATACAGCAACATAAAAAAAAACCATAGTCCTCTGCCATATGTTAGATCACTAGACCTTTTCATCTCGATATAGTTGCATCTTTCTGCCATTTGATCTACACTTATGCTTCCCTTTCCTTGTCATAGCTCTACTGTATTTCTGTGTACTCTACTCTTTTATTTTAAGGATTCTCATATAAATAAGATCTTGAAGTATTTTGATTTCTATGTCTGGCTTATGTCACTTAATATCATGTCCTCTACTTTCACCTACAGTGTCAAAAAAGGCGGAACCTCTTCCTTTTCCGAGATTGAATAATATTCCAATGCATGTCGATGTTCTGTGTTTACATATGCACTTATATCCAAATTTATTTACCTAGCAATTTGTCAACAAATACTTTGCTTGCTTATCTTAGCTATTGGAAAAAAATGCTACAGTTGGCATAAAAGCACAAATATTTAGCCAAGGTACTGATTTTTTTCCCTTTACTTGATACTCATAAAGGAATTGCTAAGAATAGAATAGAGATGCAAGAGTAAATATACAAATATGGCCAAATAATTTTTACAAATAATTACAAAAAGATGTAGAGAATGAATAGTCTCATCAATAATCAATATTGAGAAAACTAGATTTCTTTAGGTCAATGGATGGAATTATAGACTTTTATGACACACACACACAAACTCAACTTAAATTAGATCAAAGATATAAGGCATAAGTCCATAAAACACCTAGAAGAAATCAAAGGATATTTTTCATGAAAGTAGATTTTTGATATTACACAAAAAATTTAGTCAAAAGTAAATAAGTAGGACTCCATCAAACAAACAAACAAACAAACAAACAAACAAAGCTTCTACACAGCAAAGGGAATGACCCACAAAATGTAAAAGCAGCTGCAAATTGACAGAAACCATTCGCTACCCAAACTTCCTTTAAGCCTTAAGCTAAAAGTATTGTGTTAGTCTATAATGAATCACTTGAATCTGGCCAGGGCTGTAAAGAAGAGAGGAATACTTATTTGCAGTGTTGTAGATCCAAGGACAGGGCAGCTGCATTTTCTTGGGTCTGGGGAGAGCCCTCTCAGCTGTACTTTGCCTTGGCAACTGTCAAGGGAAGCTTCATATACCAGAGTAGGCATTCATATGACCAAACAATAGCACAAATACTGGAACCAAATCCAGGCTTTAATAGAAACACTCTTTCAGGAATAACCATAGTCCCATGGGAAACATCTCAATATCTTCTGAAGCAAGCTCCCATTGACCCAAAGACTTCCTATTAAGCTCTACCCCTTACCAACTCTGTCACTGCAGAACCCAAGCTTTCTGAGAGGTGTTGAACACTATCCAAACTGTAGCCTATAGCAAAGAAATTTCTTGAAAGTTTCCTAATCACAAAGATCCATTCTCTTCTACAGAAGGCATAGAGTGGAGACAAAATTCTGTGAAACATTTCCTCCGGCCATGTGTTTGTTCTTCATGCTAGACAGACTTCTTAGATGCCCTCCAGTGAGCACTGTTTGCTGATATTCATTATCTATGAAACTACCAGTGTGTGTGTGTGTGTGTGTGTGTGTGTGTGTGTGTGTGTGTGTAACAGCATCTATTGGCTCACTTATCATGAATAAAATATAGTACAAGTAGTAGGAAGGCATTTCTAAAAATAACTATATAAAATCTCTGACTTCCATCTTCCCAGTTCTCTTTTTCTCTGGCTCTCCATCTGCTTTTTTGGCCTTCTTTCTCTGATAAAAGAAGCAAGTCATCACACTGAAAGGCTCATCTGTGAATGGGTCCATGTTCCATGGTGCCTCAAAAAACTATTAAGTACACGATAAAGACATGAGTCTATCCCCTTGATCTCTTTCAACTGTCTTATTGCTCTAGCAAGGACTTCCAAACTATGTTGAAGAGATATGGAGAGAGTGGGCAGCCTTGTCTTGTCCCTGAATTCAGTGGGATTGCTTTAAGTTTCTCTCCATTCAGTTTGATGTTGGCTATAGGCTTGCTGTATATCGCCTTTACTATGTTTAGATATGTGCCTTGTATCCCTGATCTCTCCAATACTTTAAACATGAATGGATGTTGGATTTTGTCAAATGCTTTTTCAGCATCTAGGGAGATTATCATGTGGTTTTTTTCTTTCAGTTTGTTAATATGGTGGATCACATTGATGGATTTCCATATATTGAACCACCCCTGCATACTTGGGATGAAGCCTACTTGGTCATGGTGGATGATATCTTTGATGCGTTCTTGTATTCGGTTTGCGAGTATTTTGTTGAGTATTTTGCATCAATGTTCATAAGGAAGATTGGCCTGAAGTTCTCTTTTTTTGTTGGGTTTTTGTGAGGTTTAGGTACCAAGGTGACTGTGGCTTCATAGAATGAGTTTGGTAATGTTCCTTCTGTTTCTATTTTGTGGAATAGTTTGAAGAGAATTGGAGTTAGCTCTTTTTTTGAATGTCTGGTAGAATTCTGCACTGAAACCATTCAGGTCCTGGGCTTTTTTTGGATGGGAAACTTTCGATGACTGCTTCTATTTCCTTGGGGGATATAGGACTATTTAATTGATTTACCTGGTCCTGATTTAGCTTTGGTAAGTCAAATCAATCAAGAAAATTGTCCATTTCATTTAGAGTTTCAAATTTTGTGGCATATAGACTTTTGAAGTAAGTCCTAATGATTGTTTGGATTTCCTCAGTGTCTGTAGTTATGTCCCCCTTTTCATTTTGATTTTGTTGATTTGGATGGTGTTTCTCTGCCTTTTAGTTAGCTTGGCTAAGGGTTTGTTGATCTTGTTGA
>NW_026596091.1:8887668-8888435 GCF_907164565.1 Psammomys obesus | reverse complement strand
TATATTGAACCACCCCTGCATACCTGGGATGAAGCCTACTTGGTCATGGTGGATGATATCTTTGATGCGTTCTTGTATTCGGTTTGCGAATATTTTGTTGAGTATTTTTGCATCAATGTTCATAAGGAAGATTGGCCTGAAGTTCTCTTTTTTTGTTGGGTCTTTGTGAGGTTTAGGTACCAAGGTGACTGTGGCTTCATAGAATGAGTTTGGTAATGTTCCTTCTGTTTCTATTTTGTGGAATAGTTTGAAGAGAATTGGAGTTAGCTCTTTTTTTGAATGTCTGGTAGAATTCTGCACTGAAACCATTTAGGTCCTGGGCTTTTTTTGGATGGGAAACTTTTGATGACTGCTTCTATTTCCTTGGAGAATATAGGACTATTTAATTGATTTACCTGGTCCTGATTTAGCTTTGGTAAGTCAAATCGATCAAGAAAATTGTCCATTTCATTTAGGTTTTCAAATTTTGTTGAGTATAGACTTTTGAAGTAAGTCCTAATGATTGTTTGGATTTCCTCAGTGTCTGTAGTTATGTCCCCCTTTTCATTTCTGATTTTGTTGATTTGGATGGTGTTTCTCTGCCTTTTAGTTAGCTTGGCTAAGGGTTTGTCGATCTTGTTGATTTTCTCAAAGAACCAGCTCTTGGTTTCATTGATTCTTTGAATTGTTTTATTTGTTTTTAGTTGATTGATTTCAGCTCTGAGTTTGATTATTTCTAGCCATCTACTCCTTTTTGGTGTGTCTGCTTCTTCTTTTTCTAGGGTTTT
>NW_026596091.1:8768234-8884668 GCF_907164565.1 Psammomys obesus | reverse complement strand
CCTGCAGACTATCAAAGCAGATGCTGAGCCTGATGGCCAACTGTTGGACAGAGTGAATGGAATTTTATGTAAGAACTGGGAAATATTAAGAGCTGGAGAGGACAGGAACTCCACAAGGAGAGCAACAGAACAAAAAAATTTGAACACAGGGAACTTCCCAGAGACTCATACTCCAACCACGGACTATTCATGGAGATAACCTAGAACCCCTGCACAGATGTAGCCCATGGCAGGTCAGTGTCCAAGTGGGTTACCTAGTAATGGGAAGAGGGACTGCCTCTTACATAATCTGAAAATGATATACATGCAAAGCACTCACTACACCCACAAGAATAAGGCAGAAACCTGTTAGAAGGTGAAAAGTTTCAAATAACAAAAGCCTAGAGAAGGAAGGGAAAGGAAAGGATAAGAGAAGGAGATAGGAAGGGGAGGAGAGGGAAAGAGAGAGAGAGAGAGAGAGGGAGAGAGAGAGAGAGAGCATGTAAAGCTTCTGGAGAGGCCACTAATCTGCTGGAAGCTAGAGAATAAATTCCAGGTGAGGGAAATCTGGTGAGATTAAAAACCTGAGGTGATCTAGGTCCAGCCTGTAAGGGTGGTACTGGTAGAAGAGGGGGAGGTTGGAATCAGGCTGTGAAGTGATTAAAGAAAGAAAAGAAAACAGAAAAATATAAAGAAAACCTATATATATGTGCGTGTGTGTGTGTGTGTATGTATATATACACCTCATATATATATGAGGTGAATCCAGGTCTCACAGGGTCTTGTAAGCCATGAGCACAATTTGGAATTCCCCTGAGAGCAGTGGGAAGTCCTTGAAAGGTTTCATGCAAGAAAGAGTAATATGATAGACACCAGATCTGAAGTAGCAACTGTCCTTTACAAAATCCTGGCATTTATTATGCTACCAAAGAAGTTGACCCAATGACAGCTCACAACAGTTCTGGCCTGGCTGCCTTCCTTAGCAGAACAATTTATGGACAAGTGGATTGGGCATTTGTGTGTTTGGTAGGACTAGGAATATGAAGTGAGCTTATACAATAACCTACTTTTTTTTTCTATTCTCTGCAACAAAACTGAAAGCCTGCTTTTTATTCCTTCACGTTTTCATTTATCCATTCATCAAGCATGTACCAAGCACTTGCTATGGAAATAGGACTGAGCTGTTCAGGAAAGCAAAGCAGATAAGGACTGATGCTTGCTTTCAAAAGCCAAAGGTCTCATAGGGAAGATAAGATGAGCTTAATAGTATCATGTGTGGGAAGGGAATAGCACTATAGAAACTTAGAAGAAGCAGCTAGCCTTTTGGACTGGTGAAACCAGGGAAGCCTTTGTAGAGAAAAGGCCATGTTGGACGTGTCTTTAAAGATAAATATGATTTTCTCAACCCTAAGCGATATCTTCAACAGAAGTCTTTCACCTTTTTTTTTTTTTGAAAGAAACTTAACTCACATGTGTTTAAACAAGAGGGAATTTATTGGACGAAATGTTTTGGCTCACAGGCTGTGAAACACAGAGGTCTAGTTTATTCTAAGACTAAATGCATCCAAGAACTGAACGTTGGGATGCATTAGGGTGCTGTCTTTTCCACCACTAGAAGGTGTTTTTCTCTGCTGGTCAAAGTGGCATACTAGGCAAATGCAGGCTATCAGTGTCCCAGGATTGCTGTAACATACCCCTGCAAACAAGGGTAGCTTAAAATAATATTAATATCAGAGCTCATAATTCAGGAAACCAGAAATCTAAAATCAAAGAGTCAAACCATGTTGTTGTTGTTTTCCCCATTCCCTCCGAGGAAGAACCAACTGTGCATCTCTCTTCTCAACTACAGCTGGAAACATCTGGCATTCTTTAGCATTTAGCTGCGTTCACCTCTGTCTCTAAATTCCCGTCAGCCTTATCAGTGTTTCCTCTCTCTGTGTCTTTGCCTACGTGACTCGTTTTTCTTATAATATGGATGCTAACCATGAGACAAGTGATTCAACTTAAATCTAAGATGATCTTTATTGAAATCCCAACTCACCTATATCTATAAGAATTTTGACACAGCATCCTACATTATCATCAGGTTCCAGGTCAACATACATTTTGAAAGTATACTCTTCAACAAGGCCACACTTTATCCACTGTCTCTACACAATATCTCATTCTAATCAGCCCAGTGTCAGTCGTGTGCCAGTTCTGACTGTGGAAGATCTGTGTAGGGCCAGCTTCATGCCCATTATCCATGAAACCAGAAAAATGACAATAGCGTAGATCCCCGGTCTCCCAAGGGCTAGCATTTACAGGTGTAAACCACCAGAAGGAACAATACTACCATTAACAAGCCATTTAATTCGGTTTACAGGATGTATGTCTTTTTCTGTCTTTTCTACTTCTTTGCCATTTGTTCGGCTGTTATTTCATGAAATCAGAGTCACAGTAGCAAGTAATTTCATTTTATTCCATTTAGCTTTTGGCCAGTCTTCTTGGCAACTAAACGTATTGGCAGCCCCCTGTTCATTTTCTATGTTTTTGGAGAGGAAAGGGATTTTACTGATTCATGACATCCAATGTTCTGGGATACCTACTGGCAAACGTTCTTTTTACTTTTTAGTTCTTTTGGTCAGTGTTAGGTACTGAACTGAGGACTGTATGCACACTAGGCAAACACTATACCCCTGAGTGACATCTTATGCCCACCAATGTCAACCACTAATATTTCATTTCATTAGCTGACCCTGTAACTGAGGAGCCTCCGTGGAAAATCATAAGGGACTTCACTGAACACTGACATTCATAAAGGAAAGCAGTCTTGGTTTTTAATTGACTTTTTCTGGGTTTGACCTGTTTTAAGAAAACCCTGTTGGACTGAGGAAGAGATGAAGTGGTTAGTTAAAGAGCAAGTGAAGTAAATGGAGCTTGCAGTTCCTCCTTAACACCTGTGGATATGGAGGCCTTCCCACCATTATCCCAAGTGTTCAAAAACACAAGACCCACTTGTTAGTCAAAGCAATTGATCTCCTTGAAAGCCTCTAATTCATCTGAAAAGCTTTAATGTTCTTTCAGACAGGAAAATCAGCTGGCCATTCTTCAAAGTAATTGACCTGTGGATTTGAGCTTGATTTGCTTACCCACAACAATTATTACACTGAGTTAGCAATAAGTGTGCTCCAGCCAAACTCAGTTGGTGACATCTAAGCTGAACATCACATATTCGGCTCCGGGGAAACATAACCCATCCAAGCCACTCCTGGGGACACTATTTAGAAGTAGGCACAAGAAACCTTCTGTTCCCTCACCAGTATTCAGGTGGTCTATTTTTAGCTGGTATAATGAAACCACTTTCTCCACACAGCCCACCTCTCCATCATTTTTTCAGTTCCCAGACAATAAGATGGATCAGCCATATTGGAAATCTGGCAAACTAAAAAGATGAGGGCAGAGTAGATCATTGCACTTGCCCTCCACACCTAGGGCAAAACTGATAATAAGTATCCTTGCCAACTTCTCATTTCCAGACTGTTTGAACTTTGATCATCCAAGGCACTTATTCACAGAGCTCTTGGTTGAGATGATAATTTTGGTAGTAGCTGCTCTGAAAATTATTCTTGTCTTAAAATTTAGGGGCAGAGTAATCAAACTAGTAATCAAACTAGACTTAAAGGAAAGAGGTTTTAGAAACTCAGAAATTTATGTGTTAGATTCATGGATCTTGGGGATCTTTGAAGGGTCTTGTTGGTTTCAAAACACTTGAACAAATTTGAGGCTTCTATTTCCAAAATGAACTCCAACTATATGACAAGAGCTTGCTCTAGGCTCAATATGTTAAAGAAGAGAAATAACTATAACATGGATGATTTCTCCCAGGAGGCAAGGTCACCAGGGAAAGAAAGGAGAAACAGATTCAAAAAATGTAGCCCCCCAAGTTGGCTGTGTACCCTGGAACTTAAAAGAGCCTCCATAGGAAAGGGAGGACAAAAAAAACTATCCAATAGCCATGTTGATTCTTTCACCAGTGACAAAATCTGAACCTATTCATATGAATAATTACCCTTGCTTATTGGTTATTAATTATCCATTTAGGATAGATTTAAGGGTTACTCTTAGGACCATCATTGGGTTGAAGCTACAGAAAGGCAAAAAAAACTTTTGTCCTTCCTAAAATTGTTGATTATTTAAGACAAAGATATTTTTACTACAGTTTTATCAAGTACAAAAAAATGAAAACAACTGAGATGTGATGGTAAACAACAATTAAGTAGGTTATGACACATTTATAATATGAACACCATGAAGTATTGTAATATGGTACATGAGTGGATAAATAGGTAGATAGATAGATAGATAGATAGATAGATAGATAGATAGATAGATAGATAACAAACACATGCATTAACTCCCTTATCAGGGAGGAATGTAGGTGAAGAAAAAAAGCAGTTATGCTTTCAATAAACCTTTAAGAAACATACGAGATAGTATAAAAGCTTTTCAGCCTCCTGGCATTTTGTTGGAGGGCTCATTCTTTCACGATGAAAACAACGACATCTACAGAAACTGCATACTTACTATGTGCCATGTGCTATGCTAAAATGGCTTTTGCTATATCGCCTTGTCTCTAAGCCTGCAAGACAGGAAATTAGGTTATTCTGGATTTACAGATGAGGAAGTCATAATAGTTAAGTACTTTGCATAGGGCTATATAGCTGGCAAATAAGAGCATAATAGTCACATTTTATGAGTTGAAATTAGACTTTTTGTAAATAACCAATATTTTGTGTGGGAGTTACTGTAGCTGTCAGAACCAGGGCTCAGGCACCAAAATGTGTGAGTGACTTTGGCTGGTTCCTTGACTCCAGCCTGGACACAGAAAAGATTTCAAATTAGAGTTAATCACCCAGAAATGTCATAGAGGAAGCTGAGCATCAGGTAAACTGTGATAAGTCAGACTCCAAGAGGTGAACTCCAGAATTTAGATATACATATAAGTATTAACAAGTTGGGGATAGAGGGCCAGAAGGGATGCTAAAGTGTCTTTGACATAAACAAATGTAGAAATGTTGGCAAATCAGTAAGTGGGAACTAAGTGATACTGTGTGTAGGTGAATGGTAATTAAATTAACATGGTAATGACACACAAGTGTCTATTTTTCAAGTTTTTATTTGGTTGAAAACAAAAGCAGCAGAACATAAATCATCTAGATAAAGAAGGAAATATATTGCCTAATGAGAGAACAGTGTCCATGGATATGCTAGCTTCAGGCATGCTTGGTTCTAGCTGATCATGAATCTGTCTTATTATCTTTGGGATAGCTTTTCTTCGTTCAGTTCATTCTCAATTAATATTTCTTTATATAATGGTTTCTGGGAGTTTAGGAAATATAAAAGAAAGAAAGCTTTTAGTATTCAATAGTTCATTAATTACTTCAGGGAGTGTTGCATTAATTCCTTTTGTACCAGCATAGGAAATAGGAAATATAACATGGAAAAGAATACTTTAGTTTGTTTCTTTATGGAGGTTACATATAGGAGAGGAAGGAAAGTCATAAAATAACAGCAATACAAGCACAGTATTAAGTAGTGATAACGACTAAGAAGACATGGTAAGTTGAGATAAGGAAAGCTAAAGTTTAGATAAAGTTATTATTATCATGGTCATTTCATGAATAAAACAATTGGATCAAGTGAACATACATACAAAACGTTGCAAGAAGATAAGAAAGCAAACATAAATACAGGCTCAGTTTTATCAGAGAACATGTGTTAAATGTGTACTGTGAGTTTTCTTCTTTGGAGTGTCCAAATGTCAGTTTACCCCAAACAAGACACCAATGATAGGTCAAACAATGGTCACATCTACACCTAGCTTAGTGAACCACTGAGTTTTTAAAAGTATGGAAAATGGGTTACCTATAGAAGCATGGATGATGTGAAAACAGCTCTGTCACTGAAAAGCCCACTCCTGCCTGGCTTGTGACTCACAAAAGCTATATCCCTGAAGCTAACCTATAATTTGCAGTCAGAGCTAGTTGGACAGTCTCTCCTTCAAAGCAACCCTTGCTGTCATATAACCTTGGGGAAGATCCTTGAGGATCCTGTAAGTAAGTTGTGAGAACTTCCTAAGACTTATAAGTTTCATGTATTTCTTATTGAAAAGATGTTTAATTCTGAGGACATAGCTACACAATACATACAGTCCTGCATGAATTAAGAGAACTTGGATTTGTCCTCAAGGAATTATTAGATACAATAGGAGAAATGGGGAGGTGTGTATAATGTAAATAATCTAGATTGACTAATTGTCATGTACCTGTTAGTGAACTTTAGTAACAAGCACAGTTACTACTGGAATCCTAGGCCAGACATGAAACTTTAGGGCTCCAGAAAACCAACATGCCCATTCACTCTAATAGAACAAGTAAGAGATAATTAGTGATTAACTCGGGAATGGAATTTATCCATTGTGGCCCTACTGAGAAGGAATAGGACAATCAGTCCCTCGAGGACATTCTGAGATGAGTACTTTGGCGTTACAAAAGGGTAGCCCAGGGCACACAGCCTGTCAGTCAGTCTTGGTCAGGACAAAGACTGGTTGATCATTATCCCAGAACCGGTTATGCAGAGTCTTACTGTGATAAGAAAGCTCTTGGTACCTGATGAGATGTTCCAGCCCTTGTCATAAAACGTTCATCTAACTCTTGTTTGTGGAATCCAACCAAAGTGATCTCAGGAGAAAAAGAACCAATTAGAGAGGGAAGATGGACGCAATCTGTGTCCTTTTTCCAGCAATGACTGGAGACTCCCTACTTACTGTTCCAGTGGTCTGGAGAAGGACACTATAAAAGCTTGCAGTTGACAATCTGTTGACAATGTGTAATGCCTGTAAATTAGCTCTCAAAGGACAACCTGTGAATACTTATCTCCAGATGGTGGTAGTGTATTGGAAGGTACTGGAACCTTTAGGAGGTGGAACTTAGCTGGAGAGGGTGGGACCTACTTAGCGGATGTGGGTCACTAGGGTTGAAATTTTATATATATCAAATAAATATATGTATATGTAACATTTGCATTGTATATCTAATATATATTAAAAGTCATATATTATATATAATACAACACATATACATGCACATATATATGCTGTGTATATATGTAAACCACACTTCAGGCTAGGCTGTCTGTTTCCTCATTGCCAAGGGTTGCAATGTGACTAGTCACTTTGTGCTCTCCTGATACTGCAAGCCACTCCTGTTCCCATTCCTTTTCTGCCACAATGGGGCATACCCTGAACTGTGAGCCAAGATAAACCTCTCCCCCCTTTTACTGCTTCATATCAGGTATTTTGTTATGGACAGACAGACAGATAGACACACACACACACGCTCACAAAGGCAACTAATCCAATGTACTTTTGAATGTTGAAAAGATCTTAGTTACCTTTATGTTAGTGCCTTGAACGAAGACAGCTCAAGGCAGCAGAAATAGATGTCAAATGAAGATAGACTTGCTAGGCTTTTAACTGTTTATAGTTCCTTGTTGACAGCTGCTAACCCAAGAGAAGAGCCAGTAAGCAAAGACACTGACTGAGTCCCTTTTACAAAGTGGGCATATAAAGACAGGCATGCTGAGAATGCTTTGGTTGAAAATGAAAGCTTAAGTCCATCCTTTTAAAGACAGTCTTCTGATCATCATAGGAAGTAAACAAAATTATGGTTTTGATTTCCACACCTCAGTCTTTCCTGAAAACCTTGCTGAGAAGAGCAAGGCGCAGAGAACTGTATATGTGTTCCATGGGCTATAGCTCTAATGTGATGAATTAGAAATCCACCAAGAATAAATAGACAAATATGATTTGCACCACAAAGATCAATCTTGAATTCAAATGTGGTTGTTTTGTGGAAATAAGGGACATTTGCCAAGAGTCTTCATGCTCTTGTGCTCTTATGCTATTTCTGTCTCTTTCCTTTCTCTCTCATGCACTAAAAAAATGATTTATCTTTTAACTTAGCTTTAATTCACAATTTCACAATTAATTAAACATCATCCTAATCATTATCCCCACAAAGCATTTAAAGTGATGTGGGGAGAATTATGGGGAAATGAATAATGCTTTGAAGGTCCATTTCAAATTAGTTATTTCATTAATGAATATTCCACAAGGGCATTTGGGTGATGACCTTAGTTGATGGCTTAAAGAAAGACATGTCTGTTTAGATAATGAGAAGACAAAGTGAGTTTGAGTTATCTCTTGCAGTATGTTATGTAGCATTACAAGGATTAATCCATATAAAATGTATTACCTTTCCTGTGGCTTGTTGGAGATAACAGAACGGGAAGATCGATAAATAAAGTTTGGCATTTCAAAGATGCTGCTGGAGGATAAGCAGTGTCATGAGCACCCCTTCCTGCCTGCCCTGAGCTCCAACCACCCACCAGAGGCTTAGGGAGGAGAGGGTGCCTTGTTCCAGATAAGGCTTGCAGCAGGGTGTGTTGTTTGCCTCATAAACTCTCCATAATCCCTCCTAACACCCAGCCTTTCGATTTCATAGATGAAGAAGAAAATTGGGCTGTCACCAGCTTTCTGGCTATGAAAAATATAAAGAAAAGAAAGTGAAAGAAAGAAACACTTTATGTTGTTTTTTAGAATCTGTTTGCCAGCATATTGGTGATCAAAAAGTAGGTATTATGAAATTGAATCAAATATACATCAAAAGACTCTGCTGAGTATGATAGAAATAGTGAGAAGAGGAAAAAGGGAACAGGGAAAAAAGAGGGGAAGGAGGGGGAAGGAAGGAAAGAAGAGGAGGAGGGCAGAAGGAGAGGAAGAGACACAGACATCAGTGGTCCGTCTCCAGTCAAAAACCACACAACACCATCACCATCGTAATCCCAGACAGGTGAGTTAGTTATCACTCTTACTTATATCAGCTATTTAAAAAAGTCACAACTGTATCAAATATGGGGATTTCCAGGGTCCTCAAATTACTGGAGCTGTTTGAACATGAAGCAAATGCTAGAAAAAGCTTTGCTTTTGATGGTATGCAAATCACAACTTATTTCCCTCCTGAGTTGCTCTGCCTTCCCCAACTCCCATTCCACCCAACTCCATCCTCCGCCCCTCCCTGATTCCCTTAAACTACGGATTTAACTCTCAAAAAGTGGTTTATGTTATGTTCATTCCAGTGACTGCTTGTGCTAAATTAGTTCTCAGTAGCAGGTTGAGAACATGAACACCTATGGGGCCTCAGGGACCCATCAGAAGCCCAGCACTGAGTGTAAGACAGAACCTCTTGCTGCTTTCCACAGGGAGAGGCTGGGAGCATGCAGCCCTTAGTCTCCACTCCCTTCTCATTGTATAAAGGATGAGTAAACATTTTCTAAATGCTATCTACTAAGTAGCCTTAAATGAATGTGGTTTGTAAGGAAGAAACACCAAAGCGTTCCTTAGAAACAGGAAACTATGGCAGGGTTCAACTTCAAGGCTCTGCTTAGGGTAATAGAAATTATTAGACTAAGCTAAGTGGGGTAGGTAGCCCAGGCCTGTGTTATCATCTTTAAGAGGCTGAGGGCAGCCTGGACTACACAGCAAAACCCAACCTCAAGAGGGCAGAGGCATAAGGCTTGTCTTCAGCTGTGGTTTTAAAATGATAACTGTACATTTTAGGACAAGCCGTTCAATTTCTCTTATCTAAAAATGGAGGAGCATTTATTGGTTCCTTTGCTTTAACCTTTTAAAAACTTTTAAATTCTATTTATTTTAAGCTTCTTTTGTCCAATGGGAATGTAGTTCAGTTGGTAGAGTGTTTGCCTAGCACATGCAAAGCCCTTCGTTTAATTTTAGCACCATATAAAGTGGATGTGGTGAAACATGTCTGCAATCTCAGGACTGGGAAGATGGAGGTGGGAGCTTCAGGAGTTCAGTGTCATCCTCAACTACATAGCAAGATCAAGGCCAGTCAGGGCTACCAGAGCCTCTGCCTCAAAACAAACAAAAAAGATGGGGGGGGGCAGTGAAGTCTATAGAGACAGTTCAGTGGTCAAAGCCACACACTGTTTTTTGTTTTGTTTTGTTTTTTCTAAAGGACCAGAGTTCATTTCCTAGTACCACTGAGAAGCTCACAACTGCCTCTATCTATAGATTCAGGATCTGACACCCTCCTCTAGCCTCCTCAGACATTACACTCACACACCCATACACATACACAGTCACACACACACACATACACACACTCACACACATACTCAGACACACACACACACTCAGACAATTCAATCACATACACACATAATTTTTTTAATATTTTATTATTATTATTAATTACACTTTATTCATTTTGTACTCCCCCATAAGCCCCTCCCTCCTCCCCTCCCGATCCCACCCTTCTTCCCCTTTCTGCATGCATGCCCCTCCCCAAGTCCACTGATAGGGGAGATCTTCCTCTCCTTCTTTCTGATCTTAGACTATCAGTTCTCATCAGAAGTGGCTGCATTGTCATCTTCTGTGGCCTGGTAAGGCTGCTCCCCCCTCAGGGGGAGGTGATCAAAGAGCAGGCCAATCAGATTATGTCAGAGGCAGTCCCTCTTCCCATTACTATGTAACCCACTTGGAAACTGAACTGCCATGGGCTACATCTGTGCAGGGGTTCTAGGTTATCTCCATGAATAGTCCTTGGTTGGAGTATGAGTCTCTGGAAGTTCCCTGTGTTCAAATTTTCTTGTTCTGTTGCTCTCCTTGTGGAGTTCCTGTCCTCTCCAGCTCTTGCTATTTCCCACTTCTTACATAAAATTCCATTCACTCTGCCCAACAGTTGGCCATCAGGCTCAGCATCTGCTTTGGTATATACTCACTCATATAAACATACAACATAGGATAAACCCACTAAAATTGGTACATCTAAACAAACTAAGCATAAGAGAGGACCCTAACTAAAATGCTCAATCCCCATCCTGAAAGGCAAAGAGGATGGACATCAGAAGAAGAAGAAAACAGGAAACAACCTAGGAACCTGCTACAGAGGGCCTCTGAAAGCCAGAAGAAGAAAACAGGAAACAACCTAGGAACCTGCCACAGAGGGCCTCTGAAAGCCTCTGCCTTGCAGACTATCAAAGCAGATACACACATAATTTTTAAACTGTCTTAACAGAAATAATAAATGTATGTTTGGGTTATCTATTTGTATGAATGGAACAACAATAATTATGACACTGCAGTTGTTTTGTTGTCATGTAACTACTTAGGAAAACAATTTCTAGCATTCTTAGTAGTTGTTCCTTCATAACTTTAATTTTCAAATGTATCTAAGCATAAATCAGCCAACAGACATTTACTGATTTCACCTTGAATCAATCTCTACATACTTCAAAACTGCTCAAGACCCACACTTTCTGCAGCATTTACTATGCACCCTAAAAAAAAAGATCCCTTGGAGTTTAAAATATTTTTGCTCATATTTCCATGGTTATTAGCACATGGAGGTTCTTGTCAAAAGTGTCCTTACAAAGTTCCATCTTGTGATGAGAATTTCTCAGGCATCCATTCTCCAAGAGCATTTAAAAGTCTAACAGCAAGATCAACTCTCTTCCTCTTCCCACAAGGAGAGACATGTTTAGCCCTGGAGTTCAAACTTGGTACTAGGGAATTTGGGGCCAGCTATTTGTCTGTGGGCCTTGATTTTCCTCAAAACACCATTTGTGCATGTGTGTTCATGTGTGTGTGTGTGTACTTCTTGTGTTTATACAGGTACATCTGTGTATTCGTGCACGCATGTATATGTGCGTGTGGTCAACCTCAGTTTTATTCCTCAGGAGTAGCCGACCTTGCTTTTTGAGACATGGCTTCTCAGTAGCTCTGCACCCAGCAGACATACATGCCTTCTGCTCCTCAGCAGTAGGGTTGCGAGCATACACCGCCACATCTGGCTTTTTACATGGGTTCCCGAGCTCTCACTCCACACCTTCATCTCCCGCACTCCTACAATTACTCTTAAGTTTGGACTTTGGGCTCCAGTCTAGTAATTGATTTTATACTTTTGTCCCAGAATTACACACTCTTCATCTTTGTACCTTCTCTGAGTTCCCACTACTGAGAGCATGACATCTTGCTTCTTCAACTGATTCGTACAAATGGCAACTTGATGTTACCTGGCATTGCTTGCCCAGCTTTGCCAAAAGTTTTTAGATCTTGTTCTGGCTTGGATTGTATCTCCTTGGGAGTGTTTCCAAGACTACCTGGCAATTAGTAGGACTCCAGCTGGCTTTACCCTTCCAACTTTAGCTGTTTCTTGAACTGAATTTCTTTTTATCATTGTTTCTTTCTTTTGAGGTTCTGAAACTGGAATACAGCATAATGGTTTCATTATGCTTTTTCATACACACTTTGCTGAATTTGTGTCTTCACTTTAGTCCAATTCAGAACTGATACTGCCTTTTCTGTCCTAGCCAATTCTATCCTTATAAACAAGCATATCATTTCAGTGAATTACGACACTGTCTTTCATCAGCTACAGGGAGTGGTTTTTCCTATTAGAAATGGATGTGTATGCAAATCATGTGGCTATGGATTGTTGATAACCACCACTATCTTCCAGGACGCCCAGGAGCTTAGCTTTAACAATGCAAATCTGGACTGTGGCAATCCCAGACCAGACTTCTATAAATGCATTGCTGGGTTGCCAAATAAAGCCTCCCGGTCAGTGGTGTTTCCTTCTCTTGACTGAAGGACTGCTCTATCTATAAGCTCATCATTATAAACACCTGTTTTTTTGTGTGCGTTAGAGCCACCTCTTCCTGGCTCCATTTAAAGCCAGCTGTAGTCAGCTTATCCACATACAAATAAGACCAAGAGAATGAATGGAATAAAAGATCAGCACAGGGCAGCTCTGCTTTTCAATTGCTCAGAAATCCCAAAGCTACCCATGTCTTTTCATTCTCCCACTTATCCTATTCTTTGCCGTCTTTTCCCTTTCATAGCTGGCATTACCTTCTCATTAGTACCTCAGTAGGACTCAGCCTTTACAGAGAAAGGATGCTGAAGCTATCGTTGTAGAAACCTGTACCCCTGCTTGCATTTTCATGGCTGAAACCTGGAGTTGTATTTGCCACCCTTTGTCACCTAGGCTTTCATGAAAGAAATGGCATTTGAGAAGCAAATGCAATAAGGAATCTAAAAAGACCAGAAAGTATACTTGAGGATTCCATCTCCAGCAGAGCAGAGAGGTTTGAGAGAAGAGTTGCAATCTTTATTCAGAAATGGATCCGATTCAGAAGGCTTTTAGTGCAGTGAAATCACACACTTGATAATCATCGGACATGATTTTGTACGGTGAACTGCCACTGTGGAGCCCCATTTGAAGACTCTAAACTTATTTTCCCCACTCAGTAAAAGTTCAGAATCAGCGCTATTGTGAGTATAGGCTGTCCTTAAAATCAGTAGGTTCCCCACATCCCTTTCCTAAAGCAAAAAGCATTTTCTACATACACATAGAAGACACCTCAAGAATTCTTAGGATTAGAGCATATGGCAGAAGTTAAATTCAGCTTGCGGAATAGTACCTCCCAAGAGGAAACAAATGAGGGGAGTCTTGTTGTCTGGTCTCTCTGAGGAAAATTTACATCTGAGAGGCTCGCCCTGTGAGTGATTACTGGCAGAAATCTGAACTTGTCTTATTTCAGATCCATTTTCTTGAACTATCTAGAGTCTGGTTCTCCCTGGATTTGGATGTAAAGAGGAAGAGACAGTCACTAGCATCCCCTGGGCTCTTGATTGTGAGTGTTGTGTTTTCAGAGATGCTACTGGTCTATTCATAGCAATTCTATTTCTGCCTAGACAGACTCTCAGGGTTGGAGGTCACATATGAAAGTGGAAATGGTGGGGTGATAAGCCTTCATTAATCCCTTTTGGAAAAACCATGACCCTCTCAGAAGAGAAAGTATATATAGCTAACCTCACTGCTCTTGAAGCAGTTTCCCTACCTGTGAAAGAACAGCTTTAGGCACATTATATTGGAAATTATTTAAAAAAAAAACTTCCTAATTACCTAAAAACACAGCTGACTATCTCTGGAAACAGAATCAGTGCAAAAGGCTCTCTGTACCTGTCTCTCCTTTGTCCCAGTATGACCCTTACTCTGTCTGTATCCTCATGGTTTTATTTTTGGTTGTGAGCCTAGCTTTTAAAGGCTGAGCCATTTCTCCAGCCCTCCCCATGGTTTTAAACCAGGGCATTGTGCTCAATTTTGAGTGTTTCCAGTGTCATACCTTGATCCCACGAGCCTTGGCCAGGAGTGATTATTCTGTGCCTATCTTACTTAGCATGAGAATGAGCAAATAATAAGCATTCAGTATATTTTTATGAACGAATAAGCCAACTAATCTTTAAATAAATAAAAAATATCTCACTGTAAAATTTCATTACTCAAAATATCAAAGAAATAGTCGTATTAGAGACATCAAACTAAGCCAGGCACAAATGTTCACAAATGCAACCCTTTGACTGATATTATGCACAGTGCTATAGGAAGAAACAGAATGAGAAGTGGCTGCAGGGAGCAGAGATCTGAGCTGTAGTTACATTCTTAATCTTCCTAGCATGCTGGTTGCATGATTTATCTTCTTAGAAGTAACCTGTCTTGAGATGCTCAAGAGATGTCTGTAAGGACATAAGGACACAGAATTTTGTTAGGGTAGAACATGGCTTTGCACAGCTAAACTATAAAACACCTTCCATGGAAATGGCCCTGATAAAGACTCCCCTTGTTTACCAACTTTGATAAACTCCTTTGGCACTATTTCGTAATAGGCTAGACCTGGGCCTCCTTTAGCAAAAGTTCCTGCTTATCTATTTTAAGGAGAATCTCTTCTTCTTTCAGACATTATCAAGCTCCTCACCCTTTACCCTTTAAATCTAAGCCTTTGGCCTGCCTTTAGCAAGAACCTTGTTAGGCCAGCTTAGCTATATTCATGCTATCCCTGAAACCTCCTCTTAGTATTTTCATCTGTTTGACCCCTCACTCTTGCTATAAATCCACAGATGCCATCACTGTGTTTGGAGCTGAGTTTAATCTCTTTTACTTATTGTAATAGTCCCAGTTCATACTATAATAGTCTTAAGTGAAACAGTCCTTTCCACTTAAAAAATGTTGGATTTTTCATTTCCCACTAGCCATTCTGTCCCCAGTTTGTGTGTGTGTGTGTGTTTATCTTTCTGAAAACAAGAGACTGTTAATTCCTGTAGTAACTTGCATAATAAAAAAACCAATGTGATATTTTGTGCCTGTTATCCATTCAAGCCAATCTTTGTTTTCTTTGCAGTTACTGTTTGCTTGATATTTTGAATTTAGAGATTTTCAGTGATAGATCATTCGACTCATTCATTCAGAAAAATTCATTTCTTCACTCCTCCTAAATTCACCCAATGCCCACATTTTCATATCAGTACACTAAGGACTAGGCATACAAGAATTCTTCAAATCTATCCATGCCTCTTGTTTGCTCTCATTTTTAATTAATTTCCATTTTTTTAAAATAAATAGTACATTATGTCAGCAAAATTGGAATGCCTTCAGGCATAGCCTATCCTCTACATCTTCTAAATCCCATATTAGAGTCTTACAGACTTTTATCCAAACACAAACATATGAGAGCAATTCAGAAGATTCTCTTCCTTAGAGTTTGCCATTGTATAGCTATAGCTATACAATGTCATAGCTATACAATGTATAGCTATAGCTCCTATACATTTCCATTGAAGATTTTAGTTTAATCCTGCTATCAAATGGGTCAAACTTTGACTACAGACTCTAGAATACTCCATAAACATTTGTTGAATAATGATCCTCCATATGGACTACTGGTCTATCCATGAAGAGCTGTTAGTCCTGTGGAACTTTGTCTATCTACATAGATGTCAATGAGAACTGCACATTTGATCTATTCCTGGCTAATGCACAAACATCTATCTGCATGTGTGCTTTTCCATAGTATGAGGTTTCTCTTGCCATATATGTCTTTAATATCTCCCATTTGAACAAATGCTTCTTGAAAGCTTGTGTTCCTATCTCAAACTGACAATGTGCCAGACTTTAGACTAAGTGGAAATGTGATAATACAAACTAGTATTTGCAATCCTTTACTAAGAAGCACATGCTTTACTAACAACTGCTGTGAATTAACTCAATTAATTATACAGATTGGCTCATAATGTGTGTCTTACTCAACATTTTCTTGTTGAGGAAACTGAGGCACAGCATGGGGAAACTGAGTAACTTGCCTAAAGTATCCCAAGCAATAAATAATAAAGCTAGGTCTCAAACTCATAAAATTCAACTCCAGAATCCAAGCTACTGATGAGCACTCTTTTGTAGCCTGACTCATGGCAAGCAATAAATACTTGCTGGTTAATTAATTTGGATATATGAGAAGATTAAAAATTTCCCCCTACCATTTGCTGAGTCTTAAAAGAACTGTGTTGGAGAACATAGGTTGGCAAGTTTGCCATCCTTTGAGCTGGTTTACTTGAAGAGTCACCCGCTGTTCTGGAAATAACTTCAGCATGACACTGGGTTTGCCAGCCTCCCAGCTAGCTTTAAATCGTGTGGGTCACAACTATAAATGCCCTGGCCTTTTTCTTGTTGGGATTCTGAATTTGCAGAGCTTACATAAGGAGGTGTTGCTGAGACAAGGATAAAAGGTGATCGGATTTGGGGATATTTGCTCGGGGAGGAGTACAATAGAGAATTAGCCTTGAGGGGAAGGACTTCTTCCTCTATCAGTTTTTTCATTTTCCAGAGAATTCACTGTGCCTCTAAGCAAGTCATTTTACTTCACTCTGCCTGCTTATATCTCTAATATGTGTGGGATAATTTCCAGCCTTCTGGAGGCAGCTGGAGAGGTTAGATGAGCTAAATAAGAAAATAGAATGAACAATTTGTTATTGTGTGCTCTGACTGTACTAAACAACAGGAGATTAATGAAAATTTCACATGAGTCAGAGTTTTGAGGCTGCAGGTAGCACACCTACAGACAAGGCAGCGTGCTCCACTCACCTCCTCATCCATGCCCACACTGGAGCTCTAAAGTTCAATTGAAACAATCTTTGAAGGTCCTAGATTACATATCTCAATACAAAAGACCATCAAGCGGACTTTAACTTGGGTCTTTATCAATGCAAAAGAAATTATTCGGACTGATACAAATGGACACTAGAGTCAGGCTACAACATTATAAAACTTATCCAATACTGTGCACGTTAGTTTATGCCATAAACTACCAATTTGCCCTTTCAGAGAAAGGGCTTGTGATACTTATTAATTAAAGGAGTCAAGAGAAAAGTCTCTCTTCTCATTCATTATGTTTTTTATTCAGGTTTTCCTATCTCATATGTATACCTTCCATTATCAGAGCCAAGATCCAAACCTCTTTCCATTGATTGCTATTTCTTTTTGCAGATGTATCTTAGTCTCTGCAGATGTGTTGGTTTACAATTTACTTTGTGACCTTTAACAACTGGCGAGGAATTGTATGCCCTCAAATAGGTTCCCCAAGAATCCTGCAGCTTGACATCTTCCCCTGAGATAGGCATGTCTAATCACCTCTGTTTGGTATACTCCTCATTGTGCTATGTGGTAAACACAGATAATTTCTCCCCGAGTTAGGACCCACAAAGAAGACAAAGCCTTGCTGTTCAGCATTGTGAAAATCCCTCTGCTCAACACAGCCCCAAACTTACAAACAAAAGCAAAGTAAATCAAGCATGCATAATATCATTATTCCTGTATCATTAAGCTTTTGCCTTAATATCAAGATGCCTAGGGAACCCAGACTTTTCTTTAAGAAAACACAAATCCTTTGTTGTGAGAGAATGTGCTGAAGTAGAGGAAGAATACAGAAGCACATCAGAAAATGAATGAGAGAGATGTTTAGTGACTATCATATCTGCTATGGCAGCCTTAGAGTTATGATTAGGTATTGCTGTGGGATATTCACAAAAAAGGCGGCTTAGACACCAGTTTAAGCTTAAGAGAAAGGCTTTATTATCCAGTAGACAACTGCACTGCGTGCTCAGGATTCCAGGGTAGCACTGAGCCTTTCTCAGGGTTAAACTTTAAGGACAAAATTTATATTCTGGGTTTTACACACTCCAGTTAACAAGTTAGACAGACATGAAACTATAGATGCTAAAAAGCAAGGTTAGAGTACATTTTGAGACTTTCCCAGAACGATATGGTCTTCAATGGATTAGGCTTTTCATTTAGTTTTTGGCAGGTGATACTGTCTACATGCTGAGTTTTACAGCCTGAATGGCACTTTCATCATGGAGTCAGCTGTGCTAAGATCTGGGAGTCTACTAAGGTCTGCGACCCTGTTACAAGTATATGCATTGATTAGATCATTTGAAGAAAATATATCTTTAGGACATGGTATCTATACAAAGAGTTGTTTCTGCTCACTTCAGTTTTAATCATGTCAGTGATTTAACTTTTTTCACAATTATCAGAGGTTATTCAGAATACAGGAAAAAGTCCACACTGGAAATCATGTAGAATAAGAGGGGTGGTAGAATAGATAAGAAAGAGGCCCAAGTTTTTAGTTTTTAGACTGGGCTGCTATATCTCCTGCTATACAAGGTAGATGTTTAGTATTCATTGCCAGTTTCACAGAATCTAGAATGACATGGGAGATGGGTCTCTGAGCACGCCCGTTTTCTTGATTGTGTCATGTGATGTGAGAAGATCCACTTAGTAATGGACCAGGACATTCCCTGAGCAGAGGATTCCAGAATGTGTAGAGAGTTCAGACAGAACTTTAACATGCATGCGTTCAGCTCTCTGTTTTCTGACTGCTGTGATCAGTTGTTTCAAAAACCCTGTTGCCTTGACTTCTCCGCCACAAGAGGCTGTGCCTTGAACTGTGAGCGAAAATAAACAAAACTGTTTTTCTCTTTTAAATTGCTTTTGTCAAAGTATTTTATCATTACAATGGAAAAAGAAATTAGACCATGAGGTGGTTTGGATTGATATCGCTCCCATAGACTCATCTGTCTGAACACATGACCCAGGCAGAGTGGTGTAAGACCACATTAGGAGGAAGTGTGTCACTGTGGAGTGGGCTTTGAAGCTCATGCAATGTCCAGTGACACAGTCTCCTTCTCCTGCCTACTAACCAAAATATAAAACACCCAGCTTCATCCCCAGCACCATGCCTGCCTGCACACTGCTGTGCTTTGCACCATGAGGTTAATGGACCAAATGTCTGAAACTGTAAGCCAGCCCCAATTCAATGTTGTTTTTTTTTTTTTTTAAGAAGGAGTTACCATGCCCATAACCATGATTACAGCAAAGAAACCCTAACGAAGACACAGTTGATTTAGTGTATAACCATGCTGTAATTGATGAAGAGCCATCTACACAGGAGGTAGTTTTTTTTTTTTTGTGATAGAAATTGTATACCTGCATTTGTATGCATTAGCATGTGTATACATTAAGCTTTAAAACATAGGTATGGTGCAGAGCAGGACTTCTAGAACACATGCAAAAAAAAGTGATTTTCTATTTGACTTGAACTGTTATTTCTAATGTATGTTTTAGTAAAACTCGGATTTGTTGACAGCTCTTTCATATCATATCGGAGAAAGTGTGCTTAATAAACTGTTACCTATATACATTGTATGATAGTAACTTTTTCATTATAGTGATTAAATACCTGAAAATAAGCAATTCAAGGAAAGACCTTTATTCTGGCTCATGGTTTGAAGGGATATAGTCAATCACAGCAGGGAAATCGCAGTGCCTTGCAGATTTTCAGAGGACCTGCTCACATGTCTGCAAAACAGGAAGCAGAAACAAGATAGGAAATAAAGATAAAACCCAGACCTCCCCTATCTAGGTTCCTCCTTCCACTAGCGTAGCCCAACCTCCCCAAGGTTTCATGGCCTTTCAGAAGAACACCTCCAAGGACCAAGGGCTCAAACACATGAGCCTACCAGAGACATAGCTTGGAGAATTTGTCCTGTATTGATTGTGCTGTGATGGAAGCAACCCAGCTGTGAAACCTAAAGAGATCATTGGGTATCATATGATTTTTGCTTTTTCAATGGGTGGGAAGGATGCCAAGCTATCTTGGGAAAAGGTGGGGTGTTAATTCCATCTTTTCTCCTCGATGTTACAGAGGGTAAATGTGTGTTCTTTGAAGTTTACAAGTAGAGTGGAAACTGAAGTCTTTCAGACAGTGTTAGCATGGCATTTTTTATACCAGGATTCCTCCTTTCTCTACATCTGTGTAACGAAGAAAGCAAGGAATCCATAATGACTCTGAGTGACAGCACTCTGGAGCAGAAAAGCCAAGTGCATAAACTAGTGACTTAAAATTAGCCAGAAGTGAAAATTCCATTATTCTCTCCCTCCCTCCCATCTCTCTGTCTGTCTGTCTCCCTGTCTTTGGCTTTGTCTCTGTGTCTTTCCCTCCTTCTCTGTCTCTTCTCTCTCTCTCTCTCTTTTCTCTTCTCTCGTCTTTCCCATCTTGTGCCATATTCACGTTTGCATGTGAATATACATATACATTTGTATATATATATACACACACACACACTTATCTAGTGCACTGTTTGCACTTTCTGCTTATTTACTATGGGCTGATTTTTATCTCATAAAAAATCCTCATTCATATGCTATAAATATACAAAGTCTGGCAGGTGGAGAAAGCAAAGTTATGTGGGATTTAGTAGCTTATACGTGCACATGCAGTTGGGAAACAGAGAACCCAGACTTCAGGCCTGCAGACAGCCTTGCTTCTCCACTCCATTTCACAGCACTGTCAACCACAGTCATTATGGACACCTTGCTTCATATATATACTGTATAACTATATGTGTGTGTGTGTGTACACATATATACATGCAGTATATCATATATAATATATACTGTCAATGTATATATTATATATGATATATACTGTATATGTATAATATATTATACAATATGTATTGTATATATACAGTGTGTATTATATATATATGGAATGTGTATATATATATATATATATATATATATATACACACACATTTATGTAAAAAATATTTGGCATTATCCTTACATCAATTTTGTGTTCACCCAAGTATATGTGCCTCATTCATTGTGGCTGAAGAATTAAAAGTCATGCTTTGAAGACAACAGATGAGAAACAGCTATTTGTCTTATTTTACTTTATCCCTAAAAACCTTGTATTTTAAACAGTGTGTAAATTTAGTTATATAAATGCTTTACACACCATAAAAATAGGGCTCACTTGGAGCTAATAATTTTAACCTGCAAACTAAACATTTTATTGGCTCTTCATTGGACAGTACGCTCATTTAGTGAGCTTGTTTAAAAGTTATTTCTTAAATTTTATTTATTATTTATTACAATTTATTCACTTTATATGCTGACTATGGCCCCTCCCTCCAATTCTCCCAATCCTACCTTCCCTCCCTCTTTTCTCCCTATGACTCGCCCCTAGTCCACTGATAGGGAAGATCCTCCTCCCCTTCTATATGACCCTAGCCTATCAAGTCTCATCAGGACTGGTTGCAGTGTCTTCCTCTGTGGCCTGGCAAGGCTGCACCAACCTCATCCCCCCACCCCAGCGGGAGGTGATCAGAGAGCCAGCCACTAAATTCATGCCAGAGACAGCCCCTGTTTCCCTTAGTAGGGAACCAACTTGGAGACTGAGTCTATGAGCTACATCTGAGCAGGGGTTTTAGGTTCTCTCCATGCATGGCCCTTGGTTGGGCTATCAGTCTCTGCAGGGCACCCAGAGACCAGGGGACCAGGTTTTTGGTTTGTTTGTTTGTTTGTTGGTGTTTTTTTGTTGTTATTTTGTTTTGTTGGTCTCCTTTTGGAGCTCCTGTCCCCTCCAGGTCTTTCTATCTCCCCCTTCTTTCATAAAATTCCATGCACTCTGCCCATTGTTTGGCAATGAGTACCAACCTCTGTTTCGATACCTTGATTAGTAGAGTCTTTCAGAGGCCCTCTGTAGTAGGCTCCTGTCCTGTTCCCTGTATTCTCCTGCTTCCAATGTCTATCACATTTATCCTTCTGAATGAGGATTGAGCATTTTCCTTAGGGTCTTCCTTATTGTTTAGCTTCTTTAGGAGTATAGATTTATATAATATAGTTTATCCTATATTATATATTTAATAAACACTTATGGATAAGTATATTCCATGTCTGTCTTTCTGCTTCTAGGATACCTCACTTAAGATCTTTTCTAGTTCCCACCATTTCCTTGAAAATTTCATGATTTCCTTGTTTTTAATTGCTGAGTAGTATTCCATTGAGTAAATGTACCACAATTTCTATATCCATTCCTCTGTTGAGGAACATCTGGGTTGTTTATGGATTCTGGCTATTACAAATAAAGCTGCTACAAACATGGTTGGGCAAATGTCCTTGTTCTATATTTGAGCGTATTTTGGATATATGCCTAGGAGTGGTTTAGCTGGGTCTTGAGGAAACACTTTTCCTAATTGTCTGAGAAAGCGCCAGATTGATTTCCAGAGTGGTTGTACAAGTTTACATTCCCACCAACAATGAAGGAGGGTTCCCCTTTCTCTACATCCTCCCCAGCATGTGTTGTCACTTGAATTTTTGATCTTAGCCATTATGATGTAAGGTGGAATCTCAGGGTTGTTTTGATTTGCATTTCCCTGATGGCTAAGATCATTGAACATTTTTTAAAGTATTTTTCTGCTATTTGATATCCCTCTATTGAGAATTCTCTGTTTAGCTCTGTACTCCATTTTTTAATTGGATTACTTGGTTTGTTGGTGTTTAATTGCTTGAGTTCTTTATATATTTTGGATATTAGCCTACTGTCAGATACAGGGTTGGTAAAGATACTTTCCCAATCTGTAGTCTGTTGCTTTCTTCTGACAAAAGTGTTTTTTCCTTTACAGAAGCTTTTTAGTTTCATGAGGTCCCATTTATTGATTGTTGATCTTAGAGCCTGTGCTGTTGGTGTTCTGGTCAGGAAGTTGTCTTCTGTGCCAATGAGTTCAAGGCTCTTCCCCACTTTTTCTAACAGGTTTAGTGTATCTGGTTTTATATTGAGGTCTTTGATCCACTTGGACTTTAGTTTTGTGCAGGGTGATGAATATGAACCTATTTTCATTTTTCTGCAGGTAGACATCCAGCTAGACTAGCATCATTTATTGAAGATGCTGTCATTTTTCCATTGAACGGTTTTGCATTCTTTGTCAAAAATCAAGTATTCATAGGTGTGTGGGTTTATTTCTGGGTCTTCTGTTTGATTCCATTGATCCACCTTTCTGTTTCTATGCCAGTACCAATCAGTTTTTAACATTGTTGCTCTATAGTACAGCTTGAGAACAAGGATAGAGACACCTTCAGAAGATCTGTTGTTGTACAGGATTGTTTCAGCAAGTCTAGGTTTTTTGTTTTCCATATGAAATTAAGAATTGTTCTTCCAAGTTCTGTAAAGAATTGTGATAGTATTTTGATGGGAATTTCATTGAATCTGTAGATTGCTTCTGGTAAGATGGCTGTTTTCACTATGTTAATCCTACTGATCCATGAACATGGGAGATCTTTCCAACTTGTAACATCTTTTTACTTTCTTTCTTCAGAGACTTGATTTCTTTTCATAAAGATCTTTCACCAAAGTACTTTATGATATTTGTGGCTATTATAAAGGGTGTTGTTTTCTAAATTTCTTCCTCAGCTCTTTTGTCTTTTGTATATAGGAGGGCTACTGATATTTTTTTTGAGTTAATTTTTTATCCAGCCACTTTGCTGAAGGTGTTTATCAGCTGAAGGAGTTCTCTGGTTGAATTTTTGGGGTCATTTATGTGCACTATCATATCATCTGTGAATAGTGATACCTTGGCATCTTCCTTTCCAATTTTTATTCCCTGATCTACTTTAGTTGCCCTATTGCTCTAGCTAGGACTTCAAGTACTATGTTGAAGAGATAAGAAGAGAGTGGGCAGCCTTGCCTTGACCCTGATTTCAGTGGAATTGATTTCCATTTCTCTCCATTTAGTTTGATGTTGGCTGTAGGCTTGTAGTATATTGTCTTTACTATGTTTAGTTATGTGCCTTGTATCCCTGATCTCCCTAAAATTTTAAACATGAATGGATGTTGGATTTTGTCAAAAGCATTTTCATCATCTAAGGAGATGACCATGTGTGTTTTTTAATATTCTGTTTGTTTATATGTTGGGTTACATTGATGGATTTCCATATGTTGAACTACTCTCGCATGGCTGGGATGAAGCCTGCTTGGTCATGGTGGATGATACCTTTTATGCGTTCTTGGAATTCAGTTTGGGAGTATTTTATTGAGTATTTTTGCATCAATATTCATAAGAAAGATAGGTCTGAAGTTCTGTTTTTTGTTAGTTCTTTGTGTGGTTTAGGTATCAAGGTTACTGTGACCTCATAGAATAAGTTTGGTAATGTACCTTCTGTTTCTATTTTGTGGAATAGTTTGAAGATTATTGTCCTTAGCACTTCTTTGAAGGGCTGGCAGAATTCTGTGCTGAACCCATCAGGCCCTGAGCTTTTGCTTTTTTTTTTTATTTGGAAGGGAGACTTTTGATGACTGCTTCTATTTCCTTGGGAGATATAGGACTGTTTAATATATTTACCTGATCTTGATTTATTTTCGGTAAATGGAATCTATCAAGGAAATATTCCATTTCATTTAGATTTTCAAATTTTGTGGTTTATGGTCTTTTGGAGTAAGACCTAATGAGTCTTTGAATTTCCTCTGTGTCTGTCATTATGTTCCCCTTTTCATTTCTGATCTTGCTGATTTAGATAGTTTCTCTCTTCCTTTTAGTTAAAGTTTGTCTATCTTGTTGATTTTCTCAAAGAACCAGCTCTTGGTTTCATTGATTCTTTGAATAATTTTGTTTCTAATTTATTTATTTCAGCTCTGAGTTTGATTATTTCCAACCATCTACTACTCTTAGTTATGTCTGTTTCTTTTTTTTTCCCTAGGGCCATTAAGTTGCTCATACAAGATGTCTCAGACTTCATTCTGAAGGTACTTAATGCCATAAACTTTCCTCTTAGCACTGCTTTCATTGCGTCCTATAAGGCTGAGTAAATTGTGCCTTCATTTTCATTGAATTTTAGGAAGTCTCTAATTTCTTCTCTGATCCAGCTCTCTTTGAGTAGAGAGTTGATTAATTTCCATATGTGTGGGTGCTTTTTGTTATTTTTGTTGTTGTTGAGGTCTATATTTTAGTCCACTGTACTCTGATAGGTTACCAGGGATTATTTCAATGTTCTTGTATCTGTTCAGGCTTGCTTTGTGACAGACTATATGCTCAATTTTGGAGAAGGATCTGTGGGGTCCTGGAAGAAGTATACTCTTTTGAGTTTGGGCAAAAATTTTTGTAGACATCTATTAGGTCCAACTGGTTTAGGACCTCTGTAAGTGTCATTATTTCTCCATTTAGCTTCTGTCTCAATGATCTTTCCCTTGGTGAGAGTGGAGTGTTGGGAGAGTGTGAGTTGAATATTAAAGTGTTGGGATCCATGTGTGATTTGAGCTTTAATAATGTTTTATTTACAAGTGCAGGTGCTCTTATATTTGGGGCATAGATGCTCAGGAATGTGAAGTCCTCCTGGTGGATTTTTTCTTTGATGAGAATGAAGTGTCCTTCCTCATTTTTTTTGATTAATTTTTGTTGAAAGTCTATTTAATCGGATATTAGGATAACTACTCCAACTTGTCTTCTGGGTCTGTTTGCTTGAAAACCTTTTTCCAGCCCTTTACTCAGAGGTAGTATTTGTGTTTGTTGCAGAGGTGTGTTTTTTTGGATGCAGCAGAATGTTGGATCCTGCTTCCACAAACATTCTGTTAGTCTGTGTCTTTTTATTGGAGCGTTGAGTCCATTGATGTTTATAGATAATAGTGACCAATAGTTCCTTTTATTGTGCAGTTGAAGATGATTGTGTGCTTGTTTTCTTTTGATTTTTCACTGCGAAGTTATCTATGTCCTATGTTCTCTTGGGTGTTGTTGATTTCATTAGATTGGAGTTTTCCTCCTAGTATCTTCTTTAGGGTTAGGTTGCTGCATAGATATTGTTTAAGTTTAGTTTTGTCATGGAATATTTTGTTTTCTCTAACTATATCGATTGAAAGTTTTGCTGAGTATAGTACTATGGTTTGACATCTGTGTTCTCTTAGAGTCTGCATGACATCTATTCATACCCTTCTGATTTTCACAGTTTCTGTTAGTCTCGTGTGATTCTTTATGTTACTTGGCCTTTCCCCTTGCTGCTTTTGACTTTTTTTTTTTTGTCTGTAGGTTTAGTGTTTTGACTATTCTGTGACGTGAGGAGTTTCTTTTCTGCTCTAGTCTATTTAGTGTTCTGTAAGCCTCTTGTATGTTTAAGGACATCTCTTTATTTAAGTTGGAAAATTTTCCTCTTTGATTTTCTTGAAAATATTTTCTGGACCTCAGAGCCTGGAATCTTCTTATTCATCTATTCCTGTTATTCTTAGATTTCATCTTTTCATGGTATCCTTTATTTCTTGGTGTTTCGTGTTTGTAACTTTTCTGATTTTATTTTTTCTTTGAGAGATGTATCAGTTTCTGCAATTGTATCTTCAGCACCTAAGATTCTCTCTTCCATCTCTTGTATTCTTTGTAATTCCTGATCTCTTCTTTAAGTTTTCCAGCTCCTGGGTTTTCTCTGTTTGTGTTTTCTGTATTGATTCTAATTCTGTTTTTATGCCTTGTTCCATTTCCTTCATCTGTTTGAATGTGTATTCCTGTCTTTCCATGATGGCATTTATTTTTTTATTCATTTCCTCTTTATTTCCCTCTACTTGTGTGGCTATATTTGATTGTATTTCCTTGAGAGCTTTGTTCTTTTCCTCTTTATGGTCTTCTAATAACTGGATAGCATAGATTTAAAATCATTGTCCTGTGTTTCTGATGGATAAAATATCCATTGGTTTTTGGGGTTGTTTGTGATGCCATGGTGTCCTGATTTTTGTTGGATGTGTTCCTACCCAGGCCTCTAGCCATCTGATGACTTAGCTGTTTGTTCCTGGAGCCTGTACTGCAGACTGGGTCTGTCTGTCTCTGAAGGGTAAAGTATTCTTCAGGAAGATGAGAGGTCCACTGGTTTAAGGGTGGGCGTTGGTATTTCAGATGGAGGTAAGGGGAGAAAGTGGCAGGCTCGTGTTAGCAAGTGCAGGAGTGTGCATGGAAGTGTGCCTGCCTGAAAGGATGGAGTGTGAGGGAAGAGCATGTGCATACTGTGCATGCACAAGCGTCCTGCATGGCTCAGTGGCCCGCAGGACACTTGGTATTTTTCTCCAAGTGCTCAGATCTGTCTGGGCTGCACCATCTTGGCTCCAGGAATTGTTTCCAGGAATTGTTTGGCTGGACTCCACTGGAAGACCCACAGAACAGGGGCTTCAATATTGAGAAAACTGTCCCAGGGATCCCTGTGTTGCCCACAGTGAAGGGTGTGGTTGGGAGGGATCCAATGTCTGGTGACCAGGCTAGCTTAGCGGGTCCCCTGATCTGGGGCTCTATATGTACTCTGTCACAGAGACACTCCCTTGCAGGTGTGGGTGGAAATCGGAAAGGATCCACAGTTTTCTACTCTCGGGTTTGGGTCCCCTGTTCGGCCTTTAGAGTAAGGAGATTATGCACACCCTGCAGATGCTCCGCAGCTGGAGCAAGCAAAGGTGGAGCTGAAAGTGCAGGGGTCCATAGTTCGCCATTCTCAGGGTTGTGCCCTCTAGCCTGGGAAGCCTCAAAGTCTGCTCTGGCTTCAGCCTCCCATCCATTCACCAGTTTTGCATTTTCGGAACCTCTGCCCTTCAGAAACGGTGTGCACTTGTTGCCACTATGTTGGAGTCTCTAAAAGTTATTTTTAAACAGCTTACTTCGTGTCTGGCATACCGTCTAGAAGACATAATATTTCATTATCAAACAGAAACACTAGTGCTGTGGCGTAGGAGTCAGATATGTCATCAGTCCCAGATAATAAGGCTGGTTATTAACACTCATTGTTGGTGTCTGTAGCATATTTCCTCTAAGAATTTGATTATGTTGCAATTAAACTATATAAAATTTCAATGATGTATTTTGTATCCAGTCGCACCCCCGTTTATTTAAGAGCATTTATGGAATATCTACTATGTGCTAGAAATACTACTCTGCACTTCAGAACTCACAACTGACTAAGAGCAACCATCAGTAAGACCTTGGGCATTGAAAACAATTGAAATTACAGTTTTAAAATCTGATTTACTTTAACTCACTGCTTACCTCCTGTATCTCGTGGAATTATAAGCAGAAATTGTTGGGGATACAGATTGAAAACAAACAAAAAAATCACAAATGTATTAAAATTCCTTTTATATGTTGCTTAATTATATTCTTGGATTTTTTTTTTTAAAAAAGGAAAGGTTAGGTGGTGTTGATACACACCTTTGATACCAGCACTTGGGAGGCAGAGTTAGGAGGATCTCTGTGAGTTCAAAGCCAGCCTAGTCTAAAACACTCAGGACTATATGGAGAAACCCTGTCTCAAAAACAAAAACAAACACAAAACAGAACAACCAAACAAACAAATACAAAAACAACCAATCAACCAACCAACCAACGAACAACCAACAAAAAGAGGAGAAAGTGGAGGGTACCTTGTGATGGTTGTTTTTTGATTGCTGACAAATTGATATGATTCCAGAGTCACTTAGGAAGGGAGTTTCAGTGAGGGTTGTTTTTTGTAATTGGGTTAATTGACACGGAAAGACCTACCTTGAATGAGCAGCACTATTTCATTGGTATAGGCTTGTATTGAACTAAAAAATAGACAGGAGCTGAGCACTGAAAGCAATGGCTGTGTTAATTCATTGTTCTCTGCTCTGCTATTGAGTATGAACATACTGACATGACTAGTGGCATCTGGTTCCTCCTGCCTTGACTTCTGCATAATGAAGAACTGGGATCTGGAACTGGGAGCCAAATAAACCATTTCTCCCCCACGTTCCTTTTCTCAGTGTAATTAATCACAACAACAGGAAACAAAACTAGACACATCTCATATCACCTTCCTTCCTTGCTTCCTTCCTTCTCTCTCTTTTAAGCTGGTGAGAAAACTATACTTGAAAATACAAGTATTCATCCTAAAGTTGGACCAGTGAATCCCATGGTACACATCATTTCTGTGGTTCACAGAGAGGAAAGGGAACAAAGACAAATAGTCAAAGGCACTATTAATGAGAAAATCTAGTGCTTCTGACAAAGGTGGAATTAGGCCTTTGGCCGATAAAGAGAAATTTTCTACTGAAAAAATATGATTCTACAAAACTCTAAAGTCCCAAATTACTTCAAGTGTGTCTGTATGTCTCTGTGTCTTTCTCCCTCTGTGTATGTTTCTTTGTGCATCTATGTATATCTGTATATACATACACACACACACACACACACACACATATATATATATATATATATATATATATATATATATATATATATATATATGTCTGTTTTGTTTGATTGTATGTACATGTTTGGGCTTATATCATTTGCTCATAGATTGAATTATATGAATCTATAAGACTAAATTAAAGATGTGTTAAGACAATGAGCAATTAAATCATACCTATTTTTAAATGGATTTGTATTGTTCTATATTTTCATATTTCAAAGTTTCTCTGTAAAGTGCATAATACTTCAAAATGTTAATTAATTAAAATTAACATGTTTTATTCATAGACACTGCATTAGGGGTCTAATTTGTGATGGAAATATGATATATGGATAAAAAATTATACTAACTAATGTGCCTTTATCATTAACAACACCTTTGGGACACTCAAAAATCTTGGTAAGAAGAACAAAGCTCAAGCTTTATTGTCTACTTAATAGACAGATAACCAAAACTCAAACACCACACTATGGAAATAATGAACATTCCCACAGCCATCAGAGGGAAGAAAAGCATTTTATTTACATAGTGACTTCACCAGCATATCAAAGGTCTATTATTCACGGACACTGCTGGGTGTTGTGGGTGCACAGTTACCAGGACACACTCTTTTTGAATTCACTGTTTGTCAAGGAAGATACTCTGAAGCACAAATATTATCAATCCCAATGAGGTGCCCTCACCCCCTGAGACTGTGCATCAAATCTTACTCATTCCAGTGGAAATGGCTGGAACATTGTCTTCCTAGAATGTCTGTTTCTTCCTTTTCTAAACTAGCTAATGCTTAAGTGTGCTCCCAATATTGAAACAGTACTTTCCAAGTGATACACTCTTTAATGAAGAAAGTTTTATATTTGTGTGGCATCCTATACATTCTTTTAAATAAAAAAGAAATACCTTAGAATTGTTTGATGGTCAGTTTCCCTGCTACAGAACCAAGGAAGATTGACTTCTGTCCATACACTTGCCTTATCTTACATACAGAGCCGTGATGTCTAGTGTTCAATTGTATTTAAATGTTGAATTCAGTGGAAGAAAGGGAACAGGATGGGAGCCTATCACAGATGTCCCTTGAAAAACTCAAACAAGAAGAGAATTGAAGCAGATGCATAGCCAAACTTTGGGTAGAGCACAGGGATTCTTATGGAAGAATGGAGAGATAGGAAGAACCGGAGGGAACAAGAGCTCCACAAGGAGACCAACAAAGCCAAAAATTCTGGGCCCAGCAGGGCCTGAAGAGACTGATGCATCAACCAAGAACCATGCATGGAGAGGACCTATACCTCCTGCTCACTCAGTCTCAAAGTGGCTCTCCTGAAAAAGGGAACAGAGGCAGTCTCTGACATGGACTCAGTTGCCCCTCTCTTTGATCACTTTCCCTAGGTGGAATGGCCTTGCCAGGAAGAGGCCTTCCTGATGAGGCTTGATAGGCTAGGGATAGATAGTAGAAGAGGAAGACTCTCTCTTTTCAGTGGTCTAGGGGAGGAGGATGAGGGAAAGAGGAAGGGAAGGTGGGGCCATTTATATATAATATATAATATTGTAAAATATATATATAATTATAAACTAAGTCATTCGAACTTGCCTTTTTTTAACATAGGGTCTCCACTAAACAATCCTGGCCATCAACTTGCCATGTAGCTCTGGCTGGATTCAAACCCTCAGTCTTCCTTCCCATGCTCTACAGGGGCTGGGATTACAGTTAATTTTCACCATGACCAGTTTTGAACTTACTCCTTTTTATTGAACTCTGTGACCTCACCCTCTGCCTTCTCTATTTAACTGTTCTATTACCTTCTTTTCTTTGGAAAGGGATCCTTGTTGCATTACCTGTGGATATCATCCGACCATCTTCTCTTGTCTTCTAAGGGACCCCTAGAACCTCAGCTATGCACTAAACACTAGCATGCCAATCAATGACAGACTATGCTTGCAATTTGGTCACCGAGGATGACACCCCCGAGCAACAGACATCATACTTGTGATAATTTGTGTAAAGACATTCTATAGTGCTCACAAGATGACAAAATTGCCTAATGACACATCTCAGAACATGGCTAATGTATGCTTGTGTTCTTCAGAATTTGGACCCAACGCTTATGAGTCTTTCATTCAAAGTATTGGCCTCCATCCCAGTTGTTTCTTTATGTTTGTTTGATACTATCCCCCAGGAGTCTATGTGAGTTTCTGTTGTCGATTTCTGGTCAGGGCTGGTGGTTTTGTCAAGGAGCAGTGTTGACAAAGGGCTGAGCAAGCACAGAGCTACAAAGAGACACCTAGCATCAAGGGATTTATGTTTGAAAATTTGTTTCTTCTAATATTTAGGTTTAAATATTAATGAAATTTGTATCTCTACAAATTAGAATAGAAAACAAGGAGGAAAAGTCTTTCCTAAATCTCATGGGAAAAATCAAGCAAGAGAGAGTGCTTTCTTTCTTCACAAGACTCGGTTTAAATTCCTGCCCTCATAAATATTTAAATGAAACCTAGAAGCAGTTATTCCTGAACAAGAATGACCAGATTTTTACTATGCAGAAAAAAAATGCAAGGAATGCGATTAATGCAAGAGGGACTCTTGGTACATTGGAAAAGTATTAAACCGCAGTAAATTCACCCAAATAGGACAACCAGAACAATGTCTTTAGGAGGTGCTCACATAAACTTTACAATTGCTTTCTCTACACATAGAAATATGTGGCATAATTAGTCAAACTTTTCATTTCTGAGACAAAAGAATCAGAAAAGTAACTCAGGGGAGAAGGATATTGAGCTAGAGTTTCAGATGTATCAGTACATTAGCAGTCAGGCCCTGGTAGGGCAGAAAAGTTCAATTTATGGTGACAGAATTTATACCTTTTCATTATATCCAGACCCTCTCCTTGCTGCCCCCCCCCCTTAATAAGGGGTATATTTCATAGATTTGTGCATTCTGGATCCTTTTTTAGCACAATTGTTAACAAAACCATCAGTCTTGACCAGCAGTCTCAGCTAAAATTCAGATTAGGCCACTTGGAGACTGTGTGGTGCAAACACAATGTACAAACTAGAAGGCTGCTCATTTGAACAGGAGCTTCATGAATTGTTTAAGTACAGACTACAAAAGGTGACACCACATACAGAATGGCTCTCCTTGTCTCAGCTAATACTCTTTGGAAATGTCCTTATAGACCTCCTGCTATCCACATACACACAGATGCCTTTCCCAAGCTCATAGGTATTTCTCAATCCAATGAAGCTGATTATCAAACTTGGAAATCAAAAATAGTAAATATGACTCATACATTTTTTCTTTGTTTGTTTATTCATTCACTCATTCATTCCAACACAGGGTCTCCAACTCAGAGCGGCCTCTGACTCACTGTACAAATGAGGGTGGTGCCAAGCACAGAGCCCGCCTGCCTCTACCTCCCAATCGCTGAGATTACAGCCTATGCGGTTCTAGAGGTCGGACCCAGAGCTTCATGAAAGCTAGGCGAAATCATTCCGATTTAACTATATCCTTAGTCCTGCATTCCTTTCTTTTGTGTTTCTTAGTATCTATACATTTTGGGATATTTTTTAGAGTCCCTGTGCTCAGAAAGTTAAGTGTTTCTCAGAAGAAAAGACTTTTCTACTTACAGCCAAATTTGAGCCAATGTTGGTAAAAAAAAAAAAAAAAAAAAAAAAAAAAAAAAAAAAAAAAAAAAAAAAGATAAATTAATGAGCAGAGTTACTTTATATCTAAAGCATTTCTTATTTTAGTTCATACCTGAGAGGAAAGGACAACATAATGTCTAAACCACATTAATTAGTGGTTTATTGAATTGAATCTCATGGTTATTTAAAATGTTATTTTACCATTTTTTCTTTGAATTCATGGGATAGCAGCTTTTCAAAAGGAAAGGTTGAAAGAGTTGTGATATAATTGTCTTCAAAGATCAAAGGACAAAAGGAATTATTCTCATTTACACTCCACAGCAAAACAGCATATATATGCACCCCAAGCCAAGGCAGTAAATGAGAAAGATAATCACAGAGGTGATTAAAATATAAGAATAAATAATCCAGGAAGATCTAGAGGCATCTATCTTCATTGCCATTTTTTATGTCATAAAATTTTCTTACATTACAACTACAGTGCAAAATCATATACGATTAAAAGTTTGTAGAATAATTAAATAAAAAGAAAATACTCTTCCCCAAAATAAATAGTTTCAAAACTTGGGGACATATTTTTCAAACACCTTGATAATATATAATTGTTAATATGATAATATATAATTGTTAATGTGATAATATATAATTGTTAATGGTTACCTATTGTATCCACTATTGATAAGTGCCTTTGCATATCAGCAATACCCCTTTCATTCATTTTCTTCCTGTCCCTCTAAATTTTGTTGATGCATAGAATAAGAGAATATAGCCCATGAGACCATTTCAAAATCTCCGAGTCCATCCTAACCATTTGCCTTGAGATAAACTTTGCTGTTACTGCCCTGTGTAGGGTGAATACCAACAATTCGGCAGTGACTATTTTTATGCTCTTATATGTAAAATGTGAGAGAAATCCTCTAGCAAAAAGCTTCAAAAATAATTTCAATAAATTAATTAAAATTCAAATAATGTGTTCTTAATGATGTGCCTATTTCTACACACTCTTGCAAGTATGTAGAATATTACAATAGTAGGATTAAAAGGATATTTTTACTTCCTTATTTCTTTACCTATTAGTGATACTTGAAAGCTTTTAAAAAAAAGCTTTTAAAACAAAAAAAGCTTTTCTTTTTTTTCTATTTTTTCTCCTTTTCTTCCTCTTCCTCTTGGTTTTTCTTTTCCTTATTAGTATTTAGGAGCTCTTACTTTGTGTGGACAAATACCACTTCAATTAAACATTGCTTAATTGATCATTACATTAATGTATCATTACATTTTTATTACATTTATTACTTTTATTACATTTCCAAATTTTTTATATTAATTACAGTTTATTCACTTTGTAACCCAGCTGTAGCCCCTCCCTCATCTTCTCTCTGTCCCTCTCCAAGTCCACTGATAGGAGAAGTCCTCCTCCCCTTCCATCTGACCCTATTTTATCAGGTCTTATCAGGGCTAGCTGCGTTGTCTTCCTCTGTGGCCTAGCAAGGCTGCTCTTCCCTCGGGAGGGGAGGGGGTTAAAGAGTCAGCCACTGAGTTCATGTCAGAGACAGTCCCTGTTCCCCTTACTAGAGGACCCACTTGGACACTGAGCTGCCATGGACTACATCTGAGCAGGGGTTCTAAGTTACATACATACACGGTCCTTGGTTGGAGTATCAGTCTCAGAAAAGACTTCTGTGCCCAGATATATTTGGTCCTTATGGAGCTGCTATCCTCTCCAGGTCTTACTAAACCCCCCTTTTTTCATAGATTCCCTGCACTCTGCCCAAGGTTTGGTTATGAGTCTCAGCATCCATCTGCTTTGATACACTGCTGGGTAGAGTCTTTCAGAGGCTCTCTGTGGTAGGCTGCTGTCTGTTTCTTGTTTTCTCCTACTTCCAATGTCCATCCCATTTATTTTTCTAAGTAAAGATAGATCATTTTACCAGGGTCCTCTTTCTTGTTTAGCTTCTTTAGGTGTACAGATTTTAGTATGTTTATCCTATCTTATAGGTCTAGTATCCATTTGGAAGTGAGTACATACTGTGTATGTTTTTCTGCTTCTGGGATAACTCACTCAGGATTATCTTTTCTAGGTCCTACCATTTGACTGCAAATTTCATGATTTTCTTGTTTTTAATTGCTGAGTAGTATTTCATTGTATAAATGTGCCACAGTTTCTGTATCCATTCCTCCATTGAGGAACATTTAGGTTGTTTCCAGGTTCTGGCTACTACGAATAAAGCTGCTACAAACATGATTGAACAAATGTCCTTGTTGTGTACTTGAGCATCTTTTGGATATATGCCTAGAAGTGGTATAGGATCTTGAAGCACTATTCCTAATTGTTTGAGAAAGTGCCAGATTGATTTCCAAAGTGGTTGTACAAGTTTACATTCCCACCAGCAATGGAGGAGGTTTCCCTTTTCTCCACAACCTCTCCAGCATGTGTTGTCACTTGAGTTTTTGATCTTAGCCATTCTGATGGGTGTAAGGTGAAATCTCAGAGTTGTTTTGATTTGCATCTCTCTGATGGCTAAGGACATTGAGCATTTCTTTAAGTGTTTCTCTCCCATTCTATATTCCTCTACAGAGAATTCTCTTTTTAGCTCCATACCCCATTTTTTAAATGGATTACTTGGTTTGTTACTGTTTAACTTTTTAGTTTTTATATATTCTGGATATTAGTCTTCTGTCAGATATAGGGTTGGTGAAGATCCTTCCCCAGTCTGTAGTCTGTTGTTTTCTTCTGACAAAAGTGTTTTTTTCCTTTACAGAAGTTTTTCAGTTTCATGAGGTCCCATTTATTGATTGTTGATCTTAGAGCCTGTGCTGTTGGTGTTCTGGTCAGGATGTTGTCTTCTGTGCCAATGAGTTCAAGGCTCTTCCCCACTTTTTCTAACAGGTTTAGTGTATCTGGTTTTATGTTGAGGTCTTTGATCCACTTGGACTTTAGTTTTGTGCAGGGTGATAAATATGGATCTATTTTTATTTTTCTGCATGTAGACATCCAGTTGGACCAGCACCATTTGTTGAAGATGCTATCTTTTTTTCATTGAACGGTTTTGCATTCTTTGTCAAAAATCAAGTATTCATAGGTGTGTGGGTTTATTTCTGGGTCTTCTGTTTGATTCCATTGATCCACCTTTCTGTTTCTATGCCAGTACCAATCAGTTTTTAACATTGTTGCTCTATAGTACAGCTTGAGATCAAGGACCGAGACACCTTCAGAAGATCTGTTGTTGTACAGGATTGTTTCAGCAAGTCGAGGTTTTTTGTTTTTCCATATGAAATTGTTCTTCCAAGTTCTGTAAAGAATTGTGATAGTATTTTGATGGGAATTTCATTGAATCTGTAGATTGCTTCTGGTAAGATGGCTGTTTTCACTATGTTAATCCTACTGATCCATGAGCACGGGAGATATTTCCATCTTCTGATATCTTCTTCAATTTCTTTCTTCAGAGACTTGAAGGTTGTTTGTTGTTTTTTTTTTTTTTTAACAGGTCTTTCACTTGTTTGGTTAGAGTCACACCAAAGTACTTTATATTTTTAATGTCTATCGTGAAGGGTGTTGTTTCCCTAATTTCTTTCTCGGCCCTTTTGTCTTTGGTATACCGGAGAACTTCTGATTTTTTTTTAGTTGCTTTTGTATCCAGCCATTTTCCTGAAGGTGTTTATCAGTTGAAGGAGTTCTCTGGTTGAATTTTTGGGGTTGCTCATGTATACTATCATATCATCTGTGAATAGTGATACTTTGACTTCTTCCTTTCTGATTTGTATCCCCTTGATCTCCTTTAGTTGTCTTATTGCTCTAGTTAGGACTTCAAGTACAATGTTGAAGAGATAGGGAGAGAGTGGGTAGCCTTGCCTTGTCCCTGATTTCAGTGGGATTGGTTTAAGTTTCTTTCTATTTAGTTTGATTTGGCTGTTTCTATTTATTTGGCTATGGTTTTGCTGTATATTTATTGCTTTTACTATGTTTAGGTATATGCCTTGTATCCTTGATTTTTCCAAGACATTAAACATGAATGAGTGTTGGATTTTGTCAAATGCTTTTTCAGCATCTAAGGAGATGATCATGTGGCTTTTCTCCTTCAGTTTGTTTAAATGGTGAGTTACATTGATGAATTTTCATATATGGTACCACCCTTGCACGCCTGGGACGAAGCCTACTTGTTCATGGAAGATGATATGTTTTATGTGTTCTTGGATTCGGTTTGCAATATTTTATTGAGTATTTTTGCATCAATGTTCATAAGAAAGATAGGTCTGAAATTCTCCTTTTTTGTTCGGTCTTTGTGTAGTATAGGTATCAAGGTTACTGTGGCTCTATAGAGTGAGTTTGGTAGTGTACCTTCTGTTTCTATTTTGTGGAATAGTTTGAAGACTATTGAAGTTAGCTCTTCTCTGAAGGTCTGGTAGAATTCTGCACTTAAACTATCTGGCCCTGGGCGTTTTTGAAAGAGAGACTTTTGATGACTGCTTCTATTTCCTTGGGGGATATAGGACCATTCAGTATTTCTATCTGATCTTTATTTAATTTTGATAAGTGGAATCGATCAAGAAAATTGTCCATTTCATTTAGATTTTCAAATTTTGTGTTGTATAGGCTTTTGTACAAGTCCTAATGATTGTTTGGATTTCCTCTGTGTCTTTTATGTCCCCCTTTTCATTTCTTATTTTGCTGATTTGGACAGTTTCTCTCTGCCTTTTAGTTAGCTTGGCTAAGGGTTTGTCTATCTTGTTGATTTTCTCAAAGAACCAGCTCTTGGTTTCATTGATTCTTCAAATTGTTTTATTTGTTTCTAATTTATTGATTTCTGCGCTAAGCTTGAATATTTCCAGCCATCTAATCCTCCTGGGTGAGCCTGCTTCTTTTTTTTCTAGGGCTTTCAGTTTTCTATTAAGTTGTTTGTATGTGATGTTTCCAATTTCTTCTTGAAGGCATTTAGTGCTATGAACTTTCCTCTTAGCACTGCTTTCATTTTGTCCCATAAGTTTGGGTATGTTGTGCCTTCATTTTCATTGAATTCTAGGAAGTCTTTAATTTCTTTCTTTATTTCTTCCCTAACCCAGCTGTCATTGGGTAGTGAATTGTTCAGTTTCCATGTAAGTGTAGGCTTTTTGCTATTTCTATTGTGGTTGATGTCTAGCTTTTGACCATGGTAGCCAGATAGGATAAAGGGAATTATTTCAATCTTCTTATATCTGCTGAGGCTTGCTTTGTGACCAACTATGTGGTCTCTTTTGTAGAAGTTTCTATGAGGTGCTGAAAAGAAGGTATATTCTTTTGAATTTGGGTTAAAGGTCTGTAGACATCTATTAGGTCCATTTGATTTAGGCCTCTGTAAATGCCCTAATTTCTCTGTTTAGCCTCTGTCTGGATGATCTGTCTCTTGGTGAGAGTAGAGTGTTGAAGTCTCCCACTATTAAGGTGTTGGGATTGATGTGTAATTTCAGCTTTAATAATGTTTCATTTACAAATGTAGGTGCTCTTGTATTTGGGGCATTGATGCTCAGAATTGTGATGTCCTCCTGGTGGACCCAGAAGGATGGTACCTTGGATCTGGGACTCTGAAGGCTGGTACAGCTGGCAGCCGCAGCTGATGAGTTAAGAGCCCCGCCTCTGCTGACTCAGTCCCCAGGCAGTGAGTTTTGTGTTAAGAGTCTCTGCCACTGTGAACCGGCTCCACTGAGGAGGATGGAGGCCCTAAAAAGAGAAATGCAAGGAGTTCATAAGTTTGCCACTCTCCATCCCTAGAGAATTCCATGGGTGACCTGAATATAAATGGTCTCAGCTCATGTGATGTCCCCTCTTGTTCAGGAAGCCTCAATGTCGATTTTCTGTCTTCAGCTGTCCCTCTCAATTTCGGAGTTTCAGGTCCTCTGCCTCTCAGATACTGTGTGTGCTGATCGCCACCATCTTGTATCTCCCATATCATTACGTTTTAACTTGACTTTCTCAAACTCAGTAGGATCCCCAAAGCTTTGGATCATCATTCCTTTTTCCCTTATACTGCTTTCAAACACCCATTAAGTCTAAGTGTGAAGATAGAAATGTACATTTTTTAATATTTTATCTTTGAGTAGCCTACTTATAAGAAGATATCAGAAAATATCCAGTAAGTTTGTGTAAACAAACAGAAAAATACATAGAATTCAGACTCAATTAAAACCGACACAGCTCACAAACCGCAAACAGATACAGGACTGTGAGGAGCCAAATCACTAGGAGACACATGTGATCGAGGTCACAGCAACCAACTGAATTATCTCCACCAGGGAAAACAAAATTACCTGAGATAGTTTATCACATTGAAAAAAGCTTCATACTTCTTATTCAAGATACTTGGGGGAATAATAATTAGTAATTACTTGTATCAAAATAAACAAGTAGAAAGTGATAATAATCACAAGATATTGGGAGGACGTTTTTTTGTTTGTTTGTTATTTTACTCTCTGTGTGTAGGTGTTTTGCCCCCATGTATGTCTGTGCACATGTATGCAGTGGAATCCAGAAGAGGGAGGTAGGGCCTCTGGGACTGGAATTACAGACAGTTGGCAGCCACCAGGTGGAAATCAGACCAGATCCTCTGGAAGGGAAGTCGGTGATTTTAAACACTGAGCAGACTCTGTAGCCCCTCGCTTGAGGGGTCGGGTCCCACTATGTAGTCTTTGCTGCCTGCAGCTCACTCTGTAGTAGACCAGACTAACCTTAAACTTGATGTGATCTTTCTGACTCCACTTCCCAAGGACTGGAACTTCAGATAGCCCTTACACCCTCCCTCATCCTTCCGAATTGGGTTTTTTGAAATAATAGAAATTTTAACCCTAAATTCCTAAAAGACATTTATTACTACTACTAAGAAAAGTGATATATGTTCATATCTACAAAATTAAAGAGAAAATAAGAGATATTCTGAACATAATAAATTTGAAAGTTTAACTGAAATATACAAAATATAGAAAAAATGCATTTCAGAACTGACAAAGGAAAACAAATTTCTCAAAGCCCAATAATTATTGAATAATTCTGAATAAATAAAATTCATCAGTAAAGTGTTTCTCAGAAAAACTAAGGCAAAGAATTTGCCTAGGTGGTTCCCACATGCCAGGAAAAAAAAAAATCTTCAAAAATGCCTTATCCAAACATCTTTTAGTCAAAGAAAAATAACCATTAAAGGACAGACTATTACTTTCCATTATGTCAATCATATATACATAATGAATAAATTATAAAAATAAAAATGAAAAATAAATAAAATATTCTTTATCACAAAGAAAGAAAAGAGAATCATAGCAGAAATACAAACATGTAGTTTCTTAGCTAATGAAGATGCTAACACAGCGGACAAAGGGGTGATGGTTTCTAGAGCTGAAGCAAATCAATCCTGTAAACCTGGAGGTGCAGATATTCTGGGGTCCTCCATTATTCTCACAGTCTGAGCATGCTTTACTCCCTCAGCTGCTCAGTTGTTTGCTGTTTCTTTGCCAGTGTTTTCTTTACCTTCTGCCAGGATCCAAGACTCAGCAAGGTTACCTGTCAGCGATTCAATTCCTCATGCGTTCGCTTTGCCCCCATGCTCACCTGGAAAATGGGTATTCTCATCTTTCCTCTGGTAATCCTGAATAAGCATTTGTCTTTGGCGGTTGTGCAGTATTCCTACAAATGTAAAAAAAAGCAAAACAAAACAAAAAACACTATGATAAACTCATAATTGACTTCAAATAAATAGAGTTTACTCCCAATGTACAAAGATATGACCTAACTAGCAAAAGAAAGCTCTATCTACGAATACAGACATTGTACATTGACAATAATAATGATGTTTATGTGATAGATTTGTAAGGATTAAGTAACACACTTGTTACATTGATTATCTCAGTAACCGAATAGCAGGAACTTTCAATGTGTTTTTATAATTTTTTTTAATTCTTATTTTAGATCAAAGGTAGTGTGAGCATCTAGAAAAAAACTGTCTTGTCATAGAATCTAATGGCTCTTCTTTATTTAAATATGTGACTTCTTATAAATTCAATGTAGAACAGAATGTAATAACATAAAGAATAACTGTTCAGAAACAGTTATTTTCTGTTTCTGAGGCAAAAATCTGCCAATAAAATATCAGCAGATTAGGGTTCTCATTCACCCCAATACAAGAACACGTGTTCTCACAGGTAGGAGTTAACATTGTTCTGAGAGCTGTCAATGATTCAATGAGACAAGAAAAGTATACAAAGTAAAAATATCTGAGGGTGAAATAATTCATTATTTGCTTATAACCCACTTTTCCTCTAGAAAACAAAACAAAACTAACAAACAAAAACAAAGGAGTCAATTAGTAAGACAATTTGCTAAGAAGCCTGATGATAAAAGATTGCTCAATAGTTTCCTTATCCAGTAAAAATAACTGATAAGAAAGTATAAAATGAGCTGGGCATGGTGGCACACGCCTGTAATCCCAGCCCTCAGGGAGGCAGAGGCAGATCACTGTGGGCTCTGTCTACAAAGTGAGTCCAGAACAGCCAAGGCTACACAGAAAAACCCTGTCTCGAAAAACAAAAACCAAACAAAAAAAGAACTTATAAAAAAACCAGAATTCTAACCTGCAGAGTTCTACCTACAAAGCAAGAAGTAAACACCCTCAAATAAAATGGGGAAAAGCAATAATTACAGTTTTTGAGTCAGAAAGTGCAGAATGTTACATGGTAAAAATACTTAAGAAAAGACTATCTCCCTGTACGAAAAGTGTGTTCTATAGAACAGAGAGTTTCATAGGTCCTCTGAGGAAATTAACTACGAAAATTATCATGAAAAGAACGTGACATCCTGGGGGAAAAAGTTGCTCGACTATGAAGTAAGAGGGAGTAAGACAGAAACTTGTGAGCACAATTTTATTTCCTAAAAACATGGGGACATTTCTTTTAAAATACCTTTAAAGTGCTCTGAATTTTTAACAGTAAAACAGTAAAGAACAGGGATTCCTGGTAATAGTCTCTTGTACTTTTTGAGTTTTACACAATAGGAACATACTCCTATTCATGGTTTTCAGAAAAGTATGCCACTGAAAGAAATGAAATCAGATAATTGTATCATTGTGTGAAACAGCATAACACTTTTTCCTGTCTTCACACATCCTACATAAACATCATTATCCGTAATGTTTTATTTTGTGCATGGGAAAATATATTTAATAATTAACTCTCCACAAGCATGTGGAGATTATGTTTTAATTCCAACTTTTATTTCACATAATGGATTTCAGCAATTTATTTCAGCACAGAGTGTAATTAGTTAGTGTGGCTATATTCATAAAGATTTGGCCCATCATAGAACTATGTTCTCTTTAAGAAGTCTCCCATCTGAAATTATCTGCTCTGATGTGTGTAGTTGACACACACACACACACACACACACACACACACACACACACACATACATATCATGTTTCATGCAGGCAATTGCAATTTGTGATTTTAGAGCATGTTTTCCACTTAAAATTTAATTTCTACCCTGTGGTAGAAAAATGTCAAAAGGCAGAAGTTTAGAATTCTAATAAAGTAAATGAAAAGAAATGCTCTTTTACATGGCCTAACTCAGAACACCTTATTCATAGTTATTATTAAATTATACTATGATAGTCTCATAGAGGATCTATCAAAACATTTTCACCATATTCAAACATGATGTAATCACTATCATTTTTGTTTCAGTGAGTGCTTTATTTGACAGTGTAAGGCATCAAGAAGCCATCTCCTGTTAGAAAGTAGAAAATCTTGTTGGTTTTTGATAGAAAATTTCTCTTCATATGTTGACATATTATAATGTTCCTACTTAAAGCATATTTGAAATGTTCAAGATCAAATGCGTTCTCAGTATTTTAATAAGGCTTATTTTCCCCTTCGTATTCTACACAACACTTTCATACAAACTTCTGTAGAACTTTCACTTTAGGTTATCCAGTTTCATGATATTGCCATAATGTTATAGAAAAGGAAATTTTAATGAAGACAAATCAAGTATTTGTCAAGTAACAAAAGAGCAGAATAGAGAGCTTAAACGTCGATGCCCTAATAATACGCACCAATGCCTTTGTTCTCTGCAGTTCACGAGTTTCCAAGTTTACCAAACAATACTTGTGGAGTTATCACTCTGTGTGTCTCAGCATCGACACTAGCCTATCTCAGATGCCACAGAACTCTACCTCTGAAAAGGGACAACCTTATCTTTCATGTTCACAAATGAGGACAACATCTGAACCCTTGACCAGTCCCTCTCTTCTCTTCATTGCTCATTGGCAAGCGCTGCTTCTGTGCAATGTCATTTCCACCCGTTTCCCTCATCTCCTTTACCTCCCAACTGTAACTCACACACTGACCTTCGTTCCTCCACTGAGCTGTGCTCTAATTCCAAATACATTTCACGTATAAAGACATAGTGCAAAACATATAGAAAATTCCAGACATTGACTCTTACAAACATTTTGAAATTCTCTTGAAAGTTTCAATAATACAGAAATCAAATTATGTACCTGAAGAAAGAACCATTCGCAACTAAGACCAGGCTTTTGAAAATTGGCTTATGAAATATTTAATAAATGCTTTTCTCTTAGTTAATTTTAGTTAATCTAATTCAGAAATCTTACATCAGTTGAAGTTTTATAATTGTGACTGTCATTTTAAGATGCTTTGTCTAAATGGATACAGCTGACATTCATATTATGTTCTCTTTCTTTTGATAATTAGTTTCATGAAGCCTGTGGTCATGAGATTTTTCAGTTTTCTAATTAGTTTTGGATATTTTTGTTGTTGTTTATTGCTTTGTTTTTTCCTAAAGAGAAAAGTTAATGACATTTCCCATGTTTGGGTATACAGCACACAGTCTTTTTTATAAGGCTGTAAATTTCACTTTGTGTTGGGAACCTTTGACCCTAAGCTGACGGCTCCTGCTCTGAGGTGGCTTCAAACCATGGTTTAACAATTTAAACACCAGTTGCCAGAGTATTTTAACTCTTAAAAAAAGAAAGTACAGCATGTTAAAAGTTAGTACTTGGTGCTTAGTGCACACATCCCTCCTCTTCCTGTTGCACACACAAGTCCGTTCTGGCAGAGTAAACGGGGGGCAAATGGCTGGTGAGAAGCAGTGGCTGTGACATCTATTTTCTCAAAAGAGTAAGTTCCAGGCGGACAGGGTTAATAGGAAGACCTTGTTTGTAAACACACACCCCACTGCCACCACCACCACAACCACCAGCACCACCACAGCCCAATCTGAGCTGAAAATATTTTCTTTTCCGGTTTTAATGGCTTGAATGTCCTATAGTCCATATTTTGGGATTCATTATTAAAATAACCTTTTAAGACGGGGAAATGCTTAGAGCTTGCTTCTCAAGCATAAGAACCCGAGTTCAGACCTCCAGCATGTGCATTAAAGCCAGGCTCAGTGGCCAGCCAGTATAGCTTAAGAGACTCAAGACAAGGTAGAGCCAGGAGGAAAAGACAGACAATCTCTAAGTTAGAGAGAACAGTCCAACACACTCAGGGAGTTCCAGGCCATGAAAGACATTGTATGACCCTTTCTCCACAGATAAGAGGTAAAGGTTAATGGGATGGCGCAGGCCTTTAATCCCAAGATTCAAAAGGCAGAGAGGTAAGGAGATCACTGTGAGTTGGAGGCCAGCCCAGTTTGCTGAGTGAGTTCCAGGTGGCCAGGGTTACATAGTAAGACCCTGTTTGTAAACACAGAGACAGACAGACAGACGGACACTTACACACCACCAACATCGACAACAATAACACTACCACTACCACCAACACCCCTGCTGCTGCTGTCACCACCCACGGCAACAACAAAAAATCACCATATCCCTCTGCTATATTTTTCTTCCACACCAATATTCACAAGCTCTTGTTCATAAGCCAGCCATAAACACATGGGCTATAATGTCAATGAACTTTGATTTAAGCTCATCAAAATAGAACTCATTATTCTTCCAGCATGTCACTCTGGGCCATATGGTAGATTCATTTCATGACTCTTCATTGTTTGAGTAGATTAGGCTTCACAAAAATGATTCTTTGTTTCTAAGGCTTAAATAGGCATGCATTTTTATTTATTTCAGGTCTGAGAAGCTTGGCAAAGTGGTACATCTTTAACTAAATATAAATGTTGTCTTCGGTGACAAGCTAATACTTGTTACACCAGGGAATTTGATCTAAATTGATTTCTTTGTGGGCTAGAAAAAAAAGCTTCTATGTTTATTCTTCTATAAGGTTCATGGAGGAAGGGATAAGGGAAAGGTGGGGTTCTGTAGCGCCCCCAATTACAAACAGATTACAACACTGACATTGAATATGTGTCAGTTATGCAATGATAGAGTACACTGAGCCGAGGACCAAGTCAGGGCTTAGAGTGATTTGCAGAACAATAGCTGAGAATCGAGCATTCCTAGACAGGGCACAGCCTGAAACCAGGGCAATCATCTGAATAATTCTCTGCCAGACTCCAGACCCGGAGTTGATCAGAGTCAGCTAATCATCTCAATGGGAACAGAATGGAAGGACATTTGCTCAGTAGGGAATATGCTCTTCCGCAAGACAGTAACAGCTGGAAAAATCACATTTTGGTCCTAGGAAATACATAAAACATATAGAAATAGCTTTTTTTTTTCTTATTCATCTGGAATCAGGTCATCCACAGACATATGGTTCGGTTTTCTCTTCATTCTGTATACAACAATACCAAGAGTCAAGATGAACATAATGAAGGATAATTTGACATCAAAGCAAGAAAGAAAAGAAGGCAGAATAGTAGCATGAACAAGTGCATGTTTTGGCATGATGTGGGTCCTGATAGCATCATGCCAGGCTCTCACTGTGGAACACTGAGCTGCCAAGGGAGAATGTGCCATAATACAACATACAACACGACTCTGTCTTTACTACATTTTAAAGGGACTTCTGACATTCTCTTTTGAAATTACCACAAAAATCTTCCAAATCTCATTGCCCTTTCAAATGATCCCAATATGATCCATAGAGGACAAACAGATGCAAATTTTAGTGTGCTAAATTACTATTTCTAATTTATTTTTTTAAGTTGCTAATATTCCGCATTTCTTAGATCCATGGTTACTCAAACATGCAATCACCCTCAGGATAGGGCTACTAACTGAGGGCTCAGCTTTGCTTCCAGTTCGTTTTGTTTTCATTAGCTTAACTGTGATATAGCTAAAACAAATATTGTAAAACAAGAGATGAAAAAATGTGAAAATATTATTTGCATCTTTCCAACTAACTCCTTTGTCTATCCTTTCTAAAATTTGTAAATGAATAATTGAAGACATAATCTACACAGAAATATTAACATGGCATGATGGCTCTGTTAGAGAATCAAGTTCAACAACCAGTTTGAAGTAAGACAATTGGGAGGAGCAGTTGCTTCCACGATTTCTTCCTAGGGGAGATTGATGGCCCCCAATGGCCATTCTGAACTGAGCAAATTGTCTGAACACTGCAATATTAAACTTTCAATACCCACAATTTTCCATGGAACATAAATCTGGCAAAAATTAATTTTCCTAAATTCAATGATTACATTTCAGTAGATCTGTATATGTAGAGACTCCTATAATAGAAATGCACAGAATCCAATAAATCACTTTCTATTTCCACTCTATAATAAGGTAATAATAACTAGATAGGCTAATGCTTAGTATTTATGATGTGCTGGTCCATTTTATGTTCGTTATCTCATTTGATTTTTGTAACGACCCTGAGAAGCAGGTTGAAAGAGCAGAACTTGCCCAGGCATTGTTGTAAGCTGGGATAACACTGGTTATCCCTGGAAAGTTGGGATTTGAAAATTGAGGATTCAAGGTTACATAGTGAGGTCATGTCTTGAAAATTGTCATATTTACTGAAAGAACAGACTTACATTGTGTAATTATGGAGGTCTCTGATGCTCATCATTAGCAGTGACTTAGTCTTTGGTGTTACAGAAGCTGAGAAGCTAAAGATCCAGGAACAGGTGTCCCTTGAGGGCTGCATCCTTCAGAGGGTACAGTGCAGTGTCCTCAGTACAAATAAGCAAAAGAGGTCAAAGGAGCCAGTTCCCTCAGGCTACTTCTCAGGTATTGATCTTCTCTTCCATTTCCATCTATGGCCTGATCACCTCATAGCGCTGTTGATTGGGGATTAAATTTCTACGTGAATGTTGACTGATCATCCAACCCAAAGTGAAAGAGCCCCTTCCACCATTCACAGAAATGCCATCTCATGCTACAGTTTTCCTGATGTCTCTTGGGAAATCAATACATCACAGTTTCTTTAAACTATATATATGTAATCAATATATATATAATCATACTTTTGGTATTTCTAGTATCCAGGTCTACTTGAGGTGAAAGCTATTTCTTTCTAAACCCAAGGAATCCTGAGGCTTACATGTGCCATCACAAGATAAGCCTCCCTGTTGTCTACAGCTCTATAGAAAAAGGTCTAAGAAGGCCCTAAAAATACTCATAAGCCTTCAGCTTTGAGCCAATATTTGTTGGCTATAAAAGTCTATGGTTTGTAAAAGTTCTAAGTATTCCTAGAATGGTGAAATTCCAACTATCTCCTATACTATTTAAGAAATAGAATATTACTTAGCTTCTTTGGGCCTGTGGATTATAGTATGGTTATCCTGTACTATATGGCTAATATCTGCTTATTAGTGAGTACATACCATATATGTCTTTCTGAGTCCAGATTACCTCACTCAGGATGACCTTTTCTAGTTCCAACCATTTGTCTGCAAATTGCAAGATGTCTTTGTTTTTAATAGCCGAGTAGCATTTCTCTGTAAATGTACCACATTTTCTTTATCCATCTTTAGTTGAGGGACATCTAAGTTGTTTCCAGTTTCTGGAATTATGAATAAAACTTCTATGAACATAGCTGAGCAAGTGTCCTTGTGGTATGGTGGAGCATCTTTTTGGGTATATGACCAGGAGTGGTATAGCTTGGTCTTGAGGGGGAACTGTTCCCATTTTTCTGAAATACCACCAGATTGATTTCCAAAGTGGTTGTACAAGTTTGCACTTCTTCCAGTAATGGAGCAATGTTCCTCTTTCTCCACATTCTCACCAGCATGAGCTGTTGCTTGAGTTTTTTATCTTAGCCATTCTGAGTGGTGTAAGGTGGAATCTCAGGGGCATTTTGAATTTACATTTCTCTGATGACTATGGATGTTGAACATTTCTTTAAGTGCTTCTTGGCCATAGAGGTTTCTAAGTTAAGAATTCTCTTTTTAGCTGTGTACCTCATTTTTAATTTGGTTTGTTGGTGTTTAGTTTCTTGAGTGCTTTATGCATTTTGGATATTAACCCTCTCTTGGATGTAGGGTTAGTGAAGCTCTTTTTCCATTCTGTGGGCTGCTGTTTTGTCTTATTGACAATGTCCTTTGCATTGCAGATTTTCAATTTCATGCGTTCTTATTTATTAATTGTTGATCTTAGTGCCTGCACTATTAGTGTTCTGTTCAGAAAGTTGTCTCCTGTGCTAATAATGCCCAAGAGAGGATGCTTGAATCTCACTTAAGGGGAAATAAAATACACAATCTGAAGAAGAAGGAGGAAGGGAACTAGGGAGAGAGGTGGAGAGAGGGAAAAGTGAAGGGAATGGGGAGACTCCCAGGAGTCGATGAGGACGACTCTAGCTGAGACTGTCAGCAGCAGGGGATATGGAGCCTGAATTCGCCACCTCTTGTAGCCAAGGGGAATACCCATAAAACCCTTGACTGAAAATTTGTCTTGCCTACAAGAAGTATAGGGATGAAGATGGAGCAGAAATTGAGGGAATGACAATCCAATGATTGGCCTAAATTGAGACTCACCCCATGGGAGAGAGCCAGCTCCTGACACTATTTCAGACAGGAGCCTAGCATAACTCTTTTGAGAGGCTTCATCCAACAGCTGGTGGGAACAGATGCAGAGACCCACAGCTAAACAACAGACTGAACTCTGGGATTTTTGTGTAAGAGTCGGGGGAGGAATTGAGGGAAGCGGAGGGAATCAAAGACACCGCAAGAAGACCTACAGAGTCAACTAACCCGGACACACGGGGCCTCAGAGTGCTGAACCACCAATCAAAGAGCACGCATGGGGTGGGCCTAGGCCCTCTACACATATGTAGCAGATGTGCAGCTTGATCTTCATGTGTGAGTCCTAACAATGGGAGTAGGGCCTGTCTCTGACTCTGTTGCCTGCCTTTAGATCTTTTTCCCTTAGCTGGGCTGCCTGGTCTGGCTTCAGTGGGAGAGGACAAGCTTGGCCCTGCTTCAACCTGATTAACTAGGGTGAGTTAGTACTCATAGAGAGCCTTCCCTACTCTGGGAGAAAGGGGAGGGGGGCGTCAGGGCAGGACTGGGAGGAGAAAAGGGAAGCAGTTTTGATCAGGCTGTAAAAGTGATTAAATAAATAAATGAATGAGAAAAAAAGAGGACACTAGTAGGAATGAGGTCTGGCCTTTATAATTATTCCAATAATGTAGCACTGTTGCTTTCTTAATTTTTGATAATGTATCTGAAAATGTGAGATACTGGCCACGGAGAAAACTGGTTGAGGATTGATTAAGAACTCTCTCTATATATATTCTGTAATTTATTGTGAGTGAAATGAAATCTAGTTTGACTCTCAGAAAACAAAAAAGTAAAGACAAAGGGGCGGAAGATATAGAATACTCTGTGGCCCTATCTAATCTCATTGTCCAAATTAGCTTTGTCCTAAGTAGCTATGGTCTGTCATCTTTATACTCTTTAGCTGTATAAAAAAGCTACAATGGGTCCATTCTACTATTCATGAACCTTATGCTTTTAACTTGCATTTTCATGATTATTATTGCGGTTTAACAGCTCTTTATATATTTATTTCTGATTCTTACTAGCTTACTACTTATATATTGCTCTGTCAGATTATTTATTTTTCTATCCTCTCTCTTTCTCTTTCCAGACAGACTGACAGCTGGACAGGCATCTAGCCCCACAACCATTCTGACTGTTGATATTATCTTCCATTGCATAACTGTCTCTTAATTTGTTTTATGCCTTTGTTGATAAATACAGGGCCTCTAAACCCAAAGCAATTAAATGCACCAGTGATTTCTCTCATACTTTTTGTTTTCTAAGTTTGTTTAAAAATTTGTCTTCATTCCAACATTGTTCATTTATTTTCTTATTCTGTCTAAAAAGTTTTATAGTTTTGCCTTTTACATTTAAGCTAATAATCCAAGTGGAATTGATTTTTGTGTGTGGTACGATATAAAAAAGTCATTTTTATCCATATGGATGACTCTCCTAGTACCATATATCTCAGAATCTCTCTGTTCTTCCCTGCTCTGTAATGCCAGCTCTGTCATCAGTTTTTCATGTAGCCTCGAGTCAGCTTAGGTAGTCCTAAACTGCTCCATTGGCCCCCTTGTCTATACTGGCAACAATGACATATTATTGCCATCGCTGTAGCTTCTTGCTAATGTTTACATTTGTATGCTATTATCCTACATCGTTTTCTTCCTTCAAGAACATTTGGTGCTTGGGGAACTCTTTGTCCTTCCACTCAGATTTTTAATGTGTGTGTGTGTGTGTGTGTGTGTGTGTGTAATTTATAGCTATACATGTATGGGAAAGTTCATATATAAATATGTATACATGCATGTGGAGGGTAAAAATGAACCTCAGGTGTTATTTCTCAGGATCCATTCACTTGCTGTTTTGAGACAGGGTCCTTATTGGCCTGGCATTCACCAGGTGGGCGGGCTGGCTGACAAGCGCAATCCAGAGATCAGCCTATCTCTCCTTTCGTAGCTTCAGAATGTTTGTACCATCATGACCATCTTTTTTATGTGGGCTGTGAGAATCCAATTCCAGTTCTTAAGCATGTGAAACAGGACTGAGCTATCGCCCAGGCTCTCCATTGAGATTTGAGATTTGTTTTGTCACAGTTTGCAAACATACACATGTACATACATACATACATACATACATACATATACACTGGGAATAAAAGACCCTGTCTGGACCATGGTTGTGATGTCCTTAGCTTCATATGCTAAGTATAATATCATTGTTATCTTCACTGTGTGTTTGCTATGGTTCAATGTCAACAACAAAAGCACGTAACTCTTAACTATGTTTTAAAATGTTGTCTCGATTATTGTAAGACAATTATTTTTCTATACACATCTTAGACTTTTCACTGAACTTCTCAAAAAAATAAGATTTTCTTGAGATTATACATTCATAAAACATTCCTTTCTTTATTGAGGGCATGTTCTCTCTATTTTACTCAAGTTCCAGTCTTGAGTATTCCTATTTGGTATTCTTTATACTTATTATTACTGATATTTCAATTTTTATTAAACTTTCTGGTTGTGAATTACCTTTTAAAAACCTACTATTAATTTTTTTTTATTTAGCCATTGCACTAAACTAGTATTCTTTTTATTTGGCCTTCTCTTTTCTTCCAATCTTAATATTTATATTTCTTATTCCTGTCTTCACATTGTCCAAGAGATCCAGCATGACATGAAACAATAGCAGTGATCTTGGTCTGACCTCAGGTCCTTTTAGTCCTATGGGAACCCTTGTGCCCAAGAAACAACACAGACAGCTTTGAAATTACACAGCTTCCAATATTTTGAAAGATGACCAAACCTCCATTGTTTAACTTTGAAGGCTTCAAAGCTGAACCATTATCTATTCATCATATTCAGGGCACATGCTACTTATTTCACATCAATAAATATTTATTGATTACCCAATGGAAAAATAAATATTGTGATAAACTACATGTGACTTCTTTCTGAAATTTGTGTTGTAATCTTGTGGGAAATATAACCACAAAAAAAGTAACATAATACTTGACTTTATCAAACTCTCAGAAAAAAAATTAAAATGATGACTAGAATGTTCTCAGCTATGAGACTTCCTAAATGCATTAGTTGCCCAGAAGTTGGGACAAGAACACTGTCACATTTTAAAGTATTAAATTATCCAAGTAAAAGCATAACATTGGTTTTAATATAAGGCTTTTCTCTTCACTTGAATAATAAGGCTTTAAAAGCTCAAAGTTTGTCATTTCAAGTTTGCCCTTCCTTCTGAGTGGTGTTTGATTATTCATAATGAGGAGGCCATGCTTTTGAAAGTAGACCATAATAAGAAATAGATGTCTCTAAATTTTTCCCTAGTGACTGAACGAATGAAGGACCTCATTAATCAAAATGACTCTATTGAAAATCTAGCTTTAGGTGTACATTGCCATGCAGTTGTAACTTTTATCCTACTCTGATCCATTTCATTTTCATATGTTTGAAAAACAACTTCTCTGCCTTTGGAACCTAATCAAAACTTTGATCACATTGATATAAAGTATTCAAAAGTATTGTAGGAGAAAAACTCATTCAATAAACCTGTACCAAACACCAACAAAGCTCTGTGGTGTTTGTGTTATGTTAGGGGAAGTTTTCAGAACATATAGAAAACTCTAGTCATTCCTGCCTGTTTTCAAAGCCAGAGAACAGACACAAAGTAAGCAGGAACTTCAATATTATAGACAAGGCCCATGAGAGATAAGAATACAATAACACAACATACTAGGCATCTATTAAAGCATAGTGGTATTGTTAAAATCTTGAACAGTTTTAAAAACATATTTGCTATCTACCAGCTACCAAAAGTCATGGTTTAGGGCATATTTGTTAGATCCTCTCTGGAGTCTTAGAACATCACGATAGATATGGTCTCATCTGAGACATGGCTAGTGAAGGGTCCTATTCTCAGTTCACATGGATGCTGGCTACATGCAATTCTTCATAGTTTACTATAGAGATGACCTCAGCTTCTTGATAAATGACAACAGGAAGTTTTTCCTAACCCCTTTTTGGGGATTTCTCCATCATTATAGCTTGTTTTTAATAAAGATAGCGATAGAGCAGCTACAGAAAGACGGGCAATAGCAACCTTGTACAACATAATCAAGTTGACATAAATACATATTCTGCATGTCTGAAAGCAAAATGCAACATCTATACACACACTAGAGGAAGGGCCACTCCAGACAGAAATGAGGACAGCCTGACATCCACTGTCTGACAGCCACTCTGGCCCAAAGGCAATTCTTAAAACTATTGGTTTGCTTTCCACACAGAAAGCATAAGTTCATAGTTCATTAGCTCAGAGGAAAGAGAAAGACTGTGAGAGGATTTAAATACATATCCAAACTGCTACATTGGGAAGAGGAGGTGAAGGTAGGCTGGAAACAGATAATAATTGTAGTTACCAGTTTTTCAGAATTCTTGCTGCTGTCATTTTCCTTTCAGTGGAAGTTGCAGGAGTGACCGCCAGGAATTCACAGCTCCATGAAGGTACTTCTATTATGGCCCCAAATGCAGATAAAGAGGTGGAACGAGATTAAGAAACATTTTCCCTGAGACACAAACAGAAACACCTTAGGAGTAACCTTGCATTCCTTAGTCAAGAAATTTTGATTGAAATCTGAAAACACACACATTGAAGATATTTAAAATGAAGAGGAGCATGAGAAAATAGAGTTGTTTTATTTATTTTTTTTAAATGCAGGACTACAAGCATGTGTTGGTGGGCATTGCAGGGAATATGATCAGAAGACAACTCAATTTCACATTGTTCACATTGTATTAATCTAGATGAGGATGGATGAAGGAAAGGTCATCAACAGAAGCAATGTGGTTGAATAAGTGGGACTAGAATCAAGAGATGTTTAGGTGTGTGTTGACTCAGCAGATATATGAATTAAAACTTTGTGATAACCACAGTAGAATTTTATTCAGCTGTAACTAAAGGGGAAATTCTGACATTTTTGGAAAAATAAACAGTTGAAAATTATTATGTTACACAAAATAAGCCAGATTTGAGAAAACATAACTACATTCTTTTTTTTTTCATAAGAAAAGCCTAGATTAAATTTTTATATATGTGTGAGGGGGCTATGGGGATGTGAGGTGTGTATGTCTGTGTATATGTGTGTGAGATATATGTTCTTTTGTGTGTGCTCCTGCATGTGTGTATGCACGTTTATGTGTGTGTGAGCACACATGTGTGGCGTGTGTGTGGGTGTACATGCATGTGTGTGTGGTACGTGTGTACCTGTGTATATATGCATGTATGTGTAGTGTGTAGGTGGTGTGTGTATGCTGATTTAACTAAGAGTGGCCCCCACAGATTATTACATTTGAATGCTCAGTCACTAGGGAGCGGCACTGTTTCAAAGAATCAGAAGGATTGGGAGGTATGGCCTTGCAATGGGTACCGAGGTTTCAGAAGCCCCGTGGCTAGCTCAGAGTCTCCCTCTCTCTCTCCTTCCTCCTCTCCCTTTCCCTCTCCCACCACTTCCTCTTACCCCCTCTCTTTCTCTCTCTGCCAAGGAGTATCTGGATGTAGCTCTCAGCTACTACTCCAGCGTCATGCGTACCGCCATATTCCCTACCACAGTGACAGACCAAGCCTCTGACTTGGCCTCGGCTGTAAGCCAGCCCCCAAATAAATGCTTTCCTCTGTAAGAGTTGCCTTGCCTGAAGTGTCTCTTTACAGCAACACAGCAATAGAACTGTGACTAAGACAGTATATGAATGTGCCTGTGTGCTGTGTGTGCATGTGGGCATGCATGGGTGTGTCTGTGTGGATATGGTGTGCGTATGTTTATGTGCTTGGTGTTCATATGTATGTATGTGTGTGTTATGTGTGTGGTACATGTGCATATGTGTATACTGTGTATGCGTGAGGTGTGTGTGTCTGTGTGAGGTGAATGGTATATGCATACACATGCACGTTTGTGTGGTGTGTGTGTGTGAAATATGTGTATGTGTGTAATATGTATTTTGTGTGTGGCATGTGTTTGCATGAGCTTGTGTGTGGATGTACGAATGGGTATATGTGTGTGATGTGTGTATGTGTGTGCTCATACATGTGTGTGTATGTCTGTGTTGTGTGTTTATGTATGTGTATGTATATTTGTCTAGGATTTGTGTGTGTGTGTGTGTGTGTGTGTGTGTGTGTGTGGTGTGTATAGTGTATATGTGTATAAGCATTAACAAGATACAAAAATATAGTGAATCATAATAGGAGAAAAAGATATGTCGAGGGAAAGAAAAACAAAGAGAGTAATGGAATACTTGTGGTCTGAAAGAGAAAGAGGGAGCTATCTATAGAGGAAATGAAACCAGGTAGAGGAAGACAAGGGGCATGGGAGAAGGCAGCAGTGGGGGAAGAGGACAAATCTAAATAAAGTTTGATGGCATATACACGAACACACCACACACACAAACACACATGCACACCCCTCACACATATTTCATATATGTATAGAAGTGCTATAGTGAACCATATTACTTTGAATGCTGAGTTAAAATATAGCTTAAAATATTTTTGAAGACCACATTCAAGCATTAAGGCACCAGATGGATGTGGGATATTCAGGGACAAGGGATAATTCCTGAGATTGCAGTCAATTGAAAGAGGGAATGGCTTCCATGGTAAAGTGAGTTAGGTAGAGATAAGAGTTTCCAGAGACAAGAGATATGATTCTACCAAGAGTAATTCAGTGGCTGTGGTTATTGTTGAGGTGATTGCTAATACAGGGTGATAATAAAGGTGTAGCTGATAGTGGAGGTGTCTGGAGTATTCCTCTCATCTAACAGAGAACTAACCAAAGGTGAACACAGTCGTCACTGTCTAGGGAAGCCAGAGAAAAGCTGAAGATTGTGAACTTGTGGTGGGACCCAACATTAGGCACACAGCAGTCAAAGGGAAAACAAATAAGTGGTGATATTTGGTCAGGGATTAATATGGTGGGAAAAGGAGTGCCTGGATGATAAATTATTGTCCTTGTTGGTCATGGTACCTTGGTGGGATGGAAGGCAAGTAAAGCCAGAAAAGAAGGGACCAGAAGTGAACAAGCATTAGTTTCTCATCATCATATAGCTTCATGAACAACAAAAGACAAAAACAAAAGCCTGTGATAAAGTCAGAGGGACACAGTGTGCTGCCTTGGGCCATCTCTGCAAAAGTCCCAAGTTATTCATAGATTAGTGCAATAGCACTGTAATAATCATTCTCCTAACACTTGCTTCTTATTGCAAGTCCCTCTGCCCAGATCACAGGTCCTCAGGAGAGCTACACAGTCCTTCTAATGTTACCCAGGTTTCTCTTTCTCTGTTGTCTCCATATATCAGTTTTCTTTCTTGATCCTTCCCTAAAATTGGACCTCTTTCTACATTCCATTCCCCTTGCTCAAAATTAGTTATTCTTGGTAGTCATCCCTATTAGACATTATGTTATATTGCCCATTTTCCTTTTATTTCTTTCCTCCAATAAACTAAGTACCAAGAAAAGAATGACTTATAATACCTTTGATTAACTAATTCTTTACAGGATCTCAAAGCCAGTCACAACGTACAATGTTGGAGTCTCCCAGTATCCTCCCATTTCCCAGAAGATAGCTCCACTTATCACATTCCTATGTATATTCCCAGTTTCCCCCATGAAAATAGAGACTAACATCCACATGATTTGAGGGCCACGTTTATTTCATAGGAAGAAGTTCATATTAAACACACATCTGAACTCTTGGCTTTCCTCCATGAGAGGAGAGATCTAGCGTTCTTTCTGTTTTGAACAGTTAGAGAATTTGGATTGTTTGATTGAGGCCAACATAGTGTTTCACTACTGTGGTGGTCTGAATAATACTGGCCTCCCACATTGGCTCTCATGTATTTGAATGCTTAGTCAATAGGAAGAGGAACTATTTGAAAGGGTTAGAAGGATTAGAGGGTGTGGCCTTGTTTGAGGAAGTTTGTCACTGGAGGCGGGTTTTGATGTTTCAGAAGTTCATACCAAGCCCAGACTCAGTCTTTCTCTACCTGCAGATCAGGATGTAGCTCTCAGCCACTGTTCCAGTGCCATGCATGCTGCCACGTTCTTTTCTAAGAATTGCCTTAGACATGGTGTGTTTTCACAGCAATAGAACACTGACTACGACAACTGCCTACTGTGGTCTACTTTACTATATTCTCATTCTAGACATTTGAAGACTTTCTCATTTTCTCTACTAATTCAATAGCTTTCAGCATAATTTTTTTTTCTTCATGAGGATTGTACCACTTTACAGTGGTAATATGGGGAATATTACCACAGTAATATCAGTGGTAATATCAGCCATATTTCCCCATATTTTGCCCTGTAATGAATTCTTACCAATTTAAAAATTAAGAAAATGATAGCTCAGCATACTTTCTCTTAAATGGTAATGATCTTTTTTATGCAAAAAGCATTTATTTATTTGTTGGTTAATTTCTTTATAATCACTTTTCTAATCACTTTGAGTACTTTTCTCTTGTACGGAAAAAAAAAACTATTTCACCACTGTATTCTCATAATCTAAAGTGGCACCTACATTATAGTAAGAATTTTTAAATATTTCATCAATGATTAGGAAGAAATGGATGACAAAGGTACAATGGCTTGCTAAATAACAGGAGGGGGGAAGTAGTGGAAACAGTGCTAAATAAGATCATGGCTGTGAAGGTAGTCCACTTTGAAATGATAATATGCTTTTAGATGTTAGTCTGACAGCAGAGATGATAGCCACAACGATCCTTATAACAGCAAGATAACATACAAAATTAAAAAAAAAAAGTCATACCATGAGCACATACAGGCAGAATATATATATCTATGATCCCACTGAGGGATACAGAAGAAAGATGCTGTGACAGAAATCGGGCATCCCATTGACATCATCCAGGATGATCCTCTGGTTCCCTAGGCCTTCCTCCTTCCAATATAACCATAATCCTCATCGTCTTATTCTTTCCATTTTCATTCTGTCCTGACTTGGCCACCTTAGTCAATTAACTCCTTTATTTTTTCCTTGAGACCACTCCCTCTGGGGTTTCCTTTCATACTTCAATAACTTCCAATGTGTCCTATTTAATCAGTAGTCTGAAACTTGTCCCTTTCTCTGCCCATGGAACCCCTTTCTTTATCCTGTCCTCATGGCTACTGAATATATTTTTCCTGGTGGTATTTTTGTTTTGTTTTGTTTTGTTTTGCTCTTGTTTTTGAGCTGCAAGTGGCATCACAAAATTTTCTCTCTGAAAACCAGACAGCTGTCACAGAAATGACTTCCTCAATACAAATGGCTGTTTAAGAACTTTGGGAATAGCAGTCATTAAAATGAAAGTGCATGCTTCAAGTCTTTGTGAAAAAAACTTACTTAAAAAAAATCTTTTTTAATGGTGTCACTGAGTTGTTTAGTGACCATTGCTTTGGTTCACTCTTTAGATTATCAAAAACAATCCTATCACTGCAAATTCAATTGAACTTAGCAAGAATGTATTGAGCACCTAGGAGAGCTCGCAGCATTGTGCTAGAAGTGTGAGGAAAACAGATGAAGTATATGATGCGCCCTTGCCCTCAAGGAATGTAGAACTTTTGCAAGAAACAATATGTATGCAAATAATCCAATTAGCCGGGGAGCCCCAGAGTGCAAATATGGAAAAGCAGACAATAAAATATGTCAAGTGGCTATAAAACAGGCTGCAGACACACTGGCCCATTCATCTGTGCTGGACAAGCCCAAGACTAAAATTCCTTAAGACATCTATCCAGAAAATGCTACCATAAGCCCACCATTTGACTGGTATCCATTTCTGCTTTTTCCTGACTCAAATAAAAGGCCTTCCATATTGATCAATCTCAAACTTTTCTCCCTCTCCTCTGTAATTATACTCATCCTATCTATTTTCTTTGGAGCATTTCTGTCTCTAAAGTTATCTGGATCATTGATTTGTTCAGTTACTCAGTTCTGTTTTCTCTTACCACAGGCAGGTAGACTGTTTCTCTACATTGTTCTGATCCCTGCATAGGTGCAGACACTAGACCAGTGTCAGCACTTGGCCAGGACTCAATAAATCCTTGTTAATAGACAGTGAACAAAATGAGCAAATAATCATTTGGGGTCAGTCCAGTGAGAGGACTGACTCTCACTGGAAAAGAGATAGGGAGAACAGGGGCTGCTGGCAATGCTACCATGGCTTCATAGATGACATCTGAAGATTAAGTAAAATTCCAACTGATGAGTAAGTAAAATTTCAATTGAAGGGAAAATTGATATTGGCCAATTATCCAGTTTATTTGTGGATGTCTTACTGGGGAAAAGATTAACCATCTTTTGGAACTACTTTTCTCACTACCAAAGAGAAACAAACATACTGTAGGGGGACCAGATTGGCTTATTAAAAACTTTACATTGAAGATATTCCTGAGCGTGGTGACAAGTAGAAAAGCTCTTACAGCCATAGCTCTTCAACAAACACCATCAAGATGCTTAGGTTTTGCCAATGACAGACCCTCCTTCAGGGTTTGAGGATTTATTTAGTATTATTACAAAACATTAATCCAAAGAAAACTCCAACTCCAAGGAATTTTAGGAAAGATAATTGTGGTGTCTTGGGAGATAATGTGACAATGTGATTAAGTAAATTTAGAAGAACTTATTGTCAGAGTGGGTCAAGTTCTGTGCCTGGGAAATCACTGTCATCTTTTTTTCTCTTTCAATTCAGCCATCAAATCTCATCAAATATACCTTTCTATAAATCTCATGAATAAATTTCCTCTTGACTCTCACAGTGCATTTATGTATTTTCCATGTGTCTTACCTGGCTGGCTGCAGTAGTCTCCCAAAAGAGCTCCCTCATCACTCTCTGGCTCTTTGCATCTAATCTTCACCCTGAAATATCATAACATCTTAGGAGCCAATATAACACATTTTACCCCCACTTAAACCTTCTAAAGTCTTTCTTTCATCTCGTGGATCAGTTACAATCTCTAGAATTAGGATATTGAAGCTTTCGATGATTTATGCCTTTGCTTCTTGAGCCGCTTAGTTTTTGTCAACTTGATATGAGCTAGAGTCACCTGGAAGAGGGACCCTCAACTGGGAAACTGCCTCCATCAGACCAGCCTGTAGGCAAGTCTGTGAGAGATGTTCCTGATTGATAATTGATATGCGAGGCTTGGCTCACGGTAGATGGTGCCACCCCAGACAGGTGGTCCTGGGTTGTGTGAGAAAGAGAGATTAACAAGCCATGGAAAGGAAGCCAGTAAGCAGAGTCCTTCCATGGCCTCTGCTTCCATTCCATCCCTGGCTTCCTTCAGTGATGGAGATGACATGGAAGTGTAAGATAAAAAAGAACCTTCCAAAGTTGCATTTGGTTGATGTTTATCCCAGCGTTAGAAAGGAAACCAGAACATTCACTCTTCAGCATTATTTCCCAACATTCTCCCAAAGCTCTAGCCATCCCTAACATCTCTCCTCTGTACTGTAGACAAATGGAACTAAGTGCTGAAGTCCAAGCTCGAAGCACGGCCTACTGATTCCCAAAATAAGCAAGCCCTCTCATCCTACTGGTCTTCTCCATCAATGCCACTGTGATCCTATGTAAACAATGCTTCTTTACCATTAAAAACCCATCGTTGATGCCTCAATGCATCAATGCCTCCAATGTTGGTCAACCACGATTGACCATTCCTAGTGCCTCCCTACCCTCTCCTCTCACATATTTAGTGTGCCCCACTGCTGGGTATGCAATTCTTTCCCTTAATTACCAATTCCTTCCTCTATTCCTCAAACAGCCTAAGAGTACCTTAAAATCAAAACATGTTTCATTCAGCCTTATCTCTGTAGCATCCCGTGTAATTCAGAAATAACAGTAGTGGACAGACAATAAAAATTTGTTAAGTTCCAAATGAGACAGCCGCATAAATGGCAAGAAGAAGAAATCCGCAATGAAAAGCTGCACTTATCAGCACTAATACTAGTTGAAGCCTGTTAGTATCAGTCAAAGAAGTACAGGTGAGAAGGGCAGGGGTGATAAGAATCAACATATCCATGAGTTCAGGCTTGCCAAGGAACTGAAATACTCAGCCAGGAACAGTTTCAAGTTCTTATTTTCCCAGCATGCAGCAGCTGGTGCCTGGCAGAAGGGGAAGGGTGTTGCCATGTCACTGAACAGCAATTGTGGAGTGGCCGCCGAGCCAGCAACCTAAATATTCTTCCCTTGGCCAGATTGGGCTGCAGGCAAAAGGGGCAGCGCAGCAAGCATCGTCTGTGGAAAGCAGCAGAGGCCAGGGTAGCTCCTGGCAGGGTAATGGCTTACCCAGGAGAACTCTGTTAATTAAGACTCACAAGGCACAAAGCCAGTTCGAGAGGCTAAAGACCAAAATTTGAGAAGGCAGCTAAACAAACACAGTGCTTATATAAACTCTCCCACACAAAGAATCTCAAAAACAACCGCACTTTGCTTTCCACCACCTTCAAGAGCCACCCACTGCATTTGGATAGTTATGTAATACTAGTCTATAGGCATTCCTGTCCTATGTCATTTTTGACCTTACCCTTAATTAGGGCCTTGGCCATTTTTTAGTATATGCCATCCTTAACAGCCTAGTGATGTGTTCGCATGCACCATACAATCCCTTCATAGAATCTATCCGTGTGTGTGTGTGTGTGTGTGTGTGTGTGTGTGTGTGTGTGTGTTCATGCTTGCTGCTTGCCTACCTGGCTACAGTAGTCTCCCAATAGCACTCTCTCAGCCCTTTCTGACTCTTCCCATATAATCTACTGCAACAGTGTAATGACTAAGTAACCAGTCTAACACAGCATTTAATTATGGCTTTGGCAATTTGAATCTATACCATCCTTAGTGGAAGAGTGACAGGCTGGTATCTGTGTGTGTACAGATGCCCAAGTGAGCTGCCTAGCATAGATACTGAGAATTAAACTAGGACTTCTAGAACAGCAACAAGAGGTCTTAAGTGCTGAGCATTTCTCTAGCTCTGGAATTTATACTTTTTTTTTCTTTTACCATAGTTGAACATTGTCATGCTCCTCCCAACTCTCTCAAAAATAGCTTGGAAATTTTGTTATTCCAAAATGCCAACTGCTTAATTTTTTTAACCGAACCCACCTCGTAAGTATCTTAAAAAGTTTAATGCATATGAAGCCGAAGAGCTGTGTCTGCCATGGTTTAAACACTGTGTAAGGATAAGGTATTTTTTTTCTTCGTTATCTTTATTAGAAAGGTCTCCAAGATTCTTTGATATGACTCACTTCATTGGAGAAACAAAAGCGTGTGTAGGAATGCAAATACAGACACAGATGAATGGATGCTAAAACAAGCACTAGGGTTGCAATGCAAGTTTCAGATTCTTCATGTGTAAAGTGAGAATAACAGTTTCTTCCTCAATAAATTATTTTAATACATGCCATGCAGAAGGAAGGGTTGGCCCAGGTTCTCAGGAAAGAGACAACTTAAAGTTTAGAGAACCACCAGAAAGGAATATTCTTTCAATTTCAAAGGGGGAAAAATGAAGAAGGATATGGTGGGAAGTTTAAAATATTCCAGAAGTATCACACTGAATGAAGCTTAAGAAGCATTAGATTTTAAACATAATAAAAATTGGTGGAGAGGAACACCACCTCCCAACATGTATCAAGCAGTACTGTTTTAAAGAATGTCACTGAGAAGCCATGTTCCCTTCATGTTCTGGAAATGCTGGTGAAGATATGAGTTATCCCAGAACCACAGGGTCAACAGTTGCCTCTGTTGAAATCTGCAAATCACTCACAGCAGATGCCCGCTCTGCGTGGTGATGTCGAATGCCAGCCTTCTTCATCGCGTGAGAATCGCAGAACCATCAGAGCTCTCACACTCAAACTGAGTTCTTTTGCTTTCTCACATGGTGGGGGAGGGATGCCTGATCATAGTTCATACCTGTCAATATAATTCAAGTTAACAAATACTTTTTAAATACCTTTGTGGTACTAAGCAATGCTAGGGAAATTAATCTGGAGTTGAATTTGGAGATGAATTCCAGAATTTATTTTTTGAAGATAAAAATAAACCATACCTTGTAAGTGACCACAAATTAAGAATTATACCTGGCTTGAAAATTCTGACCTATTCATGCTGCTCAAATGAGTAATGAACATTCCATTGTGGATAATACTGCCCACCTTCCTAAGGTGCTCCTTCCTAAGGAGGGAGAAGTTCGATTTCTTTCACTTATCAGATGACTCTCTGAGCGGTTATGATCCTCTGAAGACGCTGTGTAGGGGTGGTAAGTGATCCTATAATGGAATGGTCCCCAGATGCCAGCCGACTCCTAATTCTGTTGCTCTGTTTTTCAGTGGTTCCTTTCTGTTAGAAAGCAGTAATAGTCAGTGACTCTCCACCTGGCAAAATAGAAAATGTGCATCATTAATCACACCTGGGGGTAGATTCTGTCCCTTTCTTACACAGTGATCTCCATCTCTTATCACGATATACATTGGCAATCGACTTCAGTTTTCTAAGTGGACTTGTGGCTTCCCTGTCCTTAGAGCTTTGTGCTTCCTCTCTAATGTAAGAAAACATGTTTTTCATTGATTGCATAGACCTCACCACATCAGTGTTTTGTTCTGAATCCTTCACTGGTGTCTTTCTCTACACTGGGAAGGCACTAGCCAGCTTCACATCTAACCCCCCACTGGAGCTTTTATTACTTCCTCTACAACCTTATGGAGGGTGGCCCTTGGTGTCATGCTAGGAAGTTGAACATAAGGCTTTACTCATTATAGGCAACTGCTTTATCACTGAGCCACACTCCCAGGCCCTAGGGTGGTCCTTTGTTCCTTCAAATCTACAATGGCAATTGACAAAAAGTGAGTTTTAAATTTTAATAAACTATAAAGGAATTGATACAGTGCCTAGCAAATCATACTTTTCATTACATGGTTCTCTCTCTCTCTTTTTTTAAAGATTTATTTATTTATTATAATATATATAATGGTCTGTCTGTCTGTACACCTACACACCAGAAGAGGGCACCAGATCTCATTGTAGATGGTTATGAGCCACAGTGTGGTTGCTGGGACTTGAACTCAGGACCTTCAGAAAAGCAGCCAGTGCTCTTAACCTCTGAGCCATCTCTTCAGCCACTACATGGTTCTTTTCGGTATATGAATGAATGGATGAACGAATGAATGAATGAAAATGAATGGACAAAACTGTTTGATATTTACATTTAGGGTTGTAACACAGAGCTGTGAGCATTTTTTAAAGGAAAGCCTGATGGGAAGTACATCTTAATATATATATATATATATATATATATACATATGAAACTAGTTCTTTTTGATGTTTAAAAGAAAAAAGAAAATTATCAGTAGACTTGAAAAGTGTCTTCTCTGCATAATAATTTTATTAGCATTACAAGGGATGTTGAGCACATTTGTTTAAAAATGACAACCGTTTCATAGAAATTGCTTGGGGCCAGTTTGGGGATGAAACGTGCTCCTTTTCAGCGAACACTTTCATGTGCCATCCACAGGGGCAAGGAAGAGACAAAGAGAAACACGGATCCCCTTTAGAAGTCTTACTCTATTCTTAGAAAGCCCAGCTTCTGGATACTCAAAGTCTTGCAGCCCAGAGATCAAATACCGAAGGAGCTCTTTTCACTGCTGCATCTCCTGTACCTGGCTGAGAAAAGCTAAACATGATGGAGCATTCCTGTCATCCCTGCACTGTAAGGTTGATGCTGAAGGATTATGAGCTCAAGGTCATCTTTGGCTGCATGAGGAATAGGATACTAGCCTGAGCTACATGAGACCTTGTGTCAAATCGCAAAACAACACAAATAAAAACTTTGTGAAATCTACTGACTTTACAGGGAGTAAAAGAAGAAAAGGGTGGATTCAGTAGAAAAGGGTGGATATGATGGCTACAGAGAGCCCTAGGGAACAGGGAAAAGAAATTTCTGTGGTAAAGGGAATTGCATCCATGTGCTGCGGTGTGGTGCCAGAACATCTCAGCATCTCCCCAACCCCTGTCCCTTGCATACATTCTCATTCTGCCTAACCTGGCAACCTGACTTATTTTACAATTCTTATCATGACCTGTGAGTTCAGCCCCTAGTCAAGTTCTGGCTAATTGGCCTTTTCTCTAAGAACATGGAGAGTGAGCTGGCCCCTCTAGCATTTGCTTCTTTCAAGCTGTTGGCTTTTTCCCCAAGTAAGAATTCAACTAGAGTTGCATGCCATAGGCAAGAAATTTAAGTATTTTCTTTACCTCGACTCCTAAATGTTTACTCTCTGTCCAGAAAAAATAATCTTCAGACGTGAGCATGTGGTGCCAAGGTGGAAAATGGAGAAATGAGTAAAGCTTGGGATAACAGCATAAGAGAGAAAATACAAGATATAAAAATCACATTGTAGTTCATTTATTTATACCCTAATTTCCTTCCAAATAGCTTTAAGGTCATTCAAACATGAAAATATATCAAGCTTAGATGAACAGGCAAAGAAAACACAGGTGAGAAAGCTTAGGTGAAGGGATAAATCCAAATGATATACAAAGGATACATTTTAAGTTTCTGTATTCATCAGAGGTTGAACACAGGTTTGCTCTTGAGCTTATCTTACTGTACACACACCATTTCATTCTGTTTTTTTAAAAATAAGTTCATGCATATCATTAAAATGTTGCTCTTTTACTGCATTGCCCTCCTAATGAAATTTAAGCAACCCCTGTTCCAGTTTATGATGTTACTGGCACAAACATGGCATCCTTCCCTTTTTCTTTGCATTTTGACTTTTTCTCAGTTGTCCATGGTATCATATCAAAGATACAGTTAGATTAGAATGACTTTATGTACCAAGCTACTTCAAACCTGATCAAAGAAACCATTGGCAAGACTGCAAATCTCAACAGGCAAGTGTTCTTTAATCTCTCCCCTGCCCCTTGCTCCCATTAGCATGGAAAACCTGTAATTAAAAAGAGGAAAGACACTATCTTATTTTTATTCCAAGTTTCCATTCTTTTTGATTCCTGGGTTTTCTATGCCATCAGTATGCTTATTTTATATATTGTGAGACCAAAACAGGAGGATATATATACCTTGCAGGTTAAGGGTTCTGTTTGAAGTTAAGACATTTAAGAATAAGTTCCTATTTGTCCTAGGTTAAGCCTTACAAATTAAAGTTTCTACTTATAATTAAGAATATGATCCTGTCCAGATCTTACTAACCCCACCCTTCTTTCATATGATTTCCTGCACTCTGCCCAAGGTTTGGTTATGAGTCTCAGCATCTGCTTTGATACACTGCTAGGTAGAGTCTTTCAGAGGCCCTCTCTGGTAGGTTCCTGTCCTTTTACTTGTTCTCTCCTACTTCCAATATCCATCCCATTTGTCTTTCTAAGTGAGGATTGATCCTCTTACCCTGGGTCCAACTTCTTGTTTAGCCTCTTTAGGTGTACATATTTTAGTATGTTTATCCTATCTTATAGGTCTAGTATCCACTTATAAGTGAGTATATGCTGTGTGTGTCTTTTTGTTTCTGGGATACTTCACTCAGAATGATCTTTTCTAGATCCCACCATTTGCCTGCAACTTTCATGATTTCCTTGTTTTTAATTGGTGAGTAGTATTCCATTGTGCAAATGTACCATGATTTCTGTATCCATTCCTCCATTGAGGGACATCTGGGTTGTTTCCAGGTTCTGGCTATTACGAATAAAGCTGCTAAGCACATGGTTGAACAAATGTCCTATGTACTTGAGCATCTTTTGGATATATGCCTAGGAGATCTGGAGAGGACAGGAACTCCACAAGGACCAAATATATCTGGGCACAGGGGTCTTTTCTGAGACTGATTCTCCAACCAAGGACCATGTATGGATATAACCTAGAACCCCTGACAGACATAGCCCATGGCAGCTCATTTTCCAAGTGGGCACCCTAGTAAGGGGAACAGGGACAGTCTCTGACATGAACTCAGTGGCTGGTTCTTTGATTTCCCCACACCCAAGGGAGGAGCAGACTTGCTAGGCCACACAGGAGGACAATGCAGCCAGTCCTGGTGAGACCTGATAAGCTAGGATCAAATGGAAAAGGAGGAGATCCTCCCCTATCAGTGGACTTAGAGAGGGGCAAGGAGGAAATGAGGGAGGGAGGGTGGAATTGGGAAGGAATGAAGGAGGGGGCTACAGATGGGATACAAAATAAATAAACTGTAATTAATATAAAAAATAAAAATTTAATTTAAAAAGATGTTCCTGTTTGTCCTGTGTTAAATCCTAGTTTTAAAATGAGTCCCTGTTTCTCCTGTGTTAAGTGCTTGCAAAGTAAGTTTTTTGTTTGTAATTAAGCTAAGTTCCTGTTTTTTTTTGGGGGGGGGTCTAATGTAAATCGATTGCAACCCCATTAACGTGATACCCCTCTCCTTGTTCCTTCCATTTCATAGTTTGTTTCCAAGGACGTATCACAGCCGACGCTCTCACCCCTGTGAACACCGTATCTCTCCTTTAATGGGGACTTCAAGAGGCCAGCAGCTCCTGCTCTCTCAAATCTACTTAGGTTGCTGCAACCAGCTGGCCAGTGCCAGGTGTGCCCCAAATACAAATTGGACGGTCGTGAAATTGATCTTTTTTCTTTGCCATTCTCAGGTTTAACATTATCGGTAAGAATGCTTCCCATGAGGAAACAATAAGAATAAGAATCATAAAAAAAAGTAGTTGAGACTACAGAAGAAACAAAAATAAAAGCAGAAATTAGGACGGGGGGGGGGATTAGCCAAACCACCAGAGAGGTGGCTCAGCAGTTATCTGGCAGCTAGCTGTTCCAGAGGAAGCAGCTCAGGTTCCAGGGCCACAAGCTGGCTCACACCTTTTGCAGCTCCAGTTCCAGTGGATCTAACACCCTCTTGTGTCCTCTGCAAGTACTTCATGCACACAGTATACACACACACACTCACACACATACACACAAGCAAATGCTTAAACACATGATATAAAAATAAACAAACATTTCTTTGAAAAATTACATTATATCCATGCATGATGTTCCAAAACAATAATTTTAAAAAAGAAAAGCAGATGTTCTAAATATCTGCAGTGAGAATACACTTCCAGATGTGTCTAGGTGCTGACAATGAGGAGCTGGGGTGCATTTTGCTCTTACAGGTGGCTGTTGACACCCCCCTCGAGATTTTAATATACTCACATTTACTTAGTGTTCTCCTGTGGTTAGACATTTTGGTGATATTCAGCTCTCTGCTCCTAAAGATAAATCCTCAGAGGTGATCTTTTCCCATGAAAGGTTTCCTGCATTTATATAGTTTCTTTGAGGGAGCTTCCTCCAGTATGAGGAGCTTTAACTTGGGATTTGTTTTCTACTTTCACATTGTAACTTCCATTCACTATAAGCCTTTGCTTGACAGAATTTACTTCTCTGCTTTTTTCCTCCCTTCCTTTACTGAACTGAGGGGAGAAACCCAATGAAATTGGTTCTGTTAATATCTTTAAAGAGCTTAGGAAAGTCCCACACATAATAAATGCTCAGCAAATACTGCTATTATTTTATTTCCATGGAGATAAATTACAGATTTCCAGTTGTTCGTGAACACCCACGTGCAGATGGTAAGCCTGATTCCATTCTTTCCTTCAGATTCCAGGATGGCCCTGGTGCATAATAGGTGAGACAAGAGATCTCCGTGAGGCCAGGACTCACTCCCTTGTTGACAGCTGAGTAAGCAGAGCTTGTCTGATTCTCTAGCACCCAGTTAGCACTCTGGGGATCACTGAATGCATATCTCTTTCTAGAAAATGAAAATTAATAACTTGTTGTATTTTGTTGTATGTATTGTATCATAGGGTGCATACAGATATGTTTCTTATGGCTCATACATGTATGAGTGCTTAGAGAATGGGGAAGATAGAGAGATAGATAGAGAGATGAGCAGAAGGAAGGGAAAGTGTCTGCCTACTGCTAGAGTGAAACCAAAGACTCGGGGAGTCAGAGGCATATATGAACCACAGCAGCCTGTATCTGACTTGAGGCTGAGCCTGTTTCCTGCTCTGCAGAAAAGGCTCATAGAGTGTCACTCTCAAGGCTGTGGCAAGAGTTAACACATCAGCCAGAGACACAAAGGCTGAAGCAGCATACTGCCTGGCACCTCAGAGGCCCCTAATAAATGGTAACTAGTAGTATTAAAATTAATCACAGTAATCAGGCCTCACAATAAAAACTGACATAGGGCTTATCAAACGAATTCTCTCCACCGCATGAAAGAAACATGAGAACAAACCCAAATTAGCTTTCCTATTTTCCAGTAGGCAGTGGAGGAGACTGTCGAAGGTCACAGCAGCCATCTCCCAGGGAAAGAAAATGACACGGACCACTGGGCCTCTGCTCACAGACAGTGAATGCCCACCCAATTAAGCGGATTAAACATTCACTCCTTATGATGAAAAGCCCTGTGCAGCTGAGCTAGGCTGCCTTCTCTGCTTCCTCATCCAGAGCCTCTATCTGTTAAATCACCCTTCCTTTCTCTTCCACATTCAGGAAATAATTGGCACTTGTTTAATGCCAAATTTACATTTGTTTTGCATGGGAACAAAATTTGCTTGCAAACAGCTATGCCTGTGAGCAAATGGGCATTTGTGCTGGTAAATAAAATAGACATGCAGTTTTCTAGTTTGCAGATGTATTATTCAACAAAACAAGCAGCAATAGCCTTTAATTTTCAGTTATTCCTAAGTATTTACGCAGAGATCATAGCCAGGAAAGCACTCCCTTTTGTCATTTATACCTATGAATGAGGTTTTCCTCCACATTTGTTTCTGATACATGTTATTAGAAGTAACTACACTTGTCAGAAGTTTCTAGATGACTCTGAAGCAGCTTTCAGATCAAATGATCATCTGCCAGGCACCTACTGTATGCTGCTTTGTACAGGGTCACAGATGAATTCATGATGTCAGCCTTTTCAGGAGCATAGATTACCCAGTAAGCGGACTAGGACCTCGGTGGTTGCTCTGGCTTAAATGTTTCCATGAAGCTTATGTGTTAGAAACTCAACTCCTGGTGTGATGGTGTTGGAGGTGTGGCCTAAAGAATATGTTTAGATCACAATGAACAAAGTGGTGCTCTGTGTTCTGGGATTCTCAGAAGGATGCACAATTTTAAACTGAGTCCCTGTTCATGTCTGGAGTTTTCCATGTATTTCTTTGACGTCTGTCCTCAAGAGTGGATCATGTTCTCATATACTGGTATTGTAAATTTCAGAGTATATTTGTGATGGGAAACATGCTTGGTCTTCCTTTATTATTTGGTTCTTGTCCTCTTTTGTACTTCTGCCATCTGCTGTAGAACGAGACAGCATGGAGAACCATTCTCTCAGACTTGAGATGAAGCCCCAACCACTGGAACAAATAGCCGAAATGGTTTGTCTTCCTCCTACTCTTCTTCCTTTTCCTCTTTCTTTGCTGGTGTTGTTGCTATCACAGTCTTCTTTTTCTCCTTTTTCTTCTTCTTCCTCCTCTCGCTGCATAAGGAGGTCAGAATATAACCTTTGGTGTTCATCCTGACCACATTTCTTGAGACTAGGTCTCTTGTTCACAGCTGTGAACTGTCAGGACGGCTTTCAGGACGAAAATTTTTTTCAGCCTCTCACATCAATGGTAGGAGCATTGATACTAGAATATCAGTGTCAGTTCATCTGGCTTCCTGTAATTGTGGAGATCTAAACTCCCTCCCCACACTTATGGGGCATGCACATTCTGCACCAAGTCATCTCTGCAGATCCCAAATACCTAGTCTTTATAAATTTCCCAGACTATGATAGTCTGTCATTATAACAAAATGGGTTAACGGTGTTTAAAGAATAAGTAATTAAAGAACTACCTGAGAAATCCTGATGAAAGTTGGGGAGTAAAATAAGCAGAATAGCCATTTCTTCTTACATAGTAGAGATTATGTTTGATTTTAGCAGTAAGAGCAAATGGTGAAATAACCTATGCAAGCTAAAGAAAAAAAAAAGTAGGTATAAAGATCTAGGGTTCTTTGAGGGCGTTTAGTGGAGGACTCAGTGTGATCACAGCATGGCAGTGGCAGCCCAAAATACCCTCCCCACCTAGCTGTAGTTTTACTTGCAAGAACTTCAGTCACCCAAAGACAGCTCTCACAAAAGACAATAAATGGAAAATTCCAGACATGAACCACTCCTCAGTTTTAAAGTGTGGGTCCTTCTGAGTATCCCAAATGCAGATCACCCTTTTGTTAATTGTATCCATTCTATTATGTGCTACCTGCCCATTCATCATTTAATATTAATCTCATGAGATATTGGATTGCTATACTGTTCATGCTCAACAAATCCATACCTTATGTAATAATAAACTCAATGTACAAGAATCATCATGCTGCCAATTTGGACATGCAAAAGAAGCCAGATAGTGCTTTGTTTCATTGAAAAGGTGAAGGTTCTTGGCTTAATAAGAAAAAGTTGTGCTAAAATTTCTGGCAAGAACAGATCTGCATCTGTAAAACCACGATGAAGGAAAACTAAATTTATACAAGGTTTACTCTCACATCTCAAAATGCAATATCTATGTAGTGGACTTACTTCTCTATGGTTTAAGATATCCGCTGAGAGTTTTGAAGTCTATTCCTCATGGTTTCTCTATGAAACTGCATATTTTTTACTAACAATTTTTTTTTTCATATGATAAATTCTCATCATGCTTTTTTCCTCTCCTAACGCCTCCTAGATCCTCTCCATACATTCAACTCCAAGCCTATTTCTTTAAAAAAACAAACAAGAAAACACACTCACAACCCTCACAAACCCACAGAAGCAGAAAACAAAATATATAAGCAAATGATCAATGAGACAAAAGCTCTAAAAAAATATCACTGAGCTTGTTTTGTGTTGTTTCGTGTTGGCCAAATACTCCTGGGCATGGAGGCTGCCCTGGAGTGAGGATAATATACTCAGTGAGCCTCCACGGGAGAAAACTAAATTTTCCTTGGTAGGCTCGTATCAGATGTCTTTAACAGTACCTTGAACACATGCTGAAAGTTTGGACATTCTAGTCAGAGTCTCTGATAATTCATGTGAATATTAAAATTAGAAGAACATTGATTGAGATTGGGAGGAGATTGAGATGCCAAATTTCTAAGAATTTACCAATTGGTGGTCTGCTAGTAAGGGTTTAACAGCTAGCTTTTAATCCAGGGGTTAGAAAGATTTTACCAATTGTAACTATATCCTCATATTTCAGCAACCCACATGGCGTTAACAAACACCGACAAAGAACATACACAACTGGATCTCTTCTATCAGTACAGGTTGGTTCTAGGACACTGGTTTTCCAGGCCGTGTGCAGGGCTGCTGGTCCACAGGTCCTGCTTTGAATAGAAAACCTCCATTCTAATGACTCTTAGCCTTGACTATGTGTGAGTATTACCCATAATAGTTTCTTTTTATTATTTCTATTTTTGAGATAATGATATAATTATATCATTTTTTCCTTTTCTTTCTTCCCTCTGAACTTTCCCATATATCTCTTCTTTAGTCTTTGCAACTTTCTTTTTTCATTACTGTGTTATATTCCTACATAGATAAGCACAACCTACTCAATCTACTTAATGTTTATCACATGCATATATTTAGGGCTGACTATTTGGTATTGGATAACAAATTAGTGTGCTTATCCCTAGGAGAGACTATTTCTTTCACTCTCAGTGTTCTCTGGCTTTCTGTTTTTTTTTTTGTTGTTGTTGTTGTTTTGTTTTGTTTTTTTAATATAGGGCTGAGGCCTCCTGGCTTCTTCCCAACACACTGTCTGTTGGTATGTCTATTGTTGTTGTCCTTGTTCAGCTCATGTTCAGATAGCCATGTTGGTGAGACACTAAAGTCAAAATGGAGGATTAAAAGTAACTTCTATCCAATCTTATTCACATATTCACTGGGCATTTAAGACACCACAATTAAGTGGTCAAATCTGATTTGATTTTTTTATTCTTTTTTCTCCTCTATGGCCTCTCTCTTCTTTTTAAGTGAATTCTTTAAGCAGCTCATCATTTTTGCTGAACAAATTCTGGATTCCCGTGCCCTTACAGTGGCACATTCTGTTTTCAGGATTTCTAAGAATAAAGAAAAACTATTCTTTGGTTTACTTCAGCTTTTCCTGGGCAGTAGACAGATGTAAAGCTCTGTTTAAATAGGCTTGTTATTATTTGGATGCTGTGAGGCTTGAGGACCAGAAAACCACTGCCACTGAAAAGACAATGAAGTGAGAGAAGGAGAAGAGAGAGAGGAGGAAGAGGAGAGAGAAGAAGAGAGAAAAGAAGGAGAGGATAGAAGGAGAGGGGAGAGGAGACAGAGACAGAGAGAAGGAGGGGAAGAGAGAAAATGAGGGAGAGAGAGAGAAGGAGAGGGAGAAGGAGGTGGGGAATACATGATGGGTGGAATGGCAGAGCACATGAGGAAACATGAGTCCATATTTATTATGGTGGCCAAGATCCTTCGTGGTTGTTTCTGTGAGAATAAAATGTCAAGATAGGAACTCAGGGCTCATAAGCTTAGGTTCCACCACAGTGATCAATTTCAGCACACTCCTAGGCCTGGGAGGGCTGTCCCTGTTTGTATGTACACAACTTTGAGGTTATTAAAACAGGTTGTAGTAGTTCAAGTATTAGTAGCTGATGAAAATTGGTTCACTTTGTAGACTTTGGATTACCTGGGGTATATTTGAAAATCATACCTCCGGGAAGAGAATTCCCTTTCAAAAGGGCACAGACAAGGTGCCCTTTGAATTTTATTGATTGTCCAGAACAAAGTGTGTCTAACACATACCTGTGAGGCAGATGTTAAGGCATCAAGTTCATGAATATAGAAACATGATTAAAATAAATTCATAATGAGATATAAATTACTTGGAGCCTTCTGTTCTTCCTTGGGATCTGTGATATCTAAGAATAGATATTAGTTAAGGCAAATGGCTGTCTAGTTGATAGAGTCCTTATTACATCTTGTTTAAGAGTTTATCCTTATATTCAGCTTGCAAAAACTGTGCAGTGCAGCACACCAGGCAGGTGCTGGGGATGAGAAAAGTGCCAGGAAGGAAAGGCAATAGAGGAAGGAACATGACACAGATTGGGTCTTTTGAGTCTTGCTATGAGATCAACACATGCAGAGCTGTAGATGGGGATTGTCCCAGTCACCAAAGTCAAAGAGGAAATTAAGCACAGACCTGAGAAATGCAGACACTCTGCAAAGTTAACTGAAAAATGAGTCAATGGCTCAGCATTCCAGCACTCAAAGTAGCATGCAAAGCATGGGGGTTCTGGACTGAAGAGTTTAACTTGAAACATTTTTTTTTTTTTTTGCTAGAGTGAAGGCTTCTTCCCCAGCTTGATGGTCAACCACTAGAACTCCTTCAGAGTAACAAAAACAACATTTCCTGGTGAGTTAAGCCATAAAAATATTTATCAGTTATACTGCAGGAAGTCGAGATGTAGTTGATCCCATGGTCATTTTGTTATTTGTGATATATGGAAGAATTGGACATGTTCCTTTGTGCATGTCTTTCAGCAAAAGTCCAAAATTAAATGCTCAGCCGTTGGGTGTGGCCGGCCTGGCATCCTGACTGAGCTAATTCAATGTGCCTTGGGGGGAAAGTTGCACAGGTTTAGAGCCTGAGTGTGTAGAGAATTTGGATACTTCTACTTGCATTATTGCAGCATTCCTAAGCAAAATAACTTGCAGGAGGTTGAAAGACCTTGTGTAATAAAAATGGGAACCACAACCCTACAGTCTACCCATTCTGCAGAATAAGCTGTTCCTAGTTAACCTGGCAGCTGACTGAAGATGCATAGGTCAAGTGGGCAGAATCTAGAAGACCCACAAATCTTAAGACCAACCCAAATTGTTATGAATAAAATCACATGCTAGATAAATCAATCAACCCAATTTGGGGTGGATTGTTGACCAGAGAACCTTAGTAGATATGTCATCTGCATACCCTAACCGCACTATAGCACTCCAAATAGGAATGGTGGGAAAGGCCAAGGAAAGAAGGCTTCACTTTCTGCTGCAGATTTTGACAGGACATAGCCCATTTCAGTTCATAGTGCACTGGTTGTTTGTCTTCCTGGCTGTGATGCTCCAAATGGCCTCCTTGAAGGAAATGATGTGATGCACACACAGTCATGAGTTAGCTATAGGATGCTTAGGGTAATGTTATTACTTTTTCCCCTGCTTTTTGCCTCTGGTAGTATTCCTTAACTTACCTGTTTTTAGATAAGGTTGAGTCCCATCTAGACACGTCAAAAGATGAAAATAATTTGAAAGGAGAAAGACATATTTAGTCAACTGACTCTTAGTGGAAGGAGATCTTACTGTTAGTACAGAGGTGGATATATGTGCTTAAGAATATGCATAATTTAAACAATGGAATGCTACTCAGCAATTAAAAACAAGGAAATCATGAAATTTTCAGGCAAATGGTGGGATCTAGAAAAGATCATCCTGAGTGAAGTATCCCAGAAGCAGAAAGACACACATAGCATATACTCACTTATAAGTGGTTACTAGACCTATAAGATAGGATAAACATATTAAAATCTGTACACCTAAAGAAGCTAAGCAAGAAAGAGAACCCGGGGTAGGAGGATCAATCTTCACTTAGAAAGACAAAAGGGATGGACACTGGAAGGAGAAAACAAGAAACGGGACAGGAACCTACCACAGAAGGCCTCTGAAAGACTCTTCCTAGCAGTGTATCAAAGCAGATGTTGAGACTCATAGCCAAACTTTGGGCAGAGTGCAGGGAATCATATGAAAGAAGAGGTAGTTAATAAGACCTGGAAAATACAGGAGCTCCACAAGGAGAGCAACAGAACCAAAATATCTGGGCTCAGTGGTATCTTCTGAGACTGATACTCCAACCAAGGTACATTAATGGATATAACCTAGAACTCCTGCTCAGATGGAGCCCATGGCAGCTCAGTGTCGAGGGTGGGTTCCCTAGTAAGGGGAAGAGGGACTGTCTCTGACATGAACTCAGTGGCTGGCTCTTTGACCCTCACCACAAGGGAGGAGCAGCCGCCTTGCCAGGCCACAGAGGAGGACATTGCAGCCAGTCCTGAAGAGACCTGATAAGCTAGGGTCAGATGAAAGGGGAGGTGGACCTCCCCTATCAGTGGACTTGGAGAGGGGCATGGGAGGAGATGAGGGAGGGAGGGTGAGATTGGGAGGGAATGACAGAGGGGGCTACAGCTGGGATACAAAGCTAATAAAATGTAATTAATGTTAAAAATAAAAAAATTAATTAAAAAAAGAATATGCATAATACAAGCAAATGAGTCACATACCTAAGAACAACTATGATAACAGAAGCCAAGCAGAAAGACTAATAGAAAATTTTAAGAAGTGCTGACAGACTGGCACTTAATTCCAATAAAAGGACATGTTTATAGAAAGTGTGGTTCCTACACTTGCAAGACCAAGCCAAACTAGGCTATGATGTCAAGCATCTGACATGGCAGAAGGAACTCTGAACATTTGTTTTATGCCACCTTCTCAAGACAAAGTTTGAGTATACCGATTTAGGAAGAGGGCATTTCATATGACCATCTGCACAGCAGGGAGCATCCTACTTATAGGACCATTGATCAATGAGTTTACAGTCATCTTTCTGATAGTAAAAAATCCATATGGTAACATCATAGTTACTTGGTTTATTTTTTATAGTAATATTCATGAAGACTAGATAAAAGCATTCTGAGCTAGGCAAAAGTGTAGTGCTATTAAAAGAACAATTTATAATTGGGATTCTATGAGCTGGCAACTGAGCGGTAGTCATTTCTGTAATGAGCTGTCAAAACAAGGAGTTTTTTTTCCACTTGTAGAACTAAATCAAATACAAGGGAATGAAGGAAACTTGCAACATCCTATTTAATTCGGGGTTGAAACACATAACCCCCCCTCACATACACACACACACTCTTAAGGTTTTCACACTCTGCCAGTCCTTGAGCAAAATGCAGGCACAAATAGTCCATATAAGATGGATATTAATTTGATTGATTTACTTTGAGAACACAGATCTATGCTCCATATAAGAAATTGTGAACTTGAATCCTAGCCTCCACAGTTACAGGTTGCATTTAGTAGTCAAGAGGTTAGGTTCCCTGGAGCATTCCAGGTAAAAGTATGTGGTTATTTGTTGAGAATGTTATGAGGAATACTCTTGTCCCAGACAAACAACATAATATTAATATACCTTTAAAATATGAGATTATAGGCATGGCAGTGCATGCCTATAATCTCAGACTTGGGGGGCAGAGTGAGGAAGGTCAAGAGTTCAAGGCCATCCTTGGTTAGATTAAGGCCAACCTAGGCTACATGAAAAACTGCTGCAAAATAATGATAACAATAATTTTAATAATAATATTAATCTGAGATTATTTGAGCTATAATAAAAATAATGACTTACTTGGTCAGTAAAGTCAGACCTACTTAAAACTAGATAAAATGATGACTTCTTTCAAAAATTCCTTCTTCTTCCTTCCCATGCACCAGTTATTTATTTCACTGTCCTTTCTGTACCCATTCTCTTGTCTCTTACCCCACTGGAATATGATTATAGTGTTCAGTCTCTAAAATAGTAGAAAAAAGTAATCTTATTCACTTGAAGGTTTATATGCAGCGACTCAAACCAGCAATGCTTCTCATCAGATGTGTCCCTTATCTCAAAGTCCCTGGGGAAAAGGCTGGGCCTATAGCAAAGGTAGGAATGATCCACTGAGCACAACTTCTATCCCGTTGCTTTTCCGGTAAAGACAGGTGCCCTCTCGCACGCGTGCTTTGCCATATGGGTCTGCAGCTTGACTTATAGACAACGGGAAACACTTTCACCATGGAGAAGCTGCACCTGGGAACTCGGTCTGTGGCTTTGTGGATGGCGTTTGCAGGGTAATTTCTTCTGCTGTGTAATTTAGCTCAGCATTTATGAATCTGGTATTCATCGGTATAGTAGTCTGAGGCTATATAATGACTAGCACAGCTGAACAGTGGGCAAAAACTGACCAATGAGAGGGATCTAGATGCCACCTACCTTTGTGAGAAAGAAGCACATAAGATCTTGTGCCCTTGCCTATAGGATGTTCCCTCTAGATGTTCATGACCATGCAAGCAGAACATAACACATCCTAGGAACATTCAAAGGAGAATCCACTGCATGTCTTCATTTGGATCTCATCTTTTGTCTGGAAAGGACTACAAGCAACAGGCTTAGTCCTCTAGAATGAAGTTCCCTTGGTGTCCTAGTCACCTTGTTTGGACACATTAGATCATGTTAAATTGCTGCTAATAAACCTCTTGTATCTCCCCATGGCAAACATTACATACTTCAGACCATAAATCTATTGTAACCATCTGATTTTTTAAAACAGTCTCAACCTAAATGTATTCTCCCTATTATCTATCTATTAATACGTAATTTCTCAGAAATGTCAACATCTGTCAAATGACTATCATTCTTGTGTCATGAAAATGTCCGGCATAAGCTATGAGACACCTTATTTTTGGAAAATAAGATTGTGATTTATTTTTAATTTATTTGCTATTGACTCCTTTCTGAATTCCTTTACCTCCACATAGAACTCATGGTAAGTTCATTGCGAGCTTCATGCTGTCTTCTACAATGATGTCACTTTTATAACATTGCATGTTCCATTTTTTCTCATGCAAGGTACCTTGTTTTCTTCCCGATGGGTACCTTCTACACATCCTTAAAAATTCAGTTTAGATCTTGCCTTTAATTAAAGATCTTTCAAGTCAGAATTGTTTCTACCTCTGGAGGAAAATTTTCCATATTTTGGTAGTATTTATCACATAACATGATTTTCTCTGTTATCTGTTTTATTTTCTATTGTGTGAGCTCCATAAGATTTCTAGCACAGAAAAGGAACCTATTCTACAATGACCAAGCACTGAGCTTGGCGACTTTGGCTCAATTCCCAGCTCTGCTATTTATAAAAAGTGTGAATTACATTTGGAGCTTAGAATATATAGAGTAGTTGCATGAATTAATGTATGTTAAAGTTTCATGCTTGAATTCATTTACTACTTAAGTGATATAAGGGCAGGTTTTTTTAATCAAATATAAAACCATGAACTATTTATGTACTTTACACCTATAGTATGTATATTTGATAAACCTTCATGAAATTATTAGTAAAACCAATAAACAAGAATATGAAAAGATTCTAGGAAGAAAAACTTCTAGCCTCAATAATAGAGTTATTCTAATATTGGTAATTGCAACAACTGCATTCTGAATGCTATATGTAGAGTAAATGTTTTTTCTGAGAAGTCAGGGTAAACAATTTAGGCCTTATGGATGATAGGTCTCTCACAAACACTAAACTTTTCTGGCATCATGACAGAGCCCCACAGAGTGGCTGTGTTCCAGTAAGAGTTCACAACAGATTTGGCTTATGGGCCTTGGAAATTTCTTAGTTCAGATCTGCTTGGATGCTCCAGCAGTATTAGCTACATATTTCTCATTATATTTGAAGGACTTTTTTACATAATCAAGTTTATCAGGTTTTGCTATTGACCAGTCTCTTTTTCTTTAAAAAATAAAAGCACAAAAATTCTTCTGTGGTCCAAGTAACTTGACAATTTTCTACAGCATCTCCCCCCCCCCATATATTAGAAAATTATCTTTCAGCATTCAAATCATTACGGGTTTGTAGTAGTTTGGATTACAAGTGTTTCCCAAAAGCTCACACAAAAGGTCTCCAGATAAAGCGTCATGAGAAGGTATGGCATACTATAGGGGTTGGGGTTGGGATGGAAGAAGCCAGTGAATGACCTTGAAGGGTGTTTTGAGAGTCCTGCTACTTCTTTCTCAGCAGTACTTCTCAATAGCCATGATGTGAACTGTTTTGTCACCTCATCTTCCCTGCTGTGATGTTCAACCTCTCCAAAGGTTGTTAAAGCCTAGCCACGACAGACCCAAACCTCTTAAAACAAGATTCCGAGTAAGCTGCTCCTCATCTGAAGCTGCTTCACTGGAGCATTGCTGATACTGCAGTGAAAACTGGCATGCTCTGAATCATTACTATGGCAGTAAAGACACAGTTCGCTGTTTCCACTTGCTGCCCCAACCCTTCCTCTAGCCAGGCCATTCTTTTCTCATCCTGTTTATAGTGTCACCACTCCTGAGTATTGTTCCTGCATTATGTTTGGGTTATCCATTCTGTTTTCAGAATATTTTCCCCATTCCTCTGCAAGTGTCACATTGTCTACTAACTCCAGCTACCTTCATTGTCTACTTGTGTGTTGTATTCACAGGCATTCTAGAAATAATGTGTTTCTGTACTGGAGAAGGGAAATCAGTCTTCTCACAGAAATTGTTTTGTGTGTTTCACTAATTGGGAAGACCAACTCCTAAGAGCTTGTGAGATCCTGTTTGTGAGTGTGGTACAAATCAACACTTGTTCTGCCTTTTATGACTTTGATTAAGGTTTCTGTATCTATTTCCTCCAAGTCTTGGACATTTTTGTTATATTAACTATTGAACACTATGTGGTTAGGTCTTTTCTTAATAGAAAGTGCTTAGAGACTTACACAGAACTTCCTCCCACCTTTGTGAATCCTTCTAGTAATTCTAAAATGTATTCAAATACATTTTTTGCCCAGATATCATGTTACTCTACATGCAAATGATAATGGTGGTATCTTTGTGTTTTTAATGCTTTTTTTACTCATCTCTTTTTTTCCATTCTTCCTCTTCTCTCTACTTCTCTTTCATTCCTTTCCTTTAGTCTTACTGCATTTCTTTTTTTTCCAAATTTTTATATTAATTACAGTTTATTCACTTTGTATCCCAGCTGTAGCCCCTTCCATCATTCCCTCCCAATCCCACCCTCCCTTATCTCCTCCCTTCACCTCTCTAAGTCCATTGATAGGGGAGGTCCTCCTCTCCTTCCATCTGACTCTAGCTTATCAGGTCTCATCAAGACTGACTGCATTGTCTCTGTGGCCTAGCAAGGCTGCTCCTCCCTCGGGGGTGGGGAGAAGTCAAAGAGCCAGACACTGAGTTCATGTCAGAGACAGTCCCTGTTCCCCTTACTAGGAAGTAGGAGAAAACAAGAAATAGGACAGGAGCCTACCATAGAGGGCCTCTGAAAGACTCTACCTAGCAGTATATGAAGCAGATGCTGAGACTCATAACCAAACTTTGGGTAGAGTACAGAGAATCATATGAAAGAAGGGGGATTTACTGCACTTCTTAATCTGATGTAATGAGGGCTTTGGAGTGTCAGGAAGAACTTCTGGAAGAGATGCTTCCAATGTTACAAGCAGAAGTAACATTTGCTGTGGGTCTTTTAATTTTTACTTTTTGATTGACATGCAGTGATAATTGTGCATGTTTATGATATACAGTAAAATGTTTTGATTTCTTATTTGTTGGGCAATGTTCTAATTAGGCTAATAAACATATCACTTTACATTTACTATGTCTTTCTGGTGAATCCATTTAAAATTTATCCCTCTAGCTCTCTTCAGTTAAACAGCACACCATTGTTAACTACATTCACCTACTCTTCCATATGGTACTGGCTCCTCCCATCGGACTGTACCACTGCATCCCTCCCTTGACCAATCTCCTCCCTTATTCCCACTGCTTCCTGCTCCCTGCAGCCTCTGGTAACAGCTCTCTACTTTGATGGGATCAGCTTTTAAAAATTCCGCAAATAAAATCATGCAGTATATGCCTTTCCATCCATGACGTATTTACTTGGTCACAACATCCTCTGGGTCTAACTATGTTGTCACATATCAGATTTCTTCTGTTGAGGATTTGTAGTATACCATAGAATGTGTATGACACATTGTCATTATCCATTCTTCTATTGATGAGGACTTTAGTTGGTTTATATCCCATCTACTGTAAATATTGCTGTAATAAGCATAGAAGTAGGTATATCTCTGATGTACTGACCTTGTTTTCTTTGGGCAGTAGGATTGCAGGAATGTATATTAGTTCTATTAAGTTTCTCTAGAAACCTCAATAGTATTTTCCAGAAGTCAGTGAAAACTTATTTCAATAGTTAATATAAAAATAGTTAATATAAAGTTTCTACAGCAGTTTCCCTTTCTCTGCCTTCTCAACATCTCCTTCCTTTTGTCTTTTTAATAATAAGCATGGAGCCTTTATCCCCTGATGTTCTACATTTTCTTGATGATTAGTGGTGGTGGCCATCATTAGTATACTTGTTCATTTTCCTGTCTGTCTTTGAGAAACAAACACTGAAGTATGTACCTCATGTTTTGTCATGTTTTTGTTTGTTTGTTTGTTTGTTTGTTTAAACTTGGGTGCTTTGTGAGGGAGGGCTGTGGCTGTTGTTTGTACTTTTTATAAACTATGTAATATCTTGTTAAGTTCTGAATGTTAATGCATTGCCAGACATAGATTTAGACGATCCCCATTCTGTAAGCCACAGTAACTAGCTATGTTACCTCTTTTCTTTACTGTGCAGAAGTTTAGCTTCATGTAATATCATTAGTTTGTTTATTTGATTTCTTTCTTGTTGCTTGTGTGGCTCTTTCAAAGCAACCTTTTTCAAGGGCAAGGTCCTAAAACACTTCCCATGTGCTTTCTTCTAGTAGTTTAATAGCTGAAGATGAGACATTTGAGTGAATATTTGTAGCTGGTGGAACACAGCTTATTTTATTTTCACCATGTGAGTATCTGATTTTCTTGGAAACATTTATTGAAAAATTGTCATTTCCACATTGTGTATTCTTAAATCCCTTGTCAGAAATATGGTGACTATAAGTTATTTCTTACTTTGCTGCTCTGTTTCTGGTCTGGGTATCAGTTCTTGCAGCGGTGCTTTGCCAATTTAGTTACTATGGTTTTGAAGTATATTTTGAAGTAAGGAAGTATGTTGCTTTTAGCTTTTGTCATTTTGTTCAAAATTGATTAGGGGCTTTTGTTTTAGTTTTTGTGGCTCTGTACAAAATTTTTTTGCATTTTTTTCCTAATTCCATAAAGAATGGGTAATTGAGTAGGGGCTGCACTGGATATGTAGCTCACTCCAGGTATAATGGATAGTTTGATTATTATCACATAAGTGTGATAGTTAATCTTGATTGCAACTCAATGGGGTGTGGATGAATGAGGAGACTAACTTCTAAATGTGTCTGGGAGTGTTTCCAGAGAGGTTTGCTTCAGGTAAGAAGACCTACCCAGAATAAAGGCGTCACCATCCAATGGGCTGGGGCCTGAGACTAACAGAAAGAAGAAAGGAGCAGAGTACCAGCTTTCATCTCTCTTAGCTCCCTGATTATGGATGCAATCAGGAAGAAGAGGTGATGTGGCCTGACTCATTCTCCAACCACTGTGCCTCCCTTGCTGTGATTTACTACACCACAGAAATGAGAAAAGGAACCAAGACAGTGGGTTATCTTTCCACTTGCTTATGTCTCTTCTATTTCTTTTATTCACGTTTTATATTTTTTCAGAGCAGAAATCTTTCAATTTAGGTTAATTTTTTTTAGCTGCTTCTGTACATTTTAAATGGAATTCTCTCAATTTCTTGATTTTATTTTTAGATAGCTTAAAATTATTTCTTAGGCAAGCTACTTTGTTGAATTTGTTTATTATCTGACATACATTTTCACGTATTTTAGCTTTATCTATAAATAAGAACATATTACTCGCAAACAAGACCAGTTTGGCTTCCCCTTTAATAATCTGAATAGTCTCTATGTTTTTTTCTTATGCTTAGTTGTTCAGGCTAGGATCATGTTGAGAAAAAGTGCGCAAGAGGTTGAAGCGGTGTCTTGTTCTGAACAGGACAGAACAGCAACAGGAAGAGAGCAGGACATGACAGACCCAAAGGGGAAAAATGCTCAGTGGCCTGCTTCTGCTGACCTAGACCCAAAATTTTTTCAAAATTTGAATCTATCAGAATCTATCACTTAATTAGGCCATATGTTAAATCAAAGTGTTTATAAGCTAATATCCTCTTTAAAAATGCCCTCACATCCTAAGAGGTGTACTTTGAAAATGTCCAAGGCATCTTATTGAGATTCCACTCACCCCAGTCAGAATGACAGTTCTTAAAACAACAAATAACAACAAATGCTGAGTAAGATGTAGAGAAAGGAGATCCTTGATAAACTTCTGTTTGAATAAAAATCAGTCCATCCATTATGAAGATCAATATGGAGACTCCTCAATAACTGAAATTAGACATAATTTATGAGCTAGGGATATCGTTCCTGAATATTTAGCTGAAAGACTCCATGTCAACATAGCACAGGGATCTCTATAATTCAGCATGTACAAGACAGTTATTTAAAGCAGACATAATATGGAATCAAAGTAGGAGTCTGTTAGCAACAATGGGTGAAGAAAATAAAGTACACACAAACACATACACACACACAATGGAATTCTATTCAGCCATAAAAAGAATGGAGCTAGGTCATTTGTGAGAAAATGGGTGGAACCAGAGATTATCATATTGAGCGAATTAAGTAAAACTCAAAAAGGCAAGGGTCACATATTTTTTCTCACATAAGGATCCTAGAGGAAGATAAGAGTGTATCAGGTAAAGACATAATTAAAGTACATTATATGCTTATTTGAAAATGTCTCTGTGCAAGCCAGTACTTTTATGTTTAAGAAATCAACTTTTCCATGACATATCATTTATGTTGACTCACTTATATTGAACAGTCTTTCAGCCTTGGCATGAATTCCAATAATCATGGTGAATTATCTTTTTAATATGCATTTGAATTTGGTTTGTTAAAGAGTTTTGTGTCTATATTTGTTGGCGTTACTAAGCCACAGTTTTCTGTTTCTTTGTCTCTCTGTCTCTCTTTCTCCTTCTCTCTCATCTTTTCCTCCTTCCACCCATTTCCCCCTCTCTTTTATTCTCCACTACCCATCTCACTCTGTTGTTTGATGTTATTACTTCATTTTTTATTTTGGCATTGAGATACTACTGGTCTCATAAGATGAGTTTGAAAAGGCTCTTCCCCTCAATTTTAAAAAAAATGTAATTTGAGAAAAATTATTATTAATTGTCATTTGAAATGTTAGTAGAATTCAGCAGGAGGTATATGTCCAGTTTTTGTTTTTGTTTACTTTAATGGAATTTTTTTCTTACTGAGCATTAGCCACTTTCATGTGTGTGACCAAAACACCTGGAGAAAAACAAGTTAAGGGTGGAAATATTTATTTTGCCTTTAGTCCATCTTGTCGAGGAAAGCAAGGTAGTGCTGGCGGGAGCAGGGGCATGTTGGGAGCTCTCTCATATCGTGGTGGAGGAGAGAATATAAACAGGCTAGAACTAGGATTGTTACAACCTTCAAGCTTTTGTTCCCAGTGGCCTGCTGCCACCTCCTGAAGGTCCCCTGGCCTCCCAGACTGTGCTCAGAACTGAGAGTGTTTCACATTCCAACTATCACAGCTACATTACCCATTACTACTCTACTCAGGTTCTCTAGTCATTATTTTGTTTTGGTAATTTATGTGTGTCCAGGAAGTTACTATTTTACTTACGGTCTCCCAGTTTGTTAGCCTGTAGCTGCTCACAGTAATCATTCATGAGCTTTTGTCTTTCCATTGGCACACTTAGGATGCCTTCATTTTTATCTTTCACTTTATTTATTTGATCGCCTTCTCTTTTTTCTAATCTAGCTAAGGATTGTCTATTTGTTTATTTTTCCAGAAAACCTGACTCTCCATTTATTTATCTGTTGTGCATTCTTTTCTTTGCCCTTTAATCCTTGTGTCATTTTATTTCTGTTAACTTTTTATCCAATTTAAGGAATCCCCTTCTGTTCTTTATTTAAATGGTTGTTTTCACTAAGAATAAACCCTGCCCCAAACTCCTCCTCACTTGATCTACAAGTTCTTCCTATGGCTCCTAACTCTCTCATTTTCTCATGACAGGAATGTCTCTTCTGCAAATGTCTTTCGATGATGATTTCCTACCACTTTACTTTCTTATCTCCTAACTGGCCTCTCTCCATCTTCTTTTTCCTCCATCTGGTGTTCACTTTACATTCACCGAATATAGCCAAGTGTAAATAGAATCATGTCACTCCTCTGCTAAAAATTAAAAATAAAATAAAATAAAATAAAAATCATAGCACCTTCATTGTTCTTGGGATAAATTTTTTCTTTAAATGTTAATATCCACCAGGGCTTCTTTCATATTCTATATTCTTGCTATCTCCCTATTTTATTCCCAGCCAAACTGAATCACAACCACAATGATGTTTCATTTCCTCAAACCATCCACATCCTCTTCTACCTTGCTCTACCCCTCTTCTGACCCAGGACAGGCTGTTTAAACCCCACTAACACCAAGTCTTTGGAGATGTCATCTCTGCTGCTTCATAACTCTCACTGTATTTTTTCCATAAAGAAACTCCTTGCTTTTTAAAATTAGAAAGAAATTTAGGGCTTATTTGAATATATTCCTTCTCTATGAGAACAAGTTTTAAGTATATATCTGATTTGTAACAAAAAGGAATAACTAAGACATACTCTTTAATGGAAAGACAAATATAGCTGAAAAAAAAAATGCCTCACACTCAAATCCAGCATTTTCAGCCCTTTTTTAAAAAAAATGTTTCTTGGTTTACATAATTTCTGTCTTTCTTAGCTTGGAGTGTATTGTAAAATTTTTCCTCAAAACTGAAGAAAAACTTCTTGGAGAAACTGTAGTGACTTCCATCTCTAACGATATTATCACACAGCCTAATGATATTACCATGAGAGGTTTTCCAAAGAGGCTATTCATTAAATCATCTCCCATTATGAAGCAGTTTCGATAATAGCAATAACATTTTAAAAAACCAATGTGCAGCTATATATATATATATATATATATATATATATATATATATATGCGGAATACAAGTAATCATATTTATATTTTATATTCATAGAGTTAAGCACTGAAATAAATCACATGGTAAGTCCCAGATGTGGCCTTAAAGTTGTCAGGAAATCCTATTATAGGTGAGTCGTGCTGCATTTATTCTCCAATGGGTAGAATTAGAAGGGAGGAAGGATGAGTAATTAGCACTCTAAAACTTCAAGCTATAGTGCAGAGATTAGAATACTTGTCTTACAGTGTTGAGAGGATTAATTAAAATAATCCTGGAGCTGCCTGGATAACACTGGTACATAAAAGGCATCAAGTAAATAGCAGCTATTATTTTTATCGTGTTATTATGGTTATCAACATCCCCTTAAAGCCAAATGTGAATACCATTATATGTGCATGGAACTAATAATCAAAGAGCAATGGGTTATTTACTGAGATGGTCATTTTTTGTGTAACTGCCACAATTTTGCCGCTCTGAAAATGATTACCCTTGTTGCCAATTCTATAAAGACCTGATACTTCCTGCAAGGCTTTCAAAATCCTTTAGAAACTATGGGCAAAGCACATAAAGACGGAAGATGAAATATAGAAATGTCAGTGCATACTGAATATTTGAGCCAAAGTATACTAAGCATTTCATATGCATTATCTTAGAAAAGCAGAAAATGGTAGCCATAGCTTTGTTTATAATATCAGAATCTTCATAATAATATAAAATCCACCCACTAGAAGGTATTCTTTATGGGTACACAGTGCTGTTCCCAGAAGACATGGTTATTAAATGAAAATCTCAGTGCCAGGCATGGCATATCTCTCCACAAGCTATTAATCAAGGAGGTCCCCATGCCTCCAAAATAATGCAAAAAAAATGCCATTCCCCCTGGTTTTCCATTGTAACTAGATGGTGAGTTCCTGATCCTGAATACACTATACACTTTGGGTGTAGAACTTAGACAAAGCAACTGGAACTCACCAGGAAATTTCTTCTGACTGGCTTGATTTCATACTGCTAGAAGATGATACTTGGGCTCTTGCAGGAGAAAAGACATCAATATTCACCTAGTGCTGAATGCTGCATACTTCAGATCCAGCCTGTCAGGAAAGATGCGCCCATTTGCACAATAGTGGCATGATTCTTGTGTTGGTAATCAACCACTTTCTTACTTGATTTGAGACCAGATCCACAGAAAAGAATTCATGGTTGGCAATGTAGAGATGTATGGGATCTGGGGTACAGGCCCTAGAGTAACCTCCTATTATTTTGTTAAATGATTATGTTACTAAACTGTCTTCTAAATATATGTGTTTATTATACCCATAGGCTTGGACTGCTCTCAGCCTTGCTCAGAGAAACTTTTTGGAGTGGGCAGTGGCTAATGCAGAGACTTAAAGCTCGTCAAAGTACTAAGAATAAGTGACTGATAGTTGCTGAGGAAGGAAGATTCGGTTTTCCTTAGGTGTGTGGCCACTGGTAGGCTTCCCACGCTACCATGGATAACACCTCACCCTTGTGCACGTGGTAAGCACTAACAGGATTCTGTGGATTATTCAAAAAGAATAAGTTCAGAGAGAGAGAGAGAGAGAGAGAAGTTGGAGGAAGACCTATGGAAAGTTTGGAGAGAAAGTCTAGGAGGTCACGTATAATCAAAACACATTTTATACAAGTATGAAAATATTAAATAGAGAATAAAATATATTAAAAATCTATCCACTACATAATGGTTGTATTAATCATGATACATTATGATATAATCATGTAAATTATGATTGTAAAGGCATGAACTATAATCATATCATACTATAATGTAACTGAAAAGTATAAATAATGGTAACTATGACTTGATTTCAACTATGCTAAAATAACAAAAGCACAGAGAAAAGCCTGGATAGAAAGTTATCCAGATATCCAAAAAGTAGATTTATTTCTATAGGTTGGTGGGTTATGGATTTTAAATACTCTTCTTTTCTCATATTCATGGTTTTTGCATTAGATTTGTATAACTGCCTCGACAGTCATACAAAAAGAAAAGCATGAAAACCTCTTACCAAATTATGTGTCCCCACCAACAGGCATTCTCCACCATTCAACCTCATGTAAAACCAGCTCAATCAAACCATCATGAACTAGACACTGGGCTCATAGGCAATGCTATAAGTTTAGGGCATTTTTTTTCCTTTTGAAATTTTTATTTAAAATATATTCTTTTCTCATATAATACATTCTGATTATAGTTTCCTTTTCTTTACTCTTCCCAGTTCCTCCCACCCTCTTCTCCTCCAGATCCACACCCTTTATATCTCTCATTAGAAAAGAACAGGCTTCTAGGAGATAACAACCAAACATGACAAAAGATATCATATGTAAATTGGACACAGCTAACCAACAGGAAGAAAAGAGTCCCAAGATCAGGCACAAGAGTCACAAAGCCACTCATTTTCACATCAGGAGTTTCATAAAATACTACACTAACATCAATAATATATATGCAGAGGATCAGGTACAGACCTGAAGCTTGCTGCTTCAGTCTCTGTGAACTCATATGCACCTTCCTTATTTGATTGAGACGGCCTTGTTCTCCTGGTGTCCTCAATCCTCTCTGTCTCTTTCTGCCTCCTTTTCTACTTGATTTCCTGAGCTCTTGGGAGAGGGATTTTATAGAGACCTCTATTTTAGACTCTCTTTCCACATAATGTCTGGTTGTGGGTCTCTGCATCTTTATCCATCCAGAAGCCTCTCTGATGATGACTTTATGAAGCACTGATCTATGACTATAGCGGAATATCATTAGGAATTATTTTATTGAATAGTTTTGAACAATAGTGTTTGGTTTTGCCCTAGATCTCTGGGCTATCTAGTTTCTGGCCCTTAGATACCCAAGCAATGTAAGACGTGGGTTCCTTCTCCTGTCTCGAGCCTTAGATCAAATCAGACACTGGTTAGCTACCCCCACATATTTTGTGCTATCATTGCCCTGGCATATTTTGCAGGCAGGAAATATTACATGTCAAAGGTTTTATGGCTAGATTGGTTCCATGTTTCTCTTTCAGCAGCCTTCAGAGTACCTTCCCACACCAAAGACACTAGAACCTAGGGGTAGGCACAATCAAAATTTCTCCATGTTCTATGAGTTGTGTGGATGTTGTCCTCAGAAGTCGAGCACTGCAGTTTGCAGAAAGCAGCTTTTGGTTTTAGGAATAAGCTGGGCTGTTTGAGGATTTCCATGAGACCCCCCTTGGCCAACAACTCAATTGTATGCACTGTGATTGGATCATTAGAAGCCTTGCCAAGTTACAAGAGGTGACCTTGTATGACCCATTATGGGATCACCTTCATAAGTTCCAGGAACTTTCCGCTGCACTAGATTTCCATACCACACTTCAAATCTCCCTCCCCCAAATTTCAGCCATGTCTCCCAGCACCCTCTCCAGGATGGCTGCACTCTAGTAGAGACATATTGCCCTGGCTGTTGTTGATTATGTTTTTTATGCTGGTGTCTCAGCATCTGGGCTTGCAACGATTAAATGTCCACTTGCTGATTTCTATAGTTGTCTTTGTTGAATGAGTGTTTTGTTCCTTGGTTTCTGTTTCTACTCTAGATTTTTGGAATATAGTGCGTGTGTGTGTTTTCTTGGCCTGCCCAGCTGATGTGCTCATAGGGAATGCCTGCTGGTTTTGATGGCTGGGCAACTGGAATGAGTTGGAGGAAGGAAGTTTTGAAAAGAATGTTTTAGTGATTTGTTGGGAATAGAATCAGAGAAGAAAGGAGACCATATCTGGTTTCCATATACAGAACTGGGGATGAGACTGGGAGGTTGAATTTAAGGAACAGTAGGAGAGGTACAGGTCTACCTTCAGCCTACCTGTTGCCTTGAGAGGAGCTGCTCTTGAGTTTGCTGCTGAAGCTGTGGTCTGGGACAAAGCAACATGTTAGGGGGAGGATGCTGGGAAGGCATGGTCTATGGTCTATGGAATGCACAAGAGATGTTAGCATGGGTGAGGAAAGGCTACATTTGGTCTTATGTTGCAGTGTTAAGGACAAGACTAGGATATTAGATCTCAGGGAAGATAGAAAGAGAAGAAGTTCTGTTGGTAGTCTACCTAGTTTTCTGGAATTCTCTTTTAATATAGAGTCTTTGTCCTTGCTCTTCATGATTCATCTTTGAAATCCAGTATGAATAATGTACTCAAAGAAAATTTTCTAGTATAAAAGAAGGTTAAACTTTTGTAAGGAAAGCTTACTGGTCTTTAGGTTTACATACAAGAAAGCATTCTTTACTCCATCTTACACTGTAATCTTAAAATTAGGCACTCACCACAGTTTTTAATCTTCTCTCAACTTTCTAGTACAACACATAGCACTAGGCATATTTGATAGGCTTATAATAGATGGATGATAGATATGAGAGAAGGTAGATATGATAGACTGGTAGGTACCTACATAAAGACATGATATATAATAAGTGAGATGGATAAAGATGTGGGGATGTGGAGAGATATAGCATTTGAATAAGAGTTTTGTATGATGTAGCTCAAAGTCCATCTACAGGGCAAAGGTCTTTGAGGTTATACTGAGGAATATGCAGAGTAACTGAATGGCCAAAAGTTCTTGGTTAAATAATATCAATGCAAAGTTTAGTGAGATTAAAAAAATAATTTTCTTCTGTTTAAAAATTATGAGAATTAAAATATCATAGAGAGAGAATATGTCCACCGAGGTCCTTGTATGGGTGAGTTTTAATTAAAGGTCTCATCTTGAAAGTTGACATTTGGGGTTAGCACCGAGACTTCTGCACTGTTTTTGAGTTTTCAGACTTTTTAAGAGGTTTCTAGCAGAGGCCAATCTTGAAATAACTTCAGAACACAGCTCTGAGAGACAAAGCACCCGAGTCTTAACAGCATGCTTGCCACAGTGTCCAAATACTATTTTTCATCAAACCTCTAGAAAAGTTTTCACCCTGCCCTAATTTTTACCAATGCATCTAATAGACCTGGATTAAACTGCAGGGAAGATGAGAACATAAATCTCATTCCTTTCATTCCTTGTAATATGAGGAGTTGTAGTCTTTCCAGCTGTAATAACCTCTAGACTTCAACAAAATTGAAAACCTTTAAATAGCCTTTCACAACCTTTCAGTCGAGTAATGAAGTTTTAAGTGCTCACTGGGGATTTTTCCGTTCAGAAAAAATCTAAGCAGCAGTAGATATTAAAATCTAATGTTTACTCCAACTCTTTTACAACCTAATGGGTTTTTCTGACAGTGTAATTTTTAAAAGGTTGGGTTTCATTTATTAATACAGTGTGGTCATGCTGGAAAGCTTTCTTCTTTAAGGACTCTGGCGGGAGTCTTATGGTTAAAGCTTGGTTGAAAGCCAGAAGGATCAGCAGGGGCAGGGAAAAGAGAAGTCCACAAAAGGACTCAGGCAAGCTGGAGCCAAGAAGGTTGTTTTGAGTTTAGAAAATAGGGGAAAGTCCTCTCTTTATGACTCAAACACTACAGGAGGTTGAAAACCCGAAAGCAGGCTGTGGAGCTCCAGGGAACCCACAATTCTTCACTGGAGGCTGCACAGTTTCTCACCAACCAAAGGGCTGCTTAGGAATCCAACTGTTCACCAAGTGGGCGGGAGCCAGATACCCCACCTGGAGCTGCTCTATCTGGGGCCAAGGAGAAATTGCAGGGTGAGCAACAGGCAAACCCTGGCTAAAGTACAGAGAGGATGTGATTTGGCAAGATTCCATGCCACATACTGTATTGCTGTTTTTGAAACTAGGATGCAGAGCCAGAATGGGATGCAGTCAAGTGAAAAAAAATGTCTCTTCTCATGTGCATTATGTCTCTGTGCAGTTAATGGAGATTTGCAAGATAAGTGGACTAAAGTAGGAAAGGGCAGGATTTATTTCCTTTGACTCTGATGTAGTTAAGCGACTCTCAGGTATATATGTATTATCCAACATGCTGTTTTAAATTATAAAACAGAGGTGTCACTTGAGTGCATAATTGAAAACAATATTGAAAAATAAAGGAGCTTGATGGCCATAAAGGATGCAAAGAGTGGCATGCTATTCATCTTCACATGTCACAAACAGAACATTCTGTTCTCTCTTGTGTATATATGTAGCTCCAAAACTGGAGTCTCACCCTAATATATAAAGCAATTTCAGAAAATGTAGAGCAGCTATTAAATTATTCCTTCAACGATTTTATAATAGAATCAGGACTCATCACTGCTATTTGAAACATGTTTATAGTTCTTATAGCTAACTCTCAAGACTCCCATAAGAAAACTAAAGCCAACATATCCTAGACGGCTAATGGGGGAGGGGATTTAGGATACAACCTTTCATGTATTTTACTTAATTTTACAATCTAATAAAGAAAAGTTTTAGTGTCTTCTTTTAGATCATAGTTATTGCACAATACTTCATTGGCTACTTTGCTATAAAATTTTCATAAGGGTTCAAGTAATTGCTATTATAAACTTTTTTCTATTCAAAGGGCTCGATTTGAATTACACTCAAACCCCAGCTTTTCAAAGGTCTTCAGTATTTCCAGCAACTCCATTGAAGTTTTACCAGGAAGCTGACACGCGCAAAAATAAGTTCATCTTTCCTCCCTTTCGGTTTCTCATTCCCATCTGCAGCAGAGTCTTCTTGCCTAGCATCACCTGCCTCTGCAGTCCGTCTGCCAATGGGTATGAAAAAAAGCAGTATGTCCCATGCTCATCAGTGTCAGTGCCTGCCCTTACTCTAGGCATGCACTCTATCATGCCTGGGCTAGTACCATGGACCATGTGATCTCTCTTCTCTCTTTTTCATAGGATCCCTTGATGCTCAAGTTATTGATCCATTCATTCAGTCATTCATTTGTTCATTCATTCACTTCATTGGTCATTCAATACATATGTATTGCATGCTCACAATGTGGTAACTACTAGAGACAGGAAACGAAATTGCATCTTTCCTTACTCAGTGAATTTTTATTCTGCTGGGAAGTACAAATAGCAAATCTATATTTGTACAATGATCATCACCCTATATACTGAAAGAATGCTCAGATTATACTGGCAATAAAACAAGGAGTATCTGAGCCTTTGTGAAATGCTTTGGAAACTTGGCAATGTTTTTCTGCAAAATAATGTTGTATGTCACTTCTAGGGAAAAAAAGTCTTAATTTCCCCCCCGTAGCTAACATGCAAAGTTCTCAGGTTGACTCACCACTCTATAGAATCAAACCACCTTCAAACTGCCTATTCTTTCCCCAAGGGTCCCATTCAAATCCTTCACATCACTGACTCAGTTTCCACTCCTCACCCTGATGCTGCTCATACTTTCTTCACTATAATAACTTTCCTACTCCCTTCTGATTCTCAGTCTCAGTGACCCTTCAGGATCCATCTCTTCTGTTCAGACCTCCTCACCATGCCAGATATCACGGATCCCTCCCTGCTCTGACTTTCCAAGCCAGTTACCAGAGTGATTCCCAGTCTGTTTAACTGTTACAGGTCCCACGTGCCTAGGTAGACTGTTGCATGTAGGAGAAATTGTAGTGAGAGTTTGGTTTCCTTAAAAAGCCAGTTATGTGAATATGTTTTTGTTTTAATACTAGCTGTGGAATGAGTCTGCTTCACAGCAGGTGATTATGATTTGCCTCATGCACTAGCAGTGGCGTGATCGTGCCCACTGCAGATGGTTGGATTCCAGGAACTCTGAAAAGGATATAAAGGGGAAAGCCCTGAGAGAGTCTGTGGCCATGGCTGTTTCCCTGCTGCTGCTCCCTCAGCCAGTTCGTCCTGCTGCTGCATTTGCTATTACTGGATTTCTGGTTTGCTAGTTTGGACTGATGGATAGCCTGACAGTGAAGACTGGACTTGCCCCCAAATAACCCAATGTCCCTAATCATCAGGAAGTAGTCTGTAGAGGTCTAGGGCCCCTTTTCACTCTAACCTTTCTCTCCTATGTAGTGTTGGGAGGTTTGAAGGGACTGAGAGTTTGGAGAGAACATGATGTTAACATAGAAAAACTAGGAGGTGAGTAACTGCCTTTGGAAAACACAAGGACTTTGGAATCAGGCACGCTTGATTCAAGCTGTAATTCTCCATTGCTAGGTGGCTTGGACTGAATAATTTCTTATCCGTGAGGTGTTTATTATACCTGACTTACAGGAACCGGCCCTATGCTCTGCATGTTCATGTCTTCTCAAAGACACTGGAATCTTGATGCCCAATGTCATGATAGTAGGAAGAGGGGCTTTTGAGAGGTCACCAGGTCATATGATGGAGCCCTTCCTCCATTAGCACAATTAATGTCTTTTTTAAAATGTCTTTTATGAGATTCTGTGTGTGTGTGTATATATATATGTGTGTGTGTGTGTGTGTGTGTGTGTGTATGCATATATATGGTGTCATATATGTCAAGTGAGCCCTCATGAGACCCTGTACCTCCCCACACTTTTCTCTTGCACTTCCAAGACCCAAGATCCTGAACATTATAATGCAGTTCTGTCTTGCTATTGTGCTGACAGCTTGGACACAGCAGCATACGTAGGAAAAGATTGTATTTCAGTAGGAGAATACAATCAGGTGTGCCTGCTCCACAGGAGAAACTCGGAACCATTGCTCTTTCTTCCAAAGCATGCTCTGCCATGGAGACTATCCCTATTTAAAAAAAAAAATCTGATACTGCCTTTTCCTGGAAGTGTCCACAGGGATCCTCTTCTACCCAATGTCTACCTGCTTGTGAAGGTCAGGCCCTACTGACAGATGTGCTGACATTAGGCAAGAGAGAAAGGAACCGAGATAAGAAATGTAGAGAAATGAAAAGCTAAAAGCATGTGCCCAGCAGGTGTGGGCCATTTATCATTCAGAGGCCTTCTTCAATTCAATCATAAATTTATACAAGAATAAGATTTGTTTTGCAGGAGGTTGAAATTTACAAGGCTGCAAGTTTCCAGAAACTTACAATGAAAAATGTCTCCTTACTGCAGCTGGTTTCTGGCCTGACCCAGATAGAGGGTATGTTTACCTCAGCACTTCGTTATCATTCTAGAAAATGTTAATCTCTTTGAAAATTTTCAATGGTAAGTTTCAGCTAATTAATTCAAAGCCTGTGGTAAAATGGTAATATTGTAAAATGACCCAGTCAACCACAATCATCTTTTATTCCAGTGATGACCTGGGGCTTCTTTTTGGCCAAGGCCACTGGACTCATCACCAGTCTTCATTGCTCTGCCATACATAGCTTAGGACTTTGCCATTTTCTTCCTTTTCTCTTTTCTTACTGTTTAAAATTTATTTATATTTTTATAAATTACAGTTTATTCACTTTGTATTCCCTCTGTAATCCCTTCCCTCATCCCCTCCCAATCCCACGTTTCTTCCCTCATTCCCTCCTGTGCCCCTCCCCAAGTTCACTGATGGGGGATCCTCCTCCCCTTCCCTCTGACCCTAGCTTATCAAGTCTCATCAGGACTAGCTGCATTGTCTTCCTCTGTGACCTGGTAAGGCTGCTCCCCCATTAGGGGGAGGTGACCAAAGAGCCAGCCACTGAGTTCATGTCAGAGACAGTACCTGTTCCCATTACTAGGGAATCTACTTGGAGTCTGAGCCAGCATGGGCTACATCTGTGCAGGTTCTAAGGGGTTCTAGTTATCTCCATGCATGGTTCTTGGTTGGATTATCAGTCTCAGAAAAGACCCCTGTGCCCAGAATTTTTGTTTTGTTGCTCTCCTTATGGAGCTCCTGTCCCTCCAGGTCTTCCTATCTCCCCCTTCTTTCATAAGATTTCCTGCACTCTGCCCAAAGTTTGGCTATGGGTCTCAGCAACTCCTTCAATACCTTGCTTGGTAGAGTCTCAGTGATTAGACATCTAGCAGTCAGTCCATCCTAATAGAGTTCAGAATTACAGCTCAGGAATTCACATGACCCAGAATCAGAAGGCTTCACCTTTCCAAAACCTGATGAATATTTAACCCAAGCTGGTTTAGTCTCCTCAGGATCTTCACCAATTAAAAAATGTTAAGAAAAGGTGGATTTGGTGACACACATCTTTAATCCCAGCACTTGGGAGGCAGAGGCAGGTGGGATTCTATGAGTTCAAGGCCAGCCTGCTTTACAAAGTGAGTCCAGAACAGGACACCCAAGGCCACACAGAGAAACCTTGTCTCAAAAAGAAACAAGCAAAAAAAAAAAATCCATTTTAATGGCATTATGAGAGGAAAGAAAGAGCTTCCTTCCTGAGAAAGAACCTGTGGGTAGGTGAAAGCAGAGGTAGAGAATGCAAGTCAATGTCTGGTTTATACTTTTAAGCACCTGAATGTATCAATTCATTGTTTTTGTTGAATTATATGAATGAATCTGAGTTCTTGGTTTGGGCTTATATTTCTTTGCATTTCTTTACATTGGCTTTTAATCATAATCAACAGCTCTGTATCACTTTGGCCTTCAATGATACCTCAATGTTTATATACTGACAAAAATATTTGCCCAGAAATATCTAGAAAAATCTTACTGGCATTACACTCAGAGCAGCCCTTATCCAGTTTCATATCACAGCTTCCTGGGAAATGTCAATTCGACAACCCCTCAAACAGCAAGGATTTTACTCAATATCAGCTCTACACGTTCACAAAAGAAAACTCCCTACTTCATAGAACAAAACAACTCCTCTGTGTCATGTTTACTGTAATAAGTGAAGTCAATGGATAAACAGAAATATCAGAGGAGGGCAAGTGCTCATGAACGCAATAGACAGGGTGAAACCCTCAAAGGAGAGGTTCACTGACAGTGCATGGGAGCTATAACAGAGAGAATATGACTAATCTCAAACTCAAAACCAAGGTCCCAGTCATGTGATGATCAGAGAGCTGTATAGGCATGTCAGCAAATATTCTATATTCAAATGACATCCATTTTTGAAAGTCTCATTCAGAAGCCACCTAGGCCTCAGAATTTCTGTGATCTTTTTTTTTTCTTTATTAATTACACTTTATTCACTTTGTATCCCCCCCGTGGTTCCCTCCCTTCTCCCATCCCAATCCCTCCCTTTCTCCACCATCTGCATGCATGCCCCTCCCCCAGACCACTGATAGGGGAGGGCTTCTTTTCCTTCCTTCTGATCCTAGTCAATTAGGTCTCATCAGGAGTGGCTGCTTTGTCTTCTTCTGTGACCTGGTAATCTACTTCCCCCTCAAGGGGAGGTAATTAAAGAGCAGGCCAATTAGTTCATGTCAGAGACAGTCCCTATTCCTATTACAATGGAACCCACTTGGAAACTGAACTGCCATGGGCTACATCTGTGCAGGGGTCTTAGGTTATCTCCATGCATAGTCCTTGGTTGGAATAGCAGTCTCAGGAAAGACCCCTGTGCTCAGATTTTTTGGTTCTGTTGCTCTCCTTGTGGGGTTCCTATCCTCTCCAGATCTTACTGTTTCCCACTTCTTTTCTAATATTCCCTGCACTCTGCCCAAAGGTTGCCCATAAGTCTCAGCATCTACACTGATAGTCTGCAGGGCAGAGCTTTTCAGAGGCCCTCTGTGTCAGGCTCCTGACTTGTTCCCTCTTTTCTCCTTCTTCTGATGTCCATCCTCTTTGCCTTTCTGGATAGGAATTGAGCATTTTAGCAAGAGTCCTCCCTCTTGATTAGTTTTTTAGGTGTACAGATTTTAGTAGGTTTATCCTATATTATATGTCTATATGAGTGAGTATATACTGTGTGCATCTTTCTGCTTCTGGGATAGCTCACTCAGGATGATCTTTTCCAGATCCCACCATTTACCTGCAAATTCCATGATTTCCTTTTTTTTATTGCTGAATAATATTCCATTGTGTAGATATACCACAATTTATGCATCCATTCCTCCACTGAGGGGCATCTGGGCTGTTTCCAGCTTCTGGCTATTACAAATAAGGCTGCTACAAACATGGTTGAGCAACTGTCCTTATTGTGTACTTGAGAATCTTTTGGATATATGCCTAGGAGTGGTATAGGTGGATCTTGAGGAAGCGCTATTCCTAGTTGTCTGAGAAAGTGCCAGATTGACTTCCAGAGTGGTTGTACAAGTTTACATTCCCACCAGCAGTGGAGGAGGGTTCCCCTTTCTCCACAACCTCTCCAGCATGTGTTGTCTCTTGAGTTTTTGATCTTAGCCATTCTGATGGGTGTAAGGTGAAATCTTAGGGTCGTTTTGATTTGCATTTCCCTGACGGCTAATGAGATTGAGCATTTTTTTAAGTGTTTCTCTGCCATTCAATATTCCTCTGCAGAGAATTCTCTGTTTAGCTCTGTACCCCATTTTTAATTGGATTACTTGATTTTTTGCTGTTTAACTTCTTTAGTTCTTTATATATACTGGATATTAACCCTCTGTCAGATATAGCGTTCGTGATCTTCCCATAGGAGGCCTAGCCCAAATTGTTTTATATTTTTCCTATTACTGAATTATTTTACCCTGGAGTCTAGCTAATTTATGCATATGTCTTTCTCCTTTATTAGAGTCTCTAATCTTGAGGGGTTTTTACCATGTAGACATGAAGGTAGACATTTATTTCTTAAATGACATAATAAAGAAATGAGTGAAGGAACAGGGGGAACTGGTGGCATCTTGTTCACACTGGAGCTTCTAGCAGACAGACAGATATTACTGCTATGAGCCTCGGATTGCCTCAAAAACTGCCACAAGTGCTGAGTGAGGGGGGCTCTTCTTGTAGAGGGCTGCAACACAAAGAGAAAGTCCCAGCTTGTCTAGCACTTCTGTCCTTTCACCAAGCATGCTGACTTGTTCTGAAGGGGCAGGCTCCAAAGCCATGGGGACTTTCTTCAAAGATCCAGCACAGTCGAAAGCCTGAGCATGCTTTGATGGGTTTAGTGGTAGAGAGCTGAAAGTAACTGTTGCACTAGTTTCTTGGTAGAGTTAGTATTCAGTGAAAGCGACAAGCCCAACACCTTTATTAACATCATTGACAGTACATAACGCTGATTGCCTTATGGTGAAATGAGAAGAAAAATTGCATTGTTGGTACATTTTAATCAGATTCCACTAGACAGTCAGATGTGCCCTTCTTGTTTCCTCTGCTGTTTTACTCAGCATGCCCCACTATCCACTGTTGCTGGGAATATTCCTCCTCTAGCCCCTTTGTCTGCCTGTGTAGTAACCAATGGAAGTCCATGAAGAGCAGAGCAACTGCAAACTATAGCGTGTGTGGGACAGATGTTCTGTGAGCTTTCTAGCGTACCTGCCACTCACAGCACCTGGCAGACAGTCAATAACTCATCGGGAGCATCCTCACAGTGCTTAGGCATGCTCCCAGCCAGGGAAAAATACCCTATTGCAGCATGTATTACCTTTCTAGTGCCACTTCTGCCTTCAAACATTTTGCTGCAGATGAAGATTCCTTTGTCCTTGACTAAAAAGGAATCCAAAATCATTTCCCGGATTAATTCAAGAAGTCAAACATCGAGAAGTAGAATAGGAAATATTCTATAAGGAATGTGATACACCCATGGTGTCATGTTTCAGCCATCGCTGCAGTTCACAGTTTAATAAAAAGTGGCTGAATGCAGATTCAGATAGCATCTTGAAATCAATTTTTAAAGTAACATGAAGACATTTTTTTAAACACTTACAGGATTAAAAAAATTAATCCCTCTATTTATGTTTGTTTATGGCAAGGATGAGATAAAACATTGTGACCAATGCAACTTACAGAAGAAAGTGTTTACTGGGACTTGTAATTCTAGAGGAATACCAGTCTATCATCAAAATGGAAGGGAGCATGGCAGGAGGCAGGCATAGGCCTGGATCTGCAACTGATATCCACAGGCAGGAAGCTTACATACTGGGATACAAATGCAAGGCAGAGACTCAGAATGATGGGGCCTTTGAAACCTCTAAGCCTGCTCCCAGTGACACACCTCCTTGAACAATGCCACACTTCCTAATCCTTCCCAAACAGTTCTACCAACCTGGTGCCAACTAGTCAATCCTATGAGTCTATGGGGGTGGAGGTGTGGCATTCTTATTCAAACTACCACAGACCATTTTGACAACTTCTCTTTGGAATGTCTTTGATGTATAGATTTCATTTCTTCACCTTTGCTTTGAGTAAGTGATCTCCTTAGACACATTCTCTGTGTGAACATATGTATCTAGTGTTAAACAAATAGCTCCTAAAAGGACACTGTACAATCAGTGAACACTGAGAGCTAATTTTTAAAGTTCTCCAATAAGATTTTTGCTATGAAGTTTTGAATTTATTCGTACTTAGCAACCTGATGTTTTTCTCAAACAGACACAACCTTTGACATTGAGCTCGTCGATCTGAGCTACATTGCAGGCTCAGGATAGGTAATAATGAATCCATCGTCTGGTAAGGCTGAGCTGTCACCTCTCTTCCCGACATACAGTGTCAGAGGGATAATGCCAAAATATCCACAATGACACAGATGAGTCTGCTTCACAGAGATCTGGGATATTTTCAAGAGTGCCCATAGCAAAAGGATAATATTTGCTTCCATGAAGAAAAGGCACTCTTCTATATAAATCATGAATATTATATTCAGATAAAACACACGGGAAGAAAAAGTCTGTATGAAATCTCTTTTTGCCTCTGTGAGTTTCTTCTTGTACCTTCTGAAAAGTCCCCACCGGCCCAACACTAAGCCTCTCTTCATTAGAACCCAGATTTCAATTTTAATTTTAATTAGAATAGATGACTAGAATACTTTCCATTCTCTGTAGTTTCTGCACAGTGCTAAATTGCAACTAGAAGCATGTGCCATGTTTTCATAAAAAGATTAAGGTCCTATTCCACAAAGACTTACTGCTATCCACAAACGTCAGTATATATATATATATATATATATATGCTTCTATACTACATTTTTGTGGGTGAATTGTTTTAGGAAGAAAATGTTCTTTCATTTATCTAGAAGGAAAACCAAACAGATAACTTGACTTCAAAATTTTACAGGAATGTAGCTTTACCTCTAAATATCATGTAGAACCCTGGGCTTTCTTTTCCCTCAGCATTTCAAGTCATTTATAATTTTGAGTATTGTAACAGTGTATACAAAGTAAATGTCTGGGATCAGATGACATATAGTATTTCATAATCCAAACGAGTTGTATGTTACCCAAATGATCACTTTATGTCAACATAATCAGCATCAATCACGGCTATATAATCAAGAGCCCCAGCTTCTAGTTCTTTTGGGTTTGTAAGGCCAGTTGCACTTGATCAGTCTTTTACCCAATCAACAAATAACTACCAGACTTCTATTCTTTTCTAGGAAGTGTTGGGAGGAGAAGGAGGCAGAGTTAACAATGTATGAGAATGAGGAGTCTTGATTGCATGCAGCTTACCTTTTCTCCACTGCTTAGGAATAAAAGTAGGAAAGTCACTATCATCTACATTTTCTAGATTGGAGGAATGTAGGATCAAAGAAACTGTGTGGTGAGCCCTTGCATCATGACATAGTTGGTGAGTGACCCAGCAGTGACTCACAAAACTAAGGCATTAGGTGGCAGTAAAAAAGTAGTTAAGAAGTAAATGGTTTTCTTTAAGATAGTTCTCCACACTCCTCCTCCAGTATACAAGACAAACGTAACTGAAGATCTCTTCACCAAATGCTGAGAGGCCTCAAATGTATAAATGTACATATGCACATACATATATATGTATCTATATCTATATGTTAAATTGTGGCAGCCTTTTTGGAGTTAATGGTAAATTTGGAGTTAATGGCATCTGAACAGTGGAATTCGGCCTCTTGGCTATTTTCCAAAGTCCAGTCTCTCATAAACTGACCTTGTTGGTCCTACAGCAGACTGCTCTGACCCAGAGAAATTCTGTGCAACCATAGTAATCAGACAGCAAACTCCGTGTAACCTTACGTGAGCTCTCCTATGTTTTGACCAAGGAAAGCTCCTACATGAGAAACTGCTTGTACTTTTTTTGCCTACTTAAGTGTTAAACTGACGTCCATTAAATCGATACTTTGATCAGCATGTAGACTTGGTGTCCTCTGTGTAGCCCTGTCTCTCTCTCCCCAGCCCTCTCTCAGGTGGTATTCAGGTGTCACTGCTGGTGGGTGATATTGAATGTATATATATATATATATATATATATCCATATGCATACATGGATATGGATATATACATATATGGATATGGATACATATATGTATACATATATGGATATGGATATACATATATAGATATATATACATTTGATATATATATTTAATATATATATTCAAAACTTAATTATCCTCTGTTATTCATACTTCAATACCCTTACACTAGAGGGTTTTTTTCCCTTAAATTGCAATATCTTTGTCTTTGTGTTGTTGTTATAAAACTTATATGTAGTGTTATAACACATACTGGAAAAATAAGAATTGAAAAAGCAATAGCCACATATTCTTATAATTTACAGACAAATATTATAGCTTTTTCCCAATATACATGTATTAAATTATTTAATATGATCATACCATAATGCTAGTCTACAAAGCACCTGCATTCCCTATTAATACAGATCTGAATGAGGATGTTTCTGATTATGTGACATTTCATTGTGAGAATATATTGTCACCTATTGAACTCCCCCTCTCGAGTAGGTATTTCAATTGCTTCCATTTTGACCTCAAAAAAATAAGCTAGTATTAACACCCTTGAATAAAGATGCTTACTCTTCCATTTATGGCCCTAGAATGAACTCATAGCAATGCGATTGTGTGAGTCTAAACATAGATTCATTTTAAACCCTACATGTCTCAGTTTGTAATTTATGCTATCAAGATAGGAGGATGTCAGCTCGCTTGCTTCTGTCTGAGGCTTGACCACATAATAAGCAAAGAAAAAGATGAGCGAACTGTTGACATTTTAAAATCTTAATTTTTCTTCGTTAAAATTAACATGCTGTAAGAAATAAGGGAAATATGCAAATTCATAAAAATAAAACTCATAAAATAACCTCACATCTGAGAAATAAAAATTAATAGTCTCATATATCTTTATACTATTTTTGTGTTTGATATTTTCTAGTATAATTGGGCTCTTAGAATCTATTTCTTTTGGGGTTTCTTTTGAAGTAAACACTTAATTGTAAAGCTTTAAATAGGGATGAATTTAAATGTTTTTCTCCTTTGTATAGGAAGAAATATATAGACCATAATTGATACATTTTAAGCACTGCGATTTGATAGGACCTGGATCTAAAAACAGAACATTAGAAGTCACTCCTCCTTCCTCTACCCTTCCATGAGCCCTCTTGACCCCACATCAACTATCTTTACCCCTCAAAAATATCCATCTTTTCTCATTTGTATTTTCACAAACTGATTTTGCCTAGTTTTGAAGCTTATGTATGTCCATAAACTCACACAGTAAATGACCATTTTTAGTGTTTGCTTTTAGCACTCAACGGATTCATGAACATTTTTGCCCACAGTGAAAATCTGTTCTTTTTCATTATTTCCTTCTGTTACTGCTATAGTTTGTTAAAGAAAAATTATTCAATGTTTATAAAAGCCTGGTAAGGAAGATCTTATTCAGGCTATAATAATAGGTTCAGGGACTGCTATAATGAGATTTTGCAGTGAGGTAGAATATTAGCCTCAATTTTGAACACAGCATAGACAATTGGAGATTTGTAGTCAAAGAAGCTGTAGGGATTATAGCTGAACTGACCCTGCAAGATTCTTGTAACCGACAGACCAGGGTGATTGGACACAAGCTGGAGGGTGGTGTGGGATGAGAAACCAGGCTGGTCATCTATTGATGAGTAAGTCCTTTAAGGTATTTGCTAAAACTAGATTCTATAATGAAGCACACAGCTGGTCTAGGGAAGGTAGGAAACATTGACGCTTGTCAACTGTTACCTGCTTTTACCTTCATTTTTATATACTTCTTTCTCCTAGTGACAGGCATTTGGTTTATCATGAATGATGCTTTTGTGTAGTCCTTTTGATGTTATTCTGGTACATGTGTGCATCACTTTGTGTCTTCGTGAACCTGCCAGTGGGTTTGCCATGTGTACACATGCTCAGATTCAGGACATGCAGCCACTCTCCCACAGAGGTCATGCCTTCCTGTCCCCTTGAATGATAACAGGAAAGTCATTTGCTCCAAACTTACATGTGGAGTAGCCCATAGTTTCCTGTCTTGTCTTTGTCATCTGTATGTATATTATCCATTATATATCATTGAAGGGATAGTTTCCATTTCCCTGATGAATGCTAGTTTGGATCATATTTGTACATATTATCTGGCCATTGTTCATTATGTTTATGTGGGGTGTCTCTGAGGATGATCTCTCTCTCTCTCTCTCTTAGTACTAGTACATAGAAATTTGTAAATGAATTTGAATAATTTCTATTGATTTAATTTTCAGATGAACAATTATCTCATATTATATGTCTACTGTTTTGGGACTTATAGAATAAGTTCCTAATTGTCATTATCCCATATTTTCATGTGAATTTTTAAGAGGTAACACCACTCTGGTGAAATTTCTTATCATCTACTAAAACTGCATCCATCATATACCTGCAGAGATGGCTCAGCCCTTGAGAACAGTTGGCTCCTCTTCAAGAAGACCTGATCAAATCCAGTTCTGAACACTCACATGGCTGCTTCTGTAAGACAAAAGACATCATCAATAAAAACAAAATGACAGCCAACAGAACCAGAAAAGACCTTCACCAACCTCACATTTGACATAGGGCTAATTTCCAAAATACATAAAGAACTCAAGAAATTAAACACCAACAAAACAACTAATCCAATTTTTAAAATGAGTTACAGAGCTGATGTAAGAATTCTCAACAGAGGAATCTCTAAGGGATGAGGAGCCCTTAAAGAAATGTTCAACATCCTTAGTCATCAGGAAAATGTAAATCAAAATGACTCTGAGATTCCATCTTAGGCCTGTCAGAATGGCTAGGGTCAAAAACTCAAGTAACTGCACATGCTGGTGAGGATGTGGAGAAAAGGAACACTCCTCCATTGCTGGTGGGAGTGCAAACTTGTACAACCACTTTGGAAATCAATTTGATCTTTTCTCAGAAAATTGGGAATTGACCTACCCTAAGACTGAGCTATACCACTGCTAGACTTATACCTAAAGGACTCTCCACCATACTGAAAGGACACTTATTCAACTCTCTCTACAGAAGCTTTATTCACAATAGCCAGAAACTGGAAACAATTTAGATGTCCCTCAACCTAAGAACAGATGAAGAAAATCTGCTACATTTATACAATGGAATATCACTCAGCTGTTGAAAACAATGACATTATGAAAATTGCAGGCAAATAGAGAGACTAGGAAAAAAAATCATTCTGAGTGAGGTAACCCAGAAAGACATAGTTGGTACATACTCACTTATCAGTCGATATTAGCCACTGGATAACCATTACAGTCCACAGAACCAGATAAGCTAAGTAAGACAGAGGGCTCAAAGGAGGGTTGCATCAATATCCCTGGAAAGGGGAAATGAAATAGAGATTGCAGGTGGAGCAGGTGTGTGTGTGGGGGGGGAGGCTGGAGCTGGTATAGGAACAAGAGGTATCAAGTTGGGGGAGGATGGAGGGAGAGAGTACTGGAAGAGACAACTGGAATTGGGGAGGGGAATCATCTCGGGGATGAGCTAGAGACCGGTGCAATGGAAACTACCAGGAATCTACAAGTATGACCTTAGCTAACACTCCTGCAAATGAAAAACATGGAGCCTGAAATAACCATCTCCTGTAACCAGGCAAGACTTCCAGTGGAGAGATTGAAAGACCAACCCCACCACATAACCTTTAACCTGCCCACATTCTGTCCAAGCTTATTTATTGGCTTCTGGGATCTCATTCAGGACTCCCAGCTGCCCCTTCTAGTGAGAGAATTCAAATAAGAGCATAATGTGGAAGACATTATTTACTAAGGAGTAAGTGGAACTCTCTCAAGGGCTAAGAGTGGACAACAGGCAAAGAGACCTTGTGCCAACCTACATTTTAAGGACACTTTATACTATATTTTTAGATTTATTTTTGATTTGTATATATTAATATTTTGCCTACATATATGTATGTGAAAGAAGATGTGCTTGATGCCAGCAGAGGCCAGAAGGCAGTATCAGATCCCTGGAACTGGAGTTACATCCAGTTGTGAGCCACAAAGTGGATTCTAGAAACCAAATCTATTCCTCCACAAGAACAGGGAGTACTCTCAACTACTTGGCAATCTCTCCAGTTCTTCTTTATAGCACTTTTCCAAGTCTCTCAAGCAGATAGCCTTCCTAAGTAGTGTTTTCTTATCCAAGTGATTGACAGGGCCATTTGTATTAACTCTTAAGAGAGCAGACAATTGTATGCACTTGTTCTCTACTAGAAAACCAGCAACTGGATGATAATCTTATGAACTTTATTACACACACACACACACACACACACACACACACACACACACACATAATAGGAATTAGTATAGTGTGTCTCCACCCAGGTCCAGACCCCATTCTTTTAATCAAAGTCCCATGGTATCAGTTCCCAGTTTTATAAACTGATGAGTAAGACAGCAAGGTCAGTTCTCAGTGTTCTTTCAAGCCTCTTACTCTCTGATCTACCTAGCAAGCCAAGCTTCCACAGGACCACTTTATGAAAGTCAATGCAATCCCCTCTTCAGTCGCCTGTAAGGCATGTATGAAATAGTTCTGTAAAGGGAAAGGAAGCAAAGATTTAAGAGACCTACAGTCTGCATGACTATTTCACCCTGCCTTTGTAATGTGAGGGCAGCCATGGACTGGAACAATTGTCTTAATAAAATTTTATTTACAAAAGCAGGTGCCCAATTTTTTTTTTTTTTTACCTATAGACATGTGGTTTGAAGACCTTACCATAAAAAATATGTCTATTTTTGAAAATATCAATTGGGTTTCTTGACCACAGTGTATACTAAGTGATGACATGGTTATGTTAAATCCTGCCTTGGGTTGACACCACCTCCTGGGAACCCAGGCAGTCTTTGAGTAAAAATAGAGGCTGAGTAAGGCCATGAGACATGTTATAGCCAGGCCATTCTTGAACCCACATTGGATTGGATACATGAGCACAGAGAGGTTGAGACATAGAATGACTTGCTGCAAAAGCAGTAAGTCCCAGCAAGCTAATGAGAACTGGTGGGCATGTAAACGAACCTTCTCTAAATATGGACCGGCAAGTTTGAAACTGAGACTTCCATCAGATACATTAGTCATTTCATTCCACCCGAAGATCTCAACTATCCTCAGAGAGAACTATATTATTTCTTGGACCCAGTACAAAATTAAAGGTCAAATTCTCTAGTGAAAAGTGGGGGTGGAGGTGCGAAGGCCTGCTGGTCCACGCCTGTCATCAAAGCACTCATGGGGCAGACACAAGAAGATCAGAAACTCAAGGTCACCCTCATACACAGAAAATTTGAAGCCAGCCTGGGCTATATGAGATCTTGTCTCAATTAAAAAAAAATACCAAAAGGTTTTGTCTTTTTCTATACTCTCTTTCTCCACCTGTGGTGGTATTTTCATCCTTCCTCTGATTTAATCCCTATTGCATCCATTATGGTGGTACTCATAATAAAAGTGCACAAGTCACTGACATCCTGAAGAAATCCATTAAGTGACGTGTACTCTGTATGCTTGACAGTCCCGACATCCATACTGGAGCCGCCACAACCAACCATGACCCCCAGGGTATCGGGCATGGGGTAAGATCACCTCGGAGGCAGACAAGTATGTCTGAGTCAAGGTGAAAGTTTCCAACTTAGGCTATGCAGTCCTCAGAATTCACATGTAAAACAGAAATCCAAAGATAAAAGTAGTAAGAAATTCAAGATGCTGACCACAAAACAGCAAATACCTTGAGGGTAGAATCATCCTTGAGGTCGTCCTGCCTTCCTTTTCTGTCCCACCCCTCTCTAGATGAGGGAAGCCTTGAAACCCCACTTCCGAGTGCACAGGAAGGATCAGTTCCTATAGGAGTCGCTGGAGCCCTCGGTATGACCATGCCCTCTTATTTTTCCAGCTCTTGTCCACTGGAACCCTCTGTATGACTGCATGCTCTTTTTTCCCCCTAGCTCTTTCTGCTAAAATAAAATGCATTAGACGTGTGCGAAAATTATAGAAAGATTGCTCTTCCACAAGCTGTTGATTCTCTAAATTTTTACTGGTTAAGGAAATATTAATGAAAGTGCTTCAACACTGAATCATCTCTCTACTTTTTTTATGCAATATTTATCGCAATTTTAAAAGTTGTACAGGCAATTTTTTTTAATTAGCCACTCATTACTTATTCTGTACTAACATCATGAAGGCAATATGGAGACAGGAAAGAGCTCTGACTAAACTTTAATTCTGCTTCTTAAATGTCTTGGTTTTATAGCTACCAGCAAAATGCTGACCTCCCACAAGCCTCCATTCCATATCTGTAAAATGGGTTTGCTGCTATCTACTTCACATAATTTCAAGGGAGTGACAGATAGTGAGTTTTATACACAGAAGGTAGCACACTGCATGCCTTTGAACATGGACCCTTCATTAGTATACACTAGCACTAATGTCAATTAGTACTGAGAGATGGGAGGAATTTTCCAACAAAATCACTAAGCCTTGAAACATACAAGTTTACAGGGAAAAAAGAGTTGTAAACAAATGTTGCAAAAATCCTCAGAAGCAAGAAAGGTCTCAAGTGTGGGCTATGCGAGCAATAATGATGCCATTGTCCTAGTTTCCCATCTGGAATGGAGATATTTGTGCATGTATTTCCTGGCTGTTCCTGAGGCTGCTGGCCCTGAAAGTGGGCTCCTCTATGGTGGGAGTCAAGACTGGAATAATTTAAATGTATAGCTAGTTGGTGGCTGAGGAATTTACAATGCTGCCATTATCTTTGAAATACCAGCAAGCAAATAACGTATGCCCACAGACAATCACGAGATCAGGAAATGGGAGTCATTTCTGGATATTGCCTTTAGTCCCGCCATTCAGCCAGCATTAGTTACATGCTATAAGCTCAATAGGGATGAGGAACCATTCACATAAAATCAACATTTGTCTGCAAATTTTCCAGTTGAAGGAAAGACTGACTCTCAATGCTACCATCTCTGTTGTTGATGATGATTGGACGTTAGTGACTCACATAGCCTGGGAATTTCAGCTTGAAATTGTTTTATTATGAAATTGAAATATAGTAAGGAGGCTGTGCTATATTTTTGTATTCCCGAAGAAGGAGGGCTGCCACGTAGCTGTGCTCTCCCACTGAAAAGTCCCCCTCAAAATAAGAAAATATTACAGGACCATCCGAGCTCTAAGAATAAATAGGCAACAAGACAATCTCATTCCCGCCTCATGAAGAGAAACTCCTGCTGTTGAGATGTGTCTACAATGACCAGTAATCTTAAGAAATTAAACCGATTGCTTTTCCTGAACTTTGGTGATCTTATCCATAATCGATAACGCCAGAGCACTGCTGGTTTTGCTAGCAAGTGTCCTACAAGGTCTGGAGATCTGTATCTCTAGACCTGGATTTTAGTTTCCATTTCAGAAATATTTAACTATTCTTAGTCAGACTATGTATAAAAATACAGAAATCTGCCGAGTACTATAACATTCTAGCTGAATGTTATAGTGGAACTTCATTTAAATTTAGAATATTGGAAAGGGCAACCCTTGTCAATTATTTAGTTACTCGCTGAGCCTACTGTATATTTGGAATACACCGATCTTAAAAAAAATGTGCATTTATGATATTTTCTAGATTATTGCATTCTAGAAATGTTTGGAAAGATCTCTGGTTGCTTAGATAACAGGCCAGCCATTGTATTTAAAATTTATTTATCAAAGTTAAATCCATAAATATCAAAAATTCATTTCTTAGGCTAAATTATTTGTAATGCTTACCAAAAAAATGTTATAACCTTAGTAGTTTAAATTAATAACCTTTTTTTGTAGTTGTGGAGATGAAAGGACTAAATGTGGGTTTTCTTGAACATCTTTGGGCATTAGTGGAGAATAGTTCTGGGGCTACCTGCATTATTTGATTAGTGGCTTCATTATTCTCAAAGCTGCTGATGCAGTGGCATTTCTCCTCTCTGTTCTTCAGATTCCTTCTGATAATAGCCTTATAGGTTGTCTAAAATAGGCTCCTTCCCCCCCCCCCCCCCGCAGGAATCACATCTACAAAGACTCTTTACCGTGAAGATAGCACACAACCAGGTTCCAAGAATTGGAAAAAGCTCATCTTTGGAAGATTTTATTGAGCCCTCCATAATAACTGTCATCAAAAATTTTCCTACTTCATATGTTGACTTTATGTATCTATCAGCCTATGCACAAGTTTTAGTCTCTCCCGTGGATTTAGTCCATAAATAATTCTTTTTTTTTCATTGCCATATATTCCTGCAATTATTCTTTTTAAATCTCTCATCCCATTTATAGTCAGGTGACTGTTCAAACTACTTGTATTGACCACCATCAAAGCACTTTTCTTTCTACCAGTCTTAGGACATTAACCTGCTCTGGACAGCCCCCTCTAGAACGCTGTCACAGTTGGACTGAGAAGAGTTTACGCAGCTTGAATGGGCCTTTATAAGAAGAAGAGAGACAGCCACATGAGGAGACAAACATAATGAGAAGATACTATGTGGCAATACAGGCTAAAACTGGAGTGACCCAGATGGAAGGCCAGAAATGCTAATGATTGAAAGCTAGCATGAGAGCCTAAGAGGAGCAAGAGACAAGTCTGTGAGTTTGAAACAGAGCAAGTCTCTGCTTACACCTTGAATTTGAACCTCTAACCTCCACAAAGGGAAGAAACTGTGTTTGTTGTTTTGAGTCATTCAGTGTGGTTGGTCACTAAAGCAAACCAAGGAACTAAAACCATTTGAATTTCAAAATCATGGCAATAAGTCCTATCTTTCACTTTCCAGAATATAATTGGACACTATTTCTTTTTACATTTTGTTCCCCTGGATATCACAAAGGTACCTGTATAGGGCCTAAATATTGACATATGGCCTTATTCCAAGTTCCCCTAATCTCTCTGACACTTTTCAATCCATTTTTTCACTGTTATGACAATCTCCAAATACACAAACATGGTCTCCTCTGAAGCAATCCTATGTTGCTTTTGGGATAAATGGATAGATATAAACGTCTTAGTATTACTATAAAGCTTCTCGTGACCTCGCTCTGTCTACCCAAATTGGCTTCCTCCTACTTTCTTCACAGCTCCATCACTTCTTTAAATACCATAATGTCTTTATTGCCTCTGCCTCTGTATGTTTTGTTCATTGTTTTCACCATAGGAATATCTCTCCTGCACATATGTCAAACTCAGACTTCATCTTTAGCCCTCTCCTAGACTGTCTCCTTGGAGACATCTTTCATCATTCTTCCTAGAGCTTCAAGTCTTCTTTCTTCACAGCCACCCCTTTGCTGTGTCCTCTGAAATATGTAGCAACAGCACTGGACCAAGAAATGACCATTGTCAGTCTGGAAACATGTTATTACTAGAAGGAGCAGCCTTGCTTTTAACTTTGTGTCCTTGACATCTATCAAAAAGATAACCAGAGTGGCCCTTATCTGCTAACAGTATATATTTGAATTAAATTAAGTGAAATTGGGATGCTAAAGAATTGTTGGGAAAGCAATATAGTGGGATTTGGCTTTAATGGGATTGAGATTATTAATATGTCATTGTATTCATTTATCCATTTACCAAGCATGTGCTATGTACATGGGCTGAATCAGACCCTATGCTTGACACTGAAGATGTGAGGACAGAAAAGGCATGCCACCTCCTAAAAAGAGCTTACAGTCACAATGCCAAGCAGGAATTGTCATTGTCATTGCATGTCCATGATCAACAGTCAGTCAAGAACCCATTCATACACTAGCAATAGTTAACAGTCCTACTGAAGTGTGGTGGTTGGAGAAGAGAGGGGAAGAAGAGTTTAACCCTCATAGCTATCTTGCCATAACCAGTCCAATCTGCAAGTGGAAAAAAATTACCCCAAATAATTAAGTAGGATTGCCAGTCTATCCTCTATGAAAGAAACATACAACGCTTTACTCTGAAACCAGAAGGCACAGATCTGAAAATATTTCCTGCTGGGTTTTCTTCCCTACCTGTGTCTCTTACACACTACAGCTGCTTAGACTCTCTGTGTGGTAGACAGCTTTCTCTGGGTGTGGAAAAATACAACGAGATTTTCAACTGAAAATGAAAGGAGGAACCAATGGCCTATGGTCACATGGCCCCACTGCCTTGCGCTGGCAGCAGAATTCACCATGGCTAAACATGGTACGGGAGGCCTATTGACCTCATGGCAGCTGGAAAATAAACAGGGTCAGGAGAAGTCAGTATTCCATAACCTCTTTAAGGACATGTTCCTAGGCCCCACTGTGCAAATGTTCCATCATCTCTCAACAATGCCACAGGCTGGGACCACGCCTTTAACACACTTTGCAGTAACTGAGTGCATACTTCTTCTCTTTGATGATCTACCTGCCCATTAGGATGAGAAAAGATAAAGACAGATTAATGTTTCAAGTAAGAGCTCACCATTTCAGTGAAAAATCACTGTTCCCAGTATTTCTCTGGCTGTGCTCTGCTCCCTAGGTGTAACTGTTAGTGCTGTTTGCTTTCACACCTCTCCCTCCCTCAGGCCTCTGCTCTCCTAGGCCAATAAGATCGCTGATCCCTGCTGTCCTATCTTGGAGCACAGGGTCCCCAGAGGTCTATGCTCAGTGTTCCCACCATTCCTAATACAGCCACACAGTACCAAGGACTCCTCCGGAAGGCTGGCATCATATCCCACCTTAAGTACTTTCCTATTTGAAGAAATCTCTTTTGTTCATTAAATTGGACAAATATTTTCAGAGTATGCATCGGACAACCTGTGCATATGAATGTAGTTTTCAGTGTTGCCTTTATGAAATCTGAATACAGATTAGGTGTATCACATGAATGCTGCCTAGCACAAACATTCAGAAAACAACAGCTCTCAGAGTTTAGATTTGTGAAATCTGAATGCAGATTAGGTATATCACATGAATGCTGCCTAGCACAAACATTCAGAAAACAACAGTTCTCAGAGTTTAGATTTTAGTCAGAGACAGATAACAAGCAATAAACATAATAAATAAGGAAATTACATGCTACCCTAGAAAGTAATAAGTCTTGTAGAAAAAAAATCTAAAAGGAATATTTTTGGAAGAATAAATATGAAATGTGGGGAAAAGCTTTCAGAGAGATTGCCCAATTAGTAACCGGTAGAGAACAATCTCATTTCACTGCACCATGATGCTGCAATTAATACAGATTATAAAGCCATTACATATTAATGGGAATGTATGATGGCTTTTAAATTACAATCGTGTTTCTAGCATACATATTCAGAATTACTTGGGAGTTTACATTCATAGGTAATTTTCTATAAATACCCAACAAATTTGTTTTTAATTTTGGATTTTGACCTGCCTTATAATATCTTCATATTTAAGTGTGCAATGCTTAGGTGTTGTTTACTGAGAGGTGTGTGGCATAAATCATTGAACCTGGTCTGCACTCCAGCCAGGCATTGACCTATGGGTGATTTCCCATCTAGTCAAAGTCTTAAAACTAAAATAGTGTTTTAAAGGCCAGTAGATGTAAGTGTTCATCTCAGAAACAATTTGCATATGCTGTTTTACCAAATTTTTAAAATTAATTTTTTTTGCATTTATAGCAGGGGGCGAATATTGTGCACAAGCCAATGTGCGTATCAGAGGTCAGAGGACAGTTTTTGAAATCAGTTCTCTCTTTCCATCAGGCCATCATATGTGGCAGCAAGGGCTGCCAGAGGTGCCACTGAGCTACCACACGGGCCCAAGGGAGCTGTTCTCTAAGGTAGTTACAGCATGACTTTTCCTGAGAACAGCAATGTGTGTCCCTGATAGACAAATCTTTCTGAGTGAACCATGAGTGGACCAATGAGTTTCAGGCTGACACCAGAGCACCAGAGAAGATTGCTCACAGATGCATGAAGGACTCCGGCAGCTGCACTACCAGAAATGCCATTCCTACACAGACGAGGACTCACCAAACTTGCATCTCCAGAGCTATCTGCCCAACCTACATACAACTCCACCAAAAAGTGCCACACCCTTGCCACCTTTCACTGTTTGTATAGTCTTAGGAAGGAGACGCTTCAAAGGTTCATGAACTTTATGAGTTTTGGGAGACTCTCTCTTCCTTCCAAGGCAATCACTGTCCAAATCATGTCTAAGAAGAGAACACTTACCTTAATAACGTGTTGCTTATATGTGATGGACTATATTCTGTGCCCTGCTATAAGTATGGTGGCACCTGTCATTTTATTTTAATTTGTACAGATTCAAGAGGTTGAATAACCATTATTTCCTTTAATACATTAAGCTTCATTACCAACTGTCAAGGACTGTGAACATTGTGCCTTTTATTGGGTCAAATAAAGCACTAAACACTACCTCGCTAAATCACAGTGTCCCCATGTCAAGTGTTTACATTGCTGACCTATGATTACATCCTGTCTATGATTAATAAGACTTCTTTAAACCTCTTCCAAGTTACAAGGTTTTTTTCCTTTATCCCAGCTAGAACCTCTTTCTCAGAACTATCTCTTTGATATGCTGCCCACCAGGCCTGTAAGAAGGGATAAAGCAGATTAGCATTTTGAATGACATCTTACTGCTGTCCCAGGGAGCAACTCTTCCTGGCTTCCATGAGTTTTGGCTTCCCCAGTGTCTCCAGAGCTCTCCAGGATTTATTTTTGTGAGAGTAAGACTTAAGAAAAAGTAACCCTGCACAGTTTTTGACCCTTTAATTGTCTATATCAGGATGCTGGCTATACCCTTGTTTCCTCCCAGCCAATTATTTGCACCAATAACCAATGCACCTCTTCTGAGCAGTAGTTTCACAGGCTGAATAACTGAGTCTCTGCTCCTAATAGACTCCATAGCATTTTTGTTGGGCCTCGCAAAGACTACAGCCTATGTAGGAATACTGGGGCATTTTTGCAAAGAATGGGGCCTTTCTTAGGGATTAGGATCTAGGAACTCTATGGCCATGAGAGTGCTTTCAGGTTCTTCTCTCCTAAATTAGAAGAGTAAAGTTCACAGAGCACAGAGGCTACATTTTAGAAGTTTATTGTAGCATAAGATGGAGAGAGACAGAGAGAGAGGACAGAGAAAGAGAACAGAGAGAGAGAGCAAAGAGCTTCTGAATAGCTAGCAGGAGGCAGCCCAGGAAATAGGTGTAGAGTATCACTATGTTTTAGTTTTTCACTCTTGTTAACTTGTCTTATACTCATGGCTCCTCAGTGATGGAAGTTTAGCTGATTTAGCGCCCAGTATATCAGGTTTCCAAACTAAGCATCTAGATACAGCACAGGAGGGAGGGAGGGAGAGCTCTGGGTTTGTTTGTTTTTAAATTGTTGTTGTTCTGTTTTGTTTTTGTTTTCTTGGTGGTGGTGGGTTGTTTTTTTTTTTTTTTTTTTTTTTTT
>NW_026596091.1:8686956-8768134 GCF_907164565.1 Psammomys obesus | reverse complement strand
CTTCACACATGCCCCTTCCCAAGTCCACTGATAGGGGAGGTCCTCCTCTCCTTCCTTCTGATCTTCGTCTATCAGATCACATCAGGAATGGCTCCATTGTCCTCTACCGTGGCCTGGTAAGGCTGCTCCCCCCTCAGGGGGAGATGATCAAAGAGCAGGCCAATCACATTATGTTCGAGGCAGTCCTTCATCTGATTACTATGTTACCCACTTGGACACTAAACTGCCATGGGCTACATCTGTGCAGGGGTTCTAGGTTATCTTTATGCACCGTACTTGGTTGGAGTATGAGTCTCTGGGAAGACACTGTGTTCAAATGTCTGGTTCTGTTGCTCTCCTTGTGGATTTTCTGTCCTCTCCAGATTTTACTATTTCCCACATCTTTTTTTTTTTGAGCTTTTATTTATTATTATTATTAATTACATTTTATTCATTTTGTATCCCCCATAAGCCCCTCCCTCCTCCCCTCCCGATCCCACCCTTCCTCCCCTTTCTGCATGCATGCCCCTCCCCAAGTCCACTGATAGGGGAGGTCTTTCTCTCCTTCTTTCTGATCTTAGACTATCAGTTCTCATCAGAAGTGGCTGCATTGTCATCTTCTGTGACCTGGTAAGGCTGCTCCCCCCTCAGGGGGAGGTGATCAAAGAGCAGGCCAATCAAATTATGTCAGAGGTAGTCCCTCTTTCCATTACTATGTAACCCACTTGGACACTGAACTGCCATGGGCTACATCTGTGCAGGGGTTCTAGGTTATCTCCACGAATAGTCCTTGGTTGGAGTATGAGTCTCTGGGAAGTTCCCTGTGTTCAAATTTTCTTGTTCTGTTGCTCTCCTTGTGGAGTTCCTGTCCTCTCCAGCTCTTGCTATTTCCCACTACTTACATAAGATTCCATGCATATTGCCCTACAGTTGGACATAAGTCTCAGCATCTGCTTTGATAATCTGCAGGGTAGAGCCTTTCAGAGACCCTCCTTGGAGGGTTTCTAGCTTGTTTCCTGTTTTCTTATTCTTCTGATGTCCTTCCTCTTTGCCTTTCAGGATGGGGACTGAGTATTTTATCAGGGTCCTCTGTCATGATTAGTTTGTTTAGATGAACAGATTTTAGGAGGTTTACCATATATGACATGTATATATGAGTGAGTATATACTGTGTGTGTCTTTCTGCTTCTGGGACAGCTCATTTAGGATGATCCTTTCCAGGTCCCACCATTTACCTGCAAATTTCATGATTTCCTTATTTTTCATTGCTGAGTAATATTCCATTGTGTAGATGTACCACATTTTCTGCATCCTTTTTTCAGTTGAGGTACATCTGGGCTGTTTCCAGCTTCTGGCTATTACAAATAAAACTGCTACAAACAGGTTGAGCAAATGTTCTTATTGTGTACTTGAGAATCTTTTGGATATATGCCCAGGAGTGGTATGGCTGGATCTTGAGGAAGCACTATTCCTAGTTGTCTGAGAAAGCGCCAGATTGATTTCCAGAGTGGTTGTACCAGTTTTTATTCCCACCAGCAGTGGAGGAGGCTTCTCCTTTCTCCACAGCCAGTCCAGCATGTGTTGTCACTCGAGTTTTTCATCTTGGCCATTCTGATGGTTGTAAGGTGAAATCTCAGGGTCGTTTTGATTTGCATTTCCCTGATGGCTAAGGACGTTCAGCATTTCTATAAGTGTTTCTCTGCCATTTGATAGTCCTCTATCAAGAATTTTCTGTTTAGCTCTGTTCCCCATTTTTTAATTGGATTACTTGGTTTGCTGCTTTTCAGCTTCTTTAGTTCTTTATATATACTGGATATGAGTCCTCTGTCAGATAAAGGGTTGGTGAAGATCATTTCCCAATCTGTAGGCAGTCATTTTGTTTTGATGACTGTGTCCTTTGCTTTACAGAAGCTTTTCAGTTTCATGAGGTCCCATTTATTGATTGTTGCTCTTAGAGCCTGTGCTGTTGGTATTCTGTTCAGGAAGTTTTCTCCTGTACCAATGAGTTCTAGGGTCTTCCCCAATTTTTCTTCTAACCGATTTAATGTGTTTGGTTTTATGTTGAGGTCTTTGATCCACTTGGACTTCAGTTTTGTGCAGGGTGATAAGTATGGATCTATTTTCATTTTTCTACATGTAGACATCCAGTTGGACCAGCACCATTTGTTGAAGATGCTATCTTTTTTCCATTGTATGGTTTTGGCAACTTTGTCAAAGATCAGGTGTCCATAAGTGTGTGGGTTTATTTCTGGGTCTTCTCTTCGATTTCATTGATCCACAATTCTGTTTCTATGCCAGTACCATGCAGATTTTATAACTGTTGCTCTATAGTACAGCTTGAGATCAGGGATGGAGATACCTCCAGAGGATCTTATATTGTAGAGGATTGTTTTAGCAATTCTGGGTTTCTTGTTATTCCATATGAAGTTGAGAATTTTTCTTTTCAGGTCTGTAAAGAATTGTGTTGGCAATTTGATGGGAATTGCATTAAATCTGTAGATTGCTTTTGGTAAGATGGCAATTTTTACTATGTTAATCCTGCCAAGCCATGAGCATGGGAGATTTTTCCATCTTCTCACATTTTCTTCTAATTCTTTCTTCAGAGACTTGAAATTTTTTTTCATACAAGTCTTTGACTTGCTTGGTTAGGGTTACAACAAGGTACTTTATGTAATTTGTGGCTATTGTGAAGGGTGTTGTTTCTCTAATTACTTTCTCAGCCCTTTTGTCTTTTGTATACAGGAGTGCTACTGATTTTTTTGAGTTAATTTTGTATCCGACCACTTTGCTGAAGGTGTTTATCAGCTATAGGAGTTCCCTGGTAGAGTTTTTGGGGTCACTCATGTATACTATCATATCATCTGCAAATAGTGATACTTTGACTTCTTCCTTTCGAATTTGTATCCCCTTGATCTCCTTCACCTGTCTTATTGCTCTAGCAAGGACTTCCAGCACTATGTTGAAGAGATATGGAGAGAGTGGGCAGCCTTGCCTTGTTCCTGATTTCAGTGAGATTTCTTTAAGTGTCTCTCTGTTTAATTTGATGTTGGCTATAGGCTTGCTGTATATCGCCTTTACTATGTTTAGATATGTGCCTTGTATCCCCGATCTCTCCAGTACTTTAAACATGAATGGATGTTGGATTTTGTCAAATGCTTTTTCAGCATCTAAGGAGATTATCATGTGGGTTTTTTTTTTCTTTCAGTTTGTTAATATGGTGGATCACATTGATGGATTTATGTATATTGAACCACCCTTGCATACCTGGGATGAAGCCTACTTGGTCATAGTGGATGATATCTTTGATGTGATCTTGTATTGGGTTTGCAAGTATTTTGTTGAGTATTTTTACATCAATAAGGGAGATTGGCCTGAAATTCTCTTTCTTTGTTGGGTTGTCATGAGTTTTAGGGACCAAGGTGACTCTGGCTTCATAGAATGCGTTTGGTAGTGTCCCTTCTGTTCCTATTTTGTGGAATAGTTTGAAGAGAACTGGAGTTAGCTCTTCTTTGAAAGTCTGGTAGAATACTGCACTGAAACCATCTGGTCCTGAGATTTTTTTGGATGGGAGAATTTCGATGACTGCTTCTATTTCCTTGGGGGATATAGGACTATTTAATTGATTTACCTGGTCTTGATTCAGTTTTGGTAAGTGGAATCGATCAAGAAAATTGTCCATTTAATTTAGATTTTCAAATTTTGTGGCATATAGACTTTTGAAGTAAGTCCTAATGATTGTTTGGATTTCCTCAGTGTCTGTAGTTATGTCCCCCTTTTTATTTCTGATTTTGTTGATTTGGATGGTGTCTCTATGCCTTTTAGTTAGCTTGGCTAAGGGTTTGTTGATCTTATTGTTTTTCTCAAAGAACCAGCTCTTGGTTTCATTGATTCTTTGAATTGTTTTATTTGTTTCTAATTGATCGATTTCAGCCCTGAGTTTGATTATTTCCAGCCGTCTACTCTTTTTTGGTGTGTCTGTGTCTTCTTTTTCTAGGGTTTTTAAGTGAGCCATTAAGATGCTTGAATGTGCTGTCTCAAATTTCTTCTTCAAGGCACTTAGTGCTATGAACTTTTCTCTTAGTACTGCTTTCATTGTGTCCCACAAGTTTGGGTATGCTGTGTCTTCATTTTTATTGAGTTTTAGGAAGACTTTAATTTCTTTAGTTCTTCCCTGACCCAGCTGTCATTTAGTAGCATATTGTTCAGTTTCAATGTATGTGTAGGCTTTTTGCTATTTCTATTGTTGTTGAGGTCCAGCTTTATTCCATGGTGATCAGACAGGATACAAGGGATTATTTCAATCTTCTTGTATCTGTTGAGGCTTGCTTTGTGACCAACTATATGGTCTGTTTTGGAGAAGGTTCCATGAGGTGCTGAGAAGAAGGTAAATTCTTTTGAGTTTGGGTGTAAGGTTCTGTAAATGTCTGTTAGGTCCATTTGATTCATGACCTCTGTTAGAGACATGGCTTCTTTGTTTAATTTCTGTTTTGTTGACCTGTCCTTTGTTGAGAATGGGGTGTTGAAGTCTCCCACTTTTAATGTGTGGGGATATATGTGTAGTTTAAGTTTTATCAATGTTTCTTTTACAAATGCAGGTGTCCTTGTATTTGGGGCATAGATGTTCAGGATTGTGGTGTCTTTCTGGTGGAATTTTCCCTTGATGAGTATGAAGTGGCCTTCCCCATATTTTTTTATTAATTTTGGTTGAAAGTCTATTTTATAAGACATTAGAATGGTTACTCCTGCTTCCTTCTTTGGTCCATTTGCTTGGAAAGCTGTCTTCCAACACGTTACCCTCATGTAATATCTATCTTTTTGCCTTAGGCGTGTTTCTTGTACACAACAGATGGCTGGGTTTTGTTTATGCATCCATTCTGTTAGTCTGTGTCTTTTTATTGGAGAGTTGAGTCCATTGATGTTGAAAGAGATTAATGACCAGTGGCTGTTAGATTCTTTGATTTTGATGTTGGCTGTGGTCATAAGGTTGTGTGCTTGGTTGCTTTTTGTTTTACTATAGTGAGGTTAATTATTTCCTGTGTTTTCTTGAAAGTAGCTAGTTTTCTAGGGTTGTATTTTCCCTTCTAGTGTCTTCTGTAATGCTGAATTTGTGTGTAGGTATTGTTGGAATTTGTTTTTGTAGTTGAATATCGTGTTTTCTCCATCTGTGAGGACTGAGAGTTTTGCTCTTTTGCTGGGTATAGTAGCCTGGGCTGACATCTATGATCTCTTAGGGTCTGCATGATATCCATCTAGGCCCTTCCGGCTTTCATAGTCTCTGTTGAAAAGTCGGGTGTGATTCTAATGGGTTTGCCATTATATGTTATTTGGCCTTTTTCCTTGGTAGCTTTTAGTATTTTTTCTTTGTTCTGTATACTTACTGTTTTGATTATTATGTGGCAGGAGGATTTTCTTTTCGGGTCTAATTTATTGGGTGTTCTGTAGGCCTCTTGTATTCTCATTGGCCTCTCCTTTAATTTGGGGACATTTTCTTCAATGATTTTGTTGAAAATATTTTCTGGGCCTTGGAGCAGGGAATCTTTTTTTCCTCTATTCCTATTATTCTTAGGTTTTGTTTTTTTATGTTGTCTTTAATTTCTTGGACGGTCTGTGTCAGGAATTTTTTAGATGTAACATTTTCTTTGACAGATACATCTATTTCTTCCATTGTATCTTCCACACCTGAGATTCTTTCTTCTATCTCTTATAGTCTATTGGTTATGCTAACCTCTGTAGTTCCTGTTTTCTTCCCTAAGTTCTTTCTCTCCAAAATTTCATCCATTTGTGTTTTCTTTAATTTTTCCAATTATATCTTCAGATCTTGAACCGTTTTGTTGATTTCCTTCACCTGTCTGACTGTATTTTCCTGTTTTTCCTTCAGTTCCTTCAGCTGTTTGTTTGAACAATCCTCTGTTTCTTTTATTTCTTTCAGTGATTTAAGCATTTCCTCTCTAAAGGCCACAAACTGTTTGGCTGCAATTCCTGTATTTCTTTACAGATGGTCATAATCTGTTTGTTTTTATCTTCCTCTGTTTCTTTACGGATGGCCATAATCTGTTTGAGTTTATCTTCATCTAGGTCTTTACGCATTTTATTTGTTTCCTCTGTTATCCTGTTCATGAGCATAGATGTTAGGTCATCTTCTTGAATTTTTCTTCAATGATTTTGTTGAAAATATTTTCTGGGCCTTGGAGAAGGGAGTCTTCTTTTTCCTCTATACCTATCATTCTTAGGTTTTGTCTTTTCATATTGTCTTGGATTTCTTGGACAGTCTGTGTCAGGAATTTTTTGGATTTAACATTTTCTTTGACAGATACATCAATTTCTTCCATTGTATCTTCTACACCTGTGATTCTTTCTTCCATCTCTTGTAGTCTGTTGGTTATGCTTACCTCTGTAGTTCCTGTTTTCTTCCGTAGATTCTTCCTCTCCATTATTTCCTCCATTTGTGTTTTCTTTAATCTTTCCAATTCTATCTTCAGGTGTTGAGTTGTTTTGTTTACTTCCTTCACCTGTCTGATTGTACTTTCCTGTTTTTCTTTTAGCTCCTTCAACTCTGTTTCTTTTATTTCATTCAGTGCTTTAAGCATTTCCTTTCTAAAGGCCATAAACTGTTTGGCTGCAGCTTCCTCTATTTCTTTATGGATGGCAATATTCTGTTTGAGTTTATCTTCCTCTATGTCTTTACGTATCTTATTTGTTTCCTCTGTTATCATCTTCATGAGCATAGTTGTTAGGTCATCTTCTTGGATTTCAGTTATGCGGGGGTGTCCAGGGCTACTTGCCTCTGGAGAACTGGATTCTGGAGATGCCATATTGGTCTGTCATTTGTTGGTTGAGCTTTTACACTGGCCTCTACCCATTGGGCTATATTAGGTGTTTGGAGTTATTTTCTGGTTGTTCCTGGAATCCTGTGGTGGAGAAAATCCCCTTGGCAGGAATATGGTTTTTCCTGAAGGAAGCCCTCTCAGCTTTTTGGGTATAGTCACTGGATGGCCGGTTTTTTTCAGGAGTTGCCACTGCTCACCTCAGGCATAGAGACCTGAGTGGTAACTGTGGTCCTTGTTAGTTGAGAGGGCTCTCCTCTCACCTGGAGAAGTCCTGAAGACAGCTACCCTGCTTCTGGGTTTCTTGCTGTAAGTTTAGTGATCTGCTGCTGTAACCTGTGTGTCCCATAGTTTGGTCAGTTTTGTTAGGGAAAACTGGTTGCCCCTTGGAGCAGTATCTGGGGGTTGATCTCAGGGATTCTGGGCTTTGGTAGGTCTAAGGTTGGGGCTCTGTGCCCCAGTACCCAAGTGGTAATCTGTGGCAGGTGGGTACCAATCTCCTGGTAACAGCAAGCTATCTGGTGCACAGCAGGTCCCTGGGTTGGGCAGGTCTTCGGGGTCTTTTCCAGGGATATATTGGGTGGCCTAATTCCGTCCCCTTTGCTTTGTTCCCTGTGAAGATTTCTCCCGACAGTGACTCCCAGTCTCTGTTGCCCTGGGGCGCACAGCTCTATCTATGCCAGAGAGCTGGGTGGGCAGCAACTGTCTGTGCCCGTGGCTGGAGCCCAGTTCAGTGATGGCGGCTCGTATCTGCAGGTCTGCGAGATTTTTTCCAAGGAAAGACTCGGTGACCAAGTCAGTACTGTTTCCTTCCTTCCCTGTGGGGTTTTCTCACCACCGGGACTCCCAGTCTCTGGTGTTTTCTGTGCCCACCATTCAGCCTGGGAAGGTGATCAGGACATGCAGGCGTGTGGCTCTGGTCCGGCGACCTAGTGTCTGCAGGACCCGGGATCTCTTCCGGGTTCTGGCTGGGTGTCCTGAGAGTGGACCCAACTGACTCCAACACCGTGGGGGTTTCCTCTCACCTAGGAAACATGATCACTGTTGTTTTGGGGCCGAGAGTTCAGTCTCCTGGTCGCTGTACAGAAAATGTTATCCTGCTCCTCAGATGCCCTGTTCTCCTGGCACCACCATCTTGCCCCCCCCCCCCGGGTTTGTGTTTTTAAATTTGTTTGTTTTGGTTTTTTTGTTTTGTTTTGTTTTTTCCAAGACAGGGTTTCTCTGTTTAGCCTTGGCTATTCTGGACTCGCTTTTTAGACCAGGCTGGCCTCAAACTCACAGAGATCTACCTACTTCTGCCTCCTAGAGTGCTAGGATTATAGGCATTCATCACTGCACCCAGCTAAGAGCTCTGTGGGGGTTTTTTTGTTTGTTTGTTTTTTGTTTTTGTTTTGTTTGTTTTGTTTTTATTTTTTTTACAATTTATTCACTATATATCCTGATTAAAGCCACCTCCCTCAATTCCCCCAGTCACATCCTCCCTCCCTCTTTTCCTCATCCCCTTTCCCTAGTCCACTGAAAGGGGGAGTTCTCCACTATTGCCATCTGCCTATAGCTTGTTAAGTCTCATCAGGACTGCTTGGATCCTCTTCCTCCCTGGCTTGGCAAGGCTGCATCACCAGGAGCAGAGTGATCAGAGAGCAGTCAACTGAGTTCATGATAGAAGCAGCTCCTAATCTCCTCGCTCAGAGATCCACATGGAGACTGAGCTGCCAATCGGTCACATCTGAGCAGGGAGTCTAGGTCCTCTCCATGCATGGTCCTCTGTTGGTGCATCAGTCTCTGCAGGAACCACTGGACTCAGACTTTTTAGCTTTGTTGGTCTCTTTGTAGGGCTCCTGTCTCCTCCGTGTCCCTCTAACCCCACCCCTCTCTTCCTTCATGAGACTCCCTGAGCTCTGCCCAAAGTTTGGCCTTGAGTCTCAGCATTTCTTTTGTTCCCCTGTGGGGTGAGTCCTTCCAGAGGACTCTTTTAAAGTGATAATACTACTCTGAGGAAGGCAGCATTGTGCTTCTGCAGAAGCTCTGTGTATCTTTTCTCAGTCCTACAACATGTGCCACTGTACGCCATATGTTAAAGAGCTAAAACAGACTGCTCTCCCAAGGGGCATTTTCCTGTCTAAGTGATTGACAGATCCATTTGGATCTTAAGGAAAGAGACAACCATGGATCTTTGTTCTTTACCAGAGAGACTCATTTATTGGAGTGCCCATCTTTTGGCTTATCTCTACCACAATGGAATAAGAATTGTCTCGGACTACACATGAAATCAGAGATGTCCAGACTGTGGCCTGCTGGTTTGAGACACACGTGATTATTTTGAGTGATGTTCCAACAAGCTATCCTACACCACACTTACATAGCCTGTAGGCTACAGGTTGGACACCTCAATTTTAAATCTTCTTGGTAGTTTAGAAAGCCATGTTTCTACCTCAGATCAGGCATATAATTCAGAATCCATCCACTTTTAATCAAAACATATTTAACAAAAGCAGATTACAGAGAAAAACAAAAATAAATGTAATAAAAATAAGCCTATAAAATAATCACACTTTACCAAGAGGAAATAGCTCACCCTTAATGGACCCCAATACAGCCCTGCCACTCTACTTTTCTCCCTTTGTGTATTCTGTAGCTGTCATTTCAGATGTTATTTAAACACCTTAAGAAGGCAAAGTCCATGAATGGTCCTTGGTTGGAGTATCAGTCTTAGAAAATACCCCTGAGCCCAGATATTTTGGTACTATTGCTCTCCTTGTGGAGCTCCTATACTCTCCAGGTCTTACTAACTCCACCTTCTTTCATAAGATTTTCTGCACTCTGCCCAAAGTTTCATTATGAGTCTCAGCATCTGCTTTGACACACTGCTGGGTAAAGTCTTTCAGAGGCTGTCTATGGTAGGCTCCTGTTCTGTTTCCTGTTTTCTCCTTCTTCCAATGTCCATCCTGTTTGTCTTTTTGAGTGAGGACTAATCATCCTACCCAGGGTCCTCCTTCTTGCTTGTTTTCTTCATGGATATTAGCTAGAACCCCTGCTCAGATGTAGCACATGGCAGCTCAGTATCCAAGTGAGTACCGTAGTGATGAGAATAGGGACTGTCTCTGACATGAACTCTGTGACTGGATCTTTGATCACCTCCCCCTGAGGGGGGGACAGCCTTGCCAGGCCACAGAGGAGGGCAATGCCAGTCCTGATGTGACCTGATAAGCTAGGGTCAGATGGAAGGGGAGGAGGACCTCCCCTATCAGTGGACTTGGAAAGGGACATGGGAGAAGAGGGAGGGAGGGTGGGATTGGGAGGGAATGAGGATGGGGGCTACAGCCAGGATACAAAGAGAATAAACTGTAAATTAATATAAAAAAAAACAAAAAAAAATGAGATATTAAAAAAAGAAGGCAAAGTCATAGCACTTTCTCCTTTGTCTACAAGATTTTTCTAATTCCATGGAGGGGCAATGGCAGTACCTTCTTTCCTTAAAAAACACATGTTTGGAGCTGAGAGGATGGCTCAGTAGATTTTGGATTCCCAGCACCATGTGAAAAACCCAACATGGCAGCAGTGAACACTTGTAATCCTGGCAGAGACAAGACTATTTCTGGGTACTGGGCCAGTTAGTCTTGCCTTACTGAATATGTGACCACTAGAATCTGTGAGTAAAACACTGTCAGGATAAAGGTGGGAAGCAATAGAGAAAGACTTGACATTGACCTCTGGCCTTTACATACATATATGCACTGACACCCATGTATGCACAGACATGTATACATGTTTTATGTATACGTGCATACATAAAACACACACATACACAAACACACACGTATGTCATACAACAAAGGAGGTGGTACTGGAAGCTAATTTCAAGGGAGTGATCCATCTTCCACAACCACAAGGCTACTAATCTGTGACTAGGTACTAACCCCTCCACTTTTTCTTGGACTTTCTGCTTATTTTCCTAAGTGTGGTCAGTGAACCCTCAAATACATAGCTTCAAAATAACCACCAGTCAAAATTTTTCCATCAGTGTTACAAACGGTAACCCGTGCTTTCTCTCTCCATTTTTCTATCATGAATAAGTACAAAGTTGCCACCTTTTGCTTACTGAGTTTTTTTTTCACTAAGTTTAGTACAAGTACACAGTACCAAAAAGCAAACAAACAAAAAACCAGAAATCCTCCCAGTGACACTGCTGATCCCACGTCTCACATTCTATCCTGCTGTGATTAAGGTAAGCAGATATAAAATGAGAGCCAAGGATACAGGTCCTTATTACAGGGTCTCAGCACTCAAACCTTCGGTGCCAAATACACTCTGCTATTAGTCACAGCAGGCCAGAAAGCCCAGTCAACTCTCCAGGGAGGAGAAACAGGTGTTGCTTTGGGCTTTTCTGCTCTGACCTTTATGGCACAGTAGAAGTAACTAGACCATTCATTTCACCAACAGCAACAAAAAGACACCTCAATAGACTTTTGGTATCTAACACTGGGTGAGAAAATAGTCACTATTTGTCAAAACATGACTACACTTCACAAAGCAAATCCACGCACATCCGCTTATAGAAGAGTTACAACAGGAAGGACAGATATGTGGCTATGTGTCCACCTCACACTCACTCTTTCCTTTCTAAGTCCTCCCGCCAGGAACAACCTAAGAGCAGAAACTTCTAGCTTTGCTTGCTGCCATAGAAACAGTGCTTAGTCAACTGCCTGGTCATCTGGAAGATGTCGAGTCAATCCTTGACCAAATGATGACCACCACAGACAATCTTCCCAGCTGACATACTGAGGACAGGAGACTGAAATTGGCCAAGCAGTTTGAAGGTAGGAGACCCACAAAGTGAGCAGTTTTTCCTTAGGCTAAAATCCAGAAATGTTGACTTTTTGTCCTTTCAAACAGCCAGAGATGCCGAAGGTTTAGGTCAAAATGCCTTTGGCTCTGACCCGATCACAGACCTGAGGTGCCAGGAGAAAGGGTTGTCTTTTTGTTTTCTCCTTTCCCTCTAAATGAGCACACATATGTTCTCCTAAGAGGAGGCATCTCACACCAGCTTCTGCTTTAAGTCCAATAAAATGACCTTGGACTACCAGTTTGATGATACCCCATTACTGCTGTACAAGCCTCTCCTATCTGTCTCTTAAGCACTAACCTATGAACTTATAATAAATTACTTTCTAAAACTCACCCTCCCCATTGTCTGAAAACTTCATTCTTCAGGTTCAGGGAACAAAGGACCCAGAAGCCACTGACTTTGGAGTAGCTTTGGTTACTGTTGCCTTGTACAGCACTTTAGCTCTCCAAGATACACACAACCTGTGTAAGAAAGCTTCCTGTTGCTCCCAAAGGCACCTCATTCTCCCCAGATTGCTAAAAAGCTGAGAGAAAGTCAGACCATAGCTCACAGCAATATGACCAGCCACAGGCAGCCCCAGTTGGAGCTGGTATACATCATGTCCTCTCCAGCTTCTTGTTCCTGTGGATTCCCCTGATGATCAATAAACCCCTTCCTTCACACAGACACAGTGCTCATTTGTTCCCACACATTTGTGCCTGGCCTTTGGAATAAGTGAAAATGAGGTTTCAGAGAACATCAACCCTAAGCTAGCACTGTAGTCACAAAGTCAGTCTGAGCCAATATGAGAAGACAGGTGAAGGACCTAATTGCCAACCCTTGGTGGCAGGGATTTTGAGGAATGGGTTAGAGGTCCCCTTCCTTGTACAGTGCAAATGTCACACTACCAGGAAAAAAAAAATCACAACAGAGTGAGCACACACCCATCTCCATGCTGAGTTTGTGCAGAGCTGAACATTTGCATTTGGCTTTTAAAAAAATAAGTAAAATAAGAAGGCAAAGAAAGCTGGGGAACGAGAGAGGGGTCCAGAATAGCTGTGTAAATGTTGGTCTCCTGTGGTGAGAATACAGCACTTTTAGGGTACACGCAGGGACAGCCTTGCTGTGAGAGCCAGGAAGGACTCAGGCAAAAGGAAGGTTGAACCCCAGGAAGCGAGGAAAGGCATGAACATCTAATTTCCTTTGATTTGGTATGATGCTAAATAAAACTCAGCAAGAGCCCTGAGAACTCAGGACTCAGAGTGACAGCATGGGGCAGGGTGTGCATGCAGGAGACAGAGTGCAGAGCCAACATTGGTAAATCTTTTCCTTTTAACACTTTGTAGTCAGGACTTTGAAATGTTTACTTTTTATTTGCCCATTCTTTTACTGATTTCACAGTGAACATCATATCCCGTGTGCTGGGGTATGTACTGGATGGATGTAAAAGAACACCAAAATATAACTTCGCAGGAATCAGGCCCTCTCATGTTAAAGCAGCAGCCTTGGAATGTCTGGTTCCCTGCATCTCTATGTCTTGCAAAGTGATAGTATTAGAAGATGGAGCCTTGGTGGTGACTGGGCCATGAAGGTGAATCCATTGTGCATAGATGTGTGTCCCCATCAAAGGGGCCAGAGAGAGGTGCCCTTTCCACTTTGCCATGTGCAAACTCCCTGAAAAACACCACCTACACTCCAGAAAGCCTTTACTAGACACTGAATCCATCAGCACCTTGACTTTGGACTTCTCAGACTCTATAACCATGAGGTTATAACTCTATAACCATTTCTGTTGTTATAATCTACCTAGATTACAGAAATTTGTTATAGCAGCGTGGATGGACCAGACAGTTATAAGCAATGATTGGATTGAAAGATGGTGTTTCTTAGGTAAGTCTAAAAGTCTCCTAGGGTTCTATAACAAATAACCAAGCACACCTTTACTGTCTTAAAAAAACATAAATGTATTTTCCCATAGGTCTGGAGTTTAAATATCTGAAATCAGGGTACCAACAGGAATACATTTTTGACAAAGGCTCTAAAGGAGACATTTTTTCCTTTTCCAACTTCTGGTAGCTATAACATTTCTTGGCTTTTGGTGCCATCAGTTAAATCTCTGACTTCTTCATATGGTCTTTCCCTTGTCTCCATCTGTCCCACCCAGTTTGTGTCTAGACTCTTGTCATGGGTACCCACCAAGATAATCCATTATGATTGCATAACAAGGTCCATAAATTGATTGCATCTGGAAGGGCTCTTTCTAAGTGAGATTATACTCACAGCTGCTAGGGTGTGGCCATACGTAATAGGAATTCAACATTTAATTCAGTATAGGTAATAAAGCTAATAAAAGAAGGACCTAGAAAAGGTCACATGTGAGCTGTATTTTAAATGATGTATTTGAAATGATGATTCAGACATTAAGCAGAAAATGTATAGATTCAAAGGACTTGCTATCATGGTCTGTAGGAATTTTAAAGGATGATGACTAAGTATAAAAGAACAGCAAGTAGGTCCGTTTTCTGTGATAATGTTAATCAAGAAGAGAAGGAAAAGAAAGCAAAATCAAGGAGATATACCCCTTGTCCCTGGGTTCTGAGTTGTCAGTAGATCTTAGCTACTATACAATGGCCAACATAGTAATTAAGAATGTTGGGTCACCATTATAAATAAAAAAATATAAAATATGAAGGCCTAACACAGAGCTTGTATTTGTCAACGCTATGGATGTTTGGGTCATGTTTTTCCTAAAAGGTTGAATTGGAAGGAATGTGTAGCATTATATAGAGGGGATAGAACATTCTCTATGACGTTCCAGGTGTAATGTAATGCAATGACACAATGCAGTCAGAAAGAGTGACTGTATGTTTACTGAGGCCTATAAGCATGTGGCAGGATACAGTGGGGGGAGTGAACAAGTCTATTTTGAGAGCAATATTTTAAAAAACCTGAATGGAAATGTGTCTAGTTTTCAATCTACTGTGAAATATGATCTAGTCAGATAGCCACTCTTTTGCCACGATCCTTATTTATTTTAATTTTTTATATTAACTACAGTTGATTCACTTTGTATCCCAGCTATAGCCCCTTCCTTCATTACCTCCCAATCCTACCCTCCCTCCTCCATCTCCTCTCTGCCCTTCTCCAAATCTACTGATAGGGGAGGTCCTCCTCCCCTTCCCTCTGACCCTAGCCTATCAGGTCTCATCAGGACTGCCTGCATTGTCTTCCTCTGTTGCCTGGTAAGGCTGCTCCCCCCTTAGGGAGAGGTGATCAAAGAGTCAGCCACTGAGTTCATTTCAGAGACAGTCCCTGTTCCCCTTACTAGGAAACGCACTTGGATACTGAGGTGCCATGAGCTACATCAGAGCAGGGGTTCTAGGTTATCTACATGCATGGTACTTTTTTGCAGTATCAGCCTCAGAAAAGACACCTGTGCCCAGATTTTTTGGTTCTGTTGATTTCCTTGTGGAGCTCCCATCCCCTCCAGGTCTTCCTATCTTCTCCTTCTTTCGTAGGATTCCCTGCACTCTGCCCAAAGTTTGGTTATGAGTCTCAGCATCTGCTTTGATACACTGCTGCGTAGAGTCTTTCAGAGGCCCTCAGTGGCTCCTGTCCTGTTCCATGTTTTCTCCTTCTGCCAATGTCCATCCTGTTTGTCTTTTTAGTGAGGATTAATCATCTTACCCAGGGTGCTCCTTCTTGCTTAGCTTCTTTAGGTGTACAGATTTTAGTCTGTTTATCCTATCTTATAGGTCTAGTATTCACTTATAAGTGCGCAGTATGCATTTCTGTTTCTGGAATACATCACTCAGGATGATCTTTTCTAGATCCCATCATTTGCCTGCAAATTTCATGATTTTTTTGTTTTTAGTTGCTGAGTAGTATTCCATTGTGTAAATTTACTAAGTATAAAACAACTTCTGTATCCATTCCTCCATTGAGGGAAATCTGGATTGTTACCAGGTTCCGGCTATTACGAATAAAGCTACTACGAATATGGTTGAACAAATGTCCTTGTGTACTTGAGCATATTTTGGATTTATGCCTAGGAGTGGTATAGCTGGATCTTGAGGAGCCACTATTCCTAATTGTCTGAGAAGGCACCAGACTGATTTCCAAAGTGGTTGTACTAGTTTACATTCCCACCAGCAATGGAGGAGGGTTCCCCTTTCTCCACATCCTTTCCTGCATGTATTGCCACTTTTTGATCTTAGCCATTCTGATGGGTGTAAAGTGAAATCTCAGGGACACTTTGATTTGCATTTCACTTGTGACTAAGGATGTTGAACATTTTTTAAGTGTTTCTCTGCCATTCTATATTTCTCTACTGAGAATTCTCTGTTTAGCTCTTTATACCATTTTTTAATTGGATTACTTGATATGCTGCTTTTTAACTTCTTGAGTTCTTTATATATTCTGGATATTAGCTTCTGTCAGATATAGGGTTGGTGAGGATCCTTTCCCAGTTTGTAGGCTGTCGTTTTATTCTGACAACAGTGTTCTTTGTTTTACAGAAGCTTTTCAGTTTCATGAGGTCCCATTTATTGGTTGTTGATCTTAGAGCCTGTGCTGTTGGTGTTTTGTTCAGGAAGTTGTCTCCTGTGCCAATGAGTTCAAGGCTCTTCCTCAATTTTTCTTCTAACTGATTTAGTGTGTCTGGGTTTATGTTGAGCTCTTTAATCCACTTGGACTTATAGTTTTGTGCAGGGTGATAAATATGATATATTTTCATTTTTCTGCATGTAGACATCCAGTTGGACCAGCACCATTTGTTAAAGATGCTGTCATTTTCCCATTGTATGGTTTTGGCTTCTTTGTCAAAAATCAAGTATCCGTAGGTGTGTGTGGGGGTATTTCTGGGTCTTCTATTTGATTCCATTGATCCACCATTCTGTTTCTATGCCAATACCATGCCATTTTTATTACTATTGCTCTGTAGTTCAGCTTTAGATCAGGGATGGAGATGCCTCCAGATGATCTGTTGTTGTACAGGATCATTTTGGCAATTCTGTTTTGCTTTGCTTTTCATATGAAGTTGATAATTTTTCTTTCACGGTCTGTAAAGAATTGTATGGTTATTTTGATGGGAATTGTATTGAGTCTGTAGATTACTTTTGGCAGGATGACCATTTTCACAACTTAATCCTACCGATCCATGAGCATGGGAGACCTTTCCATCTTCTGATATCTTCTTCAATTTCTTTCTTCAGAGATTTGAAGGTTTCTTTTCAAACAGGTCTTTCACTTGCTTGCTTAGAGTCACCCCAAGGTACTTTATGTTATTAGTGGCTATTGTGAAGGGTGTTGTTTCCCTAATTTCTTTCTCTGCCCCTTTGTCTTTCATATACACAAGGGCTACTGATTTTTTATTTTTTTTTTAGTTAATTTTGTATCCAGCCACTTTGCTGAAGGTGTTTATCAGCTGAAGGAGTTCTCTGGTTAAATTAATTTTGGAGATCTCTCATGTATACTATCATGTCATCTACAAATAATGATACTTTTCCCTCTTCCTTTCCAATTTATATTCCCTTGATCTCCTTTAGCTGTCTTATTGCTCTAGCTAGGACTTTAAATACTGTATTGAAGAGATATGGAGAGAGTGAGAGTGGACAACTTTACCTCGTCCCTGATTTCAGTGGGATTGGTTTAAGTTTCTCTCTGTTTAGTATGATGTTGGCTATAGGCTTGCTGTATATTGCCTTTACTATGTTTAGGTATCCTTGTATGCCTTGTATCACTGATATCTCCAAGACTTTAAATATCAACGGGTGTTGGGTTTTGTCAAATGCTATTTTGACATCTAAGGAGATGATCATGTGTGGGTTTTTTTGTTTTTTGTTTTGTTTCTGTTTTGTTTTTTATTTTTTTTGGTTTTTTGCCTTCTGTTTGTTTATATGGTGGATTACATTGATGGATTTTCATATATTGAACCACCCCGCATGCCAGGGATGAAGCTGACTTGGTAATGGTGAATGATATCTTTTATGTGTTCTTAGATTCTGTTTGTGAGTATTTTGTTGAGTATTTTTGCATCAATGCTCATAAGAGAGATAGGTCTAAATTTCTCTTTTTGTTGTTGTTGGGTCTTTGTGTGGTTTAGGTATTAAGGTGACTATGACTTCATAGAATGAGTTTGGTAATGTTCCTTCTGTTTCTAATTTGTGGGATTGTTTGAATACAATTAGAGCTAGCTCTTCCCTGAAGGTCTAGTAGAATTCTGCACTGAAACCATCTGGCCCTGGGCTTTCTTGGAAGGGAGACTTTTGATGACTGTTTCTATATCCTTGGGGGATATAAAACTATTAAGTCTATTTACCTGATCTTGATTTAATTTTGGTAAATGGAATATATTAAGAAAATTGTCCATTTCATTTAGATTTTCAAATTTTGTAGCATATAGACTTTTGAAGTAAGTCCTAATGATTGTTTGGATTTCCTGAGTGTCTGTTGTTATGTCCCCCTTTTCATTTCTGATTTTGTTGATTTGGATAGTTTCACTCTGCCTTTTAGTTAGCTTGGCTAAGGTTTTGTCTATCTTGTTGATTTTCTCAAAGAACCAGCTCTTGGTTTCATTGATTCTTTGAATTGATTCATTTGTTTCTAATTTATTGATTTCAGCCCTGAGTTTGATTATTCCCACTGTTTACTCCTTTTGGGTGCATCTGCTTCTTTTTTTTCCTAGGGCTTTTAGGTGAGCCATTAAGTTGCATGTGAGATGTTTCAAATTTCTTCTTGAAGTGCTATAAACTTTCCTCTTAGCACCTCTTTTCATTGTGTTCCATTAGTTTGGGTATCTTGTGCCTTCATTTTCATTGAATTCTATGAAGTCTTTAATTTCTTTCTTTATTTCTTCCCTGGCCCAGCTGTCACTGAGCAGCACGTTTTTCAGTTTCCATGTGTGTGTAGGGTTTTTGCTATTTCTGTTGTTGTTGAAGTCCAGCTTTAGTTCATGATGTTCCAATAAGATACAAGGGATTATTTAAATCTTCTTGTATCTGTTGATGTTTGCTTTATGATCAACTACATGGTCTATTTTGGAGATGGTTCCATGAGGTGCTGAAAAGAAGGTATACTCTTTTGAGCTTAGGTAAAAAGTTCTGTAGACATCTATTAGGTACATTTGATTTAGGACCTCTGTAAGTGTCATTATTTCCATATTTAGCTTCTGTCTAGATGATCTGTCCCTTGGTGAGAGTGGTGTTTTGAAATTTCCTGCTATTAAGATGGATATTAAGGTGCTATCAAGGTGTGATTTAAGCTTTAATAATATTTCATTTACAAATGTAGGTGGTCTTTTATTTGGGGCATTGATGTTCAGAATCTTGATATTCTCGTGGTGGATTTTTCCTTTGATGAGAATGAAGTAGCCATTCTAATATTTTTTGGTTAATTTTGTTTGAAAGTCTCTTTTATTAGATATTAGTGTAGCTACCCCAGCTTGTTTTCTGGATCCATTTGCTTGAAAAACATTTTTCTAGCATTTTACTCTGAGGTAGTTTTGATCTTTGTTGCAAAGGTGTATTTATTGGATGCAGCAGAAAACTGGATCCTGTTTGGGAAACCATTCTGTTAGTCCGTCTCTTTTTATTAGAGAGTTGAGTCCATTGATGTTGACAGATAATAGTGACAATGAATGTTAGTTCTTTTTATTGTGGTGTTGGTGGTCTTACTGTGATTCATTGCTTGTTTTCTTTTAATTTTTGGTTGTGAAGTTATTTATATCCTGTATTTTCTTCGGTGTAATTGTTTTTCTTGGATTGGAGTTTTTCATCTAGTATCTTCTGTTGGGCTGGGTTGCTATCTACATAGCAACATATATTGTTTAATTTTAGTTTTGTCATGGAATGTTTTGTTTTCTCCATGTATGTTGATTGAAAGCTTTGCTTGACATAGTAGTCTAGATTGTCATCTGTGATCCCTTGTGTCTACATGACCTCTGTCCAGGCCCTTCTGGCTTTCATAATTTCTGTTGAGAAGTCTGGTATGATTCTGATAAGTCTGCCTTTATATGTTACTTGGCCTTTTTCCCTTGTTGCTTTTAATATTTTTTCTTTGTTCTGTAGATTTAGTGTTTTGACTATTATGTGACATGAGGAGTTTTTTTTCTGCTCTAGTCTATTTGGTGACCTATAGGACTCTTATATATGCATGGACATCTCTTTCTTTAAGTTGGGAAAATTTTCTTCTATGACTTTCTTGATAACAGTTTCTGGACCTTGGAGCCTGGAATCTTCTTTTTCATCAATTCCTATTATTCTTAGATTTTGCCTTTTCATGGCATCCTTGATTTCTTGGATGTTTTGTGTTTGGGACTTTTCTGATTTTACTTTTTCTTTGAGAGAAATTTCAATTTCTGCAAGTGAATCTTCAACACCTGAGGTTCTCTCTTCCATCTCTTGTATTCTATTGGTGATGCTTACCTTTGTGGTTCTTGATCTTTTCTCTAAGTTCTCCAGCTCCAGAGTTTTCTCTATTTGTGTTTTCTTTATTGATTCTAATTCTGTTTTCATGTCTTGCACCATTTCCTTCATCTGTTTGAATGTGTAGTCCTGTCTTTCCATGATTGCCTGTATTTTTTTGTTCATTTCCTCTCCATATGCCACTAGTTGTATCTCTATTTGTGCCTCTATTTGTTTGGCTGTATTTGTCTGTATTTCTTTGAGAGCTTTGTTCATTTCCTCTTTATTTGCCTCCACTTGTGTGGCTATTACTTTGAGAGATTTGTTTGTTTCCTCTTTATGTACCTCTAATAACTAGATAAGCATAGCTTTAAAATCATTTCCCTTTGTTTCAAATGAATTAAAATATCCATTGATCTTGGGGGTTGCTGATGAAGCCATGATGTCCTGATTTTTGTTGGATGTGTTCTTATGCCGACCTCTAGCCATCTGCTTATCCATAACCTTTGCTGTTTATTCCTGTAGTCTGTACTTCATACTTGTTCTGTCTTTCTCTGGTGTCTGGAGTATTCTTCAGGAAGATGAGAATGGTCCATCTGTTTGAGAGTGTGTGTTGGTATTTCAGCTGTAGCTGAGGGAAGAAGGTTGCAGACATGGGTGCACAAGCATGAGTGAGCAAACATGGGTAAGTGCATGGAAGTGACTTGAAGGACAGTGTTCTAGAACTTGTAGATGCCTGGAATGTGGAGCATTACACTCAGGGGGCAGTGGTGGTACTGGTGCTATTCACAGGCACAATGAGCATGTGCAGGTTCTCTGAATACCTCAGTGGCTTACAAGCCCGTTGTACTGTCCTCCTGGAATTTAGATCTATCTAGGCTCCATTGTGTTCCTGGACTCCAGCGGTAGACCCACAGTATAGGGACTTGAATGTTGAGAACACTGTCCCAAGAATCCCTATGTTGCCCACATTGGGTGTGTGGGTCAGAGGGATCACATGTCTGGCTGCTAGTAGAGAGGGCCCCTGGATCTGGGGCTCTGCATGCACTCACTTGAAGGCACGCTCACTCGCTAGCAGGCCTAATTAGAAAGCACAGGGGTTACCCCTGTTCTCTAGTCTCAGATTTGAGCCTGCAGGTGCAAATGAGAGTGTAGGAGATCCATCAGCTCAGTGGTTTTCACTGTTTGTCCCCTGAGCAGGGAGACCCCTAGTTGGGGTGGGCACTTCAGTTGTCTCAGCCACGGAGCATGGAGGCTCCTCCTAGGGCTAGCTGCCACCGTGCTGCCACCACTACAGATCTGGGAGGCCAGTATAGTCACTCACTGGGAGGTCTGGGAAGCCTGTATACAGTCACTCACTGGAAAGACGGTACAGTCACTCACTACGAAGCTGTCAGTTACAGAGCCAGGTTTGGAATAGCAGGCACTGCAGGCCACCTCTGCCAAGGAGGAAGGAGGGAGGAAAGAGGAAGGAGCCCAGTCAAGGGGAATTGCATAGGGGTTGAATATTAACCACTCTCAGTCCCCAGAGATGTCAGTGGTTGACCTGGATCCAAAAGGTCTCAGCTCACTAGTTGTCCCCTCTTACCCAGTAAGCGTCAATGTTGATGTTCTGGTTTTAGTTGTCCCTCCACTCACCAATTTTTTTAGTTTTGGATCCTGAGTGCCTCAAATATCATGCACGCTGATCGCTGCCATCTTGGATCGCTCACTATTCTTGATCTGCTTAATTATGCTTGGAGTTACTTGATTCTGTCAAGCACACCACCCAACTTCTAATACTCAAATCTAACTTTAGAAAGACTTTGAATCATTGCTTTGGGTGTTAAGAAAATGTTCTGGGATTTTAAATAGCATAGCTACATCTTAGAGATATAGACAAAAAGAAAGCTGAGATTAAAAACAACATGGGATTTGGGAATTTGAATGACAGACGATCCTATAAGGAAAACCAAAAATAGTTTTCTCAAATTTTTCTGAACTTATGAGCAAAAGGTGATACTTATAATAGGACACAAATTCAGTAAATGTCGCATAAAGACAAATCCTTTTGGATTTATGCTCTACCACGTGTATCGTTAAAGTGCATTGTCAGGCTTCTTGTTTTTTGTATTGTTTTTCCACAGACAGAGATGTGAATGAGAGAACTGTGGGTATGTCTGTGCTCACAAACTCCTCTGTAATCTGAACAAGAAGGTAAAGGACTAGAACTGAAGATAGCTCAGGAGAGATGCAGGCCAAAAAATCCCAAGTTTGGAAATTGATGTACTTTGGCCAAAAAGACTTCCACTCATCTCTTACTCACTCTTGAGTCTGGCTGGTTCTGGGCATCTTTCTATTGATCCAACAGCTTATCAGCTGTGTTGTTTATTTACTGCCTATCACATATGTGCATTTACATGTAGTGTTTTATTTCAGTGCTAGGTTCAAACACAAGGCATTGTATATGTTTGACAGATGCTCTCCTGAGCTCTAGCCCCAGCCACATGAAATTTTTTCAAGTGGAACATCCAGGTTCATTTGTATATATATGTATATACACATATATATATATGTATATATATATATGTGTGTGTGTATATACATATCTGATTACTTTACACTTTAGTATAATCAGATTAAAGAAGAGAGAGTGTGTGTATGTGTGATCAAGAGAGACACAGAGAGAGAGAGATTCATTTCATTTTTTCTGGTTTCTTTTGTAGCATTTAAGTGGTATAGGCTTTAGATAACTTTTTTACTGATATATGAGGTTGACCAAACTCAGTCTTTTTCTTCTCCAGATGCTACATCCAATCAGATGGCTATAAACAGGATTTTTTTAATGGCACCTTATTTTATGGAAGCAGGTGTCATACTCTTTGATATGTGATACAGTCAACATGTTAGAAAGCAGGATGGCTTCCTGAAACAATCTGATCCTCATAAGTCATCCACTCTCTCTCACACACAAACCTGAGATCAACAGGCTGCTCCTGAGATCATAGTGAGAACAAAATTCTTGATTAAATGTGTCTTATTTCTTCATACTGACTCTTTTTGTTGTTGTTGTTGTTGTTTTAAGAAAAGAAGAAGTCTCTTAAAACAGACATCTGATGCCACCTCATCAACAGCATGAGTGGCTTTGTTGAGGAACTGCAATGTACCTGTCAGGACACTTTCTCATGATAACACAACTCATTCTTCAGCGTTCCTCCCTGAAGTGCTTGAGAACAGGAACAATTAATAGATACACAATAAATAGTGTTGACTTGAATTAATTCTGATATCATGACTTAAAGAGATGCTGTGACAATTGAGTGAGTGCAAACAAGAAGTGGTCAAGGGAAATGGAGGAATAGACTAGCAAAGAGAAAATGTCTTGAATAAAATCCAATAAAATTGGATATCTGCTCACCAAACTTTTGCTTTGTAAAATTTCATACTCTCAGTTTAAGAAGTTTTTACTTTCTGATGATAGATTAAGACTAAAACTCCATAGGCGAGTCAGAACAGCTTAAATTAAAGTTGGCAGTGATTTGGGTCAGTGTCATTTCAAGCTTCACAGGAAATAGAAAAGAACATAAGTTGGTTGTTATAGAAGTTAGGCAATGATTTATATTTTTACAGAAGTGTGTGCTTGAGATCTGGACTTCACTTGCAATCCCATATATTTTTAGTAGATGCTGAAGCAAAATTCAAAATGAAATTTTTCATTATGCTATTAAGTGTCCAGAAGAACTTTTAATATGTTTATTTCATCAAGAATGTGCTCTAATGAAATAATGGTAACCTAATTAGCACATCTCTTCTGCGTTTGCCCCCAATGAATCAATTCTACTCTACATCTGTATAAACCTTTTGTCTGGCTGTTTGCTGGTTAGTTTTAATCATCAGTGTGACACAGCCTAGAATCACCTGGCAGGTAGCTAGGCAAGGGATTGTCAAGGTCAGGTTAGTCTATGGACATGTTTGTAGGGTGTTACCTTGCCTCTATTATTTGGGACGAGAATACTCGTGTACTATGGGAAGCACCATTCTTTAAAAAGTAGGTTATGAATAAGATAATAATAAGATGGGAATAAGTGGAGAAAGCAGGCTGAACATTAGAATGCACGCATCTGGTCAAAGGTGTCTGTTCTTAACCACGTATGTAATGTATGTAATGTGACTATTTGCTTTAAGTTTTCTCTGCCTTGACTTCTCAACAATGATGGAGTATACTTGGAATTGTGGCAAAAATAAAGTCTTTCTCTTTTAAGTTGTCTTGGTGAGGATATTTTATCATAGCAAAGAGAAATTAAGCTGCTAAGTCATCTCCTAAATTCATGCACATACAGATACACACATGCATTGAATGACTGAAAATCTGTTGTTTATTTTACTTCTTGAGGTCCTATAGAACTTTTGCAGTAGGTGGAATTTTACTATCTCATTATTTTACTGTTTTCAGCTCTGAGGGCTGAGGCTGGACTTTATGCATGCTAGGCAAGTGCCCTAGCACTTCTCTCTATCCTGAGACATGAAGGGGGATTTGAAGTAGTGTACACTGAAGTCCTCCAAGTGTTTGAGTTCTTACTCCAACCGTAAATTTAGAATCCCCAAATTCAAAGAGATAAGCCCAGATATCTGAATAAGTATTTAAACTTCTAAACATATGAAAAGCATGATACATAGTTCTACAAGCTTAGTCTAATGGCTAGACACTGAGAATGAACTTGCATGAACTCATAGGCTTTAGATAACTTTTTTACAGTTCACAAATATTCTAATTGACAGTATTACCCTCACTAAAATACAATGATAGAGCAAGGCTCCTTTATGAGGCTATCTTGATGTTTTATCCATATCCTATGAGTCACCACAAGTACTCTGCTTTTAGTTTCTATCTGCAATCTTTTCTTCACCAAATATAATCACTTCACCTTGGTATAATCACTTTACTTTGTTTATTATGTCATATGACATGTCTATGAACATTATGGCTTTCAATTCTTCCACCAAACCTATGAGTAAATACCAGTATGCTCTTCATTTTGCTGTACACAATTGAAGCATACAGGGGTTAAATAACTTGATAAGTAAATGGTAAAGTCTTATTTCAAAGTCCAAAGGCCTTATGAAGTGATGATGTGGAAGCTTTTTTTTTTTTTTCTTTTTTGTGATTTGTGACTTTATGAAGCTTAGAGCAGTTTTCACTAGATTCATGTTTGGCTCCAATCAGTTCTTCACCAGAACCCTGGCCAATTCTCTTGATTCATAACTTTCTGGTGAAAACAGTTCAGATCCTTCTACAATGTCTACTTTGGTTGTTTATGCTTTTAATCTCCATTTGAGAAAAAAGTCTCCAATAGAAAGATTCATAATCTGCAACTCAAGGGCAGTTCTGCAATTACATGAGATCAGCTTAAAAGGAGAAAGGACCTAAAAATACCAAGTTGTAATTTTTAGATAAAATCCCAAAGGTCATTCAATTTTACCAATAAAGAGCTAGATATTGGTTTGAAAACCTACTACCTCAGAGAAACAGAGGCACCCAGCTAACTGACTTACTCTGCTGATGTCCCAGAATAAAAAAGCCTCTTCTCCATGCTGTCTTAAAAACCCCTCAAACTGAATACCTTTCTACTCCCTGTAAGTCTCTCTATCCATCCTCAGGACTTCCTCTCATTCTCTATGTTTTCTTCCCTATGTTCACTCCATGTCAACCGGTTGCTTGCCCTGCCTATTGACCACTAGCTGACTTTATTTAATCTTGTTTACAATAAGCATAAAGTGCTTGGATTACCTGTGCTAAGGCTGAGCCATACCACAAGTACCTGTTTACAATAAACAGAAAGCTCTTGGATTAAAGGTGTGTGCTAAGGCTGAGCCACACCACAACTAGTAACAGGTTTTTCCAATACACAATTAAATATCCTGCAACATCAAATGTTTGAGCTAAACATTAAGGAACAGCATTGCTTTTCACAATAGCAAGCCCAGTCAAATCTATAAAGCCTCCTATGTTGAATAAGCAATATCTTGAAAATCATATACAACTGTGTACACTGGATACTGAATAAAAGAATACTGTGTGGATCCTGACTGTCCACCTATGCTGGATTAGTTGCTGTGTCTGTTGCACAATGTTTCCGGGCTACATGATGTCCCAGGCTCTGAGTGAGGCTTTTTCGCCTGGGTTTGTCTATAGAGTATGTGTGTGTGTTGGGGGGGGGGGACATTTTATGAGTACTGAAAGAATTGCTTTCATGGAATTGTACCCCTCCCCAAATTTGAACAATGTCAATTATATGGAATACTTTTCCAATGTGTCTTTTTATTGGGATGGACTTTGATATGATTTTAAGGTCTGGACAGGGTAGGAAACTTTTGCTCAGGCCACCATGTACATGAGACCTAAGAAGAATTGCATGTTAAGTAGTCATCCCCAAGCACGCAGATGAAACCACTTTTGGAGAAATTCTTTATTTTGTCAAACAGCAGATTGAGCCAGAAGAATCTTAAAAGACTGGGAATAGATTTGAGCAGCTCACGCCCACTTGGGGGGAAAAAAAACTATCACATTTTGAAAGGTTTCAAATTCTTACAGACTCGCTAACCCATATTAGAAATCACACCAGTATTAAATAATGCTTTATCGCCAATGCATACCTCCATATAACTTGAGAAACGTTTCTTTTTGTTTGTTTCATTGAGAGAGGGAAGGATTCATGTAGGCCAAACTTGATATGTAGCCAAAGATGACCTTGGACTCTATGACTTTGAATCTATTCTTGTGCCTACATCTCAAGTGCTAGAATTACCACTGTGGGTCACCTTCCTTAGCTTCATAGACTCTTTATATTCTTAAATTTTAAAGTGATTTTAAAGTAAATAAAGACACAAGAAGCTATGTATCTATTCTCTCATGCATATGTTATAATTATTTATTTCTCTTTTTTCAATTTTCTTATTTTATTTATATGTGTGTTTTGCCTACATGTATGTTTGTAAACCACTTTCTTATCTGATGCCTTATAGCTGCAGAGACCAGAAAAGATTGTTAGATCCCCAGGATCTTGAATTACAGGTGGTTCTAAGCTTTCTGTCTTGGTTGCTAGGATTTGAACTCAGGTCCTTTGCAAGAGAAGCAAGTGCTGTTAACTGCTGAGCCATCTCTTCAGACCTTCACTTTTTTAATTTATAAAACAATTAATGTCTTGCTTCTATACCATAGTAAAAAAATATCCCACAAGCTCTTGTCTTGTGCAGTTTGTCAACAAAACAGAAATGTGACTCATTTGCACATGTTCCCTGCCCCACTAAAAGACTTCACAAGATAAATATATGTTACATGGTTTTGAAAAGAGAATAAATCAATGACTTAAGTGACTGATCATCAACAATTATCTGAAAAACTAAAGGTCAATCTTCAGTGATAACAAAGCAAGAACTTAAAAGTAGGTTGCTTGTAGCTCATTTTCTCTTTCCAACAAATAATGACAATTCAGTGTGACATGGTTCTCTGTTTCAATACACAAGTAGCTAGCAGAATACACAAGGACACATACTACAAAATCCACAACAGCACAAATGACTAGTGGGTGGCTCCAGCAGCTTCTGAAAGTCCCAAGCCTCAAAGAACACAGGAAGTCACAGATGGCACAAGAGGTGAGTCTTGCACCTCCACCTTTTCAGAGCTGACGGCCCAGATGGGAAGGAAAAGCTACTTCCCCCTTGTCCTGTGCTCCCCTGAAACTCTGTTCAGGGAAGAGGAAGGAGATGCAGCTGGAAACTGTAGCCACCAACAGGTAAAGGATACAAAATCAGACTGAAGCAGAGCTTGTGTTCTAGAAATAGCAGAATTGTTGTGCCTTTGTTCTGGGGTTGGGCTCAGTTTTAATGGGGTTATATCCTGAAATCAGCAGGACCTAAAGAGGGATCAATGGAGTCAACTGGCTAATGCTGGGTACTGTCCCACCGTAGTGACCCAGACTTGAGAGACTCAATTTCTCCTTCTAGTAATTGAGAATCAGCTGGGACAGGGCCTCAAAACATCCCATGTCACAGAGATCTTTCTCTCCTTCAAGCTGAAGACTTTAAATTCTTTTATTTTTTCTCTTCTTAGATATTTTCTTTGTATAGTAGGATAAGTGTTTGGAAGCAAAAATCCACATTTAAATGCCTTCGGGTTGAAGTAGTTTTCTAAAATGTTTTCCATTTCAGAAAACACTTTAGGTTTTTATTTATATTTGAACACCCTTGTAAATTAAGTATTTTTTCTCAAATAACTTAAAACTTTTGCATCATAAAATATAGATTTCTTGGTTAGACGATATCCAATCCACCACATTTAAGACAAGTTTCTGATAAAAGCCATTTTCTGAGAAGCCTTCTTGGGAATATAACTATAAAAAAGTCCATTTGCGTATTTAGGTTCCCATTGCTGAGTGAGAAAAAAAGATATAAATGTCATTGAAAGACAGATTATTTATTATATTTCCCATCTGCTTACTGCAATGGTTATTTGAATCTCTGGTAGGTGCAAAATGCTTTATATTAATAAATTCAAATGATATCTGTTGTCTTATAAAAACACAGATGTCATTTTTGCAGCTTGGAATTGTTTAAGTACACAGAATTTCAAAAAATAAAATATGAATATAAATTTTGAGTTAACAGAAATTTTATAGTAAGAATGTAAAGCCATCTTTAATTTTTACATATTCATCTTTAACTCAACAACATAATGTTTTACCTTATTCATCACTTTCATTTCATGAAACACCTTTTTTGATGTGTGCATATTAAATGTAATAGCACTTATTTTTCCTGTCACCACTTGTAATTATGAGGACTTCATCTACAGAGAATTAGATCCATAACCACAGTAAAATTTGAATTTGTTCCCTCCACGCACATGGCTATCTATGAAAAATGAAAAAAAAAAAAAAAAAAACAGAACATTAGTTAACAGAAGAATCAACCCTTTGCTTCAAGTCATCAAATGAATGATTCCATAAGAAAATAATACTGTTTGGACTGATCATCTATGCCTTAGCTACTTTAAGAACACTGGTCTCAACTTCTGCTTTCAAAGCAATATACAGTAATAAGACTTCAATATGACTGCAGGGAAAGTTTAATATCAGAGAATGGCCTGGCTTAGAAATCCAGCTCCAAGCCATTTTCTACCTGTTTCTGTGAGGATTGTATTGCTAGGATAGTTTTAAGAGCCATGTCCCACAGTCAGGAATGAGGCGTCTTACTGCAAGACTGCATCCTTTCCTGCACGTGTTTTGCATGTGTTGGTGTCACTGCCATCATTATTTAGGGCACTTACCACGTTCTAGTGTGGATGAGCATTCCTGGAAGGAAGATCTGCAGGGGAAAACTAGTTGACTGAATAGAACTGCTGTGATGTGGAAAGGTTGGGATGTCACAGGTCCAGAGTCTAATTATACTTTAATCTAGGACTAGCTTTTGCCTCCTAAATAGCCCTCCCTCTTGCATCTCTGTGTCAGACTTAGTACCCTGTGATTAACAGGGGGAAAAACCTTTAAGAGTGCATTAACTTAGCAGCCCACTCGTTCCAACCAACCCAAAAAGCTAAAAGTGTCATCAATTGCCTATCTTGCTGTATCTTGTCTCTCTGATATCTCCATCAACGTAGTCTTAAAAAGCCTTGATTTGTAACATTCTTCTGTTACTATACAGATCCTATGAATCTTCTTCCTTGTTAGAGCATTGTATTTGGAGCGCTCTGAATATATGTTTTCAGGCCATGGTCACTTATAATTCTGGCTTCAGAATAAACCATATCTTCTATTCCTTTGAAGAGAGAATTGTTTTTCTGTTTTTATTTGTTTCTTTTTTTATGACATTAGACATTGGACGAAAGCTTTTTTATGATTATTATGTAGCCTATCAGAGCCATGTGAGATAAATTTTATTATAAACTCCACTTAAAAGATGTGAAGGACAGAAACTGAATGTCTCTGCTTACTCAAGGTCACACACTTACTAGCTGGGTGAATCTGGGCTCCTCTACAAAGTTGGGGGAGTGCCCACCATTAACCTCATGCTGTGTCCACTGACTAGTAAGGTGATGCAAACTCTGGGTTTAAGGCTCCAGGGTGTTCCTCATTTGCCAACTTCATTTTCAGTTCCTCTTTCACTTCTTCATACTGCTGGCTCGAAAGATGAGAGTCAAAGCTCTATGGCCACACATCTCTTTGGAGTGAGATGTTTGCAAACTAAGGAAAAGATAAATTCTGGCTGTCTCTTGGTTTACTGTAGAACTCGGCAGAGGATCATCCACCACTCAGCCATGAGATTTATCATCTTGGCAACTGCAGGGAAGGAGATGATATTGCCTTTAACAAATAAGATTGTCCTCAAAGGTATACATTAGGTAAACACTGAAAGTCCCTGGTATCATTGAGATCTGTTTCAGCATAGCTGGGCTTATGTAAGAAACTACAGGAAGGCTCATATAGCATAATTCAACTCTAGTTGAAACTCTGAGAAAGGAGAACCCACTGTTACCACAGCTCAGCTTCTAGATGTAGAAGGTCTTTATTCTCCGACCTAATATCCACACTTCTTCTCTACTGCACCCCCTTCCTCAACAGCACCTCTTGTCAACAGACCTCTACGCAGGTCTTACTATGGCAAACACAATTCAAATGATGCCAACTTACATTCTAGCTTCATATTCTTAGCTATGGAAAGGCAGCATGCTTTCCCTCCAACCACTTGCCCTCAACCGGTTAAAGGAAAGTTCAACTGAAGCACAGATCCTCGGGAACCACATGCTTCCTTCCCTTCTATTTCCTTATGCACTGCAATAGGGGTTGCTTTGATAGAAAGGAATAATGAGTAAGTTTAAGGAGTTTGGGAGCCCCAGGCCTAAGCAATCTGCTTAGACAGAGAGCCTTGTGGACCAGCAATGCTTACATTCATCGCAGAGACTCATTCATCATGATTCTCTCTGGTTAGGCCCAACCAAAGACTGTGGAAAGATATTAGGAAGCTCCAGCTGATAATGGTGAATTATGAGGTAGAACTCAGGACCCATGAGAAGAAAACCCATAGTATTTAAGACTCCTCCGCATGAAAAGAAAAAGATAAAACAATGAAGCTGCTTTCAGAATTGCCTTCTGGTCAAAGGGATTTATAATATAGAAAAGATTATTTGTCTTTTCCAAACTGAGGATACACAAAAAGGAAAAGAAATCAGGTTTCAATTGTTGGAAGATAAATGGCTTGCCCCACTAAGAGTTGGTGTGGTCAACTACATAGCCTCTGAAGGCTTTCTGTAGCCCCTTGGTAGGATATGAACTTGACCTACACAATATTGGAAGCTGTCTTATTAGAGCCATCAGAGGAAAGGTGTATTTCTGTGATGGTCAAGTCAGTCTCTTTGCTGAAGGCAGAGGTCTGTGTTGCACATGGTCTGGAGTTTTCTCACAATTACATTACCCAGGAGTTGATTTTGTTTGTTTTATAACTTCTGAGAAATTTTGAGGAATCACCTACCACATACAAGCTTCTATTGTCTGGGCAATGAACCCTCTCCTGTCATTGACAAAGGGATCAAATTTCCTCCTGTGTCCAAAAGAGTGTCCAATTTTGGACCTTAATGCAGTTAAAATGGCTTTCTGCAAACAGGTTTCTAAATCAGTTTCCTGACCAGCACAATGGGGTTAGATCTGTAATTCTCCTTCCTGAATTACTCCGACTACGCTATGAGAAGCACAGAGTCAATTTTTGTTGCTACCAAACTCTGAAGGTTAAGTTTCCAGGTAAGAAGAAGGTCATTCTGAAGCCATGATCAATCAGCCATGTCAACCTGCCAGAAATAACTTATCACAGTGGGGGCAGTAGACATTTCCACCAAAACCCTGTTTTTCCGATTCCTGAGATTCAGATACCCAGTCTGAACGGGTTTTGTTTGTTTGTTTGTTTGTTTGTTTTGTTTTTAATTCATGGAAGGAAAGATAGTGGAAGTGTGTTTATGATCTCTACATAGTGAAATGCCTTTCTCATAACTAGCATTGTTGCTATCCCATATGCTCATCTATCCAGCACTTCCCCACGTCTCTGTTATTCCAAAGATAAATAAAATGAGCTCTACCAAAATACAAAACTCACCGATCACTGTGTTTTTAAGGTAGGGAAAGAGATTTTCATTATTAATCCCCACAATAAAATGTGTTCTATTCTTACCATCATTTTGATTCAAAATAAAGGTCATCTCTTCAACATCTAATCCCTGTGGGTGTGCAGCAAAGCCTCTTGTGTCATGGTCGGGAGGTAACTGGGTGTTTAGACTTAGCAGTCTACTGTCTAAAATAAATCTTTCTTGCTGAAAATTCAATATTAGCAACTACATACAGTGAATTATACCTGCAATGGAAGAGGCAAGTTAAAATGGAAAAGACAAGATAAAAAGGAATTGGACAATGAGGAATGATTATAATAATAATTCCATATTTGTCAGGTTTTTGCAAGAGGTTGACTTCCACTAAGTGGCTGACTTATTTGGGAACAAAAACTGTGTATAGTTCAGATATTCCTCAAGATTTATCTGACTTTTTGACAGACTGTTGATTCACTCAGGTTGAGGCAGCAAAATATCATACAGTTGTTGCATTAAGCCACGAAAATCATTTCCTCATGGTTCTGAAACTGTAATTCAAAGTAAGATTCAGTGTGGTTAGTTTCTATTAATGCCTCTCTTCTTGGCTTTTAGATCTCTGCATTCATGGCAGAGAAAAGACAGATTAGGAGAGAGAAGGAGAAAGAGAGGTTTTACTGTCTTTCTATAAAACTATTAACTCTATATGAGAGCCCTACCCTCATGACTTTATGCAAACCTGATAATGGCCCAGAAGCTGTATCTTTATATGACTTCACACTAAGGTCATGTACTTCAGCTTGAATGTTAAAGAACACAGCACTCAGCCCATAACAGAAAATGACAGCAGAGCTTACCTAAGGGACAAACCATACTGAGTAAGACCTATCTATGGCTAAGCAGAGCTTCCTTTTGTAGTTTCAGAATGTTGGGAACGCTTCAGAAATCAGCCTTTTTCATCACTAGAGCTGAACCTCCACTGGCTCCCCCCAGCTACACTGGCCTCACTCCCCCTGCCTTAACCCCTCAAACTACCAGTTCTCACTATGCCCAGTAGAAAATGCACATTGGCACCATTTAAGGGAAATGTGCCTCATCCTTACTACTGTGCTTGTCTGGAGATCCTCTCTTCATTTTCTTGCTGGTTTCTCAATGCCAAGAATCTAACTTGTTCCTAATGCCTTAGAAATTCAAAACAAGGGGAGGAGTGATCTAGTTTTGGTTTACCACAATGAAGAGCCTTATGACTTACTTCCCTACACATTAACTGTCATGAGAGTCACCTATTTTTAAAACATTTATTCTCTCTCTTTTTCTCTTTTTCTGTCTCTCTGACATTGTAAGTACATTTCCAGAAATACTAGGCGTATGGGGGTAAAAACCCAAAGCAAAAAAAAAAAAGAAAAATGAAATTAAAGTCTAACAGCTTAGGACCCCAGCTCGATGTAGTGTTGCAATTCACAGCCTTGTCAGTCTGTTTTATAACACCATTGCTCAAATCTGTGACAAAGTCCCAGCCCCAGAATCCTAGAATGAAGAAATTTGGCATGGGGTAGACACGTTTACATTTTCTTCTGAACATTTCCATTTAGAAGTTTCTCCGGTCTGTGTTTTTGGTATAGACACCTCTCATTACAAGTGAGGGAGTAAAAATATCAAGGCAAAGTAGGGCAGAAGCTCACTTGGCTCCAAGCCCCTCCCACGAGCCAGGCTTTCCAAGATGTTCACCAGCAGAGAGAGAAAGCAAGCACAGCAGGCCTTGCAGGCAATGTGGTAGATTTTCCTCCGTCAGCTGCTTCTCAGGGCCAAGACTACTTTAAGGGAATTCACAACTGTTAATTCACTGGCCCTTACAGACTTCTATGAGGTTGACACTTTGGGTAATTACGATGTACAGATATGGAAAATTAGATGCATAGAGATTGCTGTAGCAAGCGTAGTGTATAAGACAGCAATGGTGGAGTTTGCACTACAAAACCAAGAGCAGTCTCAAACCTATACTTAAACTGATGTGCTGGTGTTTATTTATGAAGGAAGAGGGAGTACTTTTGTTGTTTAGTGTGCATGCGTGCTTCTGTGTGTGATGTTTTCAAGCATAAGAGTGAATGAAAGTCAGAGGACAACCTGGGTTCAATTCCCCACCTTCCACCTCACTTGAGACAGGCTTTCTTCTTCACTGCTACATAGTCCTGGCTACCTCTCCTGTGAGCTTATGGGAATTCTCCAGTCTCAACCTCTCATCACCACCCCTCTCCGAATAGAAGTTCTGCCATTAGAGACCACACCCAGACTTTACAATTCTTCTGGAGATCCAAACTCAAGTCCTCCACACTTGTGAATAGGTGTGTTACCCACTGGACTACCCCTTAGCTCGAGAGCTACTTTTCACTTGGTGCCTGTGCGGCATTTATGCAGTTGAGGTTGGAGGTTCAGGCTTTTGCTGTGAATGGGACTTATTTTGGTGTCACTTCCCCTGTGGGTTATGAATTGATGTCTGGTCTCAAAGGGTAAGCTTGCATTTTTACCCTGGATAATGAGGATTACACCTCCCCTCTCTCAAAACTGATAGGTTCATACACAGCAGCCTTGACAAATATGAACTTTACTGAAAACAGGTAGTTGTAATTTTTACCTGGTTCATGATTTATGATCTTAGATTATAGTCTTAGGGATGTGGGAAGAACAGTGAACAGCAGAAATGGAACATATGGCTTCTTTTTAAAATACTTTAAGTTGGATATTTTATGTAATTTTTTGTTTCTCAAATCCCCTTTTCTCACATTTCAGAGCCAATTCCACTTTAAACCAGATTATGACTGGACATATATATATTACAGTTTATTTTTTAAGGTTTGTCAGAGGGGAAATAATGGCACACTCCTTTCATGCCTCCCTTCTTCTGCCCATGGGGAATACAGCATCAGAATGCAACCAGCAATTAAGAGAAACCATGGCTGCAAACAAACTAAAAACACTGCATAGCTTGGCCAGTGACCAATATTTGGCTAGTGCTTGATAGAGTACTGATAAAGGCATAGATCCAGAGTAAAAAATGAATAGCTGGTGGTTTTTAATCAGTAAGAGTCAAAGATGTACAGCAACAATTACTATAAATGGATCTGAAGAAGCTTGTAAATACAGAATCACTACCTGTAATGGTAACATTGAAAAGAGGAGTGAATGGAATTTTATGTAGGAAGTGGGAAATAGTAAGACCTGGAGAGGACAGGAACTCCACAAGGAGAGCAACAGAACAAGAAAATTTGAACACAGGGAACTTCCCAGAGACTCATACTCCAACCAAGGACTATTCATGGAGATAACCTAGAACCCTGACAATGCAGCCACTTCTGATGAGAACTGATAGACTAAGATCAGAAAGAAGGAGAGGAGGACCTCCCCTATCAGTGGACTTGGGGAGGGGTATGCATGCAGAAAGGGGGGGAGGGTGGGACTGGGAGGGGAGGAGGGAGGGGCTTTTGGGGGGATACAAAATGAATAAAGTGTAATTAATAAATGTTAAATAAAAAAATTTTAAAAAAAAGAAAAGAGGAACCCTTTAGAAAATGGTGCATTTAGTGCTTATGTCTCTTTCCTAAATTTTATTAAATTTTTTTACATTTACAAAATATATAATTTTATAACTATTGTATGGAGATAGTCATAAAAAGAAAATAACGCCAGGAGATGTACATGTGCACAGTCTTTAAAATTACACACAGACACACACACACACACACACACACACACACACACACTACAAAATAAACATCATTAGTACATCTCTGAACAGACTTATGGATGTAATCTCTGGATCAAATAATGCAGATAAGGCATCACATTTGGCTTACAGACATACTGTAGTCAGAGATCTGTCATAAATAGCATATCAGATGATGACCACAAAATTACCTTTGAGTTTTGTTTTTTTTTTTCTCTTTATAGCACAATGCATCTTTATTCAGATGAAGACTTTTTTAAAAATTTGCTTGTTTGAATCAATTCCACGGAGATGTTATTTACAGCCAACGAAAATCAACAATTATAATTTCTCAGTTTGTGTGGGTTTTTTTGATAGTTAAAATGGTCCAGACTTTATTAAAAAATTATATGGAATTTCTTAAACATAGACTTACAATATACCTAACAATCCCACTTTCGGGAAAATAACAGATACTTTAATATATATTCATACACACAGGTTCAAATTAGCTAAAAAACAATAAGTCCAAATTTCCATTTAGTAATAACTGAATAAACAAAAACATATTGTATATAGAATAGACTATTATTTGATCTTATAAACAGGAAATTCTGGCTCATGTTGCAGCATGTACAGCCTCTAAGATATTATGCTTCTTCACAAAGACAAACATTTCAAGTCCATGTGAGTACAGAGCAGAGGTATGATTGATAATAGTCAAGAGAGATTTATCTTAGAAAGGGTGTCAGTTACACAAGAGGAATTTTAAAGATGGATCTTGGTGGTGGCTACACCACCAAGTGTATTTGATAACACTTGCCTGTACCTCTACACATTGCCATAACAAAACACAAAAATACAATAATCAGCTAACCTCGACCCATGGGGGCATAGAGAGACTGAAGCACCAAGCAAAGAGTATGTATAGGCTGGGCCTAGACACATATGTAAACGATGGGCAGTTTGACCTTCATGTGGGCTCCCTGGTAAGATGACAGAGTGCTGTCTATGACATAGACTCTGCTGTTGCCTGCTTTCAATCTCTTCTTCCTAAGGGGCTGCATTGTCTGGCCTCAATGCATGAGGATGAGCTTAGTCCTTGTGTGGCTTGATGTGCTGGGATGGGCTGGTTTGGGGAGCTTTCCTTTTATTGAAGAAAATTTACAAAATACATAGAATAGAGCAGGTAAAATCTTGATCGAATGTAGCACACTCGGAAAGGATTCTATGTTCATTTGTACCCAGACCTTCACCACTCTTGATCTGTGTTTGTGACTGTATTTTATACCATCACTAAACTTTCAAGTTAATCCAATCGTTTAGTTCATAATTTTCTTCTACAGCTTCCTATACTTCTATTTTATAAATTGCAAATTGCATGTTTTCCATAAAATCTTCTATTCTGTAACCATGTCTTTTGAAGAGAATAATTTTATAATTTCAATGAGATATGAGTTGTCAAACTTATCATCTATCTTATTTCTATTTTTGCCTAAATTAATATGCATATGGGTCTATTTTTGGACTTACGCTGCATCTATTCTGTATCACTTCCTTGTGAGGTACCTGGAAATCAGGTGGTATCAGAGGTCTGATTTTGAGCTCCTGGGTCTTCCCAACCACAGCACATCTATGTAGAACTTTATATTCTATTTAACAAAGTTTAACACTCTCAGTGTGCATATTTTACCACACTTAAAAAGCATTTTGTGTTGCTCTGTTTCTGTGAATCACTTCACATTTTAATCTTCAGTTACTTGTTGCTTGTATGCAGAAATAGAACTGATTTTTTTAATGTTGGCCTTGTATCCTATAATCATGACAGCTTGGTGTCATAGTTTTTGTCAGCTTGACATAAACGATGTATGTGGGAAGAATGAGTCTTAACTGAGGAATGGCCTCCATTGAACTAGTCTGTGCTCCTGTCCGTCGAGTATTTTCTTGATTGCTTATTGTTGTATGTGGGCCCACTCTACTGCAGACCATGCCGCTTCCGAAAGGACGGTCCTGGGTTGTAAAGACAGGGAGTGTACACCATGGGAAGCAAGCCAGTAAGAAGTATTTCCCCATGGTCCCTGCTTCAGTTACTTCTTCCAAGTTCCTGCCTTGAGTTCCTGCCCCAGCTTCCCTCAGTAATGGCTTGTTACCTGGAAGTACAAACTGAGAAAATCTTTTCTTTTCCAACTTGCTTTTGGCCATAGTGTTTTTCACAGTAACAGAAAAGCACACTAAAATACTTAGTTGAAAAATCCAGAGATTAATATTTTCTCTGTGTAATAGAAATTGATTATCTTTGTAATCTTGATCTTACAGAAAATGCCATCGTCTTCCATCAGTAAATATGAAACTATTTGCAGATACATATACATATACATTTTTCTTTGATGTTAGTGCTTAATGCCATTCCTTAAAACACACAATTTATACTGTGATGTGACTACATTGTCTTTATTGTGAGATATAGTCAAGCTATTCTCCTTCTCTCAAGTAGTATTTTTATTTTATTTTTTTTATTTTTTGCCTCTCAGACGACAAGTTGAGCCTTTTTCTAAGAATATTATCCCTTTACATATCTACTCTTATGATTTGATTCTTAATATTTTAGCCTGGTGTTTACTTTTAAGCATTAAGTTTTAGTAACTTTCTTATTCTGAGACTCAACTTTAATGCTACCCTTGTTAGGACAATATGATTGATGTCTACAGTAGTTTATACACTCTACATGTTTCCCCTACTTGTTAAGGAACCCCAAAGCACATACACATGATTTACTATCGTACTATCAGCATGTGCAAGGTACTAGAATCAGAACTTTCAGATTGTTTCAAATTGAAGAGGAGGATTCTACTTGGAGTCCTTAGAGAAGTGAAGATTGGGGGTGTCGTTGTTGTTTACTGTTGCAATTGTAATTTTATGCCAAATGTAAATAATAATCCATTGGCACGTTCAGTTGTTTCAGGAAGTCTCAGAATCAGTTTGGGTTCAGTTTATGACAAAGATCAATCTTAACCAACATCTGATGTGATCCTCAGTTTATTCTCATGGTGCTCTTCCAGGAATGCAAGGAACACAGCCTTCTCAGGACTATACATAGTCAAGGGACCTAGGATAGATTTAGTAGGAGGTTCTGGCAGAGAACACTCTCAGAGCTTCTTCTCACTTCCCAGATGTGTATTCAGCCCCAGTCAATTCAGGTCAGGCCAGGGGTTCTTTCACATGGGAAGCTTAAGGTATTTTTGCAAGGGTAAGCTTTGCTCTCAACTTTATGAAAGTTTAATTTGCTAATGTAGCTTTGTCTCTGGTATGTCCTCAGTATAGGTTGCATCCTTCTTCCTGGTGACACAAACTGCTATTGCTTTTGAAAGGTTTGAGATGGCCTTTTTTGCTGTTACTCTTCTATTTACAGTTCTTGTAGTATAGTATAAGTATTTACATATGAACTTAAATTTATTTCACTAGAAAAGTCATTCATTGACTTCTATAGCCAAGAAAAAAAGGTCATGAAATTTGTTCTGCCTACAAGTTGTGGAGGGATGAGGTTGGAGCAGAGATTGAGGAAATGGCAAATCAATAACTGGCTCGACCTGAGACCCACCCCATGGGAGAAAGCCAACCCCTGACACTATTAATGATACTCTGCTATGCTTGCAGACATGAGCCTCGCAACTGTCTTCTGAGAGGCTTCACCCAGCAGCTGATGGAAACAGATCCAGAGACCCACAGCCAAACAATAAGCAGAGCCTGTGGGGGAGGAGTCTTATTGGGAACAATGATTGAGGGAGCCACAGAGGTCAATGACTCCACAAGAAGACTTAGCCTGGGTCCATAGGGTCTCATAGAGACTGAACCACTAATCAAAGAGCTTGCATGGCCTGGACCTAGACACCCTACACAAATGTAGCAGATGTGCAGCTTGTTTTTCATGTGGGCCCCCTAACAGTGGGGGCCATCTCTAACTCTGTGGTCTGCCTTTTGATCCCTTTCCCCTAGCTGGGCTCACTGCCGCAGGAGAGGACGCACTTAGTCCTGCAGTGACTTGATGTGGCAGGGTGGGATGGTATGAATGGGTGGAGGGCTCCCATTCCCTGAGAAAAGGGAGAGGAAGAAGTGGGGGAGGGGTGTGTAAGGGTGGGACTGGGAGAAGAGGGAGCGAGCTGTGATCAGGCTGAAAATTGATTAAATAAATAAATAAGTGGGAAAAATGTCATATAATCAGATCCAAGTCCTTGGTTGTTGGCTAAATACTATGCCTTACCTATTCGGTTCATAGTGTGTACTTTCTCCTGTAGACTCAATTTATTAACAACCACGATTTTGTACTTCAATAGAAAACCTCCAGGTTGCTCTCTATTCAAGTTCAAGGTTCAAAAGCCTGAGTTAATTCATGAAACATTCAGTTGTGTTTTCCAACACGGGTTGTAATCTGTGTCCACTTAGACAAGCCACAGGAGTCAGAGAGCAGAAGACTCCCATTTGGTAGCAGGGCATTTGTTAAGTAGCCTTCCAACATGTTTTGAATGCAATCACTACCTTAAACTACGGAAAGGGTGGAAGGAAAGGGGTGCTTTCCCCACTATCTACACAGCAGTGACTTTATGCAGGGTTGTCATTTCGTAAGAGCCCACACTGAGTGCATCACTGACTCTTGTCTCTGTGATGTAATGGCTGCTGACCCTGTCATTACTGACCTCTGTCTGCTCATCTCTGCCTTCCTCACTAACATGAGCTACACAAGAGGGATTCATTCACTCTCTGGCTGTTTGGTCTGTCTGGATAACCCATCTTAGTTGAGCTTTTTTTTTTTTTTTTCTTCCATGTCATGCTATTGCTTTTAGTAGTGAATAATTTTGATTTGGAAGATTGGTAACTAAACAAATAAAAATCATAAAACTTGACTCACATTTGCCCCTTAGGTGAGCGAACCTATATTCTGAGCGTGTCTTAATTAGAATTCTATGTGGATCCACATCACTCCAAAATACAGCAACGAGGAAGTCAAGAAAAAAAAAAAGACTCTACCCTAGATTCTAGAAAAGAAAAATGTGTCCTTCCATTTAAAAATGCCCTTCATCCTGGTCATTTATAAACTGTGCCTGTAAATTACATATGCTTTAAGGTAAATTAATGCTCAGCATCCTTACCAGAGCTATGAGTATGTTTAAGGTCGTTATAAAAGTTAACGAAGTAAGATGGTTAGGATGTTTAGCAAAAAAAATAAAAAGCTTTTACTGACATACAACTGCTCCTCAATTTAAGTGAGATTTATTATTCTCATTATTTTTATGTCTCGGTGACTATTTTCAATGACCATATGAATATTATTCTAAAAACACCTTCGCTGCCTTCTCAGCCTTGCCAGTGTGATGCCCTGGTGTGATTTTCTGCTATAGTTTCTACACTGTATCTGGTAAAAATTCTGACTATTTCTCTTCGCATCATCTGCTCTCAAGCATGCTGTATTGTCTTTATTTTGTTTAAGTCTCCATTAAGTTACACTGTATTAGGGATGTCATCCCAAATCCAATTTGTTCAGCACCAGGTTAAGTTCCCTATGCATAGCAAAGTGAGTCCCACCAGAGAAATGCGTTGAAATCTTGAGTGATTTCATGGAGATGGAAGCAGTCATAAGGATCAGCGGGGTTATGAATTCTCTTGCAGACAAATAGACAGTTTGTGTGCATTGCAGGGCAGAATGCTGAGCAGCGAATCTGATGGGAAACATTGACTCTCCGTCATTTTTACTACAAAAGGGTGATGGATGGCCAGAAACGAACCAATTAAACCAAGTGCTGATTTAAAATATTATGCAAATGTGTGAAGTGAATGGACAGTGAAATATGTAGTGGACCGAAGAGCACTGAACTGGAATTAAGAGGCCTATGGTCCTTGCCTTAGATTTATAACTGATGTAATTTTTTTTTTCAACTTTAAAATTACCTAAAGGCAGTTTAAGGGTCCTTATTACTTCTAAATTGCTGTTAATCTCCACTACATGGCTAATTTTGAAGGATAAGCCTAAAAAAAATAAAAAGTACCTGTTGAAGAGATTTTTCTTTCTTTTAACTCTAAGATGAGAGAAAAAAGAGCCACCTACCGAGGTTACTATGAAGTTCAAGCTGAAAAGTCCACGTGTAACCCTGAAAAATGTCTGGACAGAGAGATGCCAATACTGGGACCCGTTGTGCTCTCCCTACTTGAAGTCCCGCTATGTTCTCCCCACCGTGAGGCTAAGAAAGAAAAAGAAAGGAATGCATGGGCTGGGGCTGCAGCTCAGTAGGAGGAGTGCTGGCCTAACTGCAAATTCCTGGTTTAATTCTTAGCCGCACACACTGTTTCTGTTGACTTCAGAGGTGGGAGCAGGAAGAGGACCCCTCCAAGGTCATTCTCAGCCATGTAAGGAGTTTATCCTGGGCTCAATGAGACCTGCCTCAGAAATAAGTCAGTAAAGTAGTTAATTAAGTCACTGTCTTTGGAATAAGATACTACTGGAGAGAAGAAAGTAAATAAGTATAGAAGTCACAGTGACCTCTGTGTGGTGTGATTTTAAGTATAGTTCCTTCTTCCATTAGAGAAACAACATGAGGACCTGGCATGGCTTAGGGCCTTTCTTAACACTGAAACCTTCTCAGAAATTATAACTGAGCAAGCTTTATGACCTCTTTAAAAACAAGGATATTAACAACGCTTTTAACAAGCATATTACCAATTAAATAAAAGATATTAACAATCTCTTTTAACAACAAAGTTGGTTTATATCTGTGAAGCACATATGGAGCGCTATCTAAGCAGCTGTTAAAAATGCTGGCTTAGTGGGGAAGGGCACTGACCTACAGAAGACTTAGGTTAAGTTCCCAGCACCCACATGGTTGCTCAAAATCATCTGTAACTCCAGTCTCAGAGAATCTGCTGTCCTCTTCTGAATGCAAAGCACCCATCTACATAAAATAAAGATAAATGAATCTTACAACAAAAAATTTTAAAAACTTCCCAGGTCATCAACAGTGGAAATATACCCTCATATTGTAAAGGAATAGATTTATATAAATCCATTATATGTAAAGTACGGACAATGGTACCTGATTTCTTTTGTCATACCTTGCCAGACCCTGTTATAAACAGTCTATGGGAGTTAAGCAACCTTTAGAGTCTTGTGACAGGTACACACATAAGGGGCAGCTGTCTCCTTTGATATATTCAACCTCTCCTAGACACAGGAGTAAAAATCTACTGAAATCCAGGTTTCTGCCCAGAGCTTAAGCTTCTCAAGCTAAGCTAGGACATAAGCAGATTATCTGCAGCCAGTTTTTAAACTCAGGTGAGATCCAACATGCATGTTTCTTTTGCTTACCCTCTTATGAAAAGGCTCTAATTTCAGTTTCTCATGGTGGGGAGAACAATGAGCTTTCCTCATTAGGCAATAGACTTCAATTTGAATTCTGTTCTTTCTTCAAGGCTGGAGACCTTTGGCTAGTCACTGATGGAAGTTTCAAATGCATAACTCAATGGATAAAACTCAATCCATTCAGGTCTTTGGCAAACATTGCCACTGGCATGAGAAACTGTTACCCAATAAGACACCGAGTATATACTGTACATAAAAAGTAAACAAACATCTACTCTGGACTATTGTGCTGGACTTGAAATGACAATCATGGGTATCTGCGAACAACTACTGTTCTCTGCTTATGTCATCTCCCAGCCTGTTCCATTGTGCTGTTACAGGACACCGTAAAGAAGCATTCTTCTAGGCTCCATAATAGGTTCTGAAATGTAAGGTCTTGGTGCTATTGATTTTGTGTAGATGCATGGTGCGATGGTTTTCATTGGGCATAATCATTTGCATGATTTAAACTCTCTCCCCCCCCAAAAAAGCCTGTGGTTAAAATTTTCAGTATCTTCTGCATATTTACAGCTACTAAGGAGTAAGAGGAATGAGAAAAGCTATCTTCAGGGTGATGTTTGTTTACTTATATTTGTTTTTATTATCCAGAAAAACCCAACTTGAGAGTTTTCAGCCAGAGGACTGTAAAATTTGATAACAAAATGCTTGCAATATGTCTGCCTTGCATTTTCAGAAATTCCCTGTTTGGCATTATATAGTAATATTACTGTCTTCAGAAAAATGTTACTAGGTGGCATGCATATAATTTGGTCTACCCTGTTTAAGTTATTCTATCTTATAGTTTAGAGCTTGTCAAACTTATGCCATGACTTTAGAAAAAAAGAATAAAAAAAAAAAGAAAGCTCAGTGAAACACTTCCAATTTATTTTCAGCCTAAGCATTTTGAGCTGGAAAAAAAGGATATGTATTTATATTTTCAACCTTTTACAGACCTATTTGCCTGCATGTTTCATCAGTAACTTTTCAACAGCCACTAAAATTGCTAGTAGCTGTGTGTGGGAAGAAACCATTCTTATCCATTCCTTTGCCCTGATCCTTTCTGAAGGAAACATTCTAATTTTCTTGTTCAATTCATTAGCATCGTTTGGAATAACAGCAATGTCACCAGGTAAATATCTACTTAATATGCGGAGGACAAGATTCACCCCTTGTCCAACAACTCACCAGACATTCTTCTGAAAGCATTGCATATATTTAAATACGCACAACCGAATAATGTGGATATCATTACCCCTATTTCACAGAGAAGAACACTGAGTAATTGAGTATCTAAGAGGCCAGACACTTAGCAAGTTGCAGACCTTCAATGTAGAAACCTGGCTGGTATTATCTCCCATGCACTATAAATTATCAAGTTATTTTTTATAATTTTAAAAAAGAGCCACACAGAGAAAAAAAATCAGCTTGGACAGATACGGAAGTTTCCAAGTTCAAAGCTAATTTTACAAATTTTTATAGTTGAAGTGCCTTGGCGGAGTTAAGTAAAAATAATCTAGTCCAGGGAATCTTGTTGACCTGGACTCAAGACCATCTGTACTGCTTGGTGGACACATGGCTAGAGAGGTTACTTAATATCAGTAACGCCACTATATAAATGTAGGAATATTAACTTAGATAAATCTTGAAAGTACTTAGCCTATTATTTACACCTGTTCTGGGCTTAATAACCAAGAGACATTTCTTTAATATATTATTTATTAAATTGCATTCTGTGGCTCTATAAAAAATAAATATTCACAATCATTATCCAGTAACTTTCTAATGCCATGACTATGGCTTTGCTTTTGTTTTGTTACTTAGCAGCAGAGAGATATATTCCACCTTCTTCCCAAGCACATACAGGCAGTGCAAAGAAAGCTTCCTCCCCAATACATGTGCAAGGAGGAGCCATGCTTTTTTTCTTTTAGTAACACCAGAAAAATAGAGGCTGCCTTGCTTCCTCAGATGCCCCATGTTTCTATTATGTGGAAGCAGATTGAATGCAGCTCCAACAAGAAATGGCACGGCGTCTAATAGAATGTGAAATGGAACTGAGACTAGACGTGATTTATCACAGTAATTTTTATAAATACTCAAATGGAAAGCTTTGGGTGTCAGCATGAGAAGGTGAATTGACTATCCTATTAAACATTGGTCAGTACATTTCGTAGGTGGTTTGGACTAAGCTAAAAGGATGTTAAATGGACTTGAAGTACAGGTGTCTGTAGCTACTACACAGTCTGCCCAGCACTGGTAACATAACGGATTGAAGAGCCATCGCTTTGAATGGTGGGGAAGGGCTGGTGACTCAACTTAGAGAGTTCTTTAACAAACAGTTTGGGAGACAGAAAGTTCAAACCACACATTTTGACATAAACCCTTGATTCTGGAATATAGGAGGTAGTGGCAGGAGATCAGGATTTTAAAGGCAAACTAGGTTGTAGTAAGATAGGGTAGGCAATTTCTATGACTAAGTGTCTGATTTCTTTCAAATAGAAAGCATGCTATGCTGACTTCTTTTCAGCCCACTGCCCCTCCCACTGCTGTTGCTAGCCAAGTTGTAATGTTATGCTGAATGGAGTTTTTAATCTCCCCAGTCCCATATATTCTGTCATAATTAAGTTTTGTAATGCCATCTCTCTGATATGTATCCCACTGCAGTCATTTCTTTACTCGTGATTGAATGTAAGGAACGTAGTGCCCTTAGGAAGTAAACACACGTCTACAGCATATCTGGGTATTTAAGCCCTTTTTCGGCATCCATGAAACTGCCTTAGTTCAGGCCTCAATCCAGGTGCTCTCTTTGAGTGACAGCATGTTTATGCATGTTTTCACAAGGTCATATATAACAGTTGAGCCTACTGAGCACACCACGATTACAGAAGAAATTTTAAAACACTATCTACTTCAGGGGTAAAATATCCAAACGCTTCCATAACCTGGAACAAAAGGAAAACAGCCGACTCAGAAATACAAGTAATTTCCTCAATTACCAAGAGGAAGTCAGGGGCTGTTAAAGGTTATACAGTTCCTACACAAACAACTTAAAAGGAGTGGATATATTTCATGCTGACTCATCATCACTTTTTTCTCAGCTAAAATAATTGTTGCACAAAAGATCATAAAGCCTGAAACAAAGAACATAATTCTAGAATTCTAGGGGGAAACAAAAAACAGTACATTTCAAGTAGAACTGGATTTTTTTTTGTCTCTTGTTTTTTTCTTTACCATTGACTTAATAAGAATTTCCTGTGTGAATATGAGGAATGGATTTGACCCTACGTATCTGGATGTTTGTTTTCATGGTTCTAAATATAGCAAAGCATTATTGTCATCATTGATCCTCGAGAATTATTCACTTGTTAGCGAGTCGATCATTTCAAGGGTTTATGGTATCATAAGGGATATAGACTGTCAAGTTTATTTATGGTAATTGATGTGTTTTTAATTGTTCTCTGTCCCTGCTTCAAAAATAACCAAACAGTTCAACAGAAAAAGAAGAGACTTAATCCAGAGGGACATAAGATTTAGAGGATGCATACTGGAGGGGAAAGAGGGCATCCCAAAAGAGTCCCCAGACTTGTTCTGATGCTGATGGAAGCTTAGGCAGCCATTAGGAGCCACAGACCACTGTCTTCCCTATGAATCATCAAGTGCTTTCCTTCCCCCGGGCCTCTAACCTGACTCACCCTTAGTGGTCATCTTTCGTGCAAACTTCTCTGACACCTAATGTGCAGTCATACATATATGGGACTGCTAAGTTCACCTGTGAGATTGTTCCCACTGTTGCCCTGTGGACGTCTTAAAAGTGAGATCTGGTTGTGTTTATTATATCTGCATCCTTACAGCCTGTTAAGGACACATGCTCAGTGGAAATTTGTAGGGATCTAATAGGCTCAGAGCTACTCTGTCTGTCTTCACTTCCTGGCTCTACCATTTATTATCCTGTAAACTTAGAAAATCATCAACTGCTTGATGCCTCGGTTTCCTCTTTTGTATAAAATGGAAAGAGAAAAACTACAAAGTAACTATGAGAATTAGGTGAATTTTTTAAATGTTACAACATAGAAATAGCAAGAGTATTAATGGTAATAATAATTACTACTGGCTGATGTAACAAACCATCCTCCATATCAGACTCAACAAAGTGGAAAATTATTTCTCTAATATATGTGCTCCATGTTAGGTGGCTCTTCTCTCAGTAATGCTTTAGGGATTTTCTAGCTCTTTCCAGCCTGTAATGCTGCCATCTTTTTTGGTTTTTTCTTTTCTTTTTTTTTTTTTTTTTCTTACAGGGTTTTTCTGTAGTCTTGGCTGTCCCAGACTTACTTTGTAGACCAGGATGGCCTTGAACTCTCAGAGATACACCCTGCCTCTGCCTCCCTGAGTGCTGGGGTTACAAGAATGTGCCACCATGCTGGCTAACGCCACTATCTTTAATGCATAATATCCCAAGTTGCACACACAGAGTGGAAAAGAGAATTATAAGGTTTTTGTAAGGACTGTAATGTCATGATCACCCACCTACCACCAAACCAGTCAGAAGAGCCCAGCTAATGTAGGCGCTGCTGGCAGCCTATACTATGTGCATTGGCAAAGTTAATAAACATGTAGTACTCATAACATTCAAGAGATGTCACCATCCTTGGTCAGGTCAGGAGCTCCACACACACACACATATATGTCAAGGTTCTATATGCAGGTGGTTTAGTTTGGATTGATTGGGTTCTGATGTTTTACCTTTCAATCCAATCATTTTCCATACATCCCTCAAATAATCCTGGCACATATGATGCCTTCACCCCAATGGATCGCAAAGATTCATGGGGGCAGGGGACGTAAATGTGCTTTGCAGTGTAGGAGAGGGATCTGGAGGGACCTAGGGTTTAGCATCGGACCCGTTGAAAGTGAACAGTGAACTGGTGAAATATGTTTTTTCCAAAGAAAACAAAGCCTCTTTAAAGAAAAGTGAAAGTAAGAAGTTGACCCATTACCATATTGATCTATTCATTCTTGATAGTGGTAATAATAATGGAAAGATGCACGAGGGAAACAGTGTAAAAGCAAGACCAAAAGATGGGTAAATAAGGGGTCAAAGGTAGACTTTCTCTTTCACGTGTCTGGGAGAACTCTGCAAACCCACCCCTGAGTTTGTCTTCCTGATGGAATCAGAATATGGCTCTATTCTACAATGCTGAGAAAGTTTAGCACTTCTAGAAGTGTGACATTACAAATCAACCAGTTATTAGCCTGACATCCCATTCATAGACAGAATTGAGGAATATCCGTCTCAAAGATTTTCTGGGTGGTTTTAGTGAGCTAATACATATGTGACAGTTAATACTTACTGTAGGCATTAATAGTGTTCAATCAAGGTCGGTTATCACTTTTCTCTTAGTATCCTTTGTCTTGTGAGCATTATTTCACCTGATGACAACTAAGCGATAACTCAGAAAACACTATGCATCCCTGCAACCAGCCATTAGCTACAAGCCCCTGCTTCCTGGGACACAATTGATGCTGCATGCTTAGTTTGGGCACACTCTTCAGTTCTACCCCCTCTTTGTCTCATTTTGTGTCTACCTGGATGCTTCTATGTACTTACCTATCTCTTCAGCAACTTCTCCAGCCACCAACTCCAGTCTTGCCTTTTGTAAGTACTCTGTATTTTTTTTCTTGGTTTAAATCTATTTTTACCTACATGAGACTCAATACCTATCCTGATCTCTCACCTCCTCTAACCACAATCCAGATCGAGCCCTACCAAGAGGGGTTTCAAACCTCCAGCCCTACTGCACAGACAGCCTTCATTTTGTTGAAGCAGCTCTTTGTCAGTTGAGTGATTGTGAAGTTAACTTCTGCGATCAAAGGAAGCAGGTAGGACGTCTACTTCCATAAGGAGTCATATTTCGCTGAGCCTTTGCTGTTCTCAGCTCATTATCAAAATATGCAAAAGTCTTAGGAGCTAATAAAGCCTTTGTTTCTTTCTGACTAACGGCCCTACAGTGAAAGATCAAACTTTAGTGAACTTTAACAATGCTGTAACTAACAGAAGCACAGCTTGTCATAGTGACTGCTCTATTGCTGTGAAGAGACACCACGACCATAGCAACTCTTACAAAAAAAAAAAAAGCATTTAATTGGGGGCTTGATTACAGTTTCAGAGACTTAGTTTATTGTCATCATGGTAGGGAGCATGGTGCTATGCATGGCATTGGAGAAGTAGCTGAGAGCTATATCCTGATTAATAGGCAGAGAGAGAAAGAGAGAGAGGCAGGGTAGAGAAAGGAAGAGGTAGAGGGAGAAAAAAGAGAGGAAGAAGAGAGAAGGAGAGAGAGAGAGAGAATGTGGCAGGGAGAGAGCCTGGGCCTGGCATAGGGTTTAAAACCTCAAAGCCCACCTCCAATGAAACACTTTCTCCAACAAGGCCACAACACCTAATCCTTCTAATTCTTTCGAATGGTGCCACGCCCTGCTAACTAAGCATTTAATATAGGTGCCCATGAAGGCCATTCTTATTAAACCACCACACAGAAGCCTAGGAACCTCATGAAAAGATGCTTATGAAGATCTGAACATTTTTATAAATAAAATCAAGTGTCTCTACTCACAGTTGTGAACTGATGACTTCTGTCTCAACCTAATGATCTAGAGGAGAGATGAGAATATTGTTTTTAAAACACTTTGATACTTTGAAGAAGAGTGTTATCTCTCTAACCTGGATAGGTTGCTGGTATTCTTTATTGAAATTCAGTTCATTGACCTATTACAAAGAATATGTGAATGCAACAGTGCAAGAAGTTTCTATCTATACTGTTTCAAATTCTTTCTACAAGGAACAGTTTGTTTTGCCACTTCATTGGTTAAAAACAACCCATTATTTCTACTTGAAATGTTTTAATATAATATTTCTTTCTCATGAATCTGTAAATGAACCCACAGTAGGCATATTCCTAGAAGAAGGATGTCTGAGGCCCAGTGAACCACACACAATACTGAGAACCTTGACACATGTGACAGCCGCTCTTTACAATGACCCAGCACATACTAGTTATATCTTCTCCACTGTGCAGTTTGGGAAACTCTGGTTCAAAGAAGGACAGTAACGTACCCACTGTCACATTATCAACAAAATGGATGAACTGGTATTGTGGACTGAACTTCGCTGCTCCTCAGCATTTTATGCAGCCTCCCCAGGACATGAGTCCACCCCTAGAGATCATTTTCAAAGTAAAAGTGGCTCAAAAAATAGACATCTATTAAAAATATTCATTTGTCGTCTCCTGTTTCTTGTCATGACTATGATGGAGGCAAGCAAGCACCAGTTGTTTGAAATATTCAATAACAATTCCTTGGATGGTAGTTCTAATTTTAGCATCCCTCAAACCCAGTTTCTTCGGGCAATGAATAATTTGGATGGAAAGTTTACTTCAGAGCAAGACATTAGAGTTGAAATCAAGGACACTTAGAACAGCTTCATAGGAGAATCTTGTCTCAGAACTGTATTAAACTTGCTAAAAATTCAACAGTGATGGCACACTATTGATTTTGTACTTAATCTTTTTATGGTTTTCAAGTGTCTATTAAATTCTACTTCAGCACAATAACCATTTATACCTCCATAATGATAATGGCAAGGCAATAATTTTTAGAAGCATGCTGAAATACTATTATATTCTTGGCAATAACCTTTGCCACCCCTTGGTCATTCTTCTTCAAAAGTTTCTGAAAATATTGAAAAGCATGGCATGAAGTGGGGCAGACGTAAAATTGTTCCATCCATCACTCTTTCTTATAATTTAGGAGTAATTCTTAATCTGTTTCCACTGATTATTGAAGATGTCCTGCATACCTCACGACACATCTCACTCTCCTTCCCTCATACAGAAGCTTATCACAATTTTTGGTGACTTCTTTAGATCACAACTTAGCAGATATATTAGCTACCTTTCTCACTGCTGTAACAAAACACCACGAAAAAGTAAGTTAACATGGGAAAGAATTAATTTTGGCAATTTAAAGATACAGTTCACAATGGCATTAAAGTCCTGGTCACACTGTATTCTCAGTCATGATGCTGAAGGAGATGAAATCTTGAGGGGATCAAACATGGCTGCAACCAGCACACAAGGTATCTGAGAAGCAGAGGATCAGGAACTCTGAAATTGGTGAGTGGAGGGGCAACTGAATTAAGAAAATCAACTTTGAGGCTTCCTGAGTGAGAGCAGACATCACATGAGCTGAGACCATTTAGATTCAGGTCACCCACAGACTTCTCTGAGGACAGAGAGTGGAGAACATTTGAACTTCTTGCACTTCCCCATTTCAGGCCTCCCTCTTCTTCCATGGAGCTGGCCCACAGAGACTCTTAGAGACTCCAGAGACTCTTAGAACAGAACTCACTGCCTGGGGACTGAGACAGCAGAGGCAGGGCTCCTAGTGCCTCAGCAGCTGCTGCCAGCTATACCAGCCTTCCAGTTCCAGATCTGTGGTGCCATCCTCTGCAAACAGCTGTATGGACTTCCCAGCAGGCACCTGGACGGGCTTCCTCGTCCCATTTCTGCAGGTGGACTCTCAGGTTCAGTGGCTGCAGCACCACTGAGCTGAAGGAGCTCCTACACCCACGTTGACCAACCAGGTCCAAAACTGAGAGTTGAGAACAAGGTTAACCCCTGTGCTTTCTGAATTGACCTGATACAGAGTGAGTGCACCTTCAAGTGCATGCAGAGCCCCAGATCCAGGGTCCATCTAAACTAACAGCCAGACATTAGATCCTTCCCACCCACAAACTCACTGTGAAAAACAGAGGCACAGTGTTCTCAATATTGAAGGCCCTGTTCTGTGGGTCTACCAGTGGAGTTCAGACAAATAACTCCTGGAGCTCAGACAGCGCTGAATACAATTGGACTGCAGGCCATTGAAGTATTCAGGGAATCTGCACAAGCAAATTGTGCCTGTGAAGACCTCAAGTGCCTGCAATCCCTTTGGTGCCTGCACAATGCCCCTGCCCCACACTTCAGGCATCTATATTCTCTAACACCCTGTCAGTGAAGGCATACTTCCAAGCACACTCACATGCTCGCCCACATTTGTTCTTCTGTGCCCACAAATCTTTCTACCTTAGGTACAGCTGAATCATCAAGGCACACTCTCAAACCACTGGACCTCTCTCATCTTCCTGAAGAATTCTCCAGACACCAGAGAAAGACTGTACCAGTCTGAACTGCAGAATCCAGGAACAAACAGTGAAGGTTACAGAAAAACAAATGGCCAGAGGTCGGTGTAAGAACACATCCAACAAAAACCAGGATATCATGGAATCACCAGCAACTCCCAAAATCAGTGGATACTCCAATTCATCGAAAACACAAGAAAATTATTTTAAAGCTATGCTTATCCAGTTATTAGAGGCACATAAAGAAGAAACAAACAAATCTCTCAAAGAAATAGCCAGGAGAGTGCAGGCAAATAAAGAGGAAATGAACAATGCTCTCAAAGAAACACAGGCAAATATAGCCAAACAAATAGAGGCACAATTAGTGGCATACAGAGAGGCAACCAACAACAACAAAATAGAGGCCATCATACAGAGACAGGAATCCACATTCAAACAGATGAAGGAAATGGTACAAGGCATGAAAACAGAATTAGAAGCAATAAAGAAAACACAGAGAAAACCCTGGATCTGGAAAACTTAGGGAAAATATCAGGAACCACAAAGGTAAACATCACCAATAGAATACAAGAGATGGAAGAGAGAATCTCTGTTGCTGAAGATTCACTTGCAGAAATTGATACTTCTCTCAAAGAAAAAGTAAAATCAGAAAAGTTCCAAACACAAAACATCCAAGAAATCAAGGATGCCATGAAAAGGCAAAATCTAAGAATAATAGGAATTAGTGAAAAATATACCAGACTCCAAGGTCCAGAAAATATCTTCAAGAAAATCATAGAAGAAAATTTTCCCAACTTAAAGAAAGAGCTGTTCATACACATACCAGAGGCCTACAGAACACCAAATAGACTAGACCAGAAAAGAAACTCCTCACATCACATCATAATCAAAACACTAAATTTACAGAACAAAGACTCAATGGACTCAACTCTCCAATAAAAAGACAAAGACTAACAGAATGGTTGCCGAAACAGGATCCAACTTTCTGCTTCATCCAAGAAACACACCTTTGCAACAAAGATAAACACTATCTCAGAGTAAAGGGCTGGAAAAAAGTTTTTCAAGCAAATGGATTCAGAAAACAAGCTGGGGTAGGTACCCTAATATCTAATAAAAGAGACGTTCAACCAAAATTAATCAAAAATATGAGGAGAGCATTTGACTCTCATCAAATAAAAAATTCACCAGGAGGACATCACAATGTTGAACATCTATGCCCCAATTACAAGACCACCTACATTTGTAAATAAAACATTATTAAAGCTGAAATCACACACCAATCCCAACACCTTAATAGTGAAAGACTTCAACACTCCACCAAGAGACAGATCATCCAGGCAGAAGCTAAACAGGAAAATAAGGGCACTTACAGAGGCCCTAAATCAAATGTACCTAGTAGATGTCTACAGAACTTTTCACCCAAATTCAAAAAAAAAATATACTTTCTTTTCAGCACCTCATGGAACCATCTCCAAAATAGACTATATAGTTAGTCACAAAGCAAGCCTCAGCAGATACAAAAAGATTGAAATAATCCCTTGTATCCTACCTGATCACCATGATCTAAAGCTGGACCTCAACAACAACTGAAGTAGCAAAAAGCCTACACATATATGGAAACTGAACAACTCACTACTCAATGACAGCTGGGTTCAGGAAGAAAGAAATTAAAGACTTCCTAGAATGCAATGAAAATGAAGACACAACATACCTAAAAATATGAGACAAAATGAAAGTAGTGCTAAGAGGAAAGTTCATAGCATTAAGTGCCTTCAAGAAGAAATTTGAAACATCTCATACAAGCAACTTAATGACTTACCTGAAAGCTCTAGAAACAAAAGAAGCAGACACATCAAAAAGGAGTAAACTACTAGAAATACTCAAGCTCAGGGTTGAAATCAATCAATTAGAAACAAATAAAACAATTCAAAGAATCAATGAAACCAAGAGCAAAGAATCAATGAAACCAAGAGCTGGTTCTTTGAGAAAGAAGAACAAGATAGAAAAGCCCTTAGCCAAACTAACTAAAAGGCAGAGAGAAACTGTCCAAATCAGCAAAATCAGAAATGAAAAGGGGGACATAACAACAGACACTGAGAAAATCTAAACAATCATTAGCTCTTACTACAAAAGCCTATATGCCATAAAATTTGAAAAATCTAAATTAAATGGGCAATTTTCTTGGTAGATTCCATTTACCAAAATTAAATCAAGTTCAGGTAGAAAGATTGAATAGTCCTATATCCCCCAAGGAAATAGAAGCAGTCATCAAAAGTTTCCCTCCCCCCGCTAAAAAAATGCCTAGGGCCATATGGTTTCATTGCAGAACTCTACCAGACCTTCAGGGAAGAGCTAACTCTAATTCTCTTCAAACTATTCCATAAAATAGTAACAGAAGGAAGTTCTACCAAACTTGTTCTATGAAGCCACAGTCACCTTGATACCTAAACCACACAAAGACCCAACAAAAAAAGAGAACTTCAGACCTATCTCTCTTATGAACATTGATGGAAAATACTCCATAAAATATTGCAAACCAAATCCAAGAACACATAGAATATATCATCTACCATGACCAAGTAGGCTTCATCCCAGGCATTCAAGGGTGGTTCAGGATACAGAAATCCATCAATGAAACTCATCATATAAAAAAACTGAAGGAGAAAAACCACATGATCATCTCCTCAGATGTCAAAAAATCATTTGACAAAATCCAACACCCATTCACGTTTAAAGTCTTGGAGAGATCAGGGATACAAGGCACAAACATAGTAAAGGCAATATACAGCAAGCCTATAGCAAACATCAAACTCAATGGAGAGAAATTTAAATCAATCCTACTGAAATCAGGGACAAGGCAAGGCTGCCCACTATCTCTATATGTCTTCAACATAGTACTTGAAGTCCTAGTTAGATCAATAAGATAACTAAAGGAGATCAAGGGGATACAAACCTGAAAGAAAGAAGTCAAAGTATCACTATTCTCAGATAATATGATAGAATACAGGAGCGACCCCAAAAATTCAACCAGACAACACCTTCAGCAAAGTGGCTGGATACAAAATTAACTAAAAAAAAAATTCAGTGGCCTTCATGTACATGAAAGGCAAAGGGGCAGAGAAAGAAATTAGGGAAAAAATACCCTTCACAATAGCCATTAATAACATAAAGTACCTTGGTGTGACTCTAACCAAGCAAGCGAAAGACCTGTTTGAAAAATACTTCAAATCTCTGAAGAAAAAAATTGAAGAAGATATCAGAAAATGGAAAGATCTCCTGTGCTCATGATTCGGTAAGATTAATGTAGTGAAAATGGCCAGTCTGCCAAAAACAATCTACAGATTCAATGCAATTCCCATAAAAATAGCAACATAATTTTTACAGATCTTGGAAGAAAAATTCTCAACTTCATATGGAAAAACAAAAAACCTAGAATTTGCAAAACGATCCTGTACAACAACGATCATCTTGAGGTATCTCCATCTGTGATCTCAAGCTGTACTATAGAGCAATAGTAATAAAAACGGTATGGCATTGGCATAGAATCAGAATGGTGGATCAATGGAACTAAATAGAAGACTCAGAAATAAATCCACACACCTATGGATACTTGATTTTTTTTTCTTTTTTCTTTTCTTTTTAAAATATTATTGACTTTTATTCCAGCTGTATCCTTCTCCCTCATTCCCTCCCAACCCCACCCTCTCTCCCTCATCTCCTCCCTGCCCCTTTCCAATTCCACAGATAGGAGAGGTCTCCTCCCCTTCCATCTGACTCTAGATTATCAGGTTTCTTCAGGATTGGCTGCATTGTCCACCTCTGTGGCCTAGCAAGGCTGCTCCTCACTTGGGGGGGGGGGTGTCAAAGAGCCAGACACTGAGGTCATGTCAGAGGCAGGCCCTGTTCCCCTTACTTGGGAACCCATTTGGTTACTGAGCTACCATGGGCTACATCCAAGCAGAGGTTCTAGGTTATATCCATATATGGTCCTTGGTTGGAGATATAGTCTCAGAAAAGACCTATGTGCCCAGATATATTAGGTCCTTGTGGCATTCCTGTCCTCTCCAGGTCTTATTAACTCCCCCTTCTTTTATAAGATTCCCTGCACTCTGCCCATGATTTGTTATGAGTCTCAGCATGTGTTTGATACACTGCTAGGTAGAGTCTTTCAGAGACCCTCTGTGGTAGGCTCCTGCCCTGTTACTTGTTTTCTCCTACTTCCAATGTTCATCCCATTTGTCTTTCTAAGTGAGGATTGATCATCTTACCCAGGGTCCTCTTTATTGTTTAGCTTCTTTGGGTGTACAGATTTTAGTATGTTTATTCTATCTTTTAGGCCTAGCATCCACTTATAAGTGAGTATATACCATGTGTCTTTCTGTTTCTCGTATACCTCACTCAGGATGATCTTTTCTAGATCCCACCATTTGCCTGAAAATTTCATGATTTTTGTCAAAGAAGCCAAAACCATTCAATGGAAAAAAGACAACATCTTCAACAAATGATGCTGGTCCAACTGGATGTCTACATGCAGAAAAATGAAAATAGATCCATACTTATCATCCTGTGCAAAACTAAAGTCCAAGTGGATCAAAGACCTCAACATAAAACCAGACACACTAAATTGGTTAGAAGAAAAAGTGGGGAAAAGCCTAGAACTTATTGACAAAGGAGACAACTTCCTGAGCAGACCACCAAAAGCACAGGCTCTAAGATCAACAATCAGTAAATCAGACCTCATGAAACTGAAAAGCTTCTGTAAATCAAAAGACATTTGTCAGAACAAAACAACAACCTACAGACTGGGAAAGGATCTTCACCAACCCTGTATCTGACAGAGGACTAATATCCAGAATATAAAGAACTCAAAAAGTTAAAAAGCAACACATCAAGTAATCCAACTAAAAAATGGGCTATAGAGCTAAACAGAGAAGTCTCTGTAGAGGAATATCGAATTGCAAAGAAACACTTAAAGAAATGCTCTACATCCTTAGCCATCAGGGAGATGCAAAACAAAACAACCCTGAGATTTCACCTTAAACCCATCAGAATGGCTAAAATCAAAAACTCAAGAGACAACACATGCTGGAGAGGTTGTGGAGAAAGGGAAATCCTCCTCCATTGCTGGTGGGATTGTAAACTTGTACAACCACTTTGGAAATCAATCTGGTGCTTTCTCAGACAATTAGGAATAGTGCTTCCTCATGATCCAGCTATATCACTCCTAGGCATATATCAAAAATATGCTCAAGTATACAACAAGAACATTTGTTCAACCATGTTTGTAGCAGCTTTATTCATAATAGCCAGAACCTGGAAACCATCCAGCTGTCCCTCAACTGAAGAATGGATATAGAAATTGTGGTACATTTACACAATGGAATACTACACAGCAATTAAAAACAAGGAAATCATGAAATTTTAAGGCAAATGGTGGGATCTAGAAAAGATCATCCTGAGTGAGGTATCCCAGAAACAGAAAGACACATGGTATATACTCACTTATAAGTGGATACTAGGCCTAAAAGTTAGGATAAACATAGTAAAATCTCTACGCCCAAAGAAGCTAAACAAGAAAGAGCATCCGGGGTAAGATGATCAATCCTCACTTAGAAAGACAAATGGGATGAACATTGGAAGTAGGAGAAAACAAATAACAGGACAGGAGCCTACCACAGAGGGACTCTGAAGATTCTACCTAGCAGTGTATCAAACACATGCTGAGACTCATAACTAAATCATGGGTAGAGTGCAGGGAATCTTATAAAAGAAGGGGGAGTTAATAAGACCTGGAGAGGACAGGAGCGCCACAAGGACCTAATATATCTGGGCACATAAGTCTTTTCTGAGACTGATTCTCCAACCAAGGACCATCTTTAGATATAACCTAGAATCCTTGCTCAGACGTATCCCATGGCAGCTCAGTATCCAAGTGGACTTCCTAGTAAGGGGAACAGGGCCTGCCTCTGACATGACCTCAGTGGCTAGCTCTTTGAACTCCTCCCCTCCCCCCACCCGAGGGAAGAGCAGCCTTGCTAGGCCACAGAGGAAGACAATGCAGCCAGTCCTGATGAGACCTGATAATCTAAGGTCAGATGGAGAGGGGGGAGGACCGCCCCTATCTGTGGACTTAGAGAGGGGCAGGGAGGAAGTGAGGGAGAGAGGGTGGAATTGGGAGGGAATGAGGGAGGGGACTACATTGCATCCAAATGGGATGCAATGTAAATAAACTGTAATTAATATAAGAAATAAAAAGAAAATTGGGGGAAAAAAAGAGATGAAATCTTGTACTTAGTGGGCTTTCTTTTCACTCAGTACATGACTCTGGGCTGTGCAATGGGCGAATGCACATTTAGTGCGGTCTTCCCACCTCAAACAGCCTATCTAGAAAGTTCCTCACAAATGCCCAGAGGTCTGTGACCTGGGTGACTCCATATTCTGTAAGGTTGACAGTATTAATTACTATAGCAAGGTAGTAAATATTTTTGGCTTTGCAGACCAAAGACATAGCCAAATATAGATTCATGTACTTACATCACACTGAAGAAAAACCCTTCCCCACTCTACTCACCCCATTTTCCTGGAGTACCATTGTGCTCATGGGACTCTACCCCAGTTACTGAGCTCTTAGCATGTGCTCTCTCCCGAGGGGTCTGCCACAACTTGGGCTAGTAGCCAGAGGAACTGACCTGACTCATATAAGTTTGAGCTGGGGCTGAGTTTTCATGGCTTCCGCTGCCAACAGGGGAGTCTTGATAAGGAGCAGCATGAGTCTTGAGATTAGATACATCACTGCCCTAAAGCAGACGATTGTAAACCATCCACATGCTCACTTTGATCTGTTTCTCTGTTAACATTCTGACCTCCCACTTGATTCCTGCTGCACTGTCTTCTTTATCACTCCTTAAACCACTCAGCCACATCCCTTCTGAGGTCCTTTTCAGTGTGCTGCCTCTACTTTACAAAGCCACAGCAGTTTATATCCATGGCAGCAGGGTATGAGAGTTCCAATTTCTCTGTGCCTCTCTCTTTTTTTTACTTTTTATTTTATTTTATTAATTACAGTTTATTCACCTTGTATCCCAACTGTACCCCTTCCCCATCCCCTCCCAATCCTACCCTCCCTCTTCTTCTCCTATGCCCCTACCCCAGACCAATGATAAGGGAGGTCCTCCTCCCCTTCCATCTGACCTCTCTCTTGACCATTGTCCTAGAGTTTGTAATGAATCTCCTTGCTGTTTGATGATTACTGAAATTAACACAATTTTATGTTCACTTTGGCTACTTTTAGATCTTCTTTAGAAAAATACCTAGCCAAATTATTTGTCCATTTTAAATTTCTATTTTCTATTGTTGAGTTATAAGAGTTCTTTATATACTCAGCCCTTATCAGACAAATATGTGATTGCTGATACTGTAAGACTATCCTCTCGGTTTCTTGGTAAATTCCTTCAAAGGAAAAAAGAAAGACTTTGAGCCTTGATTAAATGATTTTTTTAATGTGATTCTTTTCTTTGATATGTCTAGGCAACCCTCGCCTAACTGATACTCATCAAGTTTTATTGGGTGCTCTAGAGATGGCTCAGTGATTGAGCACTGGCTGCTCTTCCAGAGAACCCTGGGTTCAATTCCCAACACCTACATAGCAGCTAACCACTGTCTGTAACTCTAGCTCTAGTTCTGACCCTTCACACAGATATACATGAAGGCAAAATAACAATGCACATTAAAATAAATAAATATCTTTAAAGATTTATTGTTTTCTTCAAGTTTTATTCTTTTAGTGTAATGCTTAGGCATTTAGTGAGTTTTGAATTAACTTTGTACGTAATAAAAGGTTCTGTTTATTGCTATGAGTGTATTACTGCTGTGAATATCCTCTGACCAGGCTTTTGTAGACATGTTTTCTGGGCCCCAGGTTGGCATGTACTTACCGAGCTTGGAAATGGGCAGTATTCCAGTGTTGTTATAGTTTCACAACTCTCCAGCGTGTATAGCACACATTGCTCCATGAGCTCACTAACATTTGTTGATGTCAATTTTGTTTTAATTGCAACCATTCTGGACAGTTGGTGCCTCGCTATGCTTGGTATGGCCTGTCATTTTTCTGATGATTAATGACACTAAACACCTTTTCATATCTTAGCATGGAATTTTAATTCTAATAGATTCTTTTATCACATTTAAAAACCATTGCCCATTTTTAATTATATTCTGGTCTTTGATTTATAAAGTTTCTAACTCTGGATACAATTGCTTTACAAGAAAAAAAATGCATTATGAACCTCTTAAGCCCAATCTGCCATTATATTTTTAATAATTAAACTGAAATTTGTTGCATTTGACAAAGTACAAATTTCTTTCATTGTTAGTGCTTTTTCTGCCTCTAATTTCAGAACTATTTCCCTGCCCTGCAGTCAGGAGATATTCCTAAATGTGTCCTTTCTTAAATATACATTTACCAGATGTTGAGGTGTCTTAACCAATAGAGGCCCTGATGCCAAACCTGAGGACTTGAATTTAATCGTCAGATTTAGATCGGGCGCGGACTTCTCCAGGAAGGAAATAGGGCGCTTCCCTTGTCCAGGCCTCCCTCGGGGAAACCCGCACACAGCACCAGGCAATTGAGCGCAAAGCTCACATCCGGGAGATCAAGGCAGCAGAGACAGTGCTACGGGACCCTTACAGCAGTGGTCTGCTGTAACCACCCATTGAACACCCATCCCCTCCTTGGACACACGTCCCACCCGGCCCCGCTGAGGACGCTCAGGGCCCTCTGGACCCACGGAGCGTCCCCTCACCCATCCCGCTGACGCGATCCCAAGCTAGACCGCAGCAGGAAGTGCAGTGGAGCTCATGTCCCAAGCAGCCAGAGCACAATAACCGCAGAAACATCCTCACAGGAGGAGTGCAGGCCCAATCACAGAGCTCCAACCACTGAGCGCTAACCACAGAGACTCAGATCCACAATACAATTCTTCCCGGATACCAAAGCCACAAAGCTCAGTGTCTGGGACCCAAGACGGTTGGAGGCAGGGAGGCAGGGAGGCAGGGCTCCAGACCCCAAAGCTGCAGCAGAGAGTAGTAACGACCTGCTGAACGCCACCACTCAGAGGAGAATACACGCCACCTAGGGCCCTCTCGCCAAACTCTTGACCCGCGGAACACCCCCCCCCCCCCACTACCACCACCACCCGGCTCTGCAGGAGTGCACGCACCACAACTCCACCCCGCCAGAGCGTACGCCCAATACAGTGCTAGCCACAGAGACTCAGATCCACAGTACAACCCTTCCCAGGCCCCAAGTCTGCAAGTGGCAGCACAGAATACACAGGGCTGCCCAGCCAGTGATTGTATGGGCCATCCAACCCCTCAGTGGCAGAAAACCAGCTGAATAGACACCAAAGACCAGCAGACTTGTAAAATCAATACGTGCGCGCATTCTTCAACAGCGCTTGCGATCCCTTAGCGCCTGTGATCCCTTAGCGCCTGTGATCCCTTAGCGCCTGCAACAACTTCAGTGCCTGCAGGGCACCCCTCTCACACACTGAAGGCCTCTTCATTCACCAACACCCTGTCTCTTAGGACACACCCACAAGCACACGCTCAAACACACGCAACCCCGCATTTGTCTTTCTGTGCCTGCGAACTTTCCTTCTACAGGATAGCTGAATAACCAATGCACACACTGAAACCACTAGACCTCACCCATTTTCCTGAAGAATTCTCCAGATACCAGAGAAAAACCAGTCTGACCTGCAGAATCCAGGAACAGACAGTGAACACTATGGATAACCAAATGGCCAGAGGTCGGCGAAAGAACACAACCAATGCAAATCAAGATATCATGGCTTCACCAGCAACCTCCAAAATTATTGGACACTCCAACTCAGCAGAAACACAAAAAAATGATTTTAAAGCTATGATTATCCAGTTAATTGAGGCACATAAAGAGGAAACCAACAATTCTCTCAGAGAAATAGTCATAGAGATTCAAACAGTTAAAGAGGATACAAAAAAATCCCTTAAAGATTTGGCCTCCCAAATAGAAACAAAGAAAAATGAAGTGAACGAAGAACCTTTTAAAGAAACACATGCAAATATAGCCGAACAATTGGAGGCAGAAGCAGAGGCACTAAGAGAGGAAACAAACAAAAAAATAGAGACCATCTTGGAGACACAGGAATCCACACTCAAACAGATAAAGGAAATGTTGCAAGACATGAAAACAGAATTAGAATCAATAAAGAAAACACAAACTGAGAAAACCCTGGAACTGAAGAACTTAGAGAAAAGAGAAGGCATCACAAAGGTAAGCATCACTAATAGAATACAAGAGATGGAAGAGAGAATCTCGGGTGCTGAAGATACACTCACAGAAATTGATACTTCTCTCAAAGCAAAAACAAAATCAGAAAAATCCCAAACACAAACCATCCAAGAAATCAAGGACACCATGAAAAGGCAAAATCTAAGAATAATAGGAATTGAAGAAGAAGAGGAGTCCAGGCTACGAGGTCCAGAAAATATTTTCAAGAAAATCATAGAAGAAAATTTTCCCAATCTAAAGAAAGAGATGTCCACAATATACAAGAGGCCTACAGAACACCAAATAGACTAGACCAGAGAAGAAACTCCTCACGCCACATCATAGTCAAAACACTTAATCTACAGAACAAAGAAAAGATACTAAAAGCAGCAAGGGAAAAAGGCCAAGTAACATATAAAGGCAAACCTATCAGAATCACACCGGACTTCTCATCAGAAACTATGAAAGCCAGAGGGGCTGGGGAGATATCATGCAGGCCCTAAGGGACCACAGATGCCAACCTAAACTACTTTACCCAGCGAAGCTTTCAATCAACATAGATGGAGAAAGTAAAATATTCCACGACAAAACTAAATTTAAGCAATATTTGAACAGCAACCCAGCCCTACAGAAGATACTAGAAGGAAAAGTCCAATCCAATGAAAACAAATACACCCAAGAAAACATAGGTTAAAGATAATTCCCAACAAAAATCAAAAGCAAACAAGGAATGATTCACAGTAACATCGCCAACTCCACAATAATAGGAAATAACATTCAATAGTCATTATTATCTATTAACATCAATGGACTCAACTCTCCAATAAAAAGACACAGACTAATAGAATGGGTGGAAACAGGAACCAACATTCTGCTGCATCCAAGAAACACACGTACGCAACAAAGATAAACATTACCTCAGAGTAAAAGGCTGGAATACAGTATTTCAAGCAAATGGACCCAAAAAACAAGCAGGAGTGGCTATCCTAATATCTAATAAAATAGATTTTCAACCAAAACAAATCAAAAAAGACATAGAGGGGCACTACATTCTCATCAAAGGAAAAATTCACCAAGAAGACATCACAATCCTAAACATCTATGCTCCAAATACAAGAGCACCTACATTCATAAATGAAACATTATTAAAGCTTAAACCACACGTTGATCGCAATACCCTAATAGTGGGTGACTTCAACACCCCACTCTCACCAAGGGAAAGATCAACTAGACAGAAACAAAATAGGGAAATAAAAGCACTTACAGAGTCCCTAAATCAAATGGACCTAATAGATTCTACAGATCTTTCCACCCAAACTCAAAAGAGTATACCTTCTTTTCAGCACCTCATGGAACCTTCTCCAAAATAGACCATATAGTTGGTCACAAAGCAAGCCTCAACAGATATAAAAAGATTGAGATAATCCCTTGTATTCTATTGGACCACCATGGACTAAAGCTGTACATCAACAACAATGGAAATAACCAAAAACCTACACGCACATGGAAACTGAACAACTTGTTACTCAATGACAGCTGGGTTAAGGAAGAAATAAGGAAAGAAATTAAAGACTTCCTAGAACTCAATGAAAATGAAGGCACAACATACCCAAATTTATGGGACACATTGAAAGCAGTGATCAGAGGAAAATTTATAGCACTAAGTGCCTTCAAGAAGAAATTTGTAACATCACATACAAGTAACTTAATGGCCCAACTGAAAACCCTAAAAAAAAAGAAGCAGATACACCCAAGAGGAGCAGACAGCTGGAAATAATCAAACTCAGGGCTGAAATCAATCAATTAGAAAGAAATAAAACTATTCAAAGAATCAATGAAACAAAAAGCTGGTTCTTTGAGAAAATCAACAAGATAGACAAACCCTTAGCCAAGCTAACTAAAAAGCAGAGAGAATCAATCCAAATCAGCAAAATCAGAAATGAAAAGGGTGACATAACTACAGACATTGAAGAAATTCAAACAATCATTAGGTCATACTACAAAAGCCTATAAGCCACAAAATTTGAAAATCTAAACGAAATGGACAATTTTCTTGATAGATTCCATCTACCAACATTAAGTCAAGATCAGGTAGAAAGACTGAATAGCCCTATATCCCCCAAGGAAATTGAAGCAGTCATTCACAGTCTCCCCTCCAAAAAAAGCCTTGGACCAGATGGTCTCAGTGCAGAATTCTACCAGACCTTCAAAGAAGTGCTAATACCAATTCTCCTCAAACTATTCCACAAAATAGAAACAGAAGGTACATTACCAATCTCATTCTATGAAGCAACAGTCACCCTGATACCCAAACCACACAAAGACCCAACAAAAAAAGAGAACTTCAGACCTATCTCTCTTATGAATATTGATGCAAAAATACTCAATAAGATACTTGCAAACCGAATCCAAGAACACATCAAAGATATCATCCACCATGACCAAGTAGGCTTCATCCCAGGCATGCAAGGATAGTTCAACATACGGAAATCCATCAATGTAATCCACCACATAAACAAACTGAAAGAGAAAAACCACATGATCATCTCCTTGGACGCCGAAAAAGCATTTGACAAAGTCCAACACCCATTCATGTTTAAAGTCTTGGAGAGATCAGGGATACAAGGCACATACTTAAACATAGTAAAGGCAATATACAGCAAGCCTACAGCCAACATTAAACTCAATGGAGAGAAACTTAAAGCAATCCCACTGAAATCAGGGACAAGACAAGGCTGCCCACTGTCTCCCTACCTCTTCAACATAGTACTTGAAGTCCTAGCCAGAGCAATAAGACAACTAAAGGAGATCAAGGGGATACAAATTGGAAAGGAAGAGGTCAAAGTGTCACTATTCGCAGATGATATGATAGTATACATGAGTGACCCCAAAAATTCATCCAGAGAACTCTTTCAGCTGATAAACACCTTCAGCAAAGTGGCTGGATACAAAATTAACTAAAAAAAATTTAAAAAATCAGTAGCCCTTGTGTATATGAAAGACAAAGGGGCAGAGAAAGAAATTAGGGAAACAACACCCTTCACAATAGCCACTAATAACATAAAGTACCTTGGGGTGACTCTAAGCAAGCAAGTGAAAGACCTGTTTGAGAAAAACTTCAAGTCTCTGAAGGAAGAAATTGAAGAAGATATTAGAAGATGGAAAGATCTCCCGTGCTCATGGATTGGTAGGATTAACATTGTGAAAATGGCCATCCTGCCAAAAGCAATCTACAGATTCAACGCAATTCCCATCAAAATACCAACTCAATTCTTTTCAGACCCTGAAAAAAGATTCTCAGCTTCATATGGAGAAACAAAAAACCCAGAATCTCCAAAACAAGCCTGTACAACAACAGATCATCTGGAGGTATCTCCATCCTGATCTCAAGCTGTACTACAGAGCAATAGTAATAAAAACTGCATGGTATTGGCATAGAAATAGAAAGGAGGATCAATAGAACTGAATAGAAGACCCAGAAATAAACCCATGTACCTATGAATACTCGATTTTTGACAAAGCAGCCAAAACCATTCAATCGAAAAAAGATAGCATCTTCAACAGATGGTGCTGGTCTAATTGGATGTCTACATGCAGAAAAATGAAAATAGATCCACATTTATCCCCCTGCACAAAACTAAAGTGTAAGTGGATCAAAGACCTCAACATAAAACCAGATACGCTAAATCTGTTAGAAGAAAAAGTGGGGAACAGCCTAGAACTCATTGGCACAGGAGACAACTTCCTGAACAGAACTCTAACAGCACAAGCTTTAAGAACAAATCAATAAATGGGACCTCATGAAACTGAAAAGCTTCTGTAAAGCAAGGGACACTGTCATCAGAACAAAACGACTGCCCACAGATTGGGAAAGAATCTTCACCAACCCTTTATCTGACAGAGGCCTAATATCCAGTATATACAAAGAACTAAAGAAGCTGAAAAGCAACAAACCAAGTAATCCAATTAAAAAATGGGGAGCAGAGCTAAACAGAGAATTCTCTGTAGAGGAATATAGAATGGCAGAGAAACACTTAAAGAAATGCTCAACATCATTAGCCATGAGGGAAATGCAAATCAAAACGACCCTGAGATTTCACCTTACACCCATCAGAATGGCCAAGATGAAAAACTCAAGTGACAACACATGCTGCAGAGGTTGTGGAGAAAGGGGAACCCTCCTCCATTGCTGGTGGGAATGTAAACTTGTACAACCACTTTGGAAATCAATCTGGCACTTTCTCAGACAATTAGGAATAGTGCTTCCTCAAGACCCAGCTATACCACTGCTAGGCATATACCCAAAATTTGCTCAAGTACACAATAAGGACATTTGCTCAACCATGTTTGTAGCAGCTTTATTTGTAATAGCCAGAACCTGGAAACAACCCAGATATCCATCAGTGGAGGAATGGGTACAGAAATTGTGGTATTTTTACACAATGGAATACTACTCAGCAATCAAAAAAGAGGAAATCATGAAATTTGCAGTCAAATGGTGGGATCTAGAAAAGATCATTCTGAGTGAAGTATCCCAGAAAGAGAAAGACAAACATGGAATATACTCACTTATATAGACCTAAAAGATATGATAAACATAATGAAATCTATACACCTAAAGAAGATATTCAAGAAAGCAGACACGGGGTATGATGATCAATCCTCATTTAGAAAGACAAATGGGATATGCATTGAACGTATGACAGGAGTCTACCGCAGAAGGCATCTGAAAGACTCTACCTAGCAGTGTTCCAAAGTAGATACTAAGACTCATAACCAAACCCTCGGCAGAGTGCAGGGAATCATATGAAAGAAGGGGAGTTTGATGTGGAAAGGATAGGAGCTCCACAAGGACCAAACATATCTGGGCACAGGGTCTTTTCTGAGATGGACACTCAACCAAAGACCATGATAGGATAAAACCTAGAACCTCTGCTCAGATGTGACCCGTGATAGCTCAGTAATCAATTGGTTTCCCATAGTAAGGGGAACAAGGACTATTTCTAACAGGAACTCAATGACTGGTTCTTTAACCTCCCCACCTCCCAAGGGAGGAGCAGTACTGTTAGGCCACAGAGGAGGACTTTGCAGCTAGTCCTGAAAATGCCAGACAAAACAGAGTCATATGAAAGGGGAGGAGGTCCTCCCCTATCAGTGGACTTGGAAAGGGGCAGGGAGGAGATGAGGGAAGGAGGGTGGGACTGGGGAGGGAATGAGGGATACAGAATTAACAAAATGTAAGTAATGAGAAAAATAAAATTAAAAAAAGAAAAGTCCATTTATTTAAGACATCTTCCATTTTAGCTTTGTAGTAGTTTTTAAGGATACATTGTACAAATTTTGTACTTTTGATAAAGGAATTCCTACACATTTGATGCTTTTAAATGGAAGTGTAGCTGGTAATTTTTAGATTTGTCTGTAATATGCTTATTGCTCAAATAAAAAATGCACCCAGTAACTGCTAAATTCGGTAGCATGAGTGAAAGTCTCTAGACTTTTTTATTATCACTTCCAGGAGCTGATATCTAGGATGCTGTTACTTTTGAATGGCTAAAGAGAAATAGGAGTGGCATAGGAAGCCATCTCAGTGAAGAGTCACTCAGGTCCTAGACATAAAATCAGGTAAAGTATGAACCTAACTGAGGTTTCTTTTTCTAGTCTCACCTTGCTCATTTCTCACTACAAACCACATCGATTTTTCAAAACCTCTGGACTGTTCCAGAGCAAAGTAAAGTTATCAAATGGCTTATCTTGAAATTATTCCAAAATTCTCTTTCACCCCCTTTCCTTTCATCTGTCTCATCTTATTCTGAACACTTGAATACTAAAGCCAGATCTTCAAACATTTTGCAAACAAAAATCTAACTAAATAAGGAATTACATGGATGGGAAAAATATAATAAAATATTAAAAACTATAAAATGACCTTCAGGTCTTACTGAAAGTCAACACGAGGAAGTGACAACTCTCAGTTGAAATCTCCTCTTTTTCTCTGACTAGATGCTTGACACTGGATAAATATTTGTACAAACCTTATTTTCTATAATTTGTCTTGGTGATTGTTGATGTCACTGGTGGCCTCTTGGGAATTTTATGGAGGTTCAGTAGGATGACGTGTGTAAAGCACTGTGGCGTCTGGTGTGCCACACACACTCAATTATTGCCACATTTCTCAGCCCTGCTGTTTGAGAAATATCACACTTAAGCTCTTCCTGAGGAAGGTTGGGGTATGACTCATTGGAAATTAATCTGGTAGATCTTATTAAGCATGGCATGTTTTTTTTTTCTAATTTTAAACTCCAACCGCACATCTCAAATGCTTTATTTCAAAATAATTCAATGTCTAAATAATTCAGTCTTCTCTTACATGACACTAGTGAGAGCAGCCAAAGTTATCTGCACACACGCCTCTTCTGCTGGAGGCTTCTACTTTCACCATCCCTAAATAACTCTTCTTCACTCCTTGCAGGAGTTCTTCCTCATTTTCCCAGCTCTATTCGAGGACTCAAATATATCTCGGTCTCATAACTGGCAGGAGCACATCTAAACACCTGAATTCTTCAGCCGTGGTGCTCCACAGAGCACTGTCCAAAATTCATCCCTTGCTTTCTGTTCACACGATTTCTCCTTTCGAGGGTATATTTCCTGTTCTAAGTAGAAACTCTTCAATTCTAGCCTTCACCTCGTATTCCTTATCTCCCTATAACTTCATTTATTTATTTATTTATTTATTTATTTATTTATTTATTTAGCATTTTATGTTCTTTACTTCATGTAAATAGCTCATTCCATTGATTTACAAACAAGTTAATATTTTTGCCATGACTCTCTCAGTCTATGTTAATTCTTTGGAATTATCTTTCACTCTATTTTGCTCATTTTCATTTTTTAGCTCTCTATCTAGTCTCTCTCTATAATTTCATGTATGAATTAAGTATCAATTTTTCTACTGCTGACTGTTTGGGATTTTCTCATATTCCACCCATCATCCCAATTTGGAAAAGTGAATTGTTATAATCTTTAATGAAGTGTTATCCTTTCACATGTACCCAGCACGCCTTTGATCTTGAGCATGTCTAACCCTGACCTTTGCTGGGGCTGATAAGCAAAGGAAAAAATTAGAACCTAAAAATCTAGAGCTATAGGAACAAATTGTCATGTCTACTCAAGTGTATAAGGGAAACCAGCACTTGAAAGACACTTGTAAGAGAAACTAACCAGGCCATGAGGCTGAAATGCTGTGAGAGTTAGACAAGTGAGAATATGTATATCCTTCCCAAGTCATTCTCCTGATGGGAATAGGTTCTAATCCATAGATAGGGACAAAATCAAAGCGTCCAAGAATACAGAGTTCATAAACACTTGTCAAGGCCCCGGGAGTCCAGTTCAGTAAAAGGGGTAGAACCCAAAATAGTTTTTTCTAACTTTAAAAATAAAATCTACTGGAAGTTGATAGACTTTAATACAAATCTAGGATTGAGTCAGAATCTAAGATGAAAGTAGAAGATATGAGATAAAACTTTCTTGGATATCATGACAGCTTTATGAAATCTAGATTAACTGAATCAATTTTATTCTCTCAAAATATCTTTACTGGATATTTACTGTATATAAAGTAATAATAAGCTAGAGGCAAGGAACACAATTGTGAATAAAAATGAATTCCCTGGATCATCATCCTTTCTTCAAATAGTCTTGGTGAATTTCAAAACACAAAGAGCCAACTTTTCTATGGAGATGAGTAAGATGCCAAGATGGGGCTCCTGTGGACTGAGGTAATGGATGATGAGCATTATGTGGTATCCCAGTATCTTTGAACCATCTTATGAAGCAACGAGAAATGCTCACATCCTAATTCTTTACTGTGAAACCAGAAAACTTCCTGTGTTTATAGCTGGGACACAGGCTTATTTCTTAAATTATGCCAGTCAGACTTGCTGATGGAAGACATTGCTTTATAACTAAGGGAGTTAAATCCAAAGACTCCACATGGAACGATTTGGCCTTCATTGCAACTAGTTTCTACCACTGCACTGCCTGGAAAAGCCTATTCTTGGCTCAGGCTGTGTCAATGCTGGTGGCAATCACAGCTCTAGTCAATCAGGCTCCTGGCTGTGGTCCACAACTAGAACCCAAGGCTAGGTGACATCATTAGTTGCAGTCTCCTCATTGGATGGGTTCTTCAGTCTTAGCTTAGGGGCTCAATCCCTGGAAATGAGCCTTGGACTTGATTAGCCAGCATGCTCCTAAGTTTTATGAACCATGTAATATCCTCTTCAGCTTAATATGCCAGATTTTGTTTCTACCATTTACAACTAAAAAACTCCCACAAATAGGAAAGACCTCCCAGAGGAGATATTATACAATTGAAATGCTTAGGAGAATGGAGTTTAGCTATGGAAAGATGAAAAGAAAATGTTTAGAGAAGAATGAACAATGTAGTCCGTTGGAGAGAGAAGGGAAATGGTATTTGAAAAGTTACAAATATTACATGGCACGAGGGAAAGTAAGTGGTGAGAAGACAGAGCAGTAAGCAGAGTCTGCACACATGGAATCTCACAAGTCTGAGTCAAAAGCATTTCACCAAATTCCTCAACAAAGGAGTGAGGTAGAGATTGCAGGTGGAGGCCTCAAAGTCAGGACTCTGGGACTCAAGTTAATGTTCCTATTCTCTTAGAACTATTTGTTGTTCGCAGCAATAACTCCCAGAAAACTCTTTAGTCAAGGATAAGATTCTCACCTACATCTCCAAATTAGGGACTGCAACAGAGGACATCTAATACAAGCTGTCATGAAATGTTTTTTAAACAAGAATCATAAAACTAATTATGAAAGTTCCATCTAACAAAGTGTACAGTACACAGACTTTTAGCTTATCATAAAAGTGTAAGAAAAAGAGTGATTGTACTTTGATCACAGGATCCAGAGGATCCCAGCTGTTTCTGACCTGAAATTCTCCTCCTGCAGACGTGTTTTCATGATGCCCATAAGGTACTCACTCATATAGACATATAACATAGGATAAACCTACTAAAACCTGTACATCTAAAGAAACTAATCAAGAGAGAGGACCCTCACTAAAATGTTCAATCCCCATCCTGAAAGGCAAAGAGGATGGACATCAGAAGAAGAAGAAAACAGGAAACAACATAGGAACCTGCCACAGAAAGCCTCTGAAAGGCTCTGCCCTGCAGACTATCAAAGCAGACACTAAGACTTATGGCCAACTGTTGGGCAGAGTGCATGGAATCTTATGAAAGAAATGGGAAATAGTAAGAGTTGGAGAGGATGGGAACCCCACAAGGAAAGCAACAGAACCAGAAAATTTGAACACAGGGAACTTCCCAGAGACTCATACTCCAACCAAGGACTACTCATGGAGATAACCTAGAACCCCTGCACAGATGTAGCACATGACAGTTCAGTGTTCAAGTGGCCTCCATAGTAATGGGAAGAGGGACTGCCTCTGACATGAACTGATTGGCCTGCTCTTTCATCACTTCCCCCTGAGTGGTGAGCAGCCTTACCAGGCCACAGAAGATGACAATGCAGCCACTCCTGATGTGATCTGATAGACTAAGATCAGAAGGAAGGAGAAGAGGACCTCCCCTATCAGTGGTCTTGGGGAGGGGCATGTGTGAAGAAGGGGGAAGGAAGGTGGGATCAGGAGGGGAGGAGGGGGGCTTATGGGAGGATACAAAGTGAATAAAGTGTAATTAATAAAAAAATAAATAAATAGTATCCAAAACACCCCATTAAAAAAAAGATAGTATGAATGTTTCCAAGGTAAGGAATCACCCAACAGTCTTCCCCCACTAGGATGCCTATGAACTAAGACAATGTTGGCACTGTAGGTGTATGCTCTCCCTGAAGATGCAATAGAGGCACGTGGACCTTGGTGATAAGCAAAAACTCTCCAGTTGGACTTAAGGCCCACTGAAGAAGAGAGAAATCATGCCTGGTACTGGAACAGTAGCCAAATACCGAGGGCTAGTAAAGTCATGGATCTTAAAGGATAACCTATAACCATCACTTTACTCAGCCAGCATAACTCCTAACTATATTCAAAATATTTATCCATATACCCTCAGATCATTATAGGTCTCACTCCTCACTAAAGAAATATCTTCTTGCAACAGACAGAGACCATTACAGAAAACAGAATTGACAAAAATAGAAAGTTACTGTGTAGTGCCCGCTCCCAACTGTTGTTCTGTCTATAGCACAACGTTTGTATCTAAGGCTCACATATCATAGCAGAAGAGGGGCAGAAAGCTGATAAAATACAGAAAAACAGGAAGTTTTCTGTGAGATTGTCTTCTAAGAATACCAAAGAAGCTATTCCAATGAAGTCTTATCAACATGACTGCCTGAATAAGGATGACATCAATAAACGCAGTAACATGGCTGGGGGAAATATTATGGGGTCTCAACAGTAGACAAGGGACTGCAGGCAACTAACAAATGCTGAGAGGGGTAGAAATAGTCTTCCCTCTTACCAGGAAAAAGCACATCCATTATTTGTCAAACACTATTCCGTCATATTTGAAATCATATACTCATAAGTAACATTATGCAGACTAAAAGAATTGTATTTATATGTTTAGGTGTGTGTGTGTACAAATATATATATATACATACATACATATGTACATACATATATATGGATATATATACACATACAAATGACAAAGAAAGAAATAGAGGCCATGGGTTTGAGAGAATACTGGGATGGTACATGGGAAGGGTTGTAGAGAGAAAATGGAAGAAAGAAAGTGATATAATTATGATTTCAAAAAACTCTAGTGAGCGCATGTGTGTCTGTTGTGCATATGTGGACATAAATAGAGGTCAGAGTTGAATGTCAGTTTTCCTCCTCCATGTACTAAGGATGTTATTGTGGCATGTCCCCAAGATATTTAAGGATTTTTTTTAAATGGTTCCAAAGTTAAGATTTATAAACAATCATTGAAACCAACTAAGCTGCTGTGCTAAGGGATTTCTCAGAATGGCCAACATACTCTGACAATCCCAAAATGAAGAGTAAGTATACAACATATTTCAAATACATTTGATGTCTGTCTTATAGAGCTTGTATCATGCTAGGTGACCCCGAGAACCCATCACAAATCATTCTTTCTCCTTGTTATAACCCCTGGGTTATAAAACCAAAGAATCTTTGGTGTACAAAGGGTTACTATATAAAGGATGAAGCTTTACAGTTTCAAATAAAGCCAATTTGTGTTTGAAAAAGGCAGCCAATTCAGTTGCTTTTCCCCCTGAATGCTAACCTTTATCTTTATGGCTACATATTCTCCAGTATTGACATAAATGTAAATGCATTCATTGCTGGGTCTTCGCTTAGCTCGTCTCATTTTAAGCTACCTCTCCACTTCACTATAAATTGTACATTTAGAGTTTCATTTGTGGCCAAAATGCGATTGTTTAATTGTGCAATATGCAATTTGTAATATAATTATGCTGACCAAATTATTTCCTGGGCCGCTCAATTACTGTGATTACATTTGTTAAGTTTATAAGCCACACGCTGTTATTTTCCTTTTCCCTCTGGCTGGTAAATAGTTTGATTTCCTTTTTAGTTCTTAGGTTCAGAGCTTGAAGTTGGTGTCATAAAGGGTAGTGTAATTTGATATCTTGTTTCTACCATTACTGCCCCATTTGTGTTAATGAAGACAGGAGCTGAGGCTGTTGAAAACCTCAAACAACTTTTCTGTGTCCATTCCACTCTTAGCAAGAGAGATTGATGAGAGAATATTTCTAATTTGTCTTCCAGAACATTCCACCTCAGACAGAGAAAATAGCCAATATTTAGTGGGGGCCCTTTGTGGGCCAGTCACATATTTCTGTGTTTCTCTGCAGAGCAAACCTATGATGACCCACACCCAAGGTCCCCAAGAAGCATTGCCTGTGTCCAGGCTTGTGTCTAGGGAGTTTATCTTAGGAAGTGAGTGTAAGAAAAAGAGTTTCATGGGAATCATGAAACAGGAAGGTACTAATAGCAGATTGAGCTAAGAGTAATAGGGGTTCTAACGGCAATGACAGCAATGTAATGCAAAGAAAATGTTCCAGAATCTGAGACTCAGAAGGAGAATTTTCCCCTTGACCCTGTCTGTCATGGAAAGGGTTGATATGTAGGATGTTTAAACCATAGCACCTCCAGACTTGCCATGGCCAGCACAGAGCCCTTGAAGATGACCCCATATCTGGAGCAGAGTCCTTGAAGCAAAACCTGAGGCACATGAGTGGCAACCATGAAGGATAGTCATCAACTCTGCCTGAGAAACCATACCGTACTTTCCACTTTCGTTTGCTTTTTAACCTCACTACACCTTCAATTCACCAGCATCTGGTAGTTTGATTGAAACATAAGTAGCATTTAAAATCTATACAGTGTACGCTTTTTGTAAGTTTGAGACCTGTGTACACAAGCATGACATTGTCAGAATAACTGACTTGGTGAACAGTCCTCTGTCTCCAGTAGTTCCCTCATATCCTTCAGGGTGTGTGGTAGAGGAGAGGTTGTGTATTAGAGACACTTAGCGCTAGATCGGTCCTCTTAGCTTTTTAGGTGCAAAACATCAGATTGTTAATCAAAGGCATCATGTTGTCAAATAAAATTCTACAACTTGCTCAGCTAATGTAACAGTTATATTGCTCCTCCACCTCCTATTTTTATGTTTCTAGAAGTTTGAGTATTTTTTTGATAAGACAAATAAATTCTAGTTACTTTGTGAATGACTTCATTCACTGAGCGTATGTTTTTATGGGCTATCTATGCACTTTTTAAAAGGTAAATATTCTCTGTATGCATCTGTCACATGTTCTTCATCACTTATCTCTTGATGGGCATTTGGGTTGTATCAGTTCTTGTCGTCGTAGTTAATGCCTCACTGGACATGGAGTGAAAAATATCTATTTAAGACCTTGACTTTGTTTGCGTTGGGGATGGAGCCCACACTAGGCAACTGTTCTCTCTCAGAGCTATACACCTAGGCCCAGTCAACTTCCTTCTGTTGACCTCATTGATTTGCATATGTTGAACAGTCCTTGTAAATCTGAGTTAAATCCCATTTGGTCCTGGCATGTGACCCACTTCTGAGTTTGATTTGCTAGTATTTTGTTGAAGATTTTGCATCACAGAAGTGAGCTTGAAACTCTGTTCATTTGTTTTGTCTAGATACCAGTTTTTCTACAACAAAAGTGAACTTCCTTGAGGTTACCCAAAGACACAGACTTCGTATCTTTGAACTCTGCTGCAATTCACCACCTTAGTTCAGCCTGTAGCCTGAGACTAATCTAAGACTAATCTTCCTAGCCTCTGTCACAGTCACCGTATGGTTTACAACAGTCAACATTTGTTAGCTCACGGTTATAGAGGATAGAAGTAATAAAACCAAAGCACTGGCAATCTCTCCTTACTTCTGATACTTGGTGCACTTCTTCATTTCCTTGGCTTCTGGCAGCATCTGAGCCCATGCCTTTATACTCAAATGGGTGTCTTTTCTTTTTTTCCCTATATATATTTTTAATTCTTTTTAATTATACTTTATTCATTTTGTATCCCCCCTGTGGTTCCCTCCCTCCTCCTATTTCAATCCCTCCCTTCCTCCACCCTCTGCATACATGCCCCTCCCCAAGTCCACTGAGAGAAGAGGTCTTCTTTTCCTTCCTCCTGATCCTAGTCAATTAGGTCTCATCAGTAGTAGCTGTAATGTCTTCTTCTGTGGCCTGGTAATGCTGCTCCCCCTCAGGGGGAGGTAATTAAAGAGCAGGCCAATCAGTTCATGTCAGAGACAGTCCCTGTTCCTGTCAATAGAACCCACTCGGATACTGAACTGCCATGGGCTACATCTGTGCAGGGGTCTTAGGTTATCTCCATGCATAGTCCTTGTCCTTGGTTGGAGTTTCAGTCTCAGGAAAGACCCCTGTGCTGAGATTTTTTTGGTTCTGTTGCTCTCCTTGTGGAGTTCCTGTAATCTCCAGATCTTACTGTTTCCCACTTCTTTCATAAGATTTCCTGCACTCTGCCCAAAGGTTGCCCATAAGTCTCAGCAACTGCATTGATAGTCTGCAGGGCAGAGCCTTTCAGAGGTCCTCTGTGGCTAAGATCAAAAACTCAAGAGACAACACATGCTGGAGAGGTTGTGGAGAAAGGGGAACCCTCCTCCACTGCTGGTGGGAATGTAAACTTGTACAACCACTCTGGAAAGCAATCTGGCATTTTCTCAGACAACTAGGATCTTCCTCAAGATCCAGCTATACCTCTCCTAGGCATATACCCAAAAGATTCTCAAGTACACAATAAGGACAGTTGCTCAACCATGTTTGTAGGAGCCTTATTTGTAATAGCCAGAAGCTGGAAACAGCTCAGATGCCCCTCAGTGGAGAAATGGATGCACAAATTGTGGTATATCTACACAATGGAATATTACTCAGCAATAAAAAAACAAGGAAATCATGAAATTTGCAGGTAAATGGTGAGATCTGGAAAAGTTCATCCTGATTGAGCTATCCCAGAAGCAGAAAGATGCACACGGTATATACTCACTCATGTAAACATATAATATAGGATAAAGCTACTAAAATCTGTACACCTAAAGAAACTAATCAAGAAGGAGGACTCTTGCTAAAATGCTCAATTCCTATGCAGAAAGGCAAAGAGGATGGACATCAGAAGAAGGAGAAAAGAAGGGTGTCTTTTCTTTATGTCTCTATATCTGTCTTTAAATTCCCTATTTTTAACTTGGTTTCATCTTCAAAGACCTCATTTATAGGTAAGGCTGTATTTGCATATACTATGTATATATGGCTAACAGAGGGATACTAGTCAAATCAAGGGACAGTCCCAGGTCCTCTTCTTTAGAAATATGCTAAAATATGTTAGTATTTTTTTTCATTCATATAATCGCTGCACGAACTGAACTCTAACAAAGTTTGAGCACCCATTCTTAGACAAGTCAAGTGCTTATTATTTCCTTTCAGAAGGCTTTGTGTTCTGGTGTCTTTCAGATTTCTCAGATGTCTGTTCAAGAAGACCACTCTACAGGTTGATCAAGACCTGTTGAAGCACATACTGGGTTCATGCTAATCCTCCTCAGCCAGAGTTCACCTGTTACACAGCTGTTGCAGCCATAACCTAGAAAAGATGAGCAGGCAAAGGAGAAAGGCACAGACCTTTCCACTAGATTCACCAATCTCAGAAAACTTCTTTTTGTAAGGTTATGGTGAGTTTTGCTTCTTTAAAATACTGTCAAGAGTTCTTCCAGCATTATTAAATGTGTTGAATTGATCATGTTTACCATGACTTAGAGATAGTGTTAAAAGTATTTTATACAGCTTTGGCTAGATATTGTTTCTTGACCTTTGAACACACTACATAAAGTCTTCATGACATCTTGTTGTGACAGTATCATGCCAATTACTTCAGAAAACTTTAAGTGCAAGATGATAAGAAATGTACAAAGGTCACAGCCAGTTGGTGGGAAAGCTGGATGCTGACACCAGGATTCTGTGACCTTAGAATGAGGAGTCTCCAGTATCAATCTGTTTTTGGACTTGTGCACAGATATCAAATGTCTTCAGTCAAGTCATTTAAACTTCCTTTCCAAATATTTAGATAATTAACTGAGCCTAGAAGGTAATCAATAAATGAAATTATAAATAAAATACATATATGTGTGTATGTATGTACATATGTGAATATATATGTACATATTTGAGCCTGTACATATTTGCACATATATACATGTGCACGGGTACATGTATGCATATGTACATGTTCATATATGAATATAAGTACATGTGTATATATATGTACATATGCAGTGGAATTTTATATGGATGTAAAGAAAACTGAAATCCTAACATTTACAGGAAAATGGATGGACTGGAAATTGTCTTAAATAAAGTATTCTGTACTCAAAAAGATAAAGCTCAAGGAGGAGAAATATTTCAGTCAGTAAAGCACTTTCCAGGAAAGCATGAGGACCTGAGTTTGAGCCCCAGGATCAACATACAAATGCCAGGTATGGTGGCACATGTCTGTAGTGTCACCGCTGAGAAGGCAGAGACAGAAATCCTGGGGTCCCCACCACCAATCTTGGACTTCTCAGTCTATAGAGGAACCAAGATGGGGAACTGGAGATGTAGCTCTGCCCATTTCCTGTGCACGCATGTACGTGCACCTGCGCTTGTTTGCAACTGCACAACCTTCCACACAGACACACAAAAGGAGGCAAAAGCTCATGTTTCTTCTCACAGACTTTAGATTTCAATTTTTTTGTTTTATTTGAATGACAGTGGAAAGCCGTTAGAATGCCTTACCAAGGGAACAGAATTCCCTCACCTGTTTTTAAACTGTTGGTCTGGCTACTACATGGAGAATAGAAATATGAAGACCCAGTAAGAGGCCATAGGTTGTAAGCCAAACCAAAGATACTAGAGATAGACTAGGGTGATGTTTGTGGAGAAAGTGAGCTTGATAGAGGGAGAAATTTCAAGATATTTGACAATTTATACTGATGAATTGGATATGAGGGCAAAAATGCAAAGAGAAAGAAATGAAATCAAGGTTGAGGCCCAGCCTTTCCACTTAAACAGTTAAATAGAGGAAAATACCAATTACTGAGGTGATGAAGTGTGACAGGAAAATGGGAAATGGAGTAAGTGTATGATCATGGTGGAGCAAGGAATCTGGTACTCATGAAGGTCAACTTACTTGCGCATAAAATGATGGGTCACCTCCAAGTTACAGACTATGAACTTTTTGAAATGATAACAGGTCACAGAAATATACTGACAAGAGAGGCATGTGGCTGAGAGAGTCCTTGTGGCGTTAATACACTGTGTAGCTTCCAAGTTACTCCATCCTATCACACAACATGCTTGCTTGAAATGCCTACTCAGGGCGATTCTGGTATAGATTCTGCTGGTAACTTATAGAGAAAGTGAAAGCAAAGTAAACAACTCAAATTCTTCACTTTGGGTGCACATTTGACTAGGTGAGAAAGAATAGGAGATGAGCATGGTGGGAAAATTTATCCATTTGTGACAGATGTGCTGCGTTTAAAGTAAGTAGAACTTTACCACTGGGAGAAGTAGCAGCACGGTGTTCCAAACATTGTAAAGACTACAGATAGAGATGGCGACACAATGTCCCATGGCATACTGGGTTCTAAGAAGGAGGGATCAGGGTGGGAAGACGATGAATAAATATGTCACCATCGTAATGATCCAATCACTGTCATCAAATTCATGTGATGAAGCCAAAATTATTGCAGCCAAAAGACACATTCATCACATCGCATCATCTCTCTTTCTTCCTACTCATCTCCTGCTCTCTCCCATCTTTCCTCACTACCCTGGCATGTTCCCACACACACAATTCTGAAATGCTATTTCTCATCTTTTGAGCCGAAACCTCCACACACACCTGTAGGAAAGAGAAGTGAAGGAGAGAAAAGCTTTGCAAATAAACTGTTCCCAAGTGCAGCTAAAGATAGCTCTGAACAGGTGGGTTTCTGTGACGGCAGCTTTTCTTACTCAGAGCATAATTTCTTTCTTGTTTTCATGAAGACCACCCAGATGTCTGTCTTTTTCTCTTCAAATCAATGCACTGTGCACTGCCAGGCTTATCTTTGGGGGGAATTAATTGTGTGTCACATAAACCCCCTATGAAATTCTGTCTTTAGTTTTCCAAGGCCATCAAGGAGTCCCTGCTGCTCCCTGTAACCACAGAGCCCCAGAGAGAGTAAATCATTATGAGAGGGGAAAATGCCCCTTAAAAGAGAAGAGGCATTAATAATATACAAGGAAGGTAATTGAGCAAATACATCCTACCAGTGAATGACTCGCAGAGTATATAGATAAAAGTGACATGTTTGATGGTTCCAATCCTAGTAATTTGGCGTGCCTTCTTGGAAGAACATCGTCTATCAATACTGTTGCTTCATATGTCTGTTGTTTTGAAAGAGAGCCTGTGCTAGGAACTCGGGGGCAGGTGGGTGCACTATATTTGCACCTTCCTATGCTTCTTCCTTCAAAATCAACAGCAACATTGCCAGTGGTAGTGGCTATCTTCTGGGCCAGGTGTGAGGGAACAGACAGATTTGAAGCCAATGGCCCCACACACACTCTGCCTGCTCATAAACATGGAGTCCTGATTTGTAGCTCTAACAGAAATTGCCCTCTCCAGGAGCACAGTCTGGTAGAAGTATCTGTGATGATGGAATGTTCTCTGTTTAATGTCCTGTTTAGTACTGGTGTGCTACAGATGGCTACTGGCACTTGAAATTGGGGCTGGCACAACTGAGAAACTAAGGGTTTTTATTTTATTTAAGGTTAGTTTACCGAACTAATGTAGCTAATGCTGCTGTCTCCTAAGCCTACTGAGGTCTTTCATAATACAGCCTCTATCTATCTATCTATCTATCTATCTATCTATCTATCTATCTATCT
>NW_026596091.1:8676370-8686946 GCF_907164565.1 Psammomys obesus | reverse complement strand
TCTATCTATCTATCTATCTATCTATCTATCTATCTATCTATCTATCTATCATCTATCTACCTAACTATCTATCATCTATCTATCATCTATCTATCTATGTCAGATGTGTGTGATTGTATTCATTTTCTAAGCACAAAGTAGAAGGCATAAAACAACAAAAATGCTTTCTCTCATCCTTATAAAAACCAGGAATACAAAATCAGGCCATCAGGATTGGTCTCCTCCGGTGCTACTGCAGGTGAGTCCATGCCATAGGTGGTGTGGCTCCCAGCTTCTGCTGATTGCTGATAAGCCTACACCTTCCTTGGCTTGTAGGTGATCATCTTCAGTTCTGCCCCTGTCTTCCACTGCTGAATCTGTACCTTTGTCTCCGTGACTCAAATCTCCCCCTTCTCTCTTTCACAAGGACACTAACCTTAGACTTAGGGCCCCTCCTCTTCCCACAATAAAAGCACTATGATCTTGTTAACTTCACATTTGTAACAGCTGTGTTTTACAAGTTCACATTTACAGGTGCATGGAGTTAGAATTTAGACTTGTCTTTCAGGGGAACAGAACTTCCTCTCAGTGTTTATTCCAGCACCTTCTCCCACAAGCACACTCTTGCATCTGGTACAGTATACAGACTCATATTTAAACTAGGAACACAAGTCACATTCCCAAACAGCAACTGGCATGTTTATTTCCACGTTATCTCAAACCATATACAAGCCCCTTTTCCTCAGCCTAACCCCTGCCCTGATTATAATTCTCATAGGTGAAGACATCTGGGCTTCTTCATGTCAATCACTGACACTTCTATATACTTTCTAACATTAGGGTGATTCTTTTCTTAAAACTTTTTGTGCTTTAAGAAGAAGCAATAAGCCATGAGTCCTGGAGCATTCAGACAGCATGCAACGAGGGTTTCTACTGGTCTCTCTGAGTTCTTTAATTAGGAAAATATTAAACAAAATACAAACAGTAGATAGTCCTGTTTCAGCCATGTTGCCTATGTGATTTCTTCTTTTCCCAGGTGTGGGAGGCCATGTGGATATTTCTAGCACTTTTTGTGGGGTAAGGCAGCCTTAGACACTGAAATATCATGGCTCAAGTGAAGAAAGTTCCTTAACCCATTTCTAATTCCCGTGAGGAGAAGGACTGAATAGCTTAGGAGGCATTCGGTCCCATTATCTCATTCGAGGTGGGTTTAACTGGAAGGTTGGCTTGCTCTTTGTAACAACTCTATATTTAGGGAGCTGGCACAATTTTTAGACAGAAATTTCTCACATGAATTTGGCAAACATTCCATGTTTCCTTTACTGCAATATGTAGAATTTATATTTCTAACAAAATTGCTCACACATCTTAGCATAAACGTGCTTAGTAGTCACACTCTGTTAATGCTATTTTTAGCCCAAGCCAAAAAAAGAGTTATTAATGGTAGAATGTTGAGGGCTGGGAAGAGGAATTTCAGTGTTGTAAGTCTTATAAAAGATCCTCTCCATTTTCCGCAAGGGGACCTTTACCATCCTCCAGCCTTCTGCTTACCTGCAAATCTTGACCTTGTTATTGCTCCAGAATTACAAAAGAGAAAGACCATAGCCAGCCTTCCTGATTGGGATTGCACCTTTCATTTCATTGTGGACTACCCAACCAAGTTCATCTATAAGGAAGAAGGCAGTTAAGTGGCATCACCTATGGAGTTGAGTTCGGTTGTGAACCATTGTGTGAGTGCAGAGAACTGAACCTGGGTCCCCTAGAAGAGCAACAAGTGTCTTTAACTTCTGAGCCCTTTCTACAGCCCTAAACATTATCCAATTTTAGCTCACAAATTCTGTGTCAGACATTCAGGCAGGGCACAGTTTGCCCTGATCCATGATTATTAGGGCTTGAACTGGGGAAATGAAAATATGTGCAGGAGTCACTTAGCAGCTGGGGGTGGATTCATCTAAAAGCACAGATCCATCCAAGATGTCTTGCTAACAAGGTTGTCCATGGTGAAAGGACTAATTCAGTGAACAGGCTGAGCTCCCATTCTTGGAACTTGTGTCCTGGATAGTCATCTCCATGGATACAGAACTCACCCAGGGTGATGAAGGTATTTGGAGAGGAGGGAAGCATGGGATCCATTGCCAAAGACTTCTAAAAGAGGATGTGAAGGAGTTGCCCAGAAAGGCAGAGAACACAGAAATAACATTCAAGGGTGGAGGATCTTTTAGCCAGATGGTAGTTATTATTAAGCATAATCAGGTATAATTACAATCTGTTTCCTAGAGCCTTCTCAAAGGAGAGAATTTTCTTTCCTCTCATAATAGTAGTAAATTAATGGTTTACCAAGCGACAGGTATCTAAAATGTCACCCTTACTTTTGGAGCTTGTGACATTTGGAAAACAGAGAATGGGTGTTCTCTAAAGGGTCATGACAGAATCCATGTCTTTCGGGAACAGCCAGGGTTTAGGCCAAGCAAAGAGATAACAGTGTGATGGCACCAGAATGACCTCCATTATAGCTTCCTGCACAGTAAGAAAGACACGTGCCAGCAGGGAGAAAAGTTACAGCAGACAGAAGCCATGTTTGTAGCTACGAATCACAGAAAGCATGTGTACCATTAAGACAGAACTGGGAATTGCTCCCTACAAAAGCACTCTAGACAGAAGCTGGCCCTAAATCCCTTTGATCCCTATAATCTGTCATTTAGCATGTATCTGAAATATCTCCCATTATGGTACAGATAGTTCTGTCTCAACTCCAAGTGGCACCTCCTCAGAAATTAGTGCACACCTTTGACATAAAGAGGGAAGAAAAAAATAAATCCTTAATTCCCTACATATTTGGTCTTTTGGTTTGTTTGTTTTTTGTATTATGTTCGGATTCTTGAAACAGGGTCATTTAGTGAGAATATTTGGCTTCTTTAAAAAGACAGAAATGTTATATTTGTTTGTTTGTTTGTTTGTCTGTTTGTTTTTCAATCCCAGGTGTGGGATATGAGGCTGCTTCAGATTGACCATAATAACTAACTAGAATTAGACTTGTGCTCTGGTAGGGGTGTGGTTTTGCCAACTGAAGATACATTTGGAATTCTGGGAACTCTTCAGAGGGTATAAAGGTGATAGAGCCCCAAGAGGTCCCTGTTCCAATGATGCTGCCCCTGCTGCTGCCGGTGGTCCCTTCCCTTCTGCTGCTGGTTTCTGCTGTTGCTTTTGCTGGTTGCTGGATTGCTGGTTGATGGTTGGAGGATAGCCTGATGATGAAGATGATTAGATTTGCTTCAAGGAACTCAATGTTCCTAATAAGCAGGAAGTGGTCTAAAAAGATCTATGCCCCTTTCCCTTTTATCCTTCTTTCTTTACCCAGTGTTGTGGGGTTGGAAGGGATAGGGGTGGTGTAGGGAGGTAGGAAAAAGAACCCAATAAAGTAGCCAAAAGCCCAGCTATGGGGTCTCAAGTAGCCCAGGGTTGTCTTGACTTACTTTGTAGCCAAAGATGACCTGGAACCCCTGATACTCCTTCCTGTACCTCCCAAACACAGTGGTTACCATGGGTCACCACCAGCCCCAATTTTATGTGGTTCTAGTAATCATGTACCCACAGTTTGGTGCATGCTGGGCAAACACCCCACCAACTGAGCTTCATCCCCTACCCTGTCTTTGTTAAACCAGGAGGGAACACATTCTCTGAACTCTTCCCCTGACCTTTCTTAAATACCATCATCACACTCTCTTCACTATCATTCACAAGAAAAAAAAAAAAGATAACCATGCCAATCAGGTTTCTAAACTTGACTAAGCCAATCAGGATTCTATCCTGAGGCTTGGGCTGGGGTCCCACTACACAAACAACAAAATCATGTCAGCAAGGAGAAAACAGTGGCCCCGGAGAAGGAAGACAATAGTGTTAGCCACACCAATTGGTAAGGTTCAGGTGATTTGAAGTTAGATGTGCTCAGGCAAGCAACGAGTTTTGAAATGGCCCCAGTTTTCTTACCCTTTACAACTCTTAGAGGGTTCTTCCAATCCCAAGATCCCCATCTTCTGCTCACAGCATTTACCACAGTTGGATATTTTCTTTTATCATGGCTGACCTCCCATACAAAATCTCCCAGGTTTCTGGAACATTACTGACAGGGATCTTGCCTTTGTGACTGCATTCCACATGGTTATTAAAGACACAGGAATGAAAGCAAGGCCCAGTCCTCTTAGATGCTGTGTGGCTTGTTTTATAAGACCAATGTGGTTTTCTTTCAGTAGCTTCCCAAAAGGAGCAATGAAAAGAAGCTGCCATTGTTTCTTCACTGAACACCCACCATGTGCTCCATCTATTGTGAAACCTGAGAAAAATTTGAGGGAAATTGGCAAAAACAACCCTTTAAAAGAATAGCCATGCACAGGGGACCTCTGTGTGGCATCCTCAGCCAGGAGAAGCTTCTACTACTCCTCCCAGAAAGATGTGTCCAGACAGGGGCATATACACACTGACTAAAGGCTGGCCTGTCGACTTTGTGGGTCATGAAGGGAGGGAGGGTAACAGATGGAGCCACTATGTACTGTGGAAAAGTAGGAACAATAGGGAAGGGGGAAGTTTCCCTTTTTGGCATAAAACAGGTGACAAATGTCATTAACACTTAGACTTGGAATTTCTTATGTTATAGATTCCATATTTTAAAGAAAAAAACTGCTGAAGTTTCTACCCCATCAGACCATTCCCATGAGATTCAAATAGATGTGATCAGGCAGGGTGGATACTTGCTTAAGTAAAAGACTCCATGAACTTTAAGATTTATCACGAGGCAGGGCAAGATGGTGGTGCCGGGAGGACTCTCATTCTGACCAGCAGCACAGCAGGATCGGCATAGTGACCAGCAATCAGAACTCGCGGCCATAAAACACAAGTGACTGTGTTTCCCAGGTGAGACGATACCCCACAGTGGGGGATTCAATCAGCTTTTAACTCATCCGGTTAACCGCGGAAGAGATCCTGGTTCCGCCAGACGCTTAGTCACCAGCCCCAGCCCAGACCCACACACTAGTGTGCTTTGGTTGCCAGCCCAAAGCCACATGCCAGTGTGCTCTGGTCATGGTCCCAGACTGAACTGTGCGCACCACACCATCAGAGACTGGAATCTCCAGTCGAGACATAACCCCACGGTGCAGGAAACGATTGGGACCGACCTTAGGTCACCCAGACATCCCCTGGAAAAGACTCAGGTTCCACGGGTGCCCCAGGAGCAAGCCCAGAGCCAGAGCTGGGGACCCAGGCTCCGGCACAGAGCCCTGCCTGCGTGCCTGATTCACTGCCTCAGATAGAACTGTGGGCCCCAGGGCACCAGAGACCGAGTTTCAGTGTCGGGTGCAAACCCACAGGGAGGGAATCGGCTGGTCTGATCTCAGAGCACTCAGACTACACCCCCACCCCAAAAAGGTCTCCAGAAAATTTCCCAGTTTAGGCAGATGCCCAGATTCCCAAAGGCCAGAAAGGCAGAGCCAAACGCGTCTGTGCCTGCGGGTTCTACTCGCCATCCCAGACAGAATGGTGGTACCCAATCTGGCCCAGAAGGGGACACACACTGCCAGCCCAGATCAGAGCGTAGACCCTCTGGAACAAAGTGGCGCCTGCACCACCATCTCAGACAGGGACACACAGCTTTGGCCCAGAGTGAGGCGCCCAGCCTCCAGACCAGAGAGGAGCCCTGAGTTGCCAGCCTAGAGAGGCTCGCACAGCATCCAGACCAGAGCGGCACCTCCAGGCGCCAACTCAACCTAGGTGCACATTCTCAAGGCCCAGAGCGGAGCACTCAGCCCCTGGCCCACAGACTTACTGGGTGCTCATCTCACCTTCCCGAACAGAACTGTGTGCCCCAGGATACCAAACTGAGTTTCCCTATTGGGAGAAAACCCCACAGCTAGGGAATCAGCAGGATCTTCAAGAGGGCTGTACCTGGAAAACAGTGTAACAACAACAACAACAGCTCAATAAATTCAGAACGAGAAACCCAGCAGCGGGGCAACTGTCTTGAGAACTTCTACGGTTGAGAGGAGAGCCCCCTAACTAACAAAGACCACAGTTACTACTCAGGCCTATACAGCTGAGGAGAGGAGAGCCCCCTAACTAACAAAGACCACAGTTACTATTCAGGGCTATAAACCTGAGGTGAGCAGCAGCAATTCCTGAGAAACACTGGCAACACAGTGACCATACCCAAAAAGCAGAGGAGGCCTCCTTCAGGAAAAATCATCTTCTGGCCAAGGGGTTTCTCCCTATCTCAGGACTCCAGGAAGCACAGAAACTAACAGCCAACACCTAAAACAGCCTAATGGGTAGAGGTCAGTGTAAAAGCCCAACCAACAAAAGACAGAGAAATATGGCATCTCCAGAACATAGCCATCCAGGGGCAAGCAGCCCTGGACAACCCAGCATAATAGAAAATCAAGAAGATGACTTCACATCTATGCTGATGAAGAGGATAATAGAGGAAACAAATAAAATACGTAAAGAATTAGAGGAAGATAAAACCAAACAGACCATGGCTATCCATAAAGAAATGGAGGAAGTTAAAGACAAGCAGATTATGGCCATCCCTGAAGAAATACAGGAAGATTCAGCCAAACAACTTGCAGCCTTCAGAGAAGAAATAATTAAATCACTGAAAGAAATAAAAGAAACAGAACTGAAGGAACTAAAAGAAAAACAGGAAAATACAATCAGACAGGTAAAGGAAGTAAACAAAACAACTCAAGACCTGAAGATAGAACTGGAAAAATTAAAGAAAACACAAATGGAGGAAATAATGGAGAGGAAGAATTTAGGAAAGAAAACAGGAACTACAGAGGTAAGCATAACCAACAGACTACAAGAGATGGAAGAAAGAATCTTGGGTGTAGAAGATACAATGGAAGAAATCGATGTATCTGTCAAAGAAAATGTTAAATCCAAAAAATTCCTGACACAGACCATCCAAGAAATCCAAGACAATATGAAAAGACAAAACCTAAGAATAATAGGAATAGAGGAAAAAGAAGATTCCCTTCTCCAAGGCCCAGAAAATATTTTCAACAAAATCATTGAAGAAAATTTCCCCAAGTTAAAAGAGAGGCCAATAAGAATACAAGAGGCCTACAGAACACCCAACAAATTTGACCAAAAAAGAAAATCCTCCCACCACATAATAATCAAAACAGTAAGTATACAGAACAAAGAAAAAATACTAAAAGCTGCAAGGGAAAAAGGCCAAGTAACATATAATGGCAAACCTATTAGAATCTCACCTGACTTTTCAACAGAGACTATGAAAGCCAGAAGGGCCTGGACAGATATCATGCAGACCCTAAGAGAACACCGATGTCAGCCCAGGCTACTATACCACGCAAAACTCTCAGTCCTCATAGACGGAGAAAACAAAATATTCAATGACAAAAACAAATTTCAACAATACCTACACACAAATCCAGCATTACAGAAGACACTGGAAGGGAAAATACAACCCAAGAAAATTAGCTACTTTCAAGAAAACACAGGAAATAATTAACCTTACTACAGTAAAACAAAAAGCAACCAAGCACAAAACATTATGACCACATCCAACATCAAAATCAAAGCATCTAACAGCCACTGGTCATTAATCTCTCTCAACATCAATGGACTCAACTCTCCAATAAAAAGACACAGACTAACAGAATGTATACATAAACAAAACCCAGCAATCTGTTGCATACATGAAACACACCTAAGGCACAAAGATAGACATTACCTGAGGGTAAAGGGTTGGAAGACGACTTTCCAAGCAAATGGACCCAAGAAGCAAGCAGGAGTAGCCATTCTAATATCTGATAAAATAGACTTTCAACCAAAAATAATCAAAATAGATGGGGAAGGACACTTCATACTCATCAATAGAAAATTCCACCAGGAAAATATTACAATCCTGAACATCTATGCCCCAAATACAAGAGCACCCACATTTGTATAAGAAACATTGATAAAACTTAAACCACATATAGATCCTCACACATAAACAGTGGGAGACTTCAACACCCCACTCTCAACAAAGGACAGGTCAACAAAACAGAAATTAAACAAAGAAAAAAATGTCTCTAACAGAGGTCATGAATCAAATGGACCTATCAGACATTTACAGAACTTTACATCCAAACACAAAAGAATTTACCTTCTTCTCAGCACCTCATGGAACCTTCTCCAAAATAGACCATATAGTTGGTCACAAAGCAAGGCTCAACAGATACAAGAAGATTGAAATAATCCCTTGTATCTTATCTGATCACCATGGAATGAAGCTGTACCTCAACAACAACAGAAATAGCAAAAAGCTTACATACATGGAAACTGAACAACTTGTTACTAAATGACAGCTGGGTCAGGGAAGAAATAAAAAAAGAAACTAAAGTCTTCCTAGAACTCAATGAAAATGAAGACACAACATACCCAAACTTGTGGGACACAATGAAAGCAGTGCTAAGAGGAAAGTTCATAGCACTAAGTGCTTTCAAGAAGAAATTCGAGACAGCTCATTCAAACAACTTAATGGCCCACTTAAAAACCCTAGAAAAAGAAGAAGCAGACACACCAAAAAAGAGTAGATGGCTGGAAATAATCAAACTCAGGGCTGAAATCGATCAATTAGAAACAAATAAAACAATTCAAATAATCAATGAAACCAAGAGCTGGTTCTTTGAGAAAATCAACAAGATCGACCAACCCTTACTCAAGCTAACTAAAAGACAGAGAGACACCATCCAAATCAACAAAATCAGAAATGAAAAGGGGGACATAACTACAGACACTGAGGAAATCCAAACAATCATTAGGACTTACTTCAAAAGTCTATATGCCACAAAATTTGAAAATTTAAATGAAATGGACAATTTTCTTGATCGATTTGACTTACCAAAGCTGAATCAGGACCAGATAAATCAATTAAATAGTCCTATATCTCTCAAGGAAATAGAAGCGGTCATCAAAAGTCTCCCTTCCAAAAAAAAGCCCAGGACCAGATGGTTTCAGTGTGGAATTCTACCAGACCTTCAAAGAAGAGCTAACACCTATTCTCTTCAAACTATTCCACAAAATATAAACAGAAGGAACATTACCAAACTCATTCTATGAAGCCACAGTCACCTTGGTACCTAAACGTTACAAAGACTCAACAAAGAAAGAGAATTTCAGGCCAATCTCTCTTATGAACATTGATGCAAAAATACTCAACAAAATACTTGCAAATCGAATACAAGAACACATCAAAGATATTATCCACTATGACCAAGTAGGCTTCATCCCAGGTATGCAGGGGTGGTTCAATATACAGAAATCCATCAATGTGATCCACCATATTAACAAACTGAAAGAAAAAACCACATGATAATCTCCCTGGATGCTGAAAAAGCATTTGACAAAATCCAACATCCATTCATGTTTAAAGTCTTGGAGAGATCAGGGATACAAGGCACATATCTAAACATAGTAAAGGCAATATACAGCAAGCCTATAGCCAACATCAAACTGAATGGAGAGAAACTTAAATCAATCCCACTGAAATCAGGGACAAGATAAGGCTACCCACTCTCTCCATATTTCTTCAACATGGTTCTGGAAGTCCTTGCTAGAGCAATAAGACAGTTGAAGGAGATCAAGGGGATACAGATTGGAAAGGAAGAAGTAAAATTATCACTATTTGCAGATGATATGATAGTATACGTGAGTGACCAAAAAACTCTACCAGGGAACTCCTACAGCTGATAATTAACTTCAGCGAAGTGGCCAGATACAAAATTAACTCAAAAAAATCAGTAGCACTCCTGTATACAAAAGACAAAAAGGCTGAGAAAGAAATTAGGAAAAACAACACCCTTCACAATAGCCACAAATAACATAAAGTACCTTGTTGTAACCCTAACCAAGCAAGTCAAAGACTTGTATGAAAAGAATTTCAAGTCTCTGAAGAAAGAAACAGAAGAAGATATGAGAAGATGGAAAGATCTCCCATTCTCATGGCTTGGCAGGATTAACATAGTAAAAATGGCCATCTTACCAAAAGCAATCTACAGATTCAATGCAATTCCCATCAAATTGCCAACACAATTCTTTACAGACCTTGAAAGAAAAATTCTCAACTTCATATGGAATAACAAGAAACCCAGAATTGCTAAAACAATCCTCTACAATAAAAGATCTTCTGGAGGTATCTCCATCCCTGATCTCAATCTGTACTATAGAGCAACAGTTATAAAAACTGCATGGTACTGGCATAGAAACAGAATGGTGGATCAGTGGAACCGAACAGAAGACCCAGAAATAAACCCACACACTTATGGACACCTGATCTTTGACAAAGATGCCAAAACCATACAATGGAAAAAAGATAGCATCTTCAACAAATGCTGCTGGTCCAACTGGATGTCTACATGTAGAAAAATGAAAATAGATCCATACTTATCACCCTGCACAAAACTGAAGTCCAAGTGGATCAAAGACCTCAACATAAAACCAAACACATTAAATCAGTTAGAAGAAAAATTGGGGAAGACCCTAGAACTCATTTGGTACAGGAGACAACTTCCTGAACAGAACACCAACAGCACAGGCT
>NW_026596091.1:8634212-8676360 GCF_907164565.1 Psammomys obesus | reverse complement strand
AGATGCCCCTCAACTGAAGAATGGATGCAGAAACTGTGGTACATCTATACAATGGAGTATTACTCTGCAATGAAAAAATAAGGAAATCATGAAATTTGCAGGTAAATGGTGAGACCTGGAAAGGATCATCCTGAGTGAGTTGTCCCAGAAGCAAAAAGACACACATGATATATACTCACTCATATAAACATACAACACAGAATAAACCCACTAAAATCTGTATATCTAAACAAACTAAGCAAAAGAGAGGACCCTAACTAAAATGTTCAATCCCCACCCTGAAAGGCAAAGAGGATGGACATCAGAAGAAAAAGAAAACAGGAAACAACCTAGGAACCTGCTACAGAGGGCCTCTGAAAGCCTCTGCCATGCAGACTGTCAAAGCAGATGCTGAGCCTGATGGCCAACTGACAGGCAGAGTGAACAGAATTTTATGTAAGAAGTGGGAAATAGTAAGACCTGGAGAGGACAGAAACTTCTCAAGGAAAGCAACAGAACAAGAAAATTTGAACACAGGGAACTTCCCAGAGACTCATACTCCAACCAAGGACTATTCATGGAGATAACCTAGAACCCTTACAATGCAGCCACTTCTGATGAGAACTGATAGACTAAGATCAGAAAGAAGTAGAGGAGGACCTCCCCTATCAGTGGACTTGGGGAGGGGCATGCATCTAGAAAGGGGGGGAGGGTGGAACCAGATGGGGAGGAGGGAGGGGCTTATGGGGGGTATACAAAATGAATAAAGTGTAATTAATAAAAGTTAAATAAAAAATTTTAAAAAAATGAGCCTAGTCACTCCTTGGTCTCTTGGTTTCCTATCTAGTGGCAGAATCGGTCACTCTTCTATTTATTCCTAATTCCCGCAACATTGTCTGAAGTGATAAAACCAATAAAGACCTCTCCAGAGCCAGAATTATGTTAGTAGGAGTTTTAGTCTCCAAATTACAAGCTAAACAAATTGGTGCTATACTTAATATTATCAAGAGGATCTAGGATCACTCTGGAATGACTGTAGGAGATCTATTTTTATTTGCCTCTGAACATGCCTGTAAAGAATTATTCAGATTAGCATGATTGCCATAGGATAACCTACCATAATTTGGGTGAGGGGGGATCATTCCATGGGCTGGGGTCCTGGATTGAATTTTTTTTTAAATGAAAGAAAGTTGAGCACTGACATCGATCTCTTTGCTTCCTGACTGAAGATGCCATGTGACCAGCCATCCCAAGCTCTTCCTGCCATGAAATTCTTTACCATGATAAATTGTACCCAAAATATAAACCTTCTTTTTCTTAAGTTATTTTTGTTGGGTATTTTATCACATCAACTAGAAAAGTAACTACTACAACCCATTTTCTTTAGAAGTGCACATCTTAGATGTTTCATTATAGAAGTAAAAATCAGACATCATGGACTATGTCAAAATGTATCTGGGTCTATGCATTATCATGGTCTGTGTTATGATCCAGAGGTAGGTTTTCAGTTAACTACTAAGTACTACCATACCTCAGACCCAATGAAGATCCCAGACTCCCAGGTGGATAGAGTAAGGCTTGGATACACAATGAAAACTGAATCTGATATTGAAAAGAAACACCTGGTATGAAATTCTAGCTTGCTGGCATGAAGTTTACAAGACACTAGAGGCCATTATTGGTAGGAAATGCTCTTCCAAAAGATTTTACACATAGCTTCCTAGCCTTAAAATTTTGGCTAGAGGCAAATTAATTACATGACAAACAAGGTACTAATTAACTAATAAACCAATAAGTGATTTAAGGAATCTATGTGCTTTGAAGGGATTTGTTAAAATAAGAGCAGAAAAGTTTGAAAAGCAGTTATTTCTCATCAAATTAGGGAAAAGACAAGAAGAGTAAATTAGTGAAGTTTCCAAAGTGTGGAATACACATGTACATACTGTTGAATCTTAAGCAAGATGTCTCATAGGTCAGTCTAAGATGGAGTGTGTTTTCCAATCTCTTGAGTCACTGCCTCTTCCAGTTACAGTGTCATTATGCTGGGCTCTAGTGATTTGCAACACCTAGACCCAAATCTGTATCCAGAAAGCAGATGAGCTTCTTACAAAGAATCAAAGCTTGTGAAGATAATCCAGGAAGACATTCATGTCCTCACTCTGCATTGACTAGCATAGAACAATTTTCAAGTGCTCTGCATCTCAATTCCCAAAATAATGAAGGTGTGACTTCACAGTGACATGATGAAGATTGAATTAAATGATGCATGTAATACTTAATACAGAGGAGCATGCATCCCTGGGGAATGTACCTAGCATTTTCAGGTGCTTCATCTGTCGGTAGTCATTACCGGGAATTTAGATGCTACAGATTAACAACTCCACTATAAATGTGGAGAATTAATTTCTGAAAGGTTTTGAAAATTACTAAAATGTACCCCCACCAATAAAAAGAGGACATGGGATTTGAACGTAGGACTTCCTGATTCTGTGGTTGTCCTAAGTCCATGGCTCTAGGATCAAGGGAGATAACATTCTCTTGTGACATAGAAGGAGGAGCTAACATAATGCTTATACAATGTCCGTTTGTTCCTGTGGCTTGTTACTATGGCTCTCCCTGAGCCCTTATGTCCATCTGTGTGCTTCCTTTCTCTGATGAACGATTGAGACTGGTCCTGTTGGCATCACACAAACAGCATTACTCAGTCAAGTCAGCATCTCATATTAAATAAGTTGTTTTCTTTTTCCCATTCAGGAAAAAATTCCTAGGATCTATTCTATATCAACCTCCATTCTAACTGGAATAGAGCGGTGACCAAATAAGGTGCCTGTCCCCGTGATGCTTATGTTCTAGTGAAGCCAGCACATAGATAAAACATAAGCTTGTGATATGTGCATCGGTCGGGATCGAGTAGGGAACAGATGACGCACTTATGATGTTTAACTAGAGAGGGCTTAATAAAATGGCTATTGGCAAAGGTGTGAGATGAATAAGATACCCTACAAGAGATGGTAAAACAGCCAGGGACGTCCAACAGCAGGAGTTCATTACTAACTCTAAGCAACCTTGGCTTAAATGTTCATATGAAAAACTATGTTAATAAAACCCCAGAGAATAAAAGAGGTAATATCCAAGAGAAGCTTGGCTACAGAGGAGTCTAACATTGCCAAACCTACAGCAACTTACAAGAGACACAAAAGAGAAATAGCTAATGCCCCTGCCTTCTCACCGCTCCACACCCAACCAAAAGTCAAGACAAAGGAAACCAGGGTGAGGGCAACTTCTTGTTGCTATTTTAAACCATCAAACAAGAAAATTGATTATGACTAGCAACCAATAACTGATAGTGTATGTAGTCCAGTTTGAATAAAATACATGAGATAAGTATTTTGGCTGCTATATTGTTTTAAAAATTCAAATACAGTGGCCTTAAACACCACATACTTACAATCTCATTATTTTTATGAGTCAAAAGCACAATTAGCTAGAACCTGCACAGAATTTTATGAGGCTATAATCAAGGTGACTCTTCAGTCACTTGACCCCTCTCCTTATCTGGAGGCTCAACTGGGAAAGAATTCAAGTTCAAGTTCATTTGGCTGCTATCAGAATGTCTTTCTTTGTGGCTGCATGACTGCAGGTCTTGATTCTCCTTTTCCTTTCATCTAAGCATCAGTTCTTAACTTCTGGGTTACGACCCCTTTGAAGTGGCATATCAGAAACCTTGCATATGAGATACTTACATTGTAATTCATAACAGTAGTAAAATTACAGTTTTGAAATAGCAACAAAATAATGCTATGGTTGGAGGTCACCACAACATGAGGAACTATATTAAAGGGTCACAACATTTGGAAGGTTGAAAAACCTTGACCTAAAGGCTCCCGTCAGGTCTTTAATATTTCCAGGAAACATCCACAGTCCCAAAGGGCCAGCCATATTAATCAGATTTCATTTGCTGTGATAGGTACCAGAGAGAAACAATCTAAAATTTTAAAAAAGGGTTTATTTTGAATTATTGTTTTTAGATGTTCCCTCCTGTAATCAGTTGGCTCCTTTGTTTGGAGACTTTGGGGAAGGCAGAACATCATGGCAAGGAGGACATGATAGAGACAAGCTGCTCACCTCACAAAGTCCAGGAAGCAGAGAGAAAGGAAAGAGTTGGAGATCTCAAAGTCACATTTCCTAGTAACACAGTCTCCACTATGCCATATCTCCTAAAACTCGTACTAGCACTACAATCAGCTAGTGACCAAACCTTCAGCTCCTGTGGCACGTTAAGCTCAAACTACACTACCACCCCAAGCTCACCAAACACCTTAGCAAGGTTTTAAACCTTATTTAATTCATCATTTCAAGAAGGTGTCCCTTCTTAGTCCAATTTCTCAAGTGTCAAACACCACACATATCAATACAATCCAGGCACTGTTTTCATTCTAGTTCAATGGGATCAGGGGAGTGGCATCTTATCATATTGGATAGCTTAGAAATAAGTTATAGGTATATATACTAAAAATAAGTTTATATGTGAACGCCAGAAAATGAGGGATCATAGTGTGACACATTTTATCTCAGAATCACCTAGAAACTTTTTTTTATCAGCCTGACATTTAGATTTTGCTCACCTGGGATTCTTATTTAATTAATTTTGGATAAGACCTAGATATAATTTTTTTAAATCTCTCCCAGTGTTTCTGATATGTAACTAAGGTTAGCAATTAGTGGGATAGATTAGTTAATTCACATGTGAATCACCCAGGGGGTATCTTGTTAAAATTCAGACTCTGATTTAGAAGGTTTGGGCTAGAGTCTGAGACTTGATGCTAGCAAATACTGTTGGTTATGCAGACTGCTTGGAGTAGCATTGGGGTAGATTTGGAGTGAGCCAGGGGATACTTGGCTTTTAGAAGGTTGTAGAAACAAAGGAGGCACAAAAAAAGACTGGTGGTCAGTACAAAAAGAGAATCAGGGGAAAGTGGTCCTGAATCCTGAGTGGAGAAAATGATACTGCATGTTTGTCAAATGAAGCTGAGTGTCAAGCAGGATGAAAACTTAGAAATGACCAAAAACAATAGTCTTCACTGTTGATTCTGAACATGGTAGCTACAGTGTCTGGGGAAAGCAAAACATGGGGCCATTAGAATCTAATGGGAGTGTGAAGAGAGAAACTGGACAAAAGAATGTAATTAATTTTCTCAGGAAATTATTGTGTGAAAGGAAATAGAGACATAAATAGTGGATGCTGGGGGCAGCTGACTCAAGAGAGAGCTTTGTATTGTCTTCTTGGACTTTATTTTCAGAAGTAATATAAAGGAAATAGTTTAAAGAGTGGTAGAAACTACTTAGTAAAAATAAGGAAATAATGAAGCCAAGAGGAAGCATGTTGTGGCTGGGAGCAATGACTCTCAATGAGTGGAAACGGATGTGAATTTTGGTAATGACAAGAAGAGTATGGACTAATATGGAAGCCAAAACTACTAAACTGTCACATCAAGGAGGAAAACTGAGAGTCTGGATGCAAGTGTGTTTTGTGGGAAACTTAGAGGCTGAAAGCATCCCCAGCAATCTCCTGACTGCTTCTGATTTATCAGTGTAACGATCAGTACAGCTTAGGAAAGGCTAAAGGAAGGGTGTTGGAAGTGTGTCAGGGATCGGGGTGTGTAAAAAAAAATTATAATATAGCTGAATATGGTTGCTCTGGCAAACGATCATATCCAAAGAACTTCTAGGTCTATATAATCCACCTGGAATGACGCACCTTTAATCCTTCTGGATGGGATATAAACACAACCTTAGTACATACCTTTAATCCCAAATAATGAATGTAAAGTTAATTTGTAGAAGAAAGCACCCATGTTTGAAAGCACCCATGTCTAATTGAAGGGCAGACAAAGAGTGACAAATCATGGAAAGATTTGATGAAATAAATCAGAGAAAGGATACGCCAAACTCTCACAAGAACAAGCAGGAAAGAAAGAGGCAACTTAAGAGGGCAACACAGAAAGAGGGACAGTTGAATTGGTTCAGCCAGCTCTAGCAGTTGAGTTGAGCAGTCAGTGCACTGGAATTGAGTTCATGGCTGTTCAGTTTGTGGAGTTTGGAGGCAGTATTATCAGGACAGTTGTAGGGACAGGTTGCAGAGAGAAGACAAGCTAGACACAGATGAAGACAGAACAAGCCAGAGAGTAAGAAGGAGCGAGAAGATTCAAACAAATTAATAGTTTGAGGCCAAGAAGAGCAATTCAGTCAGAAGTGAGAGGAGCCAGTTTGAATTAGCCAGCATGGAGAAGAGTTTGAGGCAGAACAGCTGAGTTGAAACAGCCAGCCAGAGTTCAGAAAGAGCTAGAAATGGTGATCTTATTCAGCAGTAAGTCTCAGAGACAACAATTATAATCTGTAAATAAAAGTTACTTTAACAAAGATTGTGTTAAAGGGGCCACTCAAACTCATTGGCCAAACTAGTCACTTAAAGGGATTCTTAAAATGAGGATTCCAGTTCAGAAAATCTGGGATAGAGCCTGACATTCTACATTTAAATCCAACCCTAGAAAATGCAGATGCTATTGGTCCATGGGCCATACTTTGATTGAGTCTCTCAACAAGGATTCTGATCTTACTGTAGTAGCAAAGGGGAGAGGTAGGATTGCCATGGACTTGAGCAGTGGCGGTGGTCAAATGGCAAGAACCAGAGTCAAAAGGTATGAAGAATTAAACTCAGTCAGCCATGTCAGAACAGGAATAGCTTTGGAAAATGCAATTCAAAGCAGCCCCATTTTAATAATCCCTTTAAGTAACTAGTTTGCCATTGAGTTTGAGGGGCCAGATATAATTTTATTTCCAGATATAATTTTCATCTTGGAGTGTTACTGCTGAATATGCTCACCTTGTTGGAAGATTGACTGAGATGAGATGAGACAGGGTAGGAATTTGAGTCTAGGTAGGTTCTGGTGACATTGCTTTGACACATATTACTAGAGAAACTGAACAGCCAAGTGGCGACGAGACTTGAGAGAAGCCTGACCTGGATGCTGGATATGGTAAGCCACCAGCAAGTAACTGTTTCCTATGTTTCCAAGGAGAAGCTATTTGTTTGCTTGTTTATTTTATTTAGAAACAAGCACCAGTAATTGCAGCCAGATCTGGTTTTCAGAAGTGAGCCTTCCCTCATGGAGAACAATGGTCTAGACCAAACTTCCCCTCTGATCAGAGGCTGGGTTTCTCCTTGCCCAGAACTCACCTATCAACTCAGGCTGCAGATGGGGCAGGGAGGGGTGGTGCTGTAGCTGAACATCAGCCCCTTTGACCTTCAGCCCAGACTGCCTCCACTTCTCAGCCCCTGCTGCAATTCCTCATGCCTACCTGATAGATCCTGCTGCTCTCCAAACCTGCTGTGTCATCTGGGAGTCTTCCATGTCTTCATTCTGAAATTAGAGCTTTGGTGGACACCATTCATTTCACTTCCCATTGGTCTCCTCTTCTCCCTTTTCTCTGCTCTTCCCACCACCTAACCCTGCTCTTCCTACCTACCTGCTCACAAAGTCAAAGTATGGGTGCAAGGTGGGAGAAGTAACACACCAACTTCACAAAGCCAAGAGCGTAGAACTTCCGACAAGTCAGGATTAGATGAAACCACTGAGCTCAGGTTCAATGTCAAACCATGTTAATTCCCAAGCTCAGGTTTGAAAACATAGCATAAAAATGAATAAAGATAGTTTTATAACGGATTCTATTGAAACAAAAGTCTGAAAGTAGAACTGTCTAATCAAATACGCAGGGCTTACACTGCATAGTCACCATTTGTCTGAAGTTTAAGCTGCACTGCTTGTCCTCCATTTTCTAGTAAGTCTACCAGTTCGGTTGTTGACTTTCTAGTCCCCCAAACACTGGATAAGGGTTTTGTGACATTGTCGACTTGAAAGTAAGTCCGTCTTGCAGCTAGGGATGCAAGGATGGACTGAAAGCAGGCTTTAGTGAGTGACCTGAAAAATGCTGTTCTTTCAGTGACTCACTGGAGAATACTTACATAGGAGAGAGAAAAGTCTCCCCTTCTCTGACAAAAAGGGGAGGAGACATGAGGGAGAGGAGGGGAGGCAAGGTGAGAGGGAGGAACTGGGAGGAGAGGAAGGAAGGGAAGTTCTGATCAAGATGTAAAGTGAACAAATAAATTAATTAGTGAAAAGTTTTATAAAAGAAAAATAAAAGTCCCATGGCTCAAGGTAGCAAAGATGTTCAGGTGACTTTGTGTCTGTCCCCACTCTTGGGAAGATACCAGCGATCTACAGACCCCTCCAAATCAAACAGTCAGAATGAAAACCACAATCCCAACCCAGAACCCTTTACAATTCTGTAAACAGCTTAATGCCTCATGAAAGTGTGCCTTTTCTTCTGAGGTTGCCAGAATCAGTTTTGGTAGCTTGCATCCGAGGAAATCTCAAGTGATACCACAGTTTTGGTGCAATATCTGAAAGGCTATCTTTGCTGAAGAGAATACAGTTATATTCAGAGGGCAAAGCTAAGACTCAAGATGAAGATCAGCATTTCCAGTCCACATGTATAAAAACTTTCTAATCCTCTGAGCAAGCCTGGATTGTAAAGGACTGGATGAGTGAATCATTGATATATGGAAAGTTTTCAGAGGAGTACAAAGATTAGCCAACACCAACAGGTCCAAACTGGAAAACATACTGTACTGGATTCCTTATAATGCTTAAACCAAATAAAAGCTTTGCTCAAGTAAAATTTGAACTAGAAATAAAACTTCTGAAAGTTGAATAACTATGGCAGCTGCTGTTAGGGTACAAGTGCTCAAGCAGGTCCTTGCTAGGAATTCTCATGTGTTCTAGAAAGAAACCTAGGACTTGCTGAAGCAAAGCCAAGAATACTTAATATCTATGGGAGGCTTTTCAAGTGTCAGATGCTGCTAACCACTGTTGCAAGTATTTATCTCATTTAATCCACAGAAACATAAGAAAGAAGGGTTGTTACCATCCCTACTTTGCAGATGAGAGATTGGAAGCCCAGAGGAAGTCCAGGATGTACTCAAGGTCCTGCAGCTGGAAGACAGAAGACCCAAAATTCAAATACTTTGTGTTTGACTGCTGAGCCTGCAGCACTATGCAATTTTATTTGGTAAGATCTTATGATTAGATGAAATCTGGCTTTTAGCACTTAAACTTCCAATAGGCTTCTGTGTTCCCTGTCTTTCATTTACTATCCAGCTGATTTAAGGCTTTTCTACAACGGCATCCAAGCAAATGAATTGAATTTGTTTTTCATGAACCTCAGTTCACAGCTTTTCTCTTTCACTGTTTTCCCCCACCCATATTTTTATAAGTGATGGTGGCATTCCTCTCTGAACTAGTTGCTTAAGGCATGAGGTCTTAGGACAGCTATAAAAGACAGTTGTCTGCTGGGGTCTGCATTCGTTCCATCGGTCTGGCCTCGCTGTCCCTCCTTTATCTTTCCGCAGCAGAACAAAGGATGAGCAAGAGGCTGGGCATGTTTGCCAGACTTATTTAAGCAAGTAAGATGGGAGTCTCTGCGATGTTGCAGTCTGGGAGGGAGGCAGGCAGTGGAGAAGAGCAAGGGCATGGACATTAATTGTCTCTGTGTTCACTGTGACCTTTCTTGCTGTCACGGAGCGTCAGGCAGGTAGGTTTGAGGCAGCAGGAGGAGCAGGCTGAGCTAATCAAGCGCTGTGCCCTCTGGAGCTTTCCGAGGAAAGCCACCAACTGTGGCTGGTTGGGGGTCAGTGGCCAGTGGGAGTCTCACCTTTCTTCTCAGCTCTGTATGGCCCCAGCTCCTCTTAGCTATTGACTCTGCCGTATTCTCCTCTATCCCCAGGAAAGAAAGTAGATTCCTAGAGGTACACACCCTACAACAACTGGACTCATTGTTTGGTGTCAGGATCAGAAAAGGGGCACAGAGTTTCCTCCCTACCCCTGTCAACATCTGTGGCTCCTTCTTCCTTGGTCACCCTCTGTCACCAGGGAACGTACCCTTCTCTATACTGTCATTCACCGCCACCTGCAGGCTGTCATTGCTTCTGCTTTCTTTCTGAGGTGCCCAGGAACACTGTTTGTCTAATGTCTCTTGCGAACTCCTGAGGCGTGGGCTGTTATTTCATATTTTATGAAGAGCTGTGTAAGTTCAGCATTCCATAAATATAAGATGGTGAATAGCAAATTTCCCCCATACCGAAGCCATTTCATTTTCCTCAGCAAAACGGCGCCTTTTACTTCCATGCAGAAAGCCCAAAGAGGGAAATTTCTTCATTGCTCAGACAGCTAAAAAAATGTGATCACATTTTTCCCCCACAGCTAATGTGCTCTTATGTATAAAATTTAGATTTGAAAGTCTGAGCAGATGGTCTCTAAAGCTCTTGTTTTCCCTCTGAATTTAATTTCTTCCTGCTTATAGTGGGATTAAGAAAATCATTTGAAAAGAGACAATGAAATGTTTATATAAATTGTAATAATCATTATCTTTATGATTGTTCTTTCCTCAATGTATAAGGGAGGAAAGGCTGGACACTTGTATACTGGGCCAGGATTCTTACCTGCCACATACACAAATAACAGCCAACACTGTCAAGCCTGGCAAGTTTGGTCATGCTCATTCCTAACTAGACTAGGCTGAAGTTCATCATCATAAGGTCCAAGGACAAAATGACCTGAGTAAGCTAGCTGTATAGGAGAATGCATATGAAACATTAGCCTCCTGTAGGAAACATCATTTTCAGGAGCTTTTTGTTTCATTTCACTCAGAAGCATTAATGAGCTAATTATCTTTTCACGAAAGGAGGCCCATAGGATTTCAACTTAGCAATACTTAGTTGCTCATCAGCTTGGGGATAACATGTAATGAAATTATGTCATGTTAAAAATGACTGTAATTTAGCGTCTTCCCTAAGTTCGGAGGGCTTCCCATATGGGTCGAATGAGGACTGTTGCAATGTGCTTTTTGGTTTACATGAGGAAAGTATCCCCGGCAAAGAGAGACTGTGTTTCCCACCTTTCTTTACAGGCATTTAATATATTTAAAGGTATCTGTCCATAGGAAGGTTCAAGCAGACAATAAGATGTAGGGATTGTTACCATCTTTTTGTCCCAACTCTATCCTACAAAAAAGTTGAATGCAGATATCAGCCCACTTGTAAAATTTGTAGGATTCAAGAGTGAGACTACGAATAAAAGCCTACCTCTTAAAGGTCCATGGTTTTAAAAATTGTATGTACTTGAAAAATAACTTTGATTGTATAGTCCAGAAAATTGATGGCTTTGTTTACATTTACAACCCAAGGCACATCTGAGGGATGCTCCTGATACTAGGGCACACTAGTGTCTGTCTTGCCCTCTCTTCTGAGAAGAGTCCCCCATCTGGGGCTGTGAGGATCCTCTGGCATTCATGGTACACACTTCCAGGCTCACATTTTCACCACCCTTCTCAGCTCCCACACTGGGGACTGAACTGGGGCCTTGCACACACTAAGCTAGTACCCTAGCACTGAGCTACATCCCCAGTCCCAGGTTCACACTTTCAAACTCCATCTCTACCTTTCCTTGCAGAGTTGTTTCTTTGCCATCCCCAAGCTCCCAGGACAGAACTCTCCATTGCAGTCTTCCTTTGTGAGAAGAGAAATTGGTCCCTTCCTCTAGAGGAAGCCCACTCAGGATCTGTAACTAAACTAAGGGTAGGAAATTCCAAGGTCACCATTTAAAGGAATATAATTCAGAAGGTGTGGATCAGGGAGATGTTCCTAGACATATTTATCTACACCGTATCATGTTCAGTCATCTATTAGTGTATTAAACCTGGGAACTCTTTCACTGTAATAGTAAAACTGTAACCATATGTTAACCAGGGTGGGGGTGGGACTCAAAGGACAAGATGGGCTGTTACCATAGCATTGTAATCCAGGCCAGTTGTACCTGCTTCCTGATCATGTGCTAGTTACCAATAAGAAAGACAGGAAAGATATTCTATCGAGTATCATAAGGAAGGAAGCATATACAGAGTTATTCCTTGCCCTTAGAGCTTACAGTCTACCTGGGAAGACCTCAGTCAGCAGTGTGCTATAGAGATGAACGCTGCAGGGACAAGGAAGAAACAGGAGTCAAATCAACAGCTGGTCTTCCTATGGAAATAGTTGGATACTAAGAAATATCAAGTAAATCAATCAGTCTTTCTGGACTATGTACAACTTTCTGCAACTTTTCTAACTCAGCTTTCATGACACTCCTTGGAAAACCTTTATCCTGTGGAACATTCTGGAAATGAAGAGGTTAAAATTGTGGCTTCCATTCCTGAGGAAATCTAATGAAAACAGGATTACTAGAAGCAGAAAGGGTTAGTTCCCAGTGCCACACAGTGTGTGCCAACCCATCTGCCCACATGAACATTTACTTAAAAGTAAAGCCAACCACGCCAGCCCCATCCTCACCTGTCCTGCTGATCACCCACAGCAAGGGAGGGAAGAGAGCCCACACCTTGGTCTGCAAAACTGAGCCCCCATGCGATCTCCAGGCGTGTGTCTGCTGGAGGCACACAGCCAACAATGCCATCAATCTGGCAGTTCTTTAACATTGACCCAGGATATATTTGCTAGGCCATTTGCGCCATCTGCCATGCAAATGTCTGTTAAAGAAATAGCATAAAGTTGTGGGAATAGCAGGGTTAAAATGCCATTTAGCAGGAATGTGCCAGTTCCAGCAGCAATTGTCCAGAGGAGAACAAAGAGCTGGGGGAGCCAAGGGCAATAAAAGGAAAACAGAAGTGTGTGAGCAAGCACGGCTCCTAGTCTTGCTTTCTCTACACTTCAGTTTTATTCCTTCATGGTACATTTATAGACATGAGCCTTAACTAAAGTAGACCTTCTTTGTGTGACTGCACTGAATTCAAATACTTTTCCTAGATAGCTAGCTATGTAACTGGGGGAGCTAAAGTAAGCTAAAGGGGAGAATTGTGAGGTTATGTTTTTCTCCTTTTAAAAAATATATAAGATTACACATGAGATTGTGTAGTAATTTATGTACAAGGACACTTCTTAGAGAGAAAGCAACACCCATAATAATTCCATCCTCTCTGGGCTCGTTCACTTACTTCCCTGAGCAACACCTTCTAGCTCTGGCTTATATGTGAGCCATTCTGTCACTGTGTGCTGAGTTCTCGCTGCAATATGTTGGATATTAGACTCTGATTATATATTTTGCTAATGTTTATAACACTGTTAAAACGTTGATATTTTCCTCCTGTTTTATAGGCGCAATAAATAAGGCTCAAAGAAGTATTATTTTGATAGTTCAGGAAACAGAGCTTGTAAGCAAAAGCGCAAATTGGTTCATCCTCTTCAAATATCCACACTCTCAGCACTGTAGCCCTGCCTAAGGCTGCACACACTCATTTGTGATGGCTGACATGGTGCAATACAAATTGGTCTTGGCTTCACTTTCTTCAGCTAAGAGAAAACCGTGTTTTTCATAATTTTCTTTTTTGCACTTATCACCTTTAATAGCTGAATAAATATCTACATATTGATATTACTTTATTAAGCACCATATTTAAGCACCTCATATTTCATACTCGTGTTTTCTTATTCAGAGATAATGCTACAATGACCTTATTGGTTCACAGAAGGTGTTTTGCTTCTGTGGTCCTATTTACTTAGGATGTCTTTCTCATAACAGACTACTAGGTCAAGAATGTGAGCTTTTCTATGACACTGGGTATATTTGCCACCGATTTTGAAAAGCATCCCATTAGAAAACTACTACTCATGTTTACTCTCATCGCAAACACCCCAACATTAGCTATTTCCTTAAGCTTTCTTTTCTGCGTTGTTTGATTTTAAGTGACCTTGCAAGTTTGCTTTGGTGGCAAGTTTTACTCCAAACCATCAATAGGCGTCCCCCATCTATGCAGTCACTGTCCTTACAATGTCTCATCCAGCTGTTCTCTCCCTCGCCCATCTGCCTCAAAGTGCCTGTGCAAACATAACTGCAATCTTCATGTGGATTAGCATGCTGCCTTCTTTTCTTTATTCTTGAGGAAATTCCTGATGAGGAAATGCTAGGTTGACATATAAAACTCTCTCCAGAAGGTGCCCAAAACAGACATAAGCAGAAGGTAATAATATTAAACAAACTGTTCAGAAATACGAATGCAAATATCAAAAGAAACAGCTGAAGAGCTTTTTGTAGCTTTTGGGGTGCATGTATGTTTGGGGGACAGAGCCAGGAGCCCCTCTTCTTCAGAAATTACATGTAACTATTTGGCTGTTCTGTGTGGTAATTACAACTGGTGGAAAAAAATGAAAATAAATGAACTTCTAAATTCTTTTCAATAAATGAATTGAAGAACAGCATAATGCCTTATGCTCCTGCTTGAGAAAAATATTACAGTTCAACTTTTTGCCACCCCCAAATTAATTTACATTTTGCAACTTTGTCCCATTGCTCACAGCCATAGGATGCTGAGTGAAAAGGGGTAAATCTGGCCAAATCGTGATCAAGGTTGCTCTCAGAGTTGTGTCTTTCTGAATGCAGATTCTCATTATTTCCTTGGTAAAAGGTATTTTGCATAGGTTTAATTAGAGCTCTGGCACAGCGGTAGGGATCCAGAGCAGAAGGGAGTCTCTCTCCAGAGAAAATTTTATGCTCATTAACAAATGAAAATGGATTAATTTTACTTTAAGAACCCCAGATTCAAACACATGTGAACACTGAGCTGTCATTTCACTCTCTTATAGAAGGAAAAGAATGTCTCAAAGGAGTCATTTCCCCTAAATCCAGGCTAATTTTTTTTTATCCCAGTCCACCTCAGGCGACTCCCCAGCCAGCAGCCCCACTTGAAGTAAATGACGTTAAACAAGCTGAACTTTGTCTCGGCTTTCTGATCTGTACAATGGAGATAGTGGCAAGACTGCCTTCTTGGGCTTTGTATGAGAATTCCATGAGTAAATATATTTAGAGGGTGTGGAGCCAGTGCCTGCCACAAAGTATGAATTCAGAATATATTTCTCATGGGGAAAGCTTTTTACCATTATTCTCACAGTTTATCTTAGTGTCCAGGAGCCTTGTCCATGATTATGGAGCAGGGAATGAGGAATCCTGCATTGTCAGATGCAGACTTCGACTCTGCTGAGCATCGCCAAGACATGAGTCTCTTTATTTTTCTGTTGGATTCTGAAACTTAATTCCTGAGACTGATGGGAAAGAATACAGAAGACAAAAATTTGCGTTTCTCAGATTTGCCACGGAGGTGTTGCCCTAACGGCTGAAGAAGGCAAAGACGAAGGACAGATTAGAGCTGCTACCTCAGAGCCAAACCGTCTTTTCTTAATGGTGCCAGTTGTAGGTGATGGGTGGCTGAGCAGAGGCTACAGGGAGAGCTACCAAGCACATATTTGCTACCTCACAGACAATCATTGTTGAGCCAGGTGCTGTTCTGGGAGATGAATCAGGTCACTGCCCTTGAGGAGCTTAGGGCAGAGAAGCAAGACGAACAATTGCAATACTGAGTTAGTCTGTGTTAGAAGTCAAGAATAGAGCTACTGAATGAAAACGTGCCGAGGATGTAGGAAAGGCACTTGGTGGGGAGATACATGTTAGTAATCTATTGCTGTGTAGCAAATCTCTGTGAAACATGATAGTCACATGCACCATGTGCTTATAGTCTCACTGTTTCTATGGGGCAAAAGAAATCTGCAAGTGGCTCAGCGGGGTCTTCAGTCACAGTTGTGAGGCCCCTGTATTCGGTCTCATCTGAATGTTAGGCTGGGGATGTATCCCTATGGTACTCATGGTTTTTGGAAAATATTGCTTCATGGCGCACTACCGGGTTTGAAGTCTCCTTTACCCAGCGCTCATGTCACAGAACTTGGGCTTCTGCAACACCAAAACTTGACCATCAAAGCATACTAGCTGAGAACACAAAAGTGAGTGCCTGCTCGCAAGCTGGTCATCTCAATAGTTTGTACCCACCAATAATTAATCTTCATTGACAGCTTGATTAGATTAAGAAATGTCAACGGCATTAGGGAGACAGACCTTTGGGTGCACTGTGGAAGTCTTGTCTAGAAAGGACTAACGGAAGGAGCAGATAGATCTTGAATGTGAGAAGCACCAACTGAGTAAAGTGGGGAAAAGGGCAAGCACAGCCCTGGAGCTTCCCTCTCTTGCTTTCCGCTTCCTGCTTACCCCAGATGTGAACAAGCACTGCTGATCTATTGCTGCCACACACCTTCCTTGTCGTGGCCATCTCTGCTCTCCAAACATGCATGAACTGGAAGAAATCTTCCTTCCATAAACTGTGCCTTGTCAGGCATTCGGTCATGGCAATGAGAAATTTAACTACTATCCAATTTCATAGCGGAAGTGACTCTTGCTGATGCGTGGCAGATCACTAGGTTTGTCTAATTCTTAAATGGAAATTACAGGGAGAGATGAACAACAGGAAGCAGGACGTTGTTCTATCAAAATTCCTAAGCTATTTTTTTTTTTCAAAAGCAGAAGAAAATAGTAGCAGTTTTCTGGGACACAGACAGAAGACGGTAGAAAAGACAGGGCAAGAAAGCAAGAAACAAAGAGAAGAAACACAGTTACCTTGTTGCTCCAGGCACACTGTCTCTTAGGAGAAAGAAGACAGGCTTCAAGTAATGGGAAGAAATGAGAAAATTGATACAGATTAAGGTATCATAGGGGTGATTTTCAAAGGGAAAAACAAAGGCCATCAGGCTGTGACTGGAGAGTGATTTGACAGCCACATCGTTGATGAGGGTTATTTTCCTAAATTCACATTGAATTGGTGAGTAGATAGGAGGTCAGAATGACAGAGGTAAGCAACGCCCAGGAGTTGACATCCGAAGCCCTTGTGGCACAGATTGTTACCCTGACATTTTACTTTTCATTTATTTTTCACTTAGCAGACCCTTCCATTAACAGACCCCAGCAGACTATGGCCATTTAATTACTAGCTAAGCAATAACTTAATGTGGGATTGTGTAACTTCTTGTCCCTTTTACTTTTAATGCACTCCGATTTGTTTGTTTTTCATTTTAAAATTTCTATACAACATAGTTTAATTATATCTTTCCCCTCCTCCAACTTCTTCCAGATCTTGCCCACTCCTCTCCCTACCCCACTTCATTCTTCACTCTCTCTTTCTCTCTCTCAAACAAAAAACTAAAAACAAAAGAAACAATTTCAGTAAGACAAAAAAATACCAAAACAAAACAAAAAGTGCACAGGAAAATATCTACTCTGTTCTTTGTAAGCCATCTATTCCTGGGCAGGGGGCTTGTCCTGAGATGTAGCTGATGTACCCAATGCCAGTGACACTCATTTTTCCTCTCTCAGTGGGTAACTCTTACAAACAGCTTCTTAGTTAGAGCTAGGGCTTTGTGTTCACTTCCCCATCACCACATTGGGATCTTGTCTGGTTTTAACGTACATGGGTCTTATGCATGTTTTCACAGTCATTGTGTGTTTATATGTACAAAAGACCCATTGTCTGGAAGGTGCTATGTTGTTGTAAGCATATATTAATTATATATAATAATGGGCTTCATTATGACATTTTCTTACATCAATATATGTAATATATGGATGGCCTGATAAAGCCAGAGGACATGTTTGAGCAAAGATCACACTGCCAAAAACATAGGGAAACCTATAGGAACTGAGCAGCCACCACTGAGAAGCCAGAACAAGTCTGGGGTCCTCATCATACAACCACAAGTACACAAAAGTTGTCAACAACTTGAATATATTCTTTTGCACTCAGGCGTCCACATGAGAGTACAGTCCACGTCACATGTTAGGTGTCTCAGGTCAGGAAGGAAGCATTGAGGGAAGATTGGGCTCATTTTATAGTGACAACCGATCCCCGTGTGAACTAAGCCAGTCTCAAGAGAAAGCCATTAATCTCTCCTAACAACCTGCCACTCCAAAAGGCCTTATCCCATAACAGCAGTCTAATTTCAGCATGAAATTCTGTGGAGCAAGGGAGGGGCCTATCCACAGGAGAGCATTTGGTGAACCTCTGCTGGACCCTGTTTTCAGAGTTACCTCCACCTCTCCCAGATGGACCTTTCCTCCTGATGCCCTAACTCACCCCTCCTGTCTCTTTCCATGACAGAATTAATGGCTCATCACTGACCCTGTTTTCACTACATTCTGAAGATGTGGTTGTAAGTTATCGCCTTTGACTTAAACATCCATTTCTTAATCATGGTGGCGTTTTGATGGAGACAGGAAAATAGAATTAAAAAAGAGAAAAGGAAGTCAGACAGGGCAAATTAATGTCCAATAAATGGTTATTGATAAGTGAATGAGTGAATACTATTTTGAGTATTTTTCTCTCTGGTCTTTTGGATTCTACTGCACTGCTCTCATTTCTCTGAGATAGGCATCTCAAAATACGGAGACTAGCCTCATAACGGAGGCTTGAATTACCTCTTACTCAGGTTGCAAGCCAAAAACATAAAAATTACTTTCAGAAAATGCCAATTAAAAACTATTTTTATTTACTTTTATCACTAAAAGAAAGCTTTGGCAAAAGGAAGTCCAGCTACTAGATGAAGAAATGACAGGGTGATTCTTTTCTTCAAATGCAAGCTACTTGAAAGGCTCATTGAAATACATGAATTCATAGGAAAAAGATAAAACTCAAACAATTTAGAGGACTCGTGATTAGACAGAAGTGAGGACCATAAGAATTTTGTAAATTCTCAATTTATGAAGCTTTTATAACGATTTTTAAATATTTGATTTTCTAAGGAGCATTAAAATAGTGAATTTACCCTTCTTCTTTTTGCAGGGTCTTGGTCATTTGGGGGTGCATGGGTAAGTATATGAGACAGCTTGATTCAGTTATTTGAACTTAACATGAGGACTTGCTGTTCTCTCTCTCCATCTCCCTCTCTCACACATAAACACACACACATACACGGGGGGGGGGGATAGAAGTGAAAAACTGAAACCACAGAAAGAAAACTAAGCATTAAAGTATTAAACCTGACTGAGCTATTTGCTTCACAAGCCAAGGCTACTGAAAGCAGGCAAGTGACGAGGACCTAGCTGCTGAGATGGCAGGACTGACAGCTGTATGGACAGCCATGTCCTGATAACAGTCAGAGCGCAGGCCGCCCTAACAGGTTAGGGGCTGAGAAGAATAAGCCAAGAACTAGTTACCAACACTCAAAGCTACTTAACAAGGTATGCACACCCCACTGCTTACCAGATAATCCACTGGGTTTGCTTGAGATGGTACTACTTTTAAACATGTGATACTCCGTGGCCAGCACACAGTAGGGGGACATTAATTGACATTAGTTGAGCGTGAATCTGAACGTGTGTTTGAAACATCCTGTCTTTATGACCTGACTGCTTGCCACTGGAGCAGGGATGGCTACGCTTTCAATGATTCACATGGAATTCTGCCTGACAGGCTGGGCATTGCAAGCAGAATGATGAGACCTGATAGGAAGAGCCTTCTTCTAAACCCCACACTTGCACAATGTCACAAAGGAAAAAAAATGATAAAAATACATTGGATTCCTGCCTGGTCTTTTGGACCTGAGAGTAAAAAGCACAGCATGTCAGTGTGTGGAAGGAAAAAGACAGCTAACCAAGTGGCAGCTTATGTGGATTTTTTTATTAGACCCGAGACAATATGAGCAATAACTACAGATGAACTGCATATCCTAAAATCAGCAAAACAATAAGAATAACATGCAAGTTGTGGCTTATAAACACACATATAACAGTCAGTTATATCACTACTACAAAATTCTATTCACAAATATATTATTAAAAATTAAAAGATCAATACCATGGAAATAACACAGACCACACATGTGAGCAAAAGCAGCTGAGAGAAACATAAACAAAAGTACAGATACAGTATTAAATCTTAACTGCCTAGAGTGAGCCACAGGGCACTGTCCTCTAGTCATAACTGTGAAGCCAGCCCCTTTTGCCAAGTGTTGTTAATATCTGCCCTGTGACACTGATCATCCCCATTAAGTCACTCAGTTACAAATTACAGATGAGGGTGAAAAGATCTGAGGAGCCTCAATATTTTTCATAATGTGTAAGACCTTAACTTGTAACACACAAAAGGTATACTGTTTATGCATGTCAGTATGACTTCTGGTCTCCAGCAGTTTCTTTTAGGGGGAGTCAAAGCTATGCTCAAATTTTCAATTGTGGCTGGGTAGGAGGGTCACTGTGCCTGCTAACACTATCATTCACAGGCCAAATGTTAGTTTTACCTGTGTCCAATATTGCTCCTAACTTTATACTGTCTTGTAGCTCTCCTTTTATGGCCATACAGTGTCTAGTATGTGACGAAAAAAATGTTATTTTCTATCCCTGCTGTAACAAATTTACAGCATCAGAAACTTAAAACATGGGCTGGAGAGGTAGCTCAGTCATGAATACCTCTGCTACAGGTACATGAGGACCCAAGGTCAGTATCTAAAGTTTTAAAAGCTATGGTGTTGACTTATACTTGTAATTCTGTAGCTAGTGAGGTAGAGGCAGACAGATCCATGGGACTTGCCAACCCGCCAGTCTAGCTTAATGATGGAGCTGCAGTTTCAGTGAGAGATCCTACTTCAAACAATCAATATGGATGACTCCTGAAGAACTACAGGCAAGCTTGACTGCTGCCTTCAGATGCAAGTACACACAAGTACACATACATATGCCGCCACATACACACGCTCCATAAAAACAGCCGTTCTTGAAGCTTCTAGAGTGATTACAGGAAATCCAAATCAGACCCTTGCCTAAAGTCAAGGAAGCGCCAGGACTGGTTCCTTCTGCAGGCTCAAAAGTGGGAAGACATTTCATTGCATTTTCAGCTTCTAGCAGCTTTGAAACCTCTTCTGTCTTCAGAACGTGTCACTGACCCTGCTTCCTATATCATGTTGCCATGTGCTCTGAAAAAGGTTCTTGTAATCGCAGCAGATGCCCAAAAGATATTCCAGGATAATCTCTACCTCTCAATACCCTTGACTCATTCCAGCTGGGAGGTCTCTTCTGCTCTGTAAGGAATCTTACCTACAGAACCAAGTACCAGTGATTAATGCTTGCGAAGACATTTTCATGCTTCTCTGACCACTGAACCACAACTTTAGTTGACAGAAAATTCAGAGCTAAGAGAAGCAATGAAAATTCAGGATCAAAACTTAATATTACACTAACAAGTGGCCGTTTTGTAAAAACAAGACATGCTTCTTTGAAGCTTCCTGCCAGCTACCGCTCAACCTATTTCTTCTCCGCAGCATAAGGTAGCATGACTGAATTGTTGAACTTCTTAGCAATACGGAGTGCTCACTACCTGTCACCATGGAGTTCATTTCATCACTTAGACCACAGCTTTTAGCCTTCTTGGGGTTCATGGTGCCCAGGGATTAGTAATTTACTATCTTTTGCAGTAAGAATGCTCTCTGGGTTCCCTAGCGATCTGAGTATATGAATTTATTTCTGATTGTGTGTAACAATCTCCAAGAAAACTTACTCACTTTGATAAGCATAAAAAGTATCCCTGCATCATTGTTTTCTCCTGATGGCTTCATTTCCTTCCTCAAGTCCAGGCAACCTAAAGCACATGCAGCTCCTGGATTTTATAGCTTGTGACTTGTGCACTTCAGGCCTTTACTATTGCCAGTAGGCAGGTAAAAATTGGGAAGCAGGGAATCAGTTCCTCTGGTTCCTGATGTCATCAAAGACCAGTGCTCTATTCTATTTCCTGTATTAGACAGAGGCAGCGTTGCCAGCTGGGAACAGACTGTGTTCCACCCATGTGATAAAGCCCAGTGACTACCAATCTTCTGCCCCATAAGAGCATTCACAGGCAAAGATTTTCTCTACTTAATTAGAATTTGTCTCGGTGAGCTCATTAGGCCCTCAGAGCCCAGGGATGCTCCTCTGTAGCACTTTTCTTTCTCTCCCTCTTCTCATACTTTGGCACAGCCTTGTCAACAGGTGTGATCAACACTAAGGAAGCATACAGAGCCAGCACTCCCATTCTGGTCCAAGATGAGAACCCACTGCTGAAAAGATGGCATTCACAGCCTTAGGCAGGCTGCCATGAGATCGTTGTTCCTTGGCACTGGTGCCCATGGCGAGTGTCTAGGCAACTTTTGATTGGGCACCATGCCCTCCAAACAGATGGGCATGAATGTAGGCAGGCAAGAGACCATTTATTTATATCAACTGTATTTGCTGAGGGCAGGGTTCCCAGCTGGGAACATCAAAACAGCTCTTTGTCCTGGCTGTCTGCATCTCTGATGGAAGTGACGCAGCCTTGCAAATTCAGCTAGATTAATTTTGAAAAATAAGAACAATGTTACTATGGACACTGGGGGACATTTTTGGCTCCCGTCAATGGTTTGGAGCACAGAGCAGGCTGGACCCCAGTCATTTTAATAAGACCTCCTGTCCCTGTTTGGATTTGGTGGGAGAGAGCCAAGACAGCTTTCCAAATCAGGCCAAATTTAGGTGAACAGAGTCAGCCCCACATGGAAGCCAGCGTTGTATGTCCTTTTACACACAATGATGAGTGGCTCCTGAAGAAAATGAAGCTGAAGTCACCCAGACCAGAGAGCTAGGAAAGCCTTATGACTGCGCTCACTTGCCACTGTTCTGGTTTTGTACGCTGCCCTTAACCTTTATGTTCTCCCTTCCATAAATGAGACATGGGATCAAGTGGGAGCAGAGAGCACCAGGCCAATGCTGTGACTGACTCCAACAGGTGCTTCAGCTGGCTTCATGGATAGACAGACATGTTTTAAACAAGAGTTATTACCAGAATTTTGGACATCTGAGCAAGCAAAAAATTTCCCCCCCAAGGAAGATAACCTATATATTAATATTGCCAAAAGTAAAAAAAAATTAAAAAGACTGTATCATTTGCTTGTAATGAATCTGGCACTTGTATTAAGCATGTTACATTCAATCTTTTGATAAATTTTCACAGTACTTCTAGGAAGACGGATGCTATTCCTATCCCTGTACAGTTGGGGAAACTAAAATTTAGAATGATGTGTTAATCTACTTTTATGCTATAAAAACACCTAAGTCCAGCTAACTTTATTAGAAATAATCTACCATATGACCTAGCTGTACTATCACTCTCTGACATGTTCCCAAAGGACTCACATTCTATTCCACGGATGGCTGTTAAACCATGTTCATTGACACTCTGTTCTCAATGGCTAGGAAATGGAAACAACCTAAAAAAGTTGGGGGCAGAAAGACTATAAAACCCAGAGGACCAAGGCGTCTACTGTGACACCGTGTCTCCTAAAAGTGACCGAGTTGCTACACCCACAATATCTTAGTAATATGGCTTCCTAAACAAGAACCTAACAGTGACAACAACAGACATGCTAATGTGGAAGGGGGAAATACCAAGGCACCTCACCGCCCCCCCCAACCAAAACCTACAGATAGCTAATGACTGCCGAGAGCGGGAGAATTTCTATTTCCCAAAAATGAGCCCCTAAACAGTTATAAAGTACCCAGTGGTCAGCCCTTAAATCATATACACACAAGCAACACTAAACAGACTCGGCAGGCTGCATTTGTGCATTTGTACTTTTATACATATGTGTGTGCAATAATAATCAAAGAAAACTGAATCTGAGAGATAATGGAGGGGGCAGGAGAGGTTAGATGGAGGAAAAAAGGGGGAAATTGTGGAATTATCTTTTAATTAAAATCATTAAAAGAAAACAGAGAGCTTATGATGGTGTTGGCTTACAGGTATGGCACCGGCACTGGCTGAGAACTGTGAAGGCTCTATGGCTACGTCATGTCCTAGTGGAAATTTGTGCTTAAAGAGACCTGACTAGGCAAGATGCCAGAGAGGTTGAGGATCCATGATTTCTTCTAGTAGCACACCCCCACTGCCCTCGGGATGCCCCTTTTGAAAGTCTGTCATCACCCTCTGCCACACTGAAGACCAAGGGTCTGACACAGGAACCTCCAGAAGGAGAGCCAGTATTTGAACTATCACAAAAGACTTACTCAGCATCCCACAGCTGGCAGCAGGCATAACCAGAGATACTCAGAACTGCTCGAATCAGAGTCCATATCCCACTTCCTCCAGAAACATTAGAAGATACTGAGATTTTAATGCTCATTTTTCTTGGCTTGAGTGTATTTCATGTGATGGTAATTTAAGCCAATGCTTCTCAGGTTTTAGTGTGACTAAAAATCATTTGGGAGGATTGTGCCTGAAGGCAGACTGTAACTCAGCAGATGTGGGAGAGGTCCTGAAGTTACCATATCTCTAGCAAGCCCATGACAGCTGCCCCCTCAGCCCCAGTAGCAAAGGCTTTGCCTTCTAGCGCTGGGTCTCGCCCTCAACTACTCATCCAGATGACATGAAGAGTTTTGTAAATACTCCAACATGCACATTGTATCCCAGAGATTCTTACTTCATTATTTCTCTACCACCGTGTGAGCAAGGTATCAGCATTTTGTCCTTTATTTCAGATGGGGGTGCTGAATTTTAAAAGATATCCTCGGTTAGGTTCCATGGAAATAAGACAACGGATGAAGACGTGTTAGTTGGGGCCCTCCTGAATTCTAGTCAGTTCCTTTTCTTGATGCTGATTATTTATAACAATGCTGGAGGCAGGTGATAGGATGGGCTTGTTACTCCTGCCATCATCTTTAACAGGAACAGCTGGGAGCAAGCACAGCCCGAGTGCAGCTGCATTTTTACAATCTGGTGAGGGCAGAATGTTGACAAAATGTATGTTGATGGAGGCGGCAAGAGATTACGATCATATTTCTACAGCGTTGGGTTCTTTTGATTATCTTTTGCTATTGTTGAAAGGATCCAAATAGGGAAACCTGGGGCCATTCATGTCTCAACTGTGTCAGCCCTGTAATCAATTACACATAGGAAGCAATAGTATGGACCAGGGGTTCAGTGATTGCATTTATTAGAGAAGAGTAATTGATTCTGTGTTGGCGGGTATGTGGCCATAGTTCTTACTAGGGTTTCCTGCTAAGTATGATCAAACCAAATGGACTACAGATTATTAAATCCAAATCGATAATTTTGCTGGCAAAAGCAAAGCATTCAGCAAAGAGGGAAAAAGTGTCCGTCTTCAGAAGATCTCAACCTCATGAATTATTGATACAAAGATGATCAGATAAAAAAACAGAACTTGGCAAGCTGTCAAATAAGAAATGCAGAGTGAATCAAAAATTTATAAAACAGTATTGAGTTATTACAATTCCATTATAGATACCAGTAATCATTTTTACTGAAACAAACCCCTTATACAGCTGAACAGCTAGGATGTCAGGGAACAAGGGCTGAGGACTCAACCTCATTCTGAAAAGATAGCACAAAATTTATAATTAAATGTAAAAGAGTAAGTGACTTAGTCACAGTTTCATTGCAGATTGAATAAAAACAAGAGGATTTAAAAAAATAATGACAATACTTTTCCTGCCCAAAACACATTGTGCTGACTTCCTTCAAAATTTACTGACATTAGATTCAGGGCAGAATGAATTGCCTTACAGGGTCTGTAAACCTAATCTGTGCATGTGCCAAGCACAAGGGCTGTGTAAGACAAGAGAAGAAAAATGGCTCGGCAAGATGTCTTGTCATTTATGGATTTTTCTTTCATAGAAGAAAAAGTCCTAACCTATAGTTTTATTAGCTACATCATCTTATGCCGGGCCCTCCTACTTCTCTTTCTGGCGCTAAAGCTCTGCCTGTGTCAGAAACATATTCAAGAACGGAGAGACAGATGTCACCATTCCCAAATATGTAGAAGATAGTTGCCAAATTCACAGCATCTTAACACAGTCCTGCAGGTCCCCTGCAGCTTAAACCATGGAGGATCAAATCGGTAGCTCAAATTATAAAATCAGGCAAACCTTGAGATATAAAATCCAGAGAAAAGCATCAAGAAGATGGACAGGAATACCTGTTCCATATGTTGTTGGCATTTTCCCAATATCTACATGAAGAGCAAAAGATGAAGGGAGGTTTTTTAAAAAATGCCCCTGTGTAAGGTAAATGGTAAAAGAAGCATGAGCTCAGACGCAGGAAGGACACCGCTTATGTAGATTTTAACCAGCAGTAGAAAAGGGAGCTCCATGTTTCATCAGATCCTGAGCTAAGCTACCTGCATCACAACCAGTTTCTACTGGGGATAAGGAATGGCAAATTTTAATCAGACTTTGAAAGGCAGAACTTTTCCATGAACCCCAAGTTTGACAATTAGCCTGAGTACCACACACTGACCATGTCACCTGAAGTGCCAATGCTGGGAATAAGCAGGAATCATCAGTCTCTACACCTGAAATAGCACACACACACACGCGTGCACACAGATGGACACACACACACACACACACACACACACCTGAGAGAAATCATTAATTTTTACTTGATGTCACTGTGGCTTGCTTTTCAAGACTATAAGGAAAATAGAGGCCATTACAGAAAGCCACAACCAGTCAAAATACAGAATTCTAGAGCCCAGTCGCAGTGAGTACGTTTACAAAATAACTCCTGCACTAAGGCTCAGGGAACATTGCAGAACAGGGGGCAGAAAGATCACAAGAGCCAGAGAATCAGGACTTTGCTGTAAGACTCTGCTCCCTAGTAATGTTAGAAACTGTACCTCCATAAAGTCACACCAACATGACTACCTAATCATGAGCTGAACAAGGACAACAACAATCATGCCAAGTGCACAGAGGAGAAACAGGAGCTCTCAACACTATGCAAAAAAACTACAAGAAACTTAGGTATGCTGAGAGTAGGAGAAACTGTCTTCCTCAGAGAAGAACACACCAATTGAGTTTCCAATACCGAATAGTCAGCCTTGAAAAATATATCAGATAACGTTATACAGACTGAGCAGGTTATATATAGAAATATGTTCATATACATATATATGACTATATACTATATAGGGATATTTATAAATATATAAGAATACATATTCATACACATATATCCATGCATACGTATATATCCCTAAATATACATATGCATATATACACATATATGCATGTTAACAACAACTAACAGAAAATGGGCCATGAATTTTAGAGAGAGCAACTAGAGGTGTATGGGATAGTTTGGAGGGAGGAAAAGGAAGGGAGAGATGATGTAATTATATTAAGATCTTAAAAATAAAAGGACTATTTTTAAAGGATATAAGAAAAACAGGGGGTAGAGATATGGCCCTTAAGAGTGCTTGCTGAGGATTCCAGTGGAAGGATTCCAGCTGAGTTGTTAGCTGAGGATCTCTAACAACCCAAGTTGATGCTAGGACAGAAGGTCATCCTCTGAAAACTGAGGGGGAGGCGTTGCCAACAACAATTTCTACTCAGTTCATTGAATCTAGAGAGCTTGAGCTGCTGTGGGCTTGGAGCCTTCATCCCTAATTTCTAGTCTCTTTGGCATGAGAAGGTTCTCTGCAGGCTACAGAGAGGGAAACCTGGGCCCCAACCCAGCCACACAAACCTTTGACCTACAATCTGCCTGCCTGGGCTGGAACAATGGTGGCACTGAAAACATAGAGTGGCCAATCAATGTTCACTTTAACTTAAGGCCCACCCCCTGAGAGGAAGCCCATGCCCTACACTGCCTGATGGCCAGAAACCTGAGACTGGATAGCCCGGAGACCTAAGGCAGAACCAAACACAGCTGAAGAAAGTCAACAAAATGATTCTTAATACTATTCTGCTGTACTCATAGATTGGTGTCTTCTCTAGTTGTGACCAGAGAGGCCTCGTCCTCCAGCAGCAGAGGGGAGTGGGTGCAGAGACCCACAGCCAGACATTAGGAAAAGTGAGTCTAATTGGAGGTCTCCATAAGCTCCTTCCTTTTGGGGATTGGAAAATGCAGCACAGTGGAAGAGGGGGAGGGAGACTGTAGGAGTCGGGGGGGGGGATGGAGGACAGCAGGAAAACAGGGCCACTGAATCAACTAAACAGAGTTCACATGGGCTCAGAGAGACTTCAGCAGCAAGCAGGGAGACCTGTATGTCTGCAGCATGTCCTCATTGACCTCAGCATTATTCAGGGTGTGATTGTTTAGTATATTTCCCTAGGGTGAAATGCTCTCCAACTACACCCAGGAGTTTGGGAATACTCAGCCAAATATGCTGGTTCCAATTTCATTGCAGATATTCGGATCTCCCGACTTACTGGTGTTGAGGAGCATAAAATCTCTCCTCATTTCCTGCCGTCAATTGCAGTGTGGAGTGGCTGAAGTTGTTCAACCAATTATTGTGTTTCACCACCTGGGTGCCACTGTCCATTGGGGGCCTTTCGGGTTTGCAGTGACTCTACTGTCATTTCCTGTCTTTGGCTGCTCTCGGTAGAAACTGCTAATGGATACCAGAGTATGGTCCTCTTGCTTAGAAGAGGGTGCCTTCAAAAACAGTTTGTTCCTAGATGGTAGAAGCAAAGGGGTGGAGGTTACAGGGGAGGGCAAGGGCAGGGGAGGACAAGGCAGGGGAGGACAAGGGCAGAGGTGATTGCTCACCCCAGTACTAATCAAACAGCACTGATGTGTCCCTTGGATTCAGCCTCCTAATTATTTCTCTGATTCATCCCCTTCTCTATTGCCATGGCTACTGTGTTCCTCCAGGCCATCTTCTCTCTCAGTTTAAACAGCCAACAGCCTCCTAACTGCTGCCTTCTACCCAGCCCTGTTCCTACACCCCTGAGCACACTGCTTTCCCTGCAAACCTTCCCTGTGCTCAGCAGCAGATGCGAGTAAACGGGTGGTTTTCAGAGTTTTCAGAGAAAGAAGATGTTGACATTAAATGGAAGGAAACAGAGATACTGAAATGCTTGGCATGCTCATTGCCTACTGCTCTCTTACCACAAATCTAGGAGTTTCAAAGGACATTCACATGTTACCTCAGTTCTGTAGGTCTGTCAATGATCTAACTGGGCTAAAAACCGAAGCTTTGGAAAGTCTCCAGTCTCTAACTGAAGGAGAAGCCAGTGAGAATGCCCTTCGGAGTCTCTTCCAGGAGCTGGCAGAACTAGGTTCCCTGTGGCTGCAGAATGGAGACTCCAGGCCCCTGGATATCATCAGCCATCATTGAAGCTTCTAGGGTCCCTCTCCATCCCTGACTCCTGGCTCCCCTCACTTTCAAAGGCAATGATGGGAAATGATCTTCTGCCTTCCTCTTCCACTTTGATGGGCCCAAGCAATTAAATTAAATTCACCAAATCTAGGTAATTCATTGTCCTATTTGAAGTCTGTAACTCTTCACCAATGATAAGCATATATACATTGTACAAAGTGATAGATCGCAGATAAAAATGTTCACGCAGATATATCATGTATTCGGTCCTTCACTCCCATCACTGTCCTCTACCCTCTACCCTAGTAACCTTTTTCCTTTCCATGAAGTTATGTTTCTGTTTTCATGTCATATACATATATGCGTCTATCTATCTCTATATAGAGATAGATAGATGTACATATTTACATTCTATGTATGAGAGAAAAAATACAGTATTTGTCTTTCTGAGTTTGCCTTATTTTTCTTAATATGATCATTTCTAAATGATATGATTTTTTTCTTATAGCTAAATAAAACTACATTGGTTATATATCAAACTTGCTTTATCTATTCATTTGACTGTGTGGATCTATGCTCATTCATATTATAGCTATTTTATTAGTTCAACAGTAAACATGAATATGTCTGTATCTCTGTATGTCTGTATCTCTGAGGGATTTATATTCCCTCAGGTATATACCAGAAGTGGTATGGCTAGTCATATGTAGATCTATTCTTTATGTGTGTGTGTGTAGGTCATATGTATGGAGTGTCTGTGGAGGCCAGAGGTAGCATCAGATCCCCTGGATATGGAGAAGCAAGCCATTTGTGAGCTGCCTAACTTGATTGCTGGGAATCAAATCTGTTTCTCTAGAAAAACAGTGTGCTGGCTAGTTTTAGGTCAACTTGACATACAAACTAGAGTTATCTGATGGGAGGAAACCTTAATTGAGAAAATGCCTCCATAAGGTCCAACTGTAAGGCTTTTTTTAAATTCGCAATTAAAAAAAATAGTAATTGATGGGGGAGGGGCCAGCCCATGTGGTGGTGCCTTCCCTGGGCTGGTGAGCCTGGGTTCTATGAAAAGCAGGCTGAACAAGCCATGGAAAGCAAGCCAGTTAGCAGCACCCCTCCATGGCTCTGTATCTGCTCCTGCCTCCAGGTTCCTGCCCTGGCTGAGTTCCTGTCCTGTCCTGTCCTGTCCTGGAAGTAGGAACCAAATAAAGTCTTTCTTCCCCAGTAGTGTTCTGTTGCTACAGTAGAAACCCTAACTATGACTTTTAACCACTGAATCATCTCTCCAATCCCAGAAGAGTTTTTTGTTGTTGTTTTGTTTTGTGTTGTTTTTGTTTTTTTAGCATTTTTAGGAACATCCATTGTAATTGCCATAGTACCTGAGCAGTCACACTAGTAATTATAAGAATTTTTTTTCTCCCATTCTCAAAAGTATTTGTTCTTTTTGTTTATGAGCCATTTTGGCTGAGGTAGAGAAAGTGTCAATGTAGTTTTTGATTGAGGTCCATAACTTTAATTCTGTCCACAAGGTCCCTTTTTATCAATAAAAAAAAAAAAAAAAAAAAAAAAAAAAACCACAGCATGCTCACCAGTACCAAAAATGACGACTTGGACATCTTAGGGAGAGTCTTAATCTTCCAACTCTAAGATCAATCTTTACAGTGAAGAATTATACCACCTAAAATGCCAACTATAGCCCTTTGAGAAACCCTAAGTGGGTAATTCTTCTAAAATGAAACCCTGGTCATATCTTCTTCATATTTTTGCAATCTTTTTCAGGAAATTCTCATTGTCCTTAAGATGCAGCCCAGAGAAAATTCTTTCTTTCCCTCTTGCAAGAACATTCCTTCTAATTGAGCATCTCTTCTGTGCCTCCACCCCTTGGATCCTGGAACAATGAAAAATTATCAAGTGTTCTGTGTGCCTTCATGCCTCCCATTCTTTATCAAGGCTCTTTCTCCCACCTAGGATACTCCTTTCCCAAACCCTCTCCTACCAACCTTAACCTAACTCCCTAACTCTAACACAGTTTTTTAGTTCACTGAAAAATTTTGTTTCTTAGTGAAGCTCTTCTATGACCTTAAAGTCTTATTTAAGCAGCACTCCTGGATGCTCCCAATGGTACCTACCGCCCCCCCCCCCCACGTTATCATAGTGCTTTGTGGTTTATTTTCTATTGGTTTTGTACAATCACTTACATTAAGAGAGTACTCCACATAAACTCCATATTTGTATGAAATTCAAACTATTATTAATCCAATACTATACATCAAGGACTCACAGGATATAAACAGATATTTGAGAAATTAGGCCCTGAGGGTGCCAATGCTGGGACTCTAGTTTCTGATTCTACTTCAGTGCCATGATGCCATTCTGAACAAGCAAGTATTGCATTTATACAAAAGTTCATCAGGCTGGGCAGTGGTGGCACACTCCTTTAATTGGAGGCAGAGGTAGGTGGATCTGTATGAGTTCAAGGCCATCCTGGTCTACAAACGGAGTCCAGGACAGCCAAGGCTACACAGAGAAACCCTGCCTCTTAAAAAAAAATCTACAAAAGTTTGTCAATGTACATTTGAGTTACATCTCACTAAGCATATCCAATCCTATCTGAATATCCCGGTTTATCAGAACATCAATGTTGAAGATGCCATAAGTTGAAAGAGTATGCTATGCATTCTACACCATAACTTAACAGTGTGGTGGATCAAGGGCTGACTGAGCTGTGGGTTACAGCCCCTGCATAGCAAGAGGAAAAGATCAAAATTCAAAAGTGAAGTACAGTTTCTACCCAAAGAGTATTGCTTTCACAGTTTCATATTTTCTTAAAAGTTAAATCAAACCATGATAATTCAGGAACCACCTGTAGTTTAAAAATAACTACACCATAAAATTCTCTTGCTTCACTGTAACATAAAAATATTTAGCACTTTTTCAACATGAAGAGAGACACTCATTAAGGCTAAATGACTTAGCCAAAATCATAGAGTTGGTACATGGCAATTTGAATCTAAAATACCGATGTTTTTATTCCAATCTGCTTTTTCTAACTATATACTTAAGAATGGTGGAGACACCAGAACTTGAAGGGCAGAGACAACCATTTGGGGAGTACATGCCATTTTCTCACACCCTCTCTATACACAACATTCAGTGAAGAACTTTGACCAATGAAAGATTTATGCAGACAAAAAGGAAACTTCTCTATTCATGAATCACTCATATATTATGTAGGTGGCAAAAGGGAGAAATGCGTTGTATGAATTTAAAATCCAGAAGGATCAGTGATGTTATTAATAATGGCAGCTAGCTTGTGAGCAAATGCTGATTAGTGCAGTGATCAGAATCTCTATGAGCTGTAGTGGAATCTGTCTCTGCAGTGTATCACTCTGGGGCCACAACAGCCAGCCCCCAACATGGCCTCCAGGAGTCCAAGCACTTCCTTTGTGAATGGGAACTAATGGGTATAAACAATGGGACATGTCATTTTAAAGACCATAGGAAGCATTTGCATCTTCCACTTTTGTCTCCTGATTGCTGAAACCATGGGAAGACATCCACCATACCCCATGGGCACAGAGAGCTCTCCAGAGGAACTGAAAACTCAACAACAGCGCTTTCAATCGCCGCATGACTAGGCTACCTTGGAATCAGATCTTACAGCTCCAGTCAAGCTTTCAGGTAGCTGTAGCTCCAACTAACATAGAAGCGAATATGGGAAATCCACAAGTCAGGATCACCTCACTGAGGTGCTTTTTGAAGTTCTGACTCACAGAAGCTAAGAAATAACAAGTAGGCATGGTTGTCACAAGCCACTGAGTTTAGTGGCATTTTACTACACAGCTATAGATGATAACACAGGTTTCAATACACACAATTGCTACTTGACCTTCCTAGAAGCAGAGTGGTAACGTTAAAACTATTGGACACAGACCTGGGAGCAGAACCAGTCAGAAGGTCCCAAAACGTCAGGCTCCTTTTTTTTTTTTTTTTTTTTCATCTCTGCCTCTCTTGGCATGTGTTGAATTATTTAACATTTTTCCATCCACCAAGAAATAGACTCAACCATACCATCAGGGATTGTGCTTCACTTTTGCCCATCCTGAGTTCTGAGAGTCTAGAAAGTATTACAACTATAACTGATTTTCTATCCTAGACCAATCAGTGAAGGTCAGGTGAATGGGAATTATAAAAATGTCTGTTCCCATCACTAAATGGGACCTCATGAAACTGAAAAACTTCTATAAAGCAAAGGACACTGTCATCAGAACAAAATGACTGCCTACAGATTGGGAAAAGATCTTCACCAATCCTATATCTAACAGAGGACTAATATCCAGTATATATAAAGAACTCAAGAAGTTAAACAGCAACAAATAAAGTAATCCAATTAAACATGGGGTACAGAGCTAAACAGAGATTTCTCAATAGAGGAATATAGAATGGCAAAGAAACACTTAAAGAAATGCTCAATGTCCTTAGTCATCAGGGAAATGCAAATCAAAACGATCCTGAGATTTCACCTTAAACCCATCAGAATGGCTAAGATCAAAAACTCAAGTGACAATACATGCTGGAGAGGATATGGAGAAAGAGGAACCCTCCTCCATTGCTGGTGGGAATGTAAACTTGGACAACCACTCTGGAAATCAATCTGTCACTTTCTCAGACAATTAGGAATAGCGCTTCCTCAAGATCCATCTACACCACTCCTAGGCATATATCTAAAAGATGCTCAAGTGTACAAGGACATTTGTTCAGCCATGTTTGTTGCAGCTTTGCTTTATTTGTAATAGCCAGAAGCTGGAAACAACCCATATGTCCCTCAACTGAAGAATGGATACAGAAATTGTGGTACATCTACACAATGGAATATTACTCATTAATTAAAAAAAAAAAAACAGGGAAATCATGAAATTTGCAGGCAAATGGTGGGAACTGGAAAAAATCATACTGAGTGAGGTATTCCAGAAGCAGAAAGACACACACGGTATGTACCCACTTAAAAGTGGATACTAGACCTATAATATAGGATAAACCTACTAAAATCTGTACACCTAAAGAAACTAATCAAGAAGGAAGACTTTGGCTACAATGCTCAATCCCCATCCAGAAAGGCAGAGGATGAACATCAGAAGAAGGAAAAAACAGGGAACAGGACAGGAGCCTATCACACAGAGGGCCTCTGAAAGGCTCTACCCTGCAGATGCTGAGACTTATGGCCAAACTTTGGGCAAAGTGCAGGGAATCTTATGAAAAAAGTGGGAAATAGTAAGATCTGGAGAGGACAAGAGTGCCACAAGAAGAGCAACAGAACCAAAAAATCAGGGCACAGGGGTCTTTTCTGAGACTGATACTCCAACCAAGGACCATTCATGGAGATAACCTAGAACCCTTGCACAGATGTAGCCCATGGCAGTTCAGTGTCCTAGTGGGTTCCATAGTAATGGGAACAGGGACTGTCTCTGACATGAACTAATTGGCCTGCTCTTTGATTACTTCCCCCTGAGTGGGGAGCAGCCTTACCAGGCCACAGAGGAAGACAATGCAGCCACTCCTGATGAGACCTGATAGACTAGGATCAGAAGGAAGGAGAGGAGGACCTCCCCTATCAGTGGGCTTAGGGAGGGACATGGGTGGAGAAGGGGGAAGGAGGGTGGGATTGGGAGGGGAGAAAGGCGGGAGATACAGGAGGGATACAAAGTGAATAAAGTATAATTATTAAAAATTAAAATAAAAAAGACAAAAAAATGTCTGTTCCCATCCAAACCACATGGTTAGATTGAGAAAAGAAACATTTTTTTTTTTAAAAAAAGAAACATTATTTAGAAGCAGAGTAGGGCACTGAAATCAAGAGGTTCACTGTCTTCCATGAGTGGTCATAAGGGCAGGAGGAGGATGCCAGGAATGCATTCATGTTCAATCCCAGAACAAACTTTCAATCATTTCTTTCATGAGTTATGTCATGATCTGGCCCTAAATCAAAGCTTATCTCCATCCAAGAGACCAGAGTAACTATGTTTTCAGTGAGAAATCAATCTTATTTTCCAAACAGGAAGAGAAAAAGAAAGAGAGCTAACTTAAAGCAGCCCCAAATTAGAAAATACTTTGAAGGTTGCTTTGCCAAAAACCTAGATGAAGAATACAGAAAGAACTCACAATGATCGATACCTGTGTGCCAAACTCGAGTGCTTTGGTTTGGATATGATATACGCCCCAAAAGGCTCATGTCTTGAAGTCATGATTTGTATAGATGAAACTTTGGGTAAGAAATTGGACCATTAAACTTTGCCTTTATACATGGACTAGTTCACTGAGAGATTCTCGACTTGAATAATTATTAGAAAGCAGTGAAATCATGGCAGGTGGAGCCCAATTAGGGGAAGTGGGTTACTGAGAGTATGCTGTGGATATATTCTGCCTCAAATATCTCCTTTTCTTCTCTCTCTTGTCTCCTCATCCTCTTCTTCCTCTGCCTTTCTGTGTTCCCTTCCTGTCGCCAGCCTTGTTCCACCTTGTGCTCCCTGACATGTTGACATGAGACATGAGAAATGTTCACCCTCGCTTCAAGTCCCCAGAAATGGAACCAAGAAACCATGGGCAGAAACCTATGAATTCGTCAACCAAAATAAACCCTTCTGTCTTTAAGTTGGTGTTTTGTTTGTGGTGATGGTGTTGGTTATTTTTAAATTTATTTTACTTTCTGTTTTTTCCCCCCAGGTATCTGGCATAAGACATATAAAACTGGTCTACAACCATACCACCCTGAATGCACTGATATCACCTAATCTCAAAATCTAAGCAGTTCGGAGCCTGGTTAGTACTTGGATGTGAGACAAAAATATGACTAGCACAAGTCAAACATATGAGGCCTCTGTATACCACATCTGCTTCATGTCATATAGGTCCAAGATCTGGGGATCAAGGCAAGCCCCACAGCCTGGGCAGACAGCTATGAGGAGGAACAAAGAAGGAGAAATGAGAATCTATTTAGTTAAGAACAATACTGGGAGAAGAGTAGCATGGGCAGGATGAAGTTAAATAGGATCGCTAACTCAAGGAGCATGACACACAGAACATGTGGCTTCAAGTGCACCTGGATCCAAGTTCCTTAACCTAAACTTCCTGCAGGGCAGCTCCACCTGCTTCCTCTCACAACTGCTTCACGTTAAGAAACTAAACTCAGGCTGAGGAGCTATCTCCGTGGCTAAGAACACTGGCTGCTGTTCCAGAGGACCTGGGTTTGATTCCCAGCATCTACACAGCGGCTTACCACCATTGCAACTCCAGTTCCAGGTCCCCTGTGCGGACCAAACATGCATGGGATACACAGCCATGCATTCAAGCCAAACACCCACACACATACAATTAAATTAATTTTTTAAAAAATATATAAAATCTCAATTCTAATACAAAATAGAGCCCGACAAGTAACGACTTGTGGTTTTACTTCCACAAAGTCTTCATGGAGATCATGATCCCAACTTAGAAAGAAAGAAAAAGAAAAAGAAAGAAAGAAAGAAAGAAAGAAAGAAAGAAAGAAAGAAAGAAAGAAAGAAAGGAGAAAGCTGCATTAAAGAAAGCTGCATTAACCACAGCAGCACAGCTCATGCATTTCTGGTCAAAGCCCCAGGTTGGCACATCCCAGTCTTCTCCATTTAGCAAGGTGGTAACCCTTATCAAACGTGTAGAGCCTGAAGCAAAGAATGTCTTGCAGCCTCGATAAGCTCCAAGGCACCGGGCCAGGTTAATGGACCATGGGAGACAGAGCAGGGTCCTGCCAAGCTCAATAATATGCCATAGTGGCTGCATCGGAAAATGTTTTAATTTACATTTTCAAGCACAAAATATTTTCCCCTCATGCTTTGGCTAAATTAGGTAGTTAAAGTCTGTGAAGTGGCAGTAATTGGAAACAATGGATTTTATATTTGACATGTATTATTTTAGTGGAATCTGTTTTACATTTACATCAAATATCCAAGGCCCCCTGCAGAAGTTTCTTTTGCTATTGCATTATCATTTAGCGCTAATAATGTACTCTGAATCCCCTTCACAATTAAAATTATAGTATTTCAGATGGAATAGGAAATAATAAAGCCCCACTGGAAACCATACCCAGCACTGGTCTCCTCAGGTTGAACTTCATAAGTTCATATTTGTTCAACATGAACACACATTCTTTGCCATTTCATATTGGTCTCTAATCATGTTTTCATATAAGTATGTTATATACTATTTTATCATAAATCTCAAGGGAAAAACTCATGTTTCAGTCTCCATGGCACTTCTTGAAACCAAAGCACATCAAAACTGACTAGTGGTGACTTGTAAGAAATGAGATGTGAACCTCAGAGGAGCTAGTAGAAAAGACAAAATCAGTATAAGTTAAAGCTTTTTATAGCACCATGAAAAATTGGGCTCATATCAAGAAAAAGAAAGAAAAAAGGGAAAAAAGGTATTTTTTTCAGTCTCTCATTGTCCAAAAAGCAACACAGAGATCATTGGTAATGAGAAGAAGAGCCAAGAATTTTAAAAGTTTGGACTCTTAAGGAATTGGTTTCATTCTAAGCTTCACACCTTGAAACAGATCACAGGTTCCACTTAACCTCTCAAAATCCCTTTCCCTATCTTGCAACAAGAGAAACTAATCTACCTGTTTAAGAACTCAAAGGATATATGCATGCAAGGAGCCAACTACCAAAAGGAGCTGCAAGATTTAGATATTCTTATTGCATGGCCAAAGAAGGCCATACAACATCCTTCTTAACAATTGGGTAGATATAGACTAAGCAAAGCTTTAAAATAAACCTCAAAGACATGCATTAACAGAGAGAATTGCCTGCCTTTTCAATCAGAGAAGAAACTTAAGAGTCACAGAGAACAAGGGTTGAATAAAGAGGATCTGAGGTCATAAAAACGAAGACAAAATCACACAGTGAGATTAGCTCAATTTTCTTTATAGAGATAAAAGTATTAGAGCAGGAGCTTTTTGCACAGCTATCTCACTTGATGCTTATGCTGTTAGTATATCCATTTACAGGTGAGTAAACTGAGGCTTAGAAAAATGGACATTTCTTCAATTTAACCAGGGAGCCTTGATAGTAATTATATTACATAAAGTGAATTAAGAGCATAGCTGATGAGAGACCCTTTAAACACCATGCCTACCCACAAGGTCAACAAAATAACATAGAGGTTATTTAAACACCTTTAAACACCATGCCTACCCACAAGGTCAACAAAATAACATAGAGGTATACATCTAAATATGATAACATATCCACTTACATTGGTAGGAGACTCTTGATCATAAATGAATGAAAACACCAAATTGTACTTAGCTCTAGATGGTGGAATTAAATTATAATTTCAACTTTTTTCTTTTATGCTTCCCTTCATTTTTCAATTTTCTGCAATTAACACACACACACACACACACACACACACACACACATATATATATATATATATATATATATATATATATTTTTTTTTTTTTTTACTCAGCAAAGAAACAGTAAGATCTACACTAACCAGCTCCTCTGATTGTATGAGGAAGCCTACATATTGTCATAAAATTCCTGAGATTTGTGTGGAACTTATTTTTATTTTATTTAAAAAGTATTTTATTTGAAAAGTATTTCCAAATGTCCCCATGTTTCCTTCTAGTTGATCCTGGGTTGAAACAAACAAGTGGTTGAAGGTGTTTGGTTTCTTATATCAAGAGCTTCCTGTAAAGAAGAAAAAGAGAGAGAAATTTAGCCAAAAAAATTATAATTTTTACATTGGTATACAATATATTTTGTTTACTGTCTCCTCTCACCCTTTCTCACTTCCCTCCTATCCTGTCAACACCCACACCAGCCCCTTTTCAGACTCATGACTCTGAGGGTTGTTCTGTGGCTCACATAGTTTCGTCGGGGCCATCTGTATGATCACTGGGTTGAAACTATCCCTCAGAGCCTCATGACATCATCAGCAGAGAGTGAAGGCAACGGTCTCCTTTTCCTTGAACCTGCAGTTCAGCAGTGAGGGCAGGGAACTCTGAGGTCCTCCCCCATCTTTGCCTAACTGTGGGCCAGCCCACTCTGGAAACTCACTGCACATATCCTCAGCTCCATGAGTTCCTGACTGCAATGCTGTTGTCCTGTCCAGGACATAAAATTCTTAGCCCTTCTTCCTAGCTTACATTCCAGAGTCTAATTGGACTCAAAATAAAAATTATAAGAACAGTTGCCTGAAGTCCCATAGGTACATTGGAAATAATATGAAAACCATTCCATGTGAGGAATTCTGTGAGAACACACATACAGGAAAAGCCTCCCATCCCCCTAAAAGGGCAGCAAGAAAGAGTCCAGTCTGTGTCCACCATTCACAGAGTTACCTAGGAATACCACATCTTCCAAAGTATTGTCATTCCATCAAACCACAGAAATTGATAGAAATGACTAGAGTGTTTAGGTCAGACTATCACTGTGCAGATAACAAAATGGAGAGCCTGCAAAGCTTAAGTACTTATTTTTCATGATTACCCAGACCAGGCTGAGGCTGTCACTCACCAGGACTGCTGCTTCTGTCTCCCAGCTCACTCTCTTGCACTGTTCAGCCTCCCTCAGACTCACTTTCCACCAAGCAGATTCTCCTACCTTCTCAGTCAGGCTTCCTTACTGTGCATCAAAGCAGAAAGCAATGCTCTTGTCATGTTAAAAGGATTTTCATAACCTGTCCCCTATCCCTTTCAAATTTCCTAAATCACTCTCTCCTTTCAGTCTCTAAGCTCCAAGCCATTCTCCCTCCCACAAAAGAGTCGTTCCTTCTATACTCTTGTCCTCTACTTGCTGTTCTCTGAGGTGATTTCCTGTTCAAAGCTTTCCCAGACTCCAGTCCAAGTTTGAACTCTCTCACCTAACATGCCCTAGCATGTTTGTACCTTGCCTGGATCTCATCACCAGTATAGACTACATTTCTGTTCCTGTACCAGATTCTTAATTCCAAGAGGCAGGAACAGTCCCACTTCACCCACCAACTTGTTGCCAGTACTAATGGTGCCTACCAGAAAATACTTCATCAGCCTGTGCTGGATGGATAAAGGATGACACATAAGGAGTCAAAGGCATAGTGGAGTAGGTGCTTCACACCATGTTGTACACTTTAGGGTTAAAATAAGGAACACCTGACATTCCACATTCCATGTCTGATTTTGTTTACTTCCTTTCCGCCTTCAAATACACTTGTATTTTCATATTCATTCATTCATAATATGAATTGAACCTCGTATTGTGTGTGTGTGTGTGTGTGTGTGTGTGTGTGTGTGTGTACTATGCCAGTGTTTTGCCACTGAACTATAATCTCAGTCCAGTTCTCACTCTTCATTCAAGACAGGCATTCACAAGGTTGCCCAGGATGGCCTTGAACTCATTCTACAATCCAGACTGGCTTTGAATTTATGATCCTGTTGCCTCAGCTTCTTGAGTAGCTAACATTACAGGCCTGCACCAGAAGGTCTGACAAAAAACTGTTTAGAATCAGTTTGGGTAGTGGTTTTCAACCTGTGGATCATGATCCCTCTAAAAGTTGAATGACCCTTTCACAGGGGTCACCTAAGACCATCAAAAAATGCAGGTGTTTACATTACAATTCATAACAGTAGCAAAATTACAGTTACAAAGTAGCAATGAAAATAATTTTACAGTCAGGGGTCACCATAGCATGAAGAACTGTATTTTAAAAGGTCACAGCATTAGGAAGGTTAAGAACCACTGAGTGAAGGCTTTGATGTTTTCTGAGGTGGGTGTTTGATTGTAAAATCAAGGAAGCTTAGGGCCAAAGGGATTTTGTGTATCTTCTATGAGCATTCAGCCAGTGACTACTGGAGTAATGATATACATGCAATGGAGGATTCCTGGAGAATTCTCCATCTCCTTCACATAGGGCTAAGTGTTGGTTCATCAATTACAATTCTAGGCCAACACTCATTGTCCTGCCTGCCTCACACAAGGCAAACTTCCCCCCCCCACTTCCTTGTCCTTCTTCTCAACCTTTGACCCTAAGTCCCCCACTGAATTTCTTCATCTTACTTAGTTTCAGAATTACTTGCTTGTATCTGTCTCAACACATTTCCTTGGTATTCTGAACTCTCCACAAATAAGCTGGTGACAAAAATAAATGTATTCTATCCTTCCTGCATTCTCAGAACTCACTGGTGCTACAGGGAATAAAGGGAACACAGAATTTCCCTCTGACCCTTAAGAAACAAAATCCCCTGTTCTGTGTTAGGAAATAAAGCTTACATGCCTAATGCTGCTAGGGGAACAGAAGAAAAAGCAATAATAGTAATCAAGTTTGTAAAAACCCAGTCTGTTTAGTTCAGAAATGCCGACAAAGAAAGATGGTGAACCACAGGTCTAAGCAGGGAAGATAGACATTGATCTGGAGCTTGAAGAAAGTAAAGGACTTGGACCTGCTGAAAGGGAAATGAAATGATTAAAAATACCCTCTCTTAACAGCAGTAAGTAGAGTCAAAACATGTTGTGATGTCTGACACAGAGGGAGACAAGCTAGGCATGAGGATGACAAACTAAACAGAGACAAAGGCCTTGTCTCATGTACCAAAGGGACTGTGCACAGTTCAAGAAGCTTAAAGGACAGTGCTGCTCTTAACCCTTCTCCAGCTTCTCCATTGTCACAAAATCAACCATAATTCCTGGTGGCCTACATTTTGACATACCTGGTGCACTCAGTTGACCAGAACTCTGGTAGCTTAGGAGAATAATAACTAAGATTTCTGTCTATATGGTCTCACTTGTTCCCAGTCTTCTCAGTGTTCCAGGAAGAGTAGGTGGCATCACTTTCTTTACCTTAAAGATGAAAATTGAGGCATGGTTAGAATAAATTGTTTACCAGAGAATAAATGTGTATATATATATATAGAGATATATATTAGATAGATAGATATATATTAGATAGATAGATAGATAGATAGATACATACATGCATACATATATATGATAGATAAATAAATGATAGATAGATAGATAGATAGATAGATAGATAGATAGATAGATAGATAGATAG
>NW_026596091.1:8623469-8634202 GCF_907164565.1 Psammomys obesus | reverse complement strand
TAGATAGATAGATAGATAGATAGATAGATAGATAGATAGATAGATAGGTAGATAGGTAGATAGAATAAAATACCAGATTCAGCTGGAATTCAAAGATTCAAAGTCTCTCTCTGACTTTGGACCCTGAACAAAAACGAAGAATGACTCTGAGGTGTCCAATGTTGTTTTTAAAAACTAAACAGGGCAGATTATGGACTCAGAAGTCTTTCCTTCTTGCGTCTTATGAGCAATCTTAGGGGGTTTACTGGATTTTAAGCTATGCAGATGTTCACCCGTCAGTTCTCACAACCTGGTGGTATTGAAATATTATTCTACAATCACTGAATCAAAAAAAAAAAAAAAAGAAGGAGCCATGTTTTTAAAGTGTATCTAAGCTGGTAACCCTGAAACTATGGCCATGCCCTCCACTCTCCCACCACTGGTGTCAGTAATGTGTGTTTTCACATACCTATTCCATGTGACAGGAATAGTAAGTGCAAGTGCAGTAACACCACACTAGCCCAACCACAGATTATTCCATGTGACAGGAATAGGCAGCATAAACTGCAAATAGCAATGTAAAGGAAGGAAGCAAGCGACCAGGAGAGCACAACTTGTTCCTTGGTATTCTAGAGTGGTCCTAGCTAACACCTCTGTCTTCTCTCCATCTCCAATAATGTATGTTAACAATGGCTAGAGCAAACTCGACTTCTTTAAAGATTTCATTTTTTTCAACATATTTTTATTGATTATTTGAAAATTTTATATAATGCACCCAATCACTTCCCAGTCCTCCCTGCCTCTGCCCTTGTGACTTCACACACACACACACACACACACACACACACACAAAGTCCAATTTGTGTTGCCCATATACTCAAACTCCTAGTGACCAGCCCCTTAAAGAAAACTGAGTCCTTCCCTAGCAGCAGCCCTGCCAGGAGCCACCAACTGTGAAGAGCTATACTCCAATATCCTTATCACATTTTTTTAAGAGTTCTCTTCACTGGCTTCCTGTCTAGAGTGTTTCTTTTGAGGCTGGGGGTGGGAGAGAGATTGTCGTAGAAGCCTTGTATGTCGCCCATTCTCAAGTGTGTGTCTGCAGTCAATACCACTCTGAAAGAAGCTTCTTTGCCTTTTACAGTTAGCAGCAGCACAGATCATGCACTTCCACGTGGTTTCTGGAGACAGCCCAGACAGTGCATTTCATTGTGCTCACTCCCTGCACACCATTCCTGACTCTTGTTGTCCCTAACTGTGATTTTCTTTTCCTTATCTGGGAAAGCATAAGCTAATGGGGCCCATCCTCAGCCTTAGAAATGCAGTAACACCACACTAACCCAACCACAGACTATGCTACACAAAGCCCTAAAGTTTTATCCAAAACACGTCAGCATGATTAGCCCAGAGACCCAATTCACCATGTTCCTACTTACAGCTACATTAAATATAAATAACACAGACTAAATACCAGCTACTGAGAAATAGTTCAATTAAATCCTGCAAGGAGAGCGCATTTTGATTTTAATGTGTTTACCCCCCTGAGAAGCAGAGTTGTGCATGCTCTTCTTCTCTTATAGAATTTTCTCTTTGTTTCAGACTTGTATAAATTACACACAGACACTGAAAAGGCCAAAAGCTGTTGCTATTACTGCTAACCCCAAACTAAATTGTAAAGAGTAAAAGTGGGTGAAAAGTTTTGCTTCATTTCATTTAACAGTCAAGGTCTGAATCCCAAGGGTCACCTGCCCTGGGAACTGTATACTAAAACACAGGATGGTGTTTTGTCCCAAGTCTGAAAGCAGCATAGTGTCTTGTTTGTTAAACGACATCCCTGAACAAGCACAATTACAGGAGAAAGTCGCCAAATGGAGAGCTCAGGTGGTATGGCATTTTCCTTGTCTCAGCCTTTACAAAAGGCCTGAGAGTTTTTGCTTTTATTTCTGGAGGGAAGGCATTAGGCGATTCAGACCATCAGGCATTCACCTTGGAACTTGTTTACTTTTGATCCATTCAGTCTGCACAAAGAAAGCCCTTCCGCTGGCCACCTGAACCCAGTGTGTTCCCTGAAAGGAGAATGTCTGTGAACTGTCTCCTACTTTTCCTTTTGTTTTGAAAATGTTCCTGAGAGATGACATCTACATATCCATTCTCAAGTGGACTTGCATGCTAAAATTAATGAAAAATCAAACCCCTGCTCTTTTCCACATCTAATGATTCTCCAGATAAGCCTTGGTAGATGACGTCTGTCCTAGGCAAAAGCAGAAAACACTTATACTAGAGAGAACAAAAGCCGTTCAGTTGATCTAAATGGTAGCCAAAACGTGCAGCTTACATTTTTGCATCTTTTGTGGCTGAAGCATGCTTTACGGTGACACGGTGAAGATTCTAAAGACAAGACTCTACAAAAGAATCATTACAAAGTGAACTGCAGCAGGAGCTATCATTCATAGGTTCTCTGATTGCTTTAAAACACGCCTGAGGTGTGTGTAATGAAACTGAGCATGTTTTGTAATCAGAATAGTCCAACAGGACAGTCTACGAACATGTCGAAATATAGCACAAACACAAACGCACATGTGGACTCGGGTACATGGCATGTTCCTTCACTAAACAGTGACTGAGGTGTGTGCTGTGCATGGGGCCAAGTTCTAGGTGTTGTAAACCAGTGGGGATCATTGTCTCAAATGAGGCTAGTCTATGGAGATAAGACCCCATGGGATATATTTACACTGAAATGTAGTCATAGTTTATCGGAAATGTCAGTTTAACTGGCTGTGCTATTTACTAGCTTACTGCATTCATTTCTTTTCTGTCACTGCGATAGAATACCCCAATATAAAACAACTTACAGGAGAAAGGGTTATTTTGGCTTATAGCTCCCAAGATAACACATCCATGTGACAGGAAAGGTGTACCAGTCCGTGTGACAGGGAAGGTGTGCCAGCAGGAGCTGAGGCCAGCCTGGCAGTCAGGAAGCAGAGTGATCACTTTTCGTCTATACACAGAAAGCAAAATGGAAATAGAAGTAGGGCCAGGCTATAGCCCACCATCAATGATATGATTCTTCCAGCAAAGCTCTACCTCTTAATGGCTTTTAACCTCACCAAACATCCCCACCAATTGGGACCAATGGTTCAAATACATGTCTAGAACATTACTCATTCAAACCACCAGACTTACCAGCCTGACATGAAGGGCAGCCTCCAGACCATTTGCCATGACTGTATGTCTGAACCAAATGCAGTACTTGGAACATCTCTTGAATATAGCAATTTCATTTCCTTTGAGTTGATACTCAGAAATAGGGTTTGCTTAGTCACACAGCAGCTCTGTTTTCAATTTAACAGCTCTAACATTTACATTCCCACAGGTTCTTTACTAGCAGGTGTGTGTTGACATCTCATTGTAATTTTGATTTGTACCTCCCCAATGAATCCTGATGCTGAAGCCTTCTGGATATCTGCTTTGACAAAATATCTATTCTGGTCATTCACTCAGTAAGGTGATTTGTTCCTTGGTATGGTTTCATTTGTGTAACTTGTCTTATATATTTGAAATAGCAACACTGGATCCACTACACAGATGCAGACAATTTATTGAATCCGTGGTTGGCCTTCCATTTTGTTGATTGCTTTCTTGCTATACAGAAGCTTTTTGTTTGATATAGTTCTTCCTGTTTATCTGTGCAGTTGTTGCCTGTGATTTTTCATAACATTTCAAAAAATGTTGCTACGTCTGTTGCAGTAATTTCATAATATGAAAATAATCTAAGTGTCCATCAACAAATGAATAAAAAATGTGAACCAAAAAAAAAAAAAAAACCTCTTTTCCTTATAAATTACCTAGTCTGGAATGTTCTGTTATTGAAACTCAAAATGGACAAGACCTGGGTATTAATTTTCAGATACAGACAATTGAGCATCATTCAGTCATAAAAAAGAAGATAATTATGCCATAATCTTACAACATAGATGAACCTGGAGGACATTGAACTCAATTTCAAAAGCCAGACACAGGGAGACAGATACTCTATGACATTGCTTATGAGTGTAATTTCAATCACTCAAATTTATAAGAGCAGAAAATTAGAATTGTAGCTGTCAGAGGCCGGGAGGAGAAAGAAATGGGAAGGTGTTTATCAAAGAGTATGCTGTGACTTGAATGTGGTTTGCTCCCACCAAAACTTAGGTTGAGTCTTAATTCTTCATGTTGTAGAATATGAGGTCTTCTGGGAAAGGCTTGGGTCATGGTGTTAGAGGTGAGCTAAAGTCTTCAGACAATAAGTCTTCTCTGGCATTTTTGAGCTCTACCTTTCTTAGGACTGGATCAGTTAGCTGAAGACCCAGTTTTTACAATGCAAGATCAGCAGCTGTGAGTTTTCCCCAAGAATCTGTTCTCCCCCCGACTTTCTTCCATTATTCAAGCCAGCATGTGGCACCCACCCAGTATGTTGCAGTAAACTGAAAATAGAACTACTGTGTGACTGAGCAAACCCTATTTCTGAGTGCCTAGCCAAAGGAAGTGAAATTGGTATCTTTAAGAGATTGCCCATGTACTTCTTAGCCTCCAGAACTGAGAAAAAAACCAACAAGTTTTCTTTATAAATTATTTAGTTTTGAGTGTCCTTTTTATTGCAACTCAAAATGGATGAAAATCAACCTACAAACTTTCAGATATAAGATGTGTAACCTCTGAGAATCTAATGTATGGGGTGGTGGTTATAATCAATAAGGCCATATGGTTTACTTGAAACTTGCTGAAAGCAAGCTTTCACTGGTCTTGTCACATTCACATGCACGCACACATACAGACAAATATCCATATCCATGTGTGGTAAAGATCATGGTGAGTGATTTGATGTGGTAACCATTAAATGGTAGAAAACAAACACCACATTGGCATAACTTGAATATATACACTTTATTTGTCAATTAAAACCAAAAAATGGAGGAAGGAAAGTGCATACAGTGGTAGAGTTAAGTCATACATTTGGTTTATAATCTCAAAGACGGGGTTAGAGTTAACTTAGGAAAAGCAAGGAAGTAAATTATTTCACAAGGGAGCAAGTGGAAAGTCCCTGAGAAAAGAGATTGGCACGTGCCTGTCATTGCTGTTCAAAACAGATGGGCCTGAGGTGATCTAGGAGAGATGAGCAGATTCCAGATCATAGCAACCCTGTGAAGGCATTTAAATGCTATAGCAAGACAAAGGAATCTCGTGAAGGTCCAGGAAAAAAAAGATTATGTAATCAGTTGTGTCATTCAAGGAGATGATTCTGGGTAAGTGGTGGGAAATGATTGACAATGGAAAGAGTAGAAGTAAAGAAAATCCATTGAAATGATTTGCCTAGGGAGCAACTAAAATCTGAAAAGTGAGTAAACTGGTAAGGCATTTATAGTAGACATGGGTGCAGAGACAGACAGAAGAGCTGACGATGCTGGTGATTGACTGGACATGGAGTATAGAATTGTTAAAAATGAAGGACTCAACATTGTTTATTATATATTACTCAAAACACTAATTGACATTGACAAGTACATCTGTAAAATCCTCATGTCTGTGAAATAAATATGAATAATTTTGTAAATGAAGAAAGTGAGACTTAGTGATTAAAAAAATAAAGAAATTAGTTTGTAAAGCTAGTATTTGATTCATTAAAGATGACGTCGAGGTTTGGAAGAGTAACCAAGGGCCTGAAACATGTTACCCACAACAAGAACTGAAAATACAAGAGATGCAAAATATAAGAACTGCTAAGCTGTTTTGTAAACTTATGAAGTGCCAGGTACATGGAGATGGTGGCTGAGGGTGGATGGGGAGGTATGCTTAGAGCTCAGCAGAGGAATTGAACTGGAGCTGAAGGCTGTGGGTCATAGTCCTAGCGCCTACAAATTAAGTGGTGACATCGTAGATAAGATGAGAATAGATAAAGTATGCTAAATGACCCCAGAAAGGGACTTAAGAGAGAATCATGAGAGGCAATCATGCAAAGATCAGATGAAGTCAGAGCACTAGGAAAAAGATCTGGAGAGCATTGCAATGAAGCAGCCAGGTGCTGTGGTCGGAAATCCTTGCCCACTTTGTAATATTGGAAGGGAAAGCAAGACTGGATTATAAGGGTGAACCCTTCAAAAATGGGATGCATGCCCTTCTTCTTTTTTTCGTTTGTTTGTTTGTTTGTTTGTTTGTTTGTTTCATTTATGCAGCTCCCTTTTATTTACTTTTTATGTTTTTTTCACAATTTATTCATTATATACCCTGATTAAAGCGCCCTCCCTCAACTCCTCCCAGTCCCACCTTCCCTCTCCCCCTCATCCTGTTCTCCTACTCCACCGAAAGGGGGAGTTCTCTTCTTTTGCCATATGCCCATAGTTTGTCAAGTCTCATTAGAACTTCCTGGATCCTCTTCCTCTGTGGCCTGGTAAGGCCACTTCACCAGGAACAAGTGATCAAAGAGCAGGCAACCTAGTTCATGACAGAGGCAGCCCCTTCTCTCCTTACGTGGAGATCCAAGCTGCCAAGATGGCTCAGAGATTAAAATAACTGATTACTCTTCCATAAGATCTGGGTTCAATTCTCAACACCCACATGGCAGTCCACAGCCATCTCTAACTCCAGTCCTAGGAGATTTGATGCCCTCTTCTGGTCTCGGTGGGCACTGAATGCTCATGGTGCACAGAGAATCAAGCAAGCAAAATATCCATAGATATAAAATAAAGGGGGAAAATAATTTCTTGCCTTTTAACCATATGGGGACAAAGTGAAAAGCCACCAATTATGAGAAAATGAGCCCTTATCAAACACTGATTTTATGGGTATTTTGGCCTTAAACTCTCAAGAACTCAGAAATAAATTTCTGGGACTTGGGTTGTAGCTCAGTGGTAGGAACAATTAAACACAGCTCATGTATATAATTTCTTCAACTGCAGTTCCAGGATCTCCAATACCTTCTTCTGGCTTCCGCAGGCACCCACACACAAGTGCTCACATACTTGCACAGATACACACACATACATATAAATAAAAGGATAAATATTTTTACCTAAAGCCAAAGTTAAAACTTCTGAGTCCAACCATAGCATAAGGGGAAAAATGTACTTAAAAAAGAAAACCAAGGATCAAGTTAAGCAACATTTTATTAGGAAAATTGATATAAACAGGGAATCCAAATACTATTACCAAAATGATGAAAAAAACACTCACCCAGAGAATTTTGGAGAGCTAGAGGTCTTCTTCTTCCATAATAAGCTCAGAGTGTGAGCATCACAGAAAGAGTGTGCCTGCAAGGCTCCTCTTCCTCCATCCTGGCCCCATGATCCCTGGAAGATCTAGCAACAGTGTAAATCAATCAAGCTGCTCATCCAAAAGGAACAAATGATAAACCTTGGTGTCAATCAGGCAGTACCTATCCTCTAGCTTACAAAGTAGACGAGTCATGAGGCATGTTGAATTGAAGGATGGAGCCATAAAAAAAGAAAAAACTTTTGGAATACTACCCAGGAAGGAAGCCACCTCAATGGTAATCCACCAGAGTTGCCTGATGGAGCCACAGACTTAGGGCCAGCTCTGACACTTCAGACCAATACATTTATCAGTTTCCCTTTTCAATGTAAGGACCTTCAGACATGATGCTCTAATCTGTGAGCTACAACAGAGGCTACACCAGCAAAACCATGGGAAGGGTACCACCTGAAGCATTGGAGGGTCACACAGCAATGTATTCTCAGCAAACACAATGCCAAGCCAAACACATCAATCTGGAGCCTTAAGATGTAATAGTATTTGCCCTATTGGGACTTGGACTTACGTGGAAACTGCTGCTCCTTTCTTCCTTCCTGCTTCTTCCTTTTGGGATGGCAATGCTGTGCCTGCCCCACAGCACTACAATGCTGTTGTAGTTTGGATGCACAGAACATATCTGAATTCATAGTCTGAGAGCTTGAGAACAATGCATCTAACAAGAAACCACTGCTTGAAGCTTTGTTAAACCCAATTTAGATGATATTTAGGTGAGACTGGATTTTAGACCTTTGAGTTAATGCTAGAACAAGCTAGTGCTTTGAGGCTATTGGAAGAAAATGAAGTTGTTTTAGATAGACAATGGAAATAAATTTAGGTGAGGCATGGTCGGAATGCTGTGGTGTGAGTGCTGGTATCCTCTGAAATTCACACCCTGACATCTTATGCCCCAAGGCAATAGACAGTATTAGGAGATGGAACCACCACACTGTGAAAATCATGGTGATGGAGTCTGTATATGAAATACCCTGTAAAAGAAGCTCCAAATTACTCTCCTGCCCCTTTTAGTGTGTAAAAAGATATTAAGATGTCTCTCTCTAGATGAAAGTACAGGAAGATGACTTGTCTCATCCTCAGTAACTATAAGAAACACATTCCTGTGGTTTATGAGCTACCGAGCATGGTATTTTGCAAGAAAAGAGTGTAGAATGTGGCAGCATTATGGTGTGAGTTCTTTCAGATGGGCTAATGAAGACACTCAGAGTCAATCTGCTGTGCACGGCAGAAACATTTCAGAGTTAACTAGAATTAAAAAGAAGTTTAATTGATAAATTTATGGGTGAGTTCTAATGTTTACAGGAGAGACAGAAAGCCAGAATGGAAGCAATGGAGATGGCTGAGTGTCCTTGACAGCCCACCAACAAGGGAAGTCAAGAACAAAGCGGAAGGATGATCAGGAAAAGTCAAGGACAACTGCAATAAAAACTAAATGGTGCCCTTTAATAAATTTTAATACAGATGCTGTGGTTAGGATTTCTATTGCTGTGCAGAGACACCATGACCATGGCAAGGAAAGCATTTACTTGGGGCTGACTTACAGTCCAGAGGTTTAGTCCCTTATCATCATGGCAGGAGGCATGGCAGCATGCAGACAGACGTGGTGATGGAGAGGTAGCTGAGAGTTCTACATCTGGATCCACAGTGTGTTCTATTTTATTTCATTTTAAATACATTTTTCTTCTTTTATTTTTGAGATTATAATTTAATTCTACTATTCATCCCTTCTCTTTCCTTCCTTCAAGCTCTCCCATACACCCCTCCCCACTCTCCTTCAAATTCATGACCTCTTTTATTTTGTAACTAATTGTTATCACATGCATACACACACACACTCCTAAGTATAAAACCTGTTTAGTCTGTATATAATGCTACAAGTATGTATCTTTACTTGAGCATTTGGTACTGGAAAACAAACTTCTGTGCTCTTCCCTGAGGAATGCCACGTCTCCAACTCCTGAGTGCCAAATGTGACCTGAACAAGGATGACACTAATGAACACACAAATCTAAACAAGGAAAACCCATGATGCCTCAACCTTACACAGAGATCGGTAGGCAGCCCAGTCTGGTCTGACACCTTAGGTTCCATGGCTCAGAAAACATCAATGTGCATCTTACCGGGCTCTCCAGATATTCTGATTTTCACCTTGACCACTAATAATGTCCCCTATAAGAACATGGCAAGCAACTGAAAATGGCAACACAATAGTAGCCTTGTCTTAGAGGAACCATGTGTACCCCCACACAATGCCTGCTTCCTTCCTGGGCATCTAGGTCAGTACTAGAAGCATAAATAAGTTAATAAGTTCCATGTCTCTTTTTTAAATCTATACCCATTAAATTAATAGGTTCAATTTTTCTTTTGCTGAACTTTCACTTATCAATATTACTCTGAAGAAAATAGCTGGGTGATACCTCAGTTTTATAAATATTGATTTGCAGAAATAGAATTTGTAAATGTGATGTAGAATCACTTGCCTTGTTACCTAGTCTCAATGTTTGAGTTGCACTACAGCATTCATTTCCAGTTGCATTAAAACAGATTACCACATTCTTGGTGGCTTACAACAGGAATTTATTCTTTTGCTTTTCTGGAAGTCATATGTCCATTATGGCCTCAATTAAGGTACTCTCAAGTTCACATTTTCTTCAGAGGCAATGGAGGAGAATTCATTCCTTGTCTCCTCCAGATTGTGGTAGCTGCCTGCATCCTTCACTTCAAGGCCAATATCTTAAAAATCTTTCCTTATTATATAACCACAACATCCCTGTTGGGTATAAAATTTCCACAGCAGAGTCTTTATCCCAAAAAGACAAGTTCCCAAGCCCAGTGAACTTATGTCATGTAAGGTAACATTCACATTAAGAGACCCACAGCTTAGCTACTTGGAGAATACATTCTTTAGCCTATTGTGCTCACTTTTTACCTACCAACCAACAGAAACAATACCACATAGATGAGATGGGATCAACCCCAAAGCTCAGAGGCAAGCTATTGCTCTGGTCATCAAGCTTTGCCATGCAAGTAGCACTATGCTGATTTCGGGAAACACACTTTTTTTTTCTTCTATTTTTCTTTTATTGAAATTCAATGGCATATATTTTGAATAGAGATCACCTCTCCCAACTCCTCCCATATCCTCTCCACCTCCCCTCCCATCCAAAACCCCATCCTTTCTCACCCTCATTACAAAACAAACAGTTGTATAAAAATAATAAAACAAAATAAGATCAAACAAGAACAAATAAAATAGAATGTGACAAGACAAATGAAAAAGAGCCAAAGAGAAAATGAAAGAAACACATAAAGACACAGAAACATACACAGAAATTCCACAAAAACACAAAACCAGAAAGTATAATATATATGTAAAGGACCTGTAAAGTAAATAAATAGATGATAGATAGATAGATAGATAGATAGATAGATAGATAGATAGATAGATAGATAGA
>NW_026596091.1:8610379-8623459 GCF_907164565.1 Psammomys obesus | reverse complement strand
AGATAGATAGATAGATAGATAGATAGATAGATAGATAGATAGATAGAATCAACGCTCTAACAAAGCATTATGAGACAAAGAACTTCCAAAATGTTATTGAGGCCATTTTGTGTTTGCTGTTTACTGCTGGCATAGGAGCTGTAGTTAAGAGTGCTTTCTATCCCCCGTAAGACTGTTAGAGAAAAATAATCTCTCCTTTGCAAGCGGTTGTCAATTGGAGATGGCTTCTAGGTTAAGAATGGGGGCTTCTGTCTACTCACCTGGGGATACACTTAAAAAAGCATTCTCATATAATGCTGGGTGGGCAGGATTTTTGAAAATAAACAAAATAACTTCAGTTGTTTAAAGCACCATCTTGCTTCATGTCTTAGGAAGAATTTAATGTGAGAACAGAGAATGGGATTCGTATACATCAACCCTCCCTTTCTGTGAATTTCTGTGGTGTGTGAAAAGAAGAAAAACAATGGAGCTGTCCAGCTCTAGACAGCAGGACATCATCAAATTCCCCATAGAGAGCATGTGACCAAGTGGCTATCATCCCTTCAGCTTAGAAAAGATGTGAGTCTCTGGGGTAATAAAACCTGAAACAAGCCACGACCCGGGAAGGGACAGAGAATGGGATTCAGAGTGAAACCATTCAAAATCTAAATGTATTTTAATATCTTGAAGTGTCGTGCTGGTGAGTCATCCTCACAAGATTCTGTGGTAAAGGGAGATTAAGGAGTGACAATAGATGAGGAATAAAATCACGACCTTGGCGTCCGAAACTCCAGAGAAACCCAGAGCACCCTTTCTCAAGGGCAAAAAGGAGGGGAAGTGCTGCTTTCTCTTTGTACCTTTTATTTCTGCTGTTTTCTCTTTCTCATTCCATATTTTCTGTAATAAATTTGTTTACTTATGTGGGTGTGGGTCAGAGGTTTTCTGGGATTTATACCAGAAAACACCCAGCAGGGTGGATGTGCAGGTGGGAGCACACACAAGAACAAACACACACAAACACACACACACAGCTCTGGGGGCTGTGTGGAGATGTTCACACACAGCACTAAGGATAGAGTGACTCATGAAGCTGATTTGTGCCAACAGTTTCTAATCCTAGCTCGCCAGGGATTTAAATTATACAATGAAGAAATGACTCGTTGGATAACATCCAAAGATTTTCTTAAAATTTAATTGCAGTATACCTAACACTTTCCTAACGTGTACACATTGTACTCAACACTTTAGTCAAAATATCCCTCTAACCTCCTTTTTTGGCGTTTTTTTTTCTTTAGTATGTGACAAAAGTGTTCTTGTTGTAATTAATGAAGTACAAAAATATTGGGAAAACATGCCTACAGGCCGAAACGATAATTCTATTACTAATATATTCCCTTGGCTTGCCTTTTGAACTCTTCTGCCTCTTGCCTTGCAGCTGTGTTTAATGAGTGGGGAGATTATTCAAATGAGCCCACAGCACAGCATTACTCCCTAGGCACTGGCCATCATAAGCAGGCTGCTTCCTCCAGTCAGGCAACGGGGGCAGGACAAGACCCTTCTTCCTCACACAGCCACATCAGTACAAAATAATTCTTTAGACACTAGATCACATTCTAGATTGCAAAGGAAGCTTCCAGTGACCATGTGACCAAACAAAAGGCTGTCAGAAGCAGCCTCCTGGAAAGCCAGGTCTGTGGCAAGTCACTCATGGGTTTGTCACTACCTGTCAGAGATAGAGTCTGTTTGTGTCGAATAATGAAACCCAAGTAGCCTTTCAAAATACTCTTCAGAAAGCATTGTTTTGGGGCATGTGGCCTTCACCATTGTGAACACTAAAACTGGACATGCTGCAAGCAGGCAGGCCACTCCTAATGATTCTTCGGATGCAAAAAAAAAAAAAAAATTAGTTTCTTCTCGTTTTAAGGATTTAAAAGAAAAAACCGCTCTCCAAGAGAGAAACCCTGGCAACACTCACAAAGTTGCCAAGAAAATTTAATAAGAACTAATTCAAACTGATAAGTATTCACTCCAATATGGTGGGATTAAGCAATATGAATTCTTCCTGGGAATTTACAGAGATAAACATCTCATGAATAAGTAAATTCTGAAACAGAAGGCTATGGGGTGTTTATTGATTTTGAAATCATGCGTTTAAGAAATTACCCTGGAAGAGGAAACTATTATGGCTGATAATATAACAGTTACATTCAGAGACAGCCCACTGCTCAAGCCCATGGCGGGATAGAAAGATTACCCACCCAACATAAAAGCTAAAAGCCAAAGTTTGATCTGCAAAAGGCAGGTGCTGCTTTTGAGGTGTAGGGAGAGTCACAGTAAACAAAAGCCACCTCAGCCTCCTTCACCCACTGAACACTTTTGCTGAGGCCTGATCTGAGGAATGGTTTTAGAACAACAACAAATGGTATTTTGCTGGAACTCATAATTCTGGCTACTATTTAGAGGACATTCTGGGTCATTTTAATAATTTCAAAACAAGCTTTTTTAGTTTGACAATCTCATTAAAGTGAAAAAGCAGTGAAGGTGTGATCTCTTTCAACAATGGTGGGAACATAATGAATATTTTTGTCTGTTCTGAATTTCCCAGGAAATCCATTATGAGGTCCAGCATTTCCTAATTTGATGGAGGCTGTTTTTTCCTTTAATGCTCCCCTCGACAACTCCTATTTGCTACCTTTTAAAACTGCTATCCAAGAAAAATGAAAGTAACATTTTGTTTCTAGTGAGGCTGTTTCTGTGACAATGATGTCTTTTATGATAGTTCTGCGTGTGTATGAGAGAGAGAGAGAGAGATCAAGTATGTATATGGGTGTGGGGTGTGGGGGTGCATGCATGTGATCACATGTACATGCATATGTGCAGTACACACTACATGCAAGTAAGGACTCTGGCGCACATGCCCGTGTGAGCGCATGCAGAGTCCAGAGCAAGGCATCAGATGCCTCCTCTATCACTCCTTATTCCACTATCTTGAAGGGTCCCTCATCCATGAACTAAAAGCTAGACTTTTCTACTAGGCTGGCTGGCCATCAAGCTCTCAGGATCCACTGTCCTAGCCACCAACTTCCTACTGAAGTTACAGACCCATGAAGCCATGCCAGACTTTATATGAGTTCTGAAGATTCCAGCTTGGGTCATCTTGCTTGGTCTTCACGCTTGGAGAGCAAATGCTCTTCCCCACTGCTCCATCTTCCCCTCAGCCCCTGTGATGGTATGCTGGATGACATACCACTGGATGACACGCAGTGTTGGGATACACATACGTGTCGTGCTGCCTGGTCCCTTCTAGTCTTTAAGAAAGAAGTAAGTACTCCTTTCGGGGAAGGGGGGATTCTCCCTTCCACTGATCTCTAAATTCTACCCTTATTCATCTCTTCCAGGACCACCTTAAGGTTGCTGTGGCCTTTTCCATCTTTATTCTGGCCTTGTCTGTTGGCTTTTTCCACCTAGCCTAGTAATGTGCTCAAATGACCTGACTTCTCTAAAATTCCTCTCTTAAGTTGAAAGTTTGTTTATATTAGCCCATTCGATGCCATATTATTTAGTAACCAGTTGGACTCTCTACATTGTTGCATCATTTGTCCCATTTTCCATCAACATAATCACTCAGAAATGTTTCTTAAGGTTTATTTTCACTCAGTTGCCTCAAGTTCTTGCTTTTGCTTCCTTTGCTGTTTATATGACCTACTCTCCTAGGACTCCTGCTTCTGTCAAATACCTTTCCTTGCAGTAGAAACACGGTACTTGTTTCAAAGTCAACCTAAAATGTCTCATCTTCAGAAACTTATTTAACTCCATCCAAGAAATTAGTCACCTTGCATGAATTCCTGTAATAGCTATCAACATATCAGATGGATTTCCCTTTGTTAATTTACCAAATGGTATTGAATTTGGTGGGGGACATTTTTTTTTTGAGAAGATAATCCCATGACCTCGTCACCTGCATTCAAGGTACAATTCATAACATCTTTTTCATGAAACCAAATGTTCATCAAAGCGACATCCTGTACATTCCAGTGCTCAGAGCCACTCATATGTCTTGCCAACCTCTACCTGCTTTTTTTATTATTGTTGTTTTATCCATCAAGGTTCCCTACAACCCCTCTGACTTCCCACCTTTTCTGACATTCCCTCGTCATTCTTCTGCCTGGGACTTGCTCTCTCTAAACTCTGCTTAACATCTTCCCTTATATGTTTAGGATCCACTGTTTGGTCTCAAAAACTATCACACTGTTTCTGCTTTTATTTATTGATGGATATCATCCTCAGTAGCTAATTTTTAAATTGACCTCCTTGACTATAAGTACAACCGAAGGCAAAGTTTGGTGTATAATGCTCAAAACTAACTGCTCAAAATGCTCACAACACACTGTAGAGCTCAACAAAACATGTGACATGAATGTATACTTCATGGTGTCTCCTTTGGAAATACTGAAATTTCTTTTATGTATGTTCAGATTTCCCTGCAATGCAGTCTCCTTTCCTGGTACATAGTACTTTCTTAAGAACTGACTGAGTGAATAACTGAAAACAGGGATTTTTTATTATTACCTGGTGATGAAACCCTATGAGCCACATGCTTCTAGCCCGCACTGTCCATGAGAATTCTCTGAAGAGCTTTTTCAAAATGCCAGTGCCCTGTGCTCTCCCCAAGAGATTCTGATTTAATTAATCTGAAAAAAGGGCTTAGACATCAATATTTTTTAAAAGGCCCCCAGATGATCCTAATGGAAATCCACGGTTGCGAATCATGGCTCTAAACCATATAGAATGTCAAGTCCAAATAAAGGCTGAATTCCGAGCAAGTTTTAGAATGCAGCTATTGATCCAGTTCTTGAATTGCTCTTCATGAGGAACTGTGAGCAAGTGCCCTCTTTTGCAAAGATCTGCTAAAAGAACACTTTGAAACAAAGTGGGAGGGGGCGTGATGGCTCTATTTTAAAGTGCACATTGAATTGAAGGAGGGGCCCTTCAAAACAAACAGAACTTAGAACTAGCTGGTGTTCAAGATTTCCTCAAGAAAAAACCATTGCTTCTAGCACATGCCAGTCCTGCACATTCTGTCCCAGAAAGGCAGTGGGCATCACTCAGGCTGAGGCTGGGGGTGTATTTGAAAAGGGCTAGGTCATATATCTCCATCATAATATTGTGATTAAAATGAATGGCATAAACCTGTTTTGTTCAGGATTCAACAGCTGTGCAACGAATTAGATGGAGAGGTGTTTAAAAGTGGTAAAAAATAAAAAGATTTTAAAAAGGGCCCTAGTTAGAAAACAAGGAATGGGAAGATAAAAGGTTGAACAAAGTCAGTTTCTGATCCAATTCGCCTGGAGACATCCCAACACATGCTGCAAAATAAATCCATTTTTTTTCTGTATGCATTCAATATTTGTTAATAAACTGCCTGCCACTGATTTTCTGTATTTCCTGCACACATGGAGGCCGACATGGGGATGCACAGGGCCACGTGTGACAACTCTTTCTATGTAGCCTCAGCCCTGTTTCAAGAGAAAATTACGTCCCCAATTTGAAACCCAAGGAGGGGAAGGACAGCACAGGTATTTCTCCTGCTTCCTATATGTTCTTGGGGAGGAAAATAATGATTTTTGGAGGCAATCTGACAAGGAATTTCTACCTTGCTTGTCTGGGTTAGGGTTTCTGAATGTGATAAATAACAGGGCCCTTGGACAGCCCATTCTTTTCTTTATTTTGATACTTTTACAGCAGTAATCATGCCTCTTGCCAGGTGTTATAAAGATCAAGACAAATGTTCCCTATTGCTATTCTGTCAATGTGGCTCAACCCAAGTTGAAGAAAGACACCCTTGCCGGATGTAGGAAAGGCAACATTTGTCTTGTCTCCATTTCAGGCAGAAGCACATCTTGTCCCATCAAGATCTCCAGATCAGAAAACTAGAGTACACAGTGACAGTACAGGGCTCGCTTAGTTTCTTCCGCAAACCATGCCCTTCACACAACTCTCCATACCAACACTAAGATTTATTTTTCCTTTTCTGAGATTATCGATTAGCCTGTGTAACATGCCCATAAGGTCAAATAGCAAAACAATTCCTTTATCAAATAAAATAGGACTTTGTGCTGAATGGTTTCTTTCTAATCAGGACTCCACACAGCCATTATTGATGGTGCTGTACTCGAAAAACAGAAAATTATTTCCAAAGATGTGGTACAGGAACCCATCTGAATATTGTTGATGCCAAAACAGATGGAGTTGGGTTTAATTTTTGAAATAAATTGCCATATGGAACAAAACACAGCTGATTATTGCATTAACACTAATGGTAATATGCTTCATCATTCTGCTGTCATTATAGCTACTGTTGTCACCATACTTTAATCAATATGTCTAAAATGGAATACAGATTGTGGAATTGGATATCTGAAGGAGATTTCAAAGATCACCTAGTCATTTTATAGACAAGGAAAACACAAGCAAAAAATGAAGGTTTGCATGAAGGCATGTGCCCCAAACCTGAATATGAAAGAATTCTGAAGAAATGGATGGAGCACTTCAGAATATGACATTTGCAGAGAGCTGGGTCATGGCGCTCACAGTGATGGTGCGAGGTTAGCAAATGAACATGGTGGGAGGTTTGGTGTCATTAGATGAAATAGACAGGCAGCTGAAATTGGCGTGACACTTCTTCATGATTAGCATCTTAGTGAGCGAACACCCAGGTTGCTTTCTATGACCTGTTCATGCATTTTTTGCAGTGATTTCTCACTTATTAGCCTCTGGGGATATTCCCCATATGAGATAAAGTTCTTTGTGGATGAGAAGAGGAATACATCAATAAGACACAGAGGTGCTGGGGAAAAGAAAATAGGACATGACGGGGGGAAAGACCTTCCATTTCTAAGTGTGGTGAGTCAGGTTTTATTTTTTTTTTTCTTGTAGTTTTTCTCATAACTGTTGATCCTTCCCTGGTCCTCTCGTCTCTGTAAAGTGGGAAATGAATGGGAATTGATCTGAAAAGCTATTTCAAAAGTTATTACAGGATTGTCAGTAATCCTTCTAAACCTCACGTCCATCCCTACTGCCACCCCTAGACCAGATACACAAAACCCTTTGAAAAGCTAGTGTTGCTAGACTGAAGCAAGAAAAGAGAAATCCAGTGACCACCTCCTGCCCCCTCCCAAGCTCAAGGCTAGTGACCCAAAAACAAGTGAAAGGAGGCTTCCAAATTCTGTCAAAGCAATTGTATAGGTGCATTGAACAGACGATTCATTTCCTGATTTGTGTTTTATCCACTACAGCGCCTTTAAGAAATGTCCAAATCCTTTCATTTTCTCTGGCTCCCACCCCTGACAGAGCCTGTTACAGGACTCCTTACCTTTAATTTTCCTGTTATATTAGTTTTTTTTCTATCTTCCCTTCCCAGTTTGCTAGTTTCTGAAAAATAAATGGAAAACAAGTATGTAATTTTCTATGCAACCCAGTGCCCAACAAATAATATAGCAGGTACTCAGTATTGATTACCACAAAAGGACACAAATCTAAGATTTACTGAGTTGCTGAGTTCTGAGGACTGTATTAGACATTGTGTTTATGTGCTTGTATCTGGGATACTTGCTAAGCAGGAGTTTGCATTAAAGTCAAGCTGCTTCAACAAAGACACCTGAAAAGACATTCTTAAGGTAGAAGTTAACTTTTCCCTTACACAATAAGCCAGTAGCAGGCAGAGGCATAGTCAAGGGTCAATAAATGACTCTCCTCTGTGAAGCCAATCTAGAACCAAAGCTTATGGTATGTTGACTCTGCCATCTTCAGCACAAGAATTCCACCTTTGGGTCTAAGGGGTGCTATTTACCAGCTGGGGAATGTGGCAGAAGGAAAAAAGAAGAAAAAGAACAAAAGTCAAAATGCTTTCTTGGTATGCATTCCTTCTTCACATATATTATTAGACATAACTGTGTCACATAACCATACCTTAGTTGCAAGGAAATCTGGTAAATTTAATGTGAAGCTAAACAGACATATGCCCAGATGAAACTAAAATGTGAAGATATAGAAATGTATTAATAAAACTAAGGTAGAGAGGATAGACTCATTGCCTCTAATAGGTGTATTTTGGAGGAAAAAGAAGCTGTACTTTGGCTTTCACAAAGTATACATAAATAATGGGAATATGAACTATTTCATTAGGTAAACAACTTTTCAGATTAACAATTTGGGATAGTCATAACTGGGGTGGTTCATCTCTTATCTACTTAATGTTAACCAGGTTCGGTTTTATGTTTATAGCCAGTTGGTTGACAGTTCCCTCATTCTTGTGTCTTGTGATTGGCTGAGTACAGTCAGAAGTAATAGTAACTGATGATTCACTGCTGACCACTCAGCCTGACATGATAGTGTTCACAGGGTTACCAAGAGCTACTTATAAGAGATGACTGGGAGATGGCTCAGTTGACAATTTCTTGTCATGCATTTGTGAGGAATGGAGTTTAGACCTCCAGAGGGCCTTGCAGATACTTTTAATCCCAGCACTCATGAGGCAGAGGCCTGGGACTCCTAGAGCAAACTAGCTAGCTAGTCTAGCTGAGTGAATGCACTTATTGTTCAGATAAGAAAGCTTACCTCAAAGAAGACATCTGATGTCAACCTCTGCCATTCATGAACATGTGCCCACATACACAGAGACATTCCTATACACATGCATATCACACATATATGTGCATACAAAAATAGAGATGGCAAGATCATAATCATAAACACTCTTCAAGGCTCTCTTTATATCACATAGTAATGTACAGTTGTCCAAGGCAAGATACATGGTGAAGCTCAAATTCAAGAGACAAAGAAGAAGACTCCATCCCTTTCAAAGCTGCTTAGAAAGTTGCCTCCCAGAGGAACCAGAATAAAGAAAGGGGAAGAGTATCTGACAGTTTTGAAAAATAAACAAGAATATAGAGATAAAGATTGAGGGAATGGCAAAGCAATGACTGGCCCAACTTGAAACCTACCCCATGGGAGAAAGCTAACCACTGGCACTATTAATGATACTTTGCTATGCTTATAGACAGGAGTCTAGAATACCTGTCTTCTTAGAGGCTTCATCTAGCAGCTTATGGAAACAGATATAGAGACCCACAGCCAAACAATAAGATGAGCTCATGAGTTTTGTAGAAGAGTGAGAGGAAGGATTGAGGGAGCAAGAAGGGTCAAGGACACCACAAGAAGACCAACAGAGTAAACTAACCTGGTCCCATGGATGTACAGAGACTGAATTACCAAGTAAAGAACAGGTAGGGGCTGAACCTAGACCCCTTACACATTTGTAGCAGATGTGTAGCTTGGTCGTTATGTGGGTCACCTAACAATGGGAGTAAGGGTTGGCTCTGACTCTGTTGCCTGCCTTTCCCCTAGCTGGTCTGTCTTGTCCGGCTTTAGTGGGAAAGCACTCAGTTCTGCTGCTAGTTAAGATGCCAGGGCGGGTTGGTACAACTTGAAGGCTTTTCTGAGAAGGAGAGAAGGGAGTGGGTGGAGATGTGTGGGGGTGGTGCTGAGAGGTTAGAAGGGAGAGGGCTGAGATCAGGTTGTAAGTGATGAAAGAAAGAAAGAAAGAAAGAAAGAAAGAAAGAAAGAAAGAAAGAAAGAAAGAAAGAAAGAAAGAAAGAAAGAAAGAAAGAATAATATCCTGTCACACAGGCTATACTCAAGATTTGCCCACCAAAAGCATCAGAAAACATTTTTTAAGGGTTCACAGGAGAAGAAATGTCCTAAAACTGCAATACTTGGTGAAAGAAATAATTTAATGCATATTGTCTGTAGAACCAAAAAGCCATCTCCAGCATAACCCATTTCATCCTCTACTTTAAAAAAATATAATAAATAATATTTTTTAAAGTATGGCAAGGGCATTATAAAGACAAAATTACTAAATAAGATGACATTATCCCTAAAGACCTTGGAGGGAATCACCCACATCATCCCTACTTCACCTTTCTATTAAGTTCAATGTTGCCTACCACATGATATGCCCTATGACAATTCTGAGAAGACAGGAGGCTACAGTGTGCGCTCTCTTGAGTCTTAGCTTACATATCACCTGACTAGAGAGACCCCTCTTAAACATCCTGTATGGAATACAATCCTCTTCTCATTCTCCATCCCCTTCACATTCTTTTTATTTGTTTGTTGTTTGAGACAGGGTTTCTCTGTGCAGACTTGGCAGTTCTGGACTCACTTTGTAGATCAGGCTGACCTCTAAAGCACAGAGATCCACCTGCCTCTGTCTCACGGTGTGTTGGAATGAAAAGAGTGTGCCACCATGCATAGGCATTCTTTTGATTTTAATTGTGAGAGCATATGCTTAATGGATTTGATGGACATTCTCTGTCTCTTCTACTGGAATATAAACTCTTAAGAAATGGGGTGTGTGAGAGAGAGAAGGGGAGGAGAGAGAGGCATGGGGGCCATGCATGTGAAGTACGAGGGCAACCTTAGGAGTCTGTCAGCCCTCATCTTCTTTCTTGATGCAGGGCCTCTTGTTTCACTACGGTGTGCAACAGTTTACATAGCCTATGGGCTTCTGAGGAGTCTCTTGTCTCTACTTGACATTTTTAAAAAAAATTTTATTAATTACACTTTATTCACTTTGTATCCCCCCATAAGCCCCTCCATCCTCCCCTCCTAATCCCACTTTCCCTCCCTCTTCTTCAAGCATGCTGCTTCTCAAGTCCACTGATAGGGGAGGTCCTCCTCTCCTTCCTTCTGATCCTAGTCTATCAGATCTCATCAGGAGTGGCTGCATTGTCATCTTCTGTGGCCTGGTAAGGCTGCTCCCCCCTCAGGGGGAGGTGATCAAAGAGCAGGCCAATTAGTTCATGTCAGAGGTAGTACCTGTTCCCATTACTATGGAACCAACTTGGACAGTGAACTGCCATGGGATACATCTGTGCAGGGGTTCTAGGTTATCTCCATGCATGGTACTTGGTTAGAGTATGACTCTCTGGAAAGACCCCTGTGTTCAAATTTTTTGGTTCTGTTGCTCTCCTTGTGGAGCTCCGGTCCTTTCCAGATCTTGCTATTTTCCACTTCTTTCATAAGATTCCATGCACTCTGCCCAACAGTTGGCCATAAGTCTCAGCATCTGCTTTGATAGTCTGCAGGGCAGAGCCTTTCAAAGGCCGCCTGTGGCAGGTTCCTAACTTGTTTCCTGTTTTCTTCTTCTTCTGATGTCCATCCTCTTTTTCTTTCAGGATGGTAATTGAGCATTTTAGCCAGAGTCCTCCCTCTTGATTAGTTTCTTTAGGTGTACAGATTTTAGTAGGTTTATCCTATATTATATGTCTATATGAATGAGTATATACTGTGTGTGTCTTACTGCTTCTGGGATAACTCACTCAGGATGAACCTTTCCAGTTCCCACCATTTACCTGAAAATTTCATGATTTCCTTGTTTTTCATTGCTGAGTAATATTCCATTGTGTAGATGTACCACAATTTCTGTATCCATTCTTCAGTTGAGGGGCATCTGGGTTGTTTCCAGCTTCTGGCTATTACAAATAAAGCTGCTACAAACATGGTTGAACAAATATCCTTATTGTGTACTTGAGCCTCTTTTGGATATATGCCTAGGAGTGGAATGGCTGGATCTTGAGGAAGCGCTATTTCTAATTGTCTAAGAAAGCGCCAGATTGATTTCCAGAGTGATTGTAAAAGTTTACATTCCCACTAGCAGTGGAGGAGGGTTCCCCTTTCTCCACAGCCTCTCCAGCATGTGTTGTCACTTGAGTTTTTCATCTTGGCCATTCTGATGGGTGTAAGGTGAAATCTCAGGGTCGTTTTGATTTGCATTTCCCTGATGACTAATGATGTTGAGCATTTCTCTGCCATTCTATATTCTTCTACAGAGAATTCTCTGTTTAGCTCTGAACCCCATTTTTTAATTGGATTACTTGGTTAGTTGCTTTTCAGATTCTTTAGTTCTTTATATATACTGGATATTAGCCCTCTGTCAGATAAAGGATTGGTGAAGATTCTTTCCCAATCTGTAGGCATTTGTTTTGTTTTGATGACAATGTCCTTTGCTTTACAGAAGCTTTTCAGTTTCATGAGGTCCCATTTATTGATTGTTGCTCTTAGAGCCTGTGCTGTTGGTGTTCTGTTCAGGAAGTTGTCTCCTGTACCAATGAGTTCTAGGGTCTTCCCCTACTTTTTCTTCTAACCGATTTAATGTGTCTGGTTTTATGTTGAGGTCTTTGATCCACTTGGACTCTAGTTTTGTGCAGGGTGATAAGTATGGATCTATTTGCATTTTTCTACATGTATATATCCAGTTAGACCAGCACCATTTGTTGAAGATGCTCTTTTATCCATTGTATGGTTTTGGCATCTTTGTCAAAGATCAGGTGTCCATAAGTTTGTGGGTTTATTTCTGGGTCTTCTGTTTGGTTCCTTTGATCCACCGTTCTGTTTCTATGCCAGTACCATGTAGTTTTTACTACTGTCGCTTTATAATACACCTTAAGATCAAGAATGGAGATACCTCCAGAAGATTTTTTATTATAGAGGATTGTTTTAGCAATTCTGGGTTTCTTGTTATTCCATATGAAGTTGAGAATTTTTCTTTCAAGGTCTGTAAAGAATTGTGTTGATAATTTGATGGGAATTGCATTAAATCTGCAGATTGCTTTTGGTAAGATGGCCATTTTTACTGTTAATCCTGCCAAGCCATGAGCATGGGAGATCGTTCCATCTTACGATAGAAACATTGGGGTCACAAACACACACTACCATGCCTTATTTTAAAGTGGGTTCTTGGGACTTTATCTCAAGTCTTCAAGCACACACAGCAAGCACTTTTCCAACAGTACATAGGACAGTATCTGGCATGTAGTAGCATTTAGCAGTCAGCTTTTGAGTGAATTATTTTTAATATATATATATATATATGCATGTATTATGTGATAGATAGATAGACAGAGATAGATTAGATAGGTAGATAGATAGATAGATAGATAGATAGATAGATAGATAGATAGATAGATAGATAGAGATAGATTAGATAGGTAGATAGATAGATAGATAGATAGATAGATAGATAGATAGATAGATAGA
>NW_026596091.1:8594781-8610369 GCF_907164565.1 Psammomys obesus | reverse complement strand
AGATAGATAGATAGATAGATAGATAGATAGATAGATAGATAGATAGACAGCATTTGCTCACAGACATACATTCACTCATCTGTTCATCTCTGTCACTGGAGAATAATTGCTAAAGTGTAGTCCTGGGATTCATGGACAATTTCTACTTACAGTACTTCATTGCCATTCTAAAACTGTTAATGTTTATGACTGTTTCTAATTGTCTTCAAATATTACTCTATTACATCAGCATTCACTGATTGGGTTCTAAGCTGTATTTCACAGAAATTCACAAACCTTATCTTCTTTTGTCCTAGCATATATAGTAATTTAAGAAGAATTTTCATGAACTGCATTTGCTTAAAATGCATCCTCTCACGTCAGGAAAATTTCCTCATTGAAATGCATAGATGTTGTCTGTAGTAGTTTCTGCTCTTGATCTGGATGGCCCCTTTCCTATTTGCTGTAACAAAACCCAGACAGTGATGAAAACCAGCACTCTGGACCACAGATGGTGCTTCACAAAATTATCTCCTCAAAACTCCTCTACATAATACCTATTGAAGATGTATGATAAAGAGGCTGAATGCACCTCCAATCTGTTGGTTTCCAGTAAGAAGTCTCCCCAATTAATTATTGCTTGGAAGCTCTTCTCTCATTAAACAAAAGCTATTTGCTGTGTGATTTTGTTCTGCCTCTACAATATCACCCATTTTAAACAAATGAGAATAAAAGCTGCTGGCTTATAACTCATGGATGGCTTTCCACTTAACCCTTCCATGCCTAGATACACTTGGATGAAAAAAGACAGGTGGATCACTAAAGACAGAACTCCATGAAAAATGGAGGTAACAGAAGGAGCCTCTGGGGGGGGGGAAGGCAGTACTGGACAGGTAGCCAAAATTATGACAGCATCTAGTTCCCCAGATTTCAGCTGGGGGCCCTTCTCTCCACCTACTTAACCACTCCCAATTGTAAACCATTCAGTCCTGAACCCAGACAGTTACAATGTCTCTATTTTCATCTCCCTTCACCCTTCCCTAATTTCTCCTTGACAGATACACCAATCTTCCTCCTAGCCTACAAATGGAGGGATCATGTCCCTTCACTTCTACAGGTGTCAACACTTTCAAGTGTTAGCGGTATCCTCTCCACATCCCTAAGCAAACCATAAGCCCACTCCTGACTTAATCCCAGGCCACTCTTCTCCCCTTCATCCCTCACTACCCACCAACATTTATCATGCCAACATTCCAGCCAAGGAGAGCCTCCTCATTAAGTAATTCCCTCTTTCCACCCTGGATCATTTTATTTTTGTTTTTGTTTTTGTTTTCTTTCTATCAAGATTTTCACCCCTTGTCACTGGCTCATTTCTCAATGTCCAGATCACAGACAACTTAATTCATGAGACCTTACCTGGTCCTTTCAATTGAAATTAATTGTTGCTCCCATGCTCTACTCAACCTTGCACCGTCTCTATTGCACACTGACCACACTCAGTTTTCTTGGGAATATATATTTGTATCTACCCCACTAAGTTGCTAAATCTTAAATATATATATATATATATATACATATATATATATATATATATATATACACCCACACACATATACATACACACACACACACTGGTGTGTGTTCATTTTTGTGTCCCTAAGGAGACTTGCAATGTATGTTAGGCATAATTTCAGATACTGCAGGTGGGCTAGTAATTTATATAATGTTCACAACAGCTCTGAGGAGAAGGTACATTTATCTCTGCTTTACAAGTAGGTAGAGAAAGTACAGACAAGCAAAGTGATATACCTACATTCACCCAGCTGGAAAATGTTGAAGCAAGTCAATCTGACCTCAGAGTCCATAGACTTACATGCTATACAGATTACATAGTTAATCTATCCAAACAAACACATCTAGACAGTTCCAAAGGGCAACAGAAAATGCTGTAAGAGCAAGTGATAAAAATATTAAGCAATGTTGAGCATGGCGGTACACACAGATACTCCCAGCCCTCAGAAAGCAAAGGCAGGGGGATCACGGGCTTCAGGCCAGCCTGGGCTACATGGTGAGACACTGTCTCCAAAGTTGAGATAAAGAAGGTAAAAAGGGAAATAAAGGAGAGAGGGAAGGATGTGGGGTAGAGGAAAGAAAGAAAGGACAGAGAGACAGAGGGACCTGGGAAGATAAAACAGACCAGAGTCTAGAGAATTTGAGCTGTTTGGCCTAATTTTCACAGTGAGTTAGCAGTAGACAAAAAGGGCAGCGGGAATCCTGGAGCTGGACTTTCGATAGGTGATGGCTGCCCTGTGGTTGGTATGCAATGACTGGGCAAGAAAGAGAAATAGTTGAATCTCATAGAATTAGAGGAAACAATGATAAATTCAGGCAAGGATGGGTCTCAAGGCTCTGTCAGCTCACTCTCCCAAGAAGTGTCACCACAAATAAAGTTTTCCTGAATTGTAAAATGCAAAAAATTTAAATTCACAGATTCGAGTAAAAATGTGAGTAGATTGTAAAGAGTTGAAGCTGGGGAGCAGTAAAGATGTTTCTTCAGGACTCCTTGTCACTGAGCACTCAGGAAGGAACATTGGGTATAAATTTCAAATGAGTAGTTTTTTCATAGAATACAAATTTATTCTTGGAAACTCTAAAGCAATTTTGAATTTCAGTGTACACTCATGTGTAGTCCATACTTTTTTACCTTCTAAAAGAAAATCCGGGGATGTATTTTAATCTTTTACTTGACCCTTAATGTCATCCTTCATTCTGTGCCTTTCAAAATGGTTGTAAAGAAGCAATTATGGGGTAACAGACAGGCAAGTACTCTGGTGTCTGACAATAAGTGATCTCTCAAACACTGGGTTTTTTGTGCCTTTGTCTACTTTTATAATTTTCCCACCCTTTCTCCACCAAGACACAGGAGTTGTTATTCCTTGTAGCTACACTTCTTCATCCTCCATCTCACCTCTTCACCTCACCTAACATGTATTGTTTGACTGAGTCAAATTTCCCTTATAGCTTTCAGTAATTGTTTGTTTTGTTTTCATAGTCTAACTTAACATTTGAGTAAGGGGTTGAGACCCCGAATTCTGATAAGTTAACTACAAATTTGCAGTCCTCCTGCCTTGGAAACCCTTTCCTTTTTAGCTATGTTTCTGATGATAGATGTTAAGCAAATATTGTGGCTTGTGTTGGAAAATAATCTGTAAATTGAAAGAGACTGTGGAGTGTTAGCTTGTAATATAAAAATTCAGGGTGGATATTTTTTTTTTCCCAGCCATCATTTCTAGAGAAATGAATACAGGATACTTTTGACTGGTCTGATGCTGAAAATTCAAATGTTGCTCTTAATCTTTTCTAAATACATAGAAAAAAATGCTCTAGTAAGATTTAAGGGTTTGTACAAAACCCACCAAAACTAGAACACCTCTCTCCCACCCACCTACTGCTCTCTGCTGCCTTCTACCAATTGGCTTTGGACAGGTTACTTAATTTCCCTAAGCCTCATTTTCACATTTTCATATTTAAATTGTAGTTAATAATAAAATCTCTCATAAAGTGTGTGAAGTGCCCTGCACATGACATCTCCCTTTAAAAATCTCATGTAATAGAGTTGAGATTATATTTTTATTACTTGAACTTAAATATGCTTAGCCTGAAAGTTTCCTCCATGATTGAGAATTAAAAACTCATCATTTTGTAGCCAAGAATAAAAATAAATTCATGCTGCCACCTTAGAAGCATAAAAGTAGTAGTGTTTTACCTATGGAGTATTTGCATGGCTTATTTTCCCAACTACAATTTAAACTTGAATTTTATGGCTTTATTTTAGAAGCTCCTCAGTAAGTATGTATTGGATGGATAGATGAATCGATCGAGAGAAATACTTGTTCTTGGACATATAGTTAATACTTTCAAAGAGAGTTTTAGATGGAGAAAGAGAGAGATCAATCTTTAATACATATTTCCATCTTGTCTGGATTAGAAGTCCTATTTACTAAAAAAGACAAACGTAACAATGTCCATTGAGGCTTCAGGACTTTAGCCCTATGGTACTAGACTGAAGAAGATAAGAACAAAGTGAGGTAAGCATAGAAGTGGGGTAGCCCAGAGCATGGACAAGCTTCAGGGGCTGGCCCAGACTAGCTTGTTGAGTAATTTAAAATTTAGAATGAAAAGAGAAAAGAAATTCTTGCACAGTTCAGAAAAACAATATTACTGGGTAGATCTGGCAGATCACACACAAATGGCAAATCCACAAAGGAGGAAAGCAAAGTCACTCAGGAAATGAAAGGACAGTAATGGAGGTCCTCAATGACTATTTATTCTTTATTTAATCTAGTCCTGTAGCCTGGAAGTCAAGGATGAAGCTTCAGTCTTCAGAAAAAAATATTAGAAAGACACAAACAAGCTGACGCCCGAGGCCAGAGAAAATGTTTAGAGATATGACTTAGAAAAGAGTGAGAAGATGGGGAGAAAGGTACCTGGCCAGATAAAGGCAGGGGCTCAACTCCAGGTGGTGACAAAGCAATTTGTATCACAAAATGTAACCCCTGAGGAGACCCAAAGAGACATGTGGTTCAGAATTCATGGCTGCACTGAGTCCAGGATCCTAAAGCCAAAAGTGAGGGAAACATCAATACTGTTGCCTGAACAAAACCAGCCCAGTGACAACACGACAAGGATGGGGAAATTCCACAATAAACAATCCCTAGATGAAGAGATATAGAAGGTCAATGGCTGCTGAAGAGTGAGAATCAGTTTCCTTGAGCGCTGAGAACCCACATAGGTTTTAGACCACAGTCTCTGTGAATTCGTGTGTCTGCACCTGCTGTGTTGACAAGGTCTTGCCTCCTTTGTGTCCTCCATCCTGTCTGGCTCTCACAGTCTTCCTGTCTCCTCTTCTTCAGGGTTCCCTGAACCCTGAGGGGAGGAGTTTGATGGAGACATCCTGTTTAGGACTGATCTGCACATTGTCCCCTCGTGGGTCTCTGTGTTTGTTTCCATCTGCTGAAGGAGGGAACTCCTCTAAATATGGCTAAGCAAGACACTGATCTACTCATAGATCAAGGGTACCTTAGTCTGTAGAGATGAGAGCCTTGAGCTTCTGCATAATACTGATAAATTAACTTTTTCTACATAACAAATAGTACTAAATAGTGCTAAACAAACATTTGTTTAGTGGCTGCTGTGAGTATTAGGTACAAGAGAATACAAGAGAATGGGGAGCACAGTTGGAACACATATGATCATAGCAAATATTTGTCCTCCACCACTTTATAAATAAATGTATCAGCAGAGATGGATGAAGAAATATACTAAAGAGCATAGAGGCAAAGGCAAATAATTGTTATTCGTGTTATAGATACAATTATTTTCAACATCAACCCCCTGCATGTTTTCTAGACCCTTAATCATATTGCACCTGTTCTGTTCCATGGCATTTATTTCTACCTCCCTGAAGCAAGCTTCTTGAACTCTGAGCTACCCTCTAAGTAGATTGAAAGCTGATAGGGGACTTTGTCCATGAAATATGTTCTTGAACATAATAGGTCCTTTATAAAGCACCCTTTCTAGAGTTAAACAGAAACATACACACACACAAAGGAAAAATCTATTGTTTAAGGAAATAATACTTTTTCTTAATTCCTTGATTCTAAAATAATCCCCTCAAGCATCCATGATTGCATGATGAACTAGAGATGGTTCATCTCCCACTAGCTTCAAAACAACTGCTTCAGCTATTTTTAATAAAGAAAATTACAAAATTGTTATACAATTTCCTGATACAGTAGCACAAATAATTTAGGAAACAATGTAACAAATTACTACTTAAGAGATGATGTGTATAATACCTATAAAAATGAAATTTTATTAAATTTAGGCATAGGAAATATTCAGTATACTTATGGTCTTATAACAGAAACCCACCCTTTGGAAAAAGAAACCACCATTACTGTTTTAGACTACTATTTCAGTTCATTAAAAGAAAAGGCAACAGTGTGTATCATATTTATTAATTTAAAATAACTAAAATGTTGAGATTGGGGCCAAATCCAGAATGTGGGACACTGAAACCAGTAAATGAATAATTTCTACCAAGATAGAGTCCTCTCTAGGCCACAGAATTGAGGAATGACAGAGATAAACAAATAGCGGGTTTAGCAGTACTGGGAATCAAACCCAGGAATTTGTACATGCTGTTCTTTCACTGAGTTACACTTCAACCTGACATTTAAGAGGTAAATACTGTATTATTTTTAAAAAATAGCTTATCTGACTCTTACCAACCTAAACGTCTTTCTCAGAATTCTAGGAGGCCAGAGGCCGAGATCTAGTTTCTATATTCATAGCTCCTAGATTCCCAAATTTTGTAAATTATTTCTATCAAAATTTAGATAAACATGGATCCTGGGTAAATAATTTTCTTCTTACAAGTTGATTGTAATGGTGCTTAATGCCCTAAAAAAAACATGTACAGGATGAAGGAACCTAGGAAAAAATGGAGGGAAATGGGCAAGGAGAAAGGGAGAAAGGAAAATGAAGGAGAGAGGCTATAAGGAGGGAGAAAGCAGGGGTAGGAAGGAGTGGGAAGGAGAGAAAGCCAAGACCATTTTGTCTGTTCAGACCATTTCTATTCACTATTGCTCTAGTCAAGACAATTAAATAAGAAAAACAAATAGAAAACATCAAGATATATTGAAAAAAAGAAAATTATATCTACTTCCAGATGACATGATCATTTGTGGAGAAAATCCTAATCAATCTGCTGGAAAAATTGTAATTAATAAACACCACCAGTAAGACTTCAGGACACGATATCATTATGCAAAACCAATTATACTTCTGTAAACAATAAACAACCTGAAAGTGAATTTGAGAAAATAACTCCATTGACAATGACTTTTAGGAATGAATTTAACAAAAACAAAAACAAAACAAAACAACAACAAAAAAAAAACACCAAACCTAGAATTGAAGCACAAAACTTCTCTCTAAATAGGTATCTCTGTACCCATAAGTGAGTGGAGCTGAGCTGTCCATCCTCATTAACAAAGCTTCTTTGAGTAGTGGACAGTGGGTAACTCAGACTCAGAACTGACAGTGAAGAGAGAACGTGTCTGTAGGATGCCCCATCACAAACAGGACTTCTGTATCACTCTCCCTTCTCCCAGGGGAAATTAAAAGATTGTAAGAGCCTGAGATGAGGGAAAGCTAGGGTAGAATAGCATTTCCTGCCATGACTGGACTGTTGCACTTATGACCACACATCTGCTATGGTTCATGACCTACATAAGATCAAACTAGCCACTGTTCCAGCAAGGATCAGAAAGTGACTTGAACACCTACTCCTTGCTGAGGAGATGGTGAGAGCTTATGGCTACCAGAGGAAGGGGAGTCAGTTTTCTTTGGGGTGTGACCTCTGGGAGGTTAGCCATAAAGCAGCCAATGGTCCCACAGCCATGTATAGAGAATCACTAATTGGACTTGGTGGGTAAAAAAAAAAAAAAAAAACAGGAGGTGAATATTATTGCAGTGTGTTATTTTTATGCATGAAACTCTCAAATAATAAATAAAAATATTAAAAACCAGATACCACATCTTTGAAAACAAAGAAACCACATTCAAAAGATCTGCATGGATTAGAAGACTAACAATACTATTAAGATAAACATTCTCCCAAAATTTATCTATACATCGATCGCTATTCCCTAATATAAAAAAAGAAAAATCTGAACCAGGAGCTGAGGAAATAGCCCCGTCAGGAAAGTCCAGTCAGTAAAGTGCTACCCACATGAGCACAAGGACCTGAGTTCAAACCCCAGATTCTGGGTAAAAAGGCAGGTGGTGCAGAGCACTCTTGCAATCCCATTGCTGTTGAAGTAAAGACAGATTGTAGGTCCCAGTAAGGGACTCTGCCTCAGAAACAAGGTGCACAGCTCCTGAGCAATGACACCTGAGGTTTTCCTATACCTTCCTCATGGACAACATGAGCATGTACACATATACACATCCCGTTCACACAACTACATACAAATATGTACTTGCAAGTGTATACTCACAAAATCTGTACTGATTGTCTTGCAAAAGTTGACAAAACTATTAGAAAATCTTCTGAAAACACTGTATGAGACCTAGAAAAAAAAACAAAATAATCTTTACAAAGAATAAGTTGGCAAGCTCACACTTATAATTTTAAAATCTACTTACTGCAAGGTGAATATGATGATACAAGCCTATAATTCCAGTACTCAAGAAGCTGAGGCAGGAGCATTATGAGTTGGAGACCCACTTGGGCTACACTGAGAAACACTGCCTCAAACAATCAACAAAACCAAACAAATAAGCTATGGAGCGTGCACAAGAACATTTCAGAGGTACAGCAAGCAAAGCGGGATGGTACTAGTTTAAAGGCAAGCATGTAAGTCTAGACAAGCAAGCAAGGACAAAATCTGAAAACTCTGGTCAACTGATCTCTAGCAAGGCAGAGATTTATTCGACTCAGTGGTCAAATAAATCTCAACAACTGGTGACAGTACAACTGATTCTCATGCAAAATAAGTAGGTTGGACCAACTCCTTGTACTGTACCCAGAATTTATTAAAAACTGGTGAAAACCCCAAATACAACAGCTGCAACTAATGTCAGAAGAAACAAAGGAAGTGAATCTCCACGGCATTAGTTTAGGCAAAATGCTTCTTTAATAAGTTAACAAAACACAAATGAGGGGCTGGAGTGTGGCTCAGTGGTGGAGCATGAGTTTAGCAAGCACTAAATTCAACCCTCCTCCCAAAGAAACAAGACTAAACATAAATTTATAAATATAAATTTCAGCAAAACTGAAACATTGTGCCATGAGCCAACATAAACCTTTCTTTCTTTCAAGTTGATCATGTCGGGCATTTTGTCACAGAGCTGAAGGCTGAACAACACATACACCATCAAGAAAGTGAAAAGGCAATTAGCAGAAAGGACAGCATGTTTACATATGATACCTAACTGGCTATTGTATTCAAAAATAGAAAAAGTAAGTAAATGTTAATTATTTTAAAAGTCATTTAGAATGGTAAGGAGTCCTAAATACAATTTTCCTAACAGTTACAGAAATCTTCACTTAGCATATGAGAGACAACTGACATCATTAACCACTAGAGAAATGTACACCAAAACCACATCATACATCATCACACCCATTTAGACAGCTATTATCAAGAAGATAGTTACAAGCGCTGACAAAGACGTTGAAAAGTTAAAACCTCCATACAACACTGGTGGAAACACAACCAGTTTGTAACACATTGATGCAACCAGTTTGGAACATATTCTGGCAGCCTATCAACCAGTTAAATAAAACATTACCATTTAAATAGTTAAATATAGCAATGCCAGTTTGGGACATATGAAAAAAATTAAAAGCATATAGCCAACAAGAATTTGTTCATGTATGTTCTATGTATGATCCCTGCATTAGTTACTTTTATGTTTCTGTGATAGAACACCATGTCCAAAAGAAATTTAAGGAAAAAAAGTTATTTTGGCTTACAGTTCCAGAGGGCTAGAATCTGTTGTGGTAGGGAAAGCATGACATGGCAGCAAGTGCAGGAAACTGGGTAGTCACATTTTTATCCACACATAGGAAGCAGAGAGAGAGAGCAGGAAGTAGAATGAAGCTATAAACCCTCAAAGCCTGACCCTAGTGAGACTTCCTCTAGCAGGGCTCCACTTCCTAAACATTGCATAGCCTCCCCAATGAGGAGGAGAGTCCTCCACCACTTGGGACTCCTGTGTTCAAATACATGAGCCTGTGAGAGTCATTTCTCATTCCAACCATTATAATCCATAAGCAAAAAAAAAAAAAAAAAAAAAAAAAAAAAAAGAAATAAAGAAAGAAAGAAAAGAAAAGAAAAGAAAAGAAAATGATAACTCAGGTATTTGTGGGCTAAAGAGGAGAGAGAGGCAGTATAGACTGTCATACAATGAATTTGAGTTTGGCCTTGAGAAAGAATGAAATTCCAATATAAATCACAACATAGGTGAAACAAAACTTGGAGATAATGTGTTCAGTGAAAGCCATAAAAGGTACATAGCATGTGATTCCATTTATATGAGATGTGCAGAAATAGCCCGAGCCAATAGAAACAGCAGGGGATTGGGCTAAATTAGTGCTTGGGGAACAAGAAGTGCCAGCTAGTGGGGACAAGAGTGATGAAAGGAGTGACGAAAACTCCACAGTCGAGACAGTGACTCAACTCCATCTATATACTCAAAACCCCCGGAAACTAGAGAGATGGTTCCGTGGGTGAAGTGCTTACCAAAGAAACATGAGGACCTGAGTCTGCTAAGCCCCAATGTGGTAGCATGCATCTGGAGTTCCTGTGCTCCTACTAAAAGATGGGAAGCAGAGACAGAAAAATGAAAATGCCTGGAAACTCACAGGCCAGTCTGGCATCAGCAGCACTGAGCAGTGAGACCCTATCTCAGATACACTGGGAGGCAAGGATCAACACCTGAGGCTGTCTTCTGACCTCCACACATGTGCCTTGGCATGTCGAGTCCCACAACCCACACATGAATGTGCACACCACACACACACAAGTATAAAATACTGGAGCTACGTATTTTGAATAGGTGATGTATATAGTATGTGAATTACGTCTCAATAAATCTGTTGAAATTTCCTGAAATCAATTTTGACAGCTTTAAACCAAGCTGCACTTTCTAACAACTGCAAATGCCCTGAAGGAGACACAGTACCTGGAGACATGGGTTCAGCAATAAAGGGAACTGTAGCACAGTGCTGTAATTTTGATCTGAAATGTCCCCCAAAGGCCAGTGTGTTGGGGGCTTGCTTCCCAGCCTGCTGACCTCTTGGGAGGAGCTAGGACTTTTAGAAAGTGGATCTTAGTGGAAAGGAACTGTTATTGGGAATGTGGCTTTGAAGGGAATAGTGTGATCCTAGCCGTGGCCCCCACTCTCTACCTCCAGGTTACTTTGAGGTGAATAGACCTCTTCCAACATCCACTCCTCACCAGAGAGATGGTTTTTCTCACCAGAGGGCCACAGGAGCAGGATCAGAAAGCATCAGGTGACCATGAACTGAAACCTGAAACCATGAGTCCAAACAATCCTTTACTTCTTTTAAGTTACAGCAATAATTTTGTCACCATGATGAATTGACCAACACAGAAAGCTTCCTCCAAGTTCACTCCAGGTTTTACATCCAATAGGCTGAGAAATTTTCTTGTGCCTCAGTTTTCCTCCAAATGAGGTTCATCAGAATATTTATATCACAAAGCTTAGGTTATAATTAAAGATAGTGATACAGGGGGAAAGTAATTTGAATAGTTAATAAGCATCCACTTTTTAGGGAACTAGAAAAGAATCTTTGATAAAACATCTTTGGGGTCATGATTTTATGTCAATACCCCAACAGAGTGAGACTCTTAGATTGTCTTATTACAGATGCAAAATTAAACACTAGAAGCATGCTCCACGAAAGAGAATGCATAGACCAGCAAAATTTTACTGAAACAGGCTTTACTGGGGTAGAGCTAGACACGGCTCTGGTTTTCCTAATTTCTTCACACAAAACAGCAGCTTGTTAACACCCGGTACTGCATGTCTCTTTCACCAACAGTCAATACTGATCACAGTGCTTTAATAAGCTACGTATCTCAGTCTGTTTTGTATCTTTTCAGAACTTAAGTCCTCTCTTAATTCTTTCATCTTCCTAGAAAGCATCTAGAGTTTTTAGACTCACTTGCAAACTTATATGTATAATGCAGTTGGATAGAAGAAGGTTAAGAAAGTACTCAAAAATCAAACACAAAGACAGTTCAACTTTTCAAACTGTGGTCCCCATGGACTTATTGTAGGTGGAATAAGAATCTAGCCCCTTGCCTACTCTAAAATCACTTCCCCTGGGTGAGGCACCCTTGCCAGACCACCAGGGAAATGGATGCACAGTCCTAAAGAGACTTGATGGTCTGGGGTCAGTTGGTAAGTAGGGAGGGCTCCCTGTTTCTGGGAGGGGCATAGAATGGAATGGGGAGAAAAGATTTTACCAGGAGGAGTCGAGGGAGGGAGATATGATCAAGATGTAAAATCAATAGATTAATAATAAAACATTTTTTTTAAAGTATCTAGTCTGGACACTTAGGAGCTACGAACAAGGAGGCACAATAATTCATACAAGCCTGCTTCTTATCTTTTCTACGTTGTTTCTTGGACCAAATTCTTCTTTAGGCAATAGTCTCAGCAAGATCATTGGCCTGGAATATTTGCTCCTCTGAATGACTACTGTTCTGTAACATAGGAGGTGACTCAGCCACTCTGAAACTATCTACCCACCATATGTCTCAAAGAAATTCTTCAAAGAGTTACTGAAGCTATGGGTGTCATGGCCCTCAACAACAACATGACGCTTCCTCTACATTGTGTTTTAAAGCTTTCCAAATTCCAGGGACAACAAGATAGTAGGCATGTCTGCTGGACTTCCAATTCCATGTCATCTCTTAATGGAAAGTTTCAACTCTCTGGACCACCAAGAAGTCACAGCTAAGCTCATCAAGAAAGCAATACTTTATCCTTTGAGTTTACATCTGTGAAATGGGAATAAACACAATCAACTCACCTGCTGAATAATATTCTTATAAGAATCAGCTAACTTGGGAAATGTGAAATCTTAAAAAATATGAAGGTTGACTAAAGCTCTTCTTTCAGAACCTTCAGCTGCTTCATCCAATGAGAAACTGAATTTAAAACAATTAATAAGTCTGCCCATGCCCCTTGATGCCCTAGTCCATCTCCCTTTACCCAAGCAGGGAAAGTTTTCATCCACTCCCGAATGAAATGAGGCCTGTGTTTACTCTTTGGGGGCACATTGCTGGGTTAGAGCAAGAGTAATAATTCATACACTTCTCGGTATTAGCATTTCTCAAATCTTCAAAGTTAAAGCTAGGGAATTTATTGCAGCTTTAGGCAATGCTGAAGGTGCCCCACAGCAATAATTGATGCCTCTGAAACACATACAGAGAAAAATCATTTGAATTCTTTCAAGCTGTTTCTCTTCAAATTTATGAAATATTGATAGAAAAATATAAATAGGTATTAATGCTGTTTGGGTACAGGTTCAGCCTGGCAGAAACTGAGCATCATTTATCTCCAGCCTGCAGGATTAGTGCTGGAGCTGCCACTGATTCTGCATTAACAGCCAAGCCATGTCTCATAAGTCTCTGTGTTTCAGGGTCCCCAGGCATGTCTGGGGTGAATGCAGCTTAAAGTCCTCAAGCCCTGAACAGTTGCTCTGCCCATAGCTCCAGGAGTCAGAGAAGCCATTCTAATTCTCTTTCACCTGCTTCCAGACAGCTTGCCTGGATCTGCCAGGAACATCTGAATGTTGGAAAGACTCAACTGACAGTGTAACCCAGAGTCTGGAAGGGAGCTGCTATTGTTGATTCACTGGGTGGTAGCTGTCAATCATGATGACTAATCCCCTTGGCCTTACTTTATAGTCCTGACATGGCTACCTAAGCTCTAGTTATCAGATCTTTATTGCATGCTGGAAAAAGGAAGATCCAGAAACTCCTAAAGAAAAGATGATGCTCCTCACAGAAACCATGTATTGGGAGATGAAAAGTCCAGTGCCAAGTATAGGATATATCCCCTCAAATTGTTGGTCAAAAGTGTCCTGGAGACTCTCAAAATAATACAGGATATTGTCATTGCTCCTTATTGCCCACCAGAACTCAACTGTAAGGCCCTATTGCTGAAGACATCATATACTTTGGTGGAAGTACATGGATATATTAAATTGTTATTGACCAAAAAACATCCTCCCTGAGGCCAACTTTCATAGTGCTAGAAGGTGCTATGTAGGTGGCTGGTGGAGAAAAGTCATCAATAGTCTTACTCAACTGTGAACCCAGTGAGATACAATAATGGTCAGAGTGGTAAGCTATATCCATTGGTGTAATAGTGGCATAAATGTTATAGGAGATAACCAACTGCTTTTTTATTGGATTTAAGACCAAATCTATAGAAGAAAAGTCATGACTGACACTGTAAATCTGGCCAGGAATCCATGGTTGGAGAACTCACAAATCCCAAGGGTGAACCTGCTATTAATCTTTTGCCAAATAAAACACCAAACTGCTTTCTAAATTAGTTACTCTAAACCCATAGATTAGTGCTGCTCTTAGTCTTTATCAAAGAAGTAGAGGATGGGAGTTAGTACAGAACCCATAACTGGCAAAAACACAATAAGTGTCAGTGGAATGCTCAGTTACAAATAGGACATCTCTATCACACACTGTCCCCAAGACTCAAGGACTATTAGTGAAGACAGGGCAAAAATACTGTAAGAACTAGGTAGCAGGGAGGACCAGAGTAAAACTATATCTTCTGGATATGCCAGAACTTCTGCACTCTTGGATTCACATCTATGGTTGCCCACAGCACAAGACCCAAACAACATCAAGCCAGTCAACATCCTATCATGGAGGCTAGAAGAGTTCATGAGCCTCCATCTATAACTGGAGAGCTACTGAGTAGAGATGGCATCTGGGGAACGAATAGTCGGTCTTTTTTTAAGGGTGTGGCTTCTAATAGGTCAACAATATTCCAGTGGATGGACCCATTCACAAGACTGTATGGACCACACAAATTGGGCTTTGTGGATTATTATTAACAAAAAAGAGGATGTTAAATTTAGGGGTAGGAAGAGAGGTGGAGTATATATGGTAGGAATTAAGGGGAGGAGTAGAGCATGAACATAATCAAAATACATTATATAAAATTTTCAATGCTTAAATATCTCACATAAAATGAGAGGAAAGCAGATGATATACTCTACTTTATCAAGAAAGCAATGCCTCCTTGGAACTTTAAAAAAAACTTCATGTTTCTGTTTTATGATTCAGTGTTATTTGGTCGCCATGGTTGCTAGGTATTGGATATGTGAGCTGTGTAATCTCTATGAAAAGAAAGAAGCTGGCATAGATACTGAAATGATAAACACATATTGAGAGTTAATGAAACATCTGGCTAAAGTATTTGCAGTTAACAGTGACAGGTGAATGACACTATCAGAACCAATTCTTGCCCTATTGAGAACTGACTTTTAGAACTTCTAGAAGTACCTTTATTACTCTCAAAGTAGGATTGCCCAAATGAAATAGCAACAGCAGTGTATTATATTTTTGTTGTTGTTGTTGTTGTTGTTGTTTTCCTCAGGCAGAGTCCCATGTGATCCAAGCTGACTTCATACTCTATGTGAGGACAAAGGCTTGCCTTAAACTCCTCATCTTCCTGTCTGTACCTCCCAAGTGTTAGGATTACAAGTATGTATCACACACCAGCCATGTTTTTTTTTTGTTTGTTTGTTTGTTTTTTTAGTACACAGTATTGCTCTGCCCTGAATTACAAACATCTCAACCATGGAGATACTACCTTGGAAGAATATTAGGTGACTGATGGATTAAATAAATAATAGGTGATAGAACACTTTAGATGGATGATAGATAGCTAGATAATAGAAAATGGATAGATGACAGATAGGTAGATAGATAGATAGATAGATAGATAGATAGATAGATAGATAGATAG
>NW_026596091.1:8575581-8594771 GCF_907164565.1 Psammomys obesus | reverse complement strand
TAGATAGATAGATAGATAGATAGATAGATAGATAGATAGATAGATAGATTCATACAGAGATAGATAATTTAAGTAGATAGATGATAGTCTTATTAAAATGACTATAATAAATCTTTATATATAAATGTACATAAGTAGATATTTTATTAAAATGGTGATTTTATTAAATGGAGTAAAACTTTTCTAATATCTAGGTCAATCTCCCCAAACTATCAATCCTCTCCACACATACCTCACACCCTCCATCTAAATGTACACACACACAAACACACACATTAAATATACCTCACACTTGGAATATAAAAGAAAGTCTTTAATGGTGACACATACATATAAACCCATCACTCACAAAATTGAGGAAGGATAATTCTTCAAGTTTGAGGACAACCTGGATTCCATCTCTCTGTTTATCTGTCTGTCTGTTTAACATATCACATACCTAACCTTGTACATGTGTGCATTGAGAGAAATAGGTCCAAGATAGATTTTTGACAATGATGGTGACTAATGACTCTCTGCTCTAGGATAATGGAAGATACTTGACTTCACAGAGAGATGAGAACGACATACCCTGTCCTGGTATCATGTCCTATAGGCCTTGGTTCCTTCTTGTGGTTCCAACTAAGCAGGAGATGCCCTATGCTTTATGTTACTTCCTGAAGTTGTGAACTACATCATGGTAGCCTTGCTTTCCCCACAATATTGCTTACATCACTGCTGGGTACAGCCGTGGCCTGGTTAATAGCTGACATGCTCAGTCTCTCCAGTGCCATAGTAAGTAGCCACCCAGTTTCAGGAAGATGGTGGGTGACTAATAATATATGTTAACTTAACTAGGACATGAGAAGCCTCAGTAAAGCAGCTGGTCCCCCTTGATAATGGTAGGCACCATCCAGTCCATTGAGAACCTGAACACAACATAAAGGTAGGAAGAGTGTATTTATTCTCTCTCTTCTCATCTCCCTCTTCCCTTCCTCACCCTTCTGTTCTCTCTATTCTCCTCACACTTCAACTTCTCATCTCCTCTCCACCAGAGCTGGATCTAAAATATCAGTCCACTTCTGCCCTAGGCACTCCTGGTTCCTAGACCTTCTAACCCAGACAGGAATCTCCCGTTTTGTGTTGTGCCCGATTCACAAGACCCCACAAGACCACCACCAGGAGTCGAGTCGGTTGCAAAACACATGAGGATCTTTTTATTACAAGCTGCAGCTTGGGTTCACACATCCTCACTGCCAAAGCACTGAGAGCCGACAGCCCTGTGCTCAGGTTAGGTGGGTGATTTAAAGATTCTGGTCCCCCCCAGCATGTCCAAAGCAGGGGGATTCCTGCCTGGCAAGTGTCTATTGGTCAAAACACAAAAGGAGATGTTGCATTTTGAATTGATTGTCTATAGGAAGACTCCCAAACCATTAAAGGTCTGGCATCCCTTCCTAGGAGAATGGGCCAGTTTCCTAGCAACTGTATCTCTAGAGGGCAGGAAAGAATGCAGTAAGGCTAGTTCTTCCCCTCAGGGCATTAAGGCTAGTTCTTCCTTGCAGGTGGCTGGACATGTCTCCACCTAGCTGGCCTTAGTTCAGGCTTGTGCTTTAAACTTTAAAATAATAGCCACTGATTTTTAATTCTTTGGTCTCTCATTGCTTCTCCTGCTCTCAGAACTTCAAAGTGCACCAGTCTTTCTGGGTACCTACATTGCAAAGGGCAGATCCCTAGGACTTCACAGCCTCCGCAGTTGACTGAACCAATCCTTGCCATACTCTTAGGGTTTGCCATGTAACTTAGTTGTAGAGCACTTCCCTAGTTCGCAGAAGGTCTTGTTTCTTTGGTGAATACTAATATATTGTGAATGTCTGATGCTTGCAAAAAAAAAAAAAATACAGCAAACATAGCCCTGGTGAGACACTAAGAAGCTGGATTGGAACTTTTGACATTAGATTTGGGTGACACACAGGTGATTCGAGACACTTGCAAAGTCTCTACTCCAGATTTTCCAATACCCGGTGGTTCCCCTCCCAATATCAAACAGTTGTCCTCTAAAGCTACCATAAGAGTACAGTGGAGGGTTCTAGAAACTCAGCTTGCTCAACAGTACCAACACTAGGAACTATCTCATGTTTTCTGTCACAAGCCCTGCCATTGGTACATAGATCAGGAAGATGGAATCTGTAGAAAGGATAAGTCAGAGTGTGGGACATTAGGGCCAGGGACTGCCTGTCCTAGCTGCACTAGTCCTAGCTCTGAGCCAGGACCTACAGATTAGGAAAGAAGCTGTGGATGCATGCCTAGAAAGAAGTCATGATGGTTTGTTTGCAACCTCCTGTTCTTCAGCAAGGACCTTTTCCACACCCAAAGAAGCTATGTCAGGAATTTGAGAGGGAATTCAGGTGACATGTAAGGCACTGAAGAAGAAAAAGAGGAGAGTGGAAAGGACTTAAACACACTTATCTATGAAATCTCATAATTTTTAATGAAAAATTTATGTTTAAAGCTGGGTGGGATGGTGCATGCCTGTAATCCTAACACTAGGAGAGGGAGAGGCAGGTGGATCTTTGAGATTGAGGCCAGCCTGGGTGGCAAAGTGACTCCAGGACAGCCAAGGCTACACAGAGAAGCCTGCATTGAAAAACATACATATGTATATACATATATTGATGTATATATATATATATATATATGTATGTATATGTATATATACATAGATATACCCATATATGTATATATAGATATACCCATGATGTGTATATGTACCCATTAAAATTATGTGTGAAGTATGACTGATATGAAGACCAAAAATCTCAGAATAACTCAACAATTAAAGCACACAACACCATATCTCATCTTTATAAAACCATTTAAATGTCTATACTTTGCCAGGGGTTAGAATTTTGAAGCAGCCATTCTGCAGTCACCCCAGTAAGATAAGGCCCCAAAAATCTCACTGTTGTATAAACTCCAACTAAAATTACAAAGTCAGCAAGTCTTCATATAGAAAGACACCACGTGTGACACAAAAGCAACTATAGCAGGGTGAGTAGAGATGCCCTGTGCATCAAGAATAAGATCCAGGAAATGATGGTCATATGGTTAGACCAAGAAAAATATATGTGTATATCATCTGTCTCAATTCATCTTTCCTTTTATGCTATAAATTTTCACTACTAGATATTCAGTCATTTGCTGGACCTACTGCCTGCACCTTGCATTTAGCATGTCACTATATCCTGAAGAACCAATATTCAATGCCTAAGAAACCACAAGCCTACCAAGAATGAAATAGAAATGGAAGGTAAGATTCAACAAAGACCCCATGGGTTTAACCTAGGGTGCTTTTTAATTAAGCTTTCTTCTCCTTTTTGCCAATAAAAAGCAATTAAAATAGAAATCTAGTAGAGATTTCCATCAAATATTTTCCAAAATGAAAAAAAAAAAAGATGAGCATTCCCAATGATATTTGATTAGCATTTTCATTACCAAACTTTCTTTATCCTCGTCTATAAATGTCAAAGTATAAACCAGACCTGTTTGGTTTTGCTTTTCTTCATAGCTTCATGCTTAAGCCCAGAAAATCTGGCCATTAGAAATTTATTTTTAAATGGATTAAATGCTCTCCCAGGAGCAACCTTTAAACTTTTCCGTCTATATTTTGATAAAACTTCATATGAAGCCAATAACAAATTAGAACATAAATATTTAAGCAGCTCAAAGATAAAATAAGAGCTTCCCTCTTTCTCTCTTTTTTATGTTGCTGGTAATGTGCCAAGTGGAGAGGAATTAAATAGCCTTGGGGAATATGTCAAAATCTTTGCTTGTGCAAACAAGAAAAACCAAGAGAAAGGTCATGATCAGAAAGAAGGTGATGCTACCTTGAAGTTGAGTTCATTTTATTTTTCAGGAATCCTTAGTGTTCTTGAATGGCTTCTTTTCCTCCTATCCCAGGCATTTTTAGTGGTATAAAGGAAGAACACTGTGATGGTTGTCAACTTGACTGTGCCTGGAATTATCTACAACTCAGGTGTCTATGAACACCTATAAGCAACTTTTCTTAAACTGGCTCTTTTGAGGTAAGAAGATCCACTTTTAATACAGGCCATAACTTCTTGTGGAAGCCTCTATAAAAGACACATAAGAAGGAAGCTTTCTCTCTTTACCTGCTTGCTCTGTCTCTTGCTGGCTTTAGAGCCCATTTCTTCAGACGAAATGCTGAGCCATCTTACCTTGTGGGCCGAACAACTACTGGATTCTTGACCTTCCATAGATAAACAGCCATTGTTGGACTAGCTGACGCACAGCCTGTAAGCCACTCTAATAAAGCCCCTTTCTGGAGATAGGTAGACAGACAGGCAGGCAGGAACACAGATAGATGAAAAATAGAAATAGAAGAAAGAGAGAGAGATTCACTTCTGTTCCTCTAGAGGATCCTGAATAATACATGAGCAAATAGTCTTTCTGTGGAGACTTGTTCCTTATGAAGGTGCCATCTTATGTCCACCAGCTTTTCGTCATTCTTGTTGCTGCTGTTTTAATACACAGTGAATTATATATCTTTTAAAAGAAATGCCTGAAGTGTTTTGTTTTGTTTTGTTTTATCCACAAGCAAATGATGTAAAATAAGAAGCAGAAAGAGGAGGTCCCTCCAAAAGAAATAAAGAACCAACAATACATGAAAACAAACCAAGAATATACTAACATATGCAAAGACGATTTCAAAAAAGGATGTGCTTTAACAGATAAATCCCAGAATAAGCCACTCATTTGCTAAAAGTCGCTCAGAAAAGGTTGTTTACTGAGGTCACCTGTGCGTGGAGATTGTCTATCAAAGGAATGAATCTTATCTGTGGTGTGTGGTGAGATAAGATCACATGCAAGGGAGAAAATTTCTAGGGCTTTGATGGTAATTTTAGATATTTGATGGTAAATCAGAATGTTTGTTCTAGCTAATGAACAAAGGCACAGGATTAGTCATGGCTGGTATTAAAAGTTGTTTTTGTTTACAGCAAGGTTTAGGGTTTAATGTTATCTGAAGTCTTCAAAGAACATTCTCAAATGTCATATTTGTATGACACACAAATCGCCCCCACTTTGCTCAAGCTGGAAACTAACAAATTACATCTTCGCCTGCATTTGACTCACAGAAGCATCTCAGTACTGTGTTTGGCCTAATTGGCAAGTTCGGGGAAAGAGTCAAATTCTGAGTCACTTCTGTTTCCTTAAGAATGGAAGAAGGCATTTGGTGTCATGTTGTTAAAGGTGAGGGTCCTGCAGAGACTGATGCATCAACCAAGGGCCATGCATGGAGAGGACCTAGACCCCCTGCTCAGATATAGCCAATAGGCAGCTCAGTCTCCATGTGAGACTGAGGAGAGCAGAGGCAGTCTCTGACTAGAACTCCATGAACTCAGTTGCCTGCTTTTAGATCACTTCCCCCTGGCAGGGTGGCCTTACTAGGCCACAAAGGAAGAGGATCCAGGCAATCTTGATGAGACTGGACAGGCTAAGGTGAAGTAGTAGGGGAAGAGGACTTCCCCTATCAGTAGACTAGGGGAGGGATATGGGAGGGAAGAAGAAGGGAGAGTGGGAATGGGAAGAGATGAGGGAGGGGGCTACAAAGGGGATACAAAATGAATAAATTGTAAATAATAATAATAATAATAATAATAATAATAATAATAATAAAAGGTGTGTCTTCAGAGGATCTTGGCAATGTTTTCTTTTCCCTTAAAGATAATAGCATGAGCCATGATGGAAAACCCTATTCATCTTGTCCTTCCTCTCCACATGATAGCAAAATGGCTATAATTCATTCATTCACTCAGCAAATATTACTGAAACACCCACCAGACACACGGCTTAATGTTGCAGGAGTAAGACAAGCACTTTCTGATTACTACACGCACACACGCACATGCACGCACGCACACGCACGAACACGCACGCGTGCACACACCTAGAAGCAGGCATGCACAGCCACCCCCATGCACACACCTGCACTTACCTTTCCAGCTATAATGAAATCTAAACCAAAATGACCATGACTGCAACAATGTTTATAGCCAACAGCCAGGAATTAACCAGACAAGGAGTTGGTACTTGTGCCATAAGTGTAGAGTGTTGGTGCTACAGGAGGTTGTAAAATAGAGTCAGAAAGGTTAAGACATAACACCTGGGCCTCTGAGTGCTGAAATCCAGATTAGAACTCAGACTTCTGACTCTCTCTATACATAGTCCCTATACCCTACTCCACCCTGTAGGGCTCCTTCTCTCTGTCACTGTGCACATTTTCATCTGAGAAAGAAGAGGTCTAGTTTTTGTTTTGTTTTAATGATTACATCACCATGTAGTTAATAGTAAAAGCAAGAGTTCAACACACGCATCCTTTAAATAACATTAGGCTCATCACTGATGATACCTTTAATTATGCCAAGGCAAAACCAGAGACAGTCTAATGGGGAGCACAGATGCTTGTGAAAATTATTAAGAGAGTTAATGTGCTTACGTTTGTTTATGTGTACTGGAATCAGCTCAGATATTTGACTGCAATGACAATATGTGTAAAGATCAATTAAAAGTCATAGAGATGAGATATTGGATTTCCAGGCCTTAATAGGATTTCGTCTGCACTTGCTAGATTATTTTATACAATTATAATCGAGCTTCCATCAAATCATGGAATCTGTCATCTCACCAATTTCTTTTCTGAGCACTAATGAAATGTATTTCCTGTTGAGAATGCTTTTAAAAGGCATAACCCCAAGGAAGGGAGGTGGCACATGGCCCAAAAGGCTTCTATTTACTTAGCATATCTCAGGAAAAGCTCAGATGTAAGGAAAATTAGTTTGACAGCTTGGGGAGGACCCTTAGTAGCCATTAGTTCTTATTATAAGGGACACATAAAGGTTCTCAGACAGAATTGTAACCAACATTTATAACCTGTGCACACTCCGAGCCTTGTCATCATATTGATCCCCTTGATTTTTGAGACATCAACCTATAAGCAAGGTTCAGATTACATTTTCCTCTGGATCCCCTCCCCCCATTTAAAACATGCATTGAATTTCAAAACAAAATTCTCCAGGGGAGGGCGGGAGGAATGCTCAGTGGGGTAGCTTCTGCTTGATAAAATGAGGATTCCTTACCCAATTTTCTTTTGAGATGCAAAGATATTGTTTATAGACTCTAGTGTAAGACAGCAGTCTGATGGAAAATTCTGGAACAATGAAACAATACTCTCTGGAAAGACTGAAAGGCCCTGTGAAGATAATGCTGTGCTCCTCATACCAGCTTGTGTTGGCACGGTACACGCAAGACACTGACTCTTCTGGGGGAAAGGAGATGTCAGTCCTTAGAAGCAATTAGATACTGTAGTTACTGACAGCATGGGGACCCTGAGGATGACAGATGCAGCCTCAACAGGACGGAAATGCCTAGCAGATGCAGGACCAAGAGTGCTTGAACATTTCCAAGAATGAAAAACTCACGCTGTACAAGAAACTGCCAGAAAATCAGCAGAAACTCTTTGTGTACCTCTCTGATCTCTGTCCTCTTATCCTGCTGCTGTATCATGCATTCCCTTCAGCTTTATGACGCACATACCCTGCACCAGACTATACTTGGCAGAGGCAGAGGCAGCAGGCAGCTAGAGTTCAGCTACCACTTTCTCCAGCAGCAATCCTCCTCCTTATTACTGGGTTTGCAGCCAATAATTGGGCAACAGCCTCAGGCCTCTCCCAGCTCTGCCATGCAATGTCCCTATATATAGAAAATCTTTAGCTAGCTTATTTTGTTGTGTCAACATACTATTTGAATAGATGCATTCTTGGATGTCATTTTTTTAAAGGGACAGCATTAGAAAAGCTATGCTCTTGTAAGTATTTGAAAACGTATCTCATGCCTATCTTTATTCTTCCCGTCCATGTCCCCTTGTAAGAGTTTCCTAAGGTAACAGCTTGCTCTCATACTCTGCTCATATCCCTCCATCCTAGAGCCTCACCCTGCTGGAAGCCACAGTCATGTCATCAGATACTCCACGTTTCCTTCATATGTCTCCTTGCCTCCATGCCTGTTCTCATAGACCATCAGTTGAGTGATCCTTTCCAGCTATTAACCCCATCATGTTTCTGAAACAACAGCAGACCCATTGCTCCACACTTGGTGCTAACATCCTTTGTCATCTCTGTGTAAACTCAGGAACCTCATCTCAGCTCCTTATCTGCCATTGCTCTCCAATCTCCTCTTGAAAACTTGGACCCTTCATTTTCTCAGTTTCTATCACAAGCCATACTCTGCCACACCTCCAGGCTTGTGCCCAAGCTGCTTTCTCTTCCTGGAAGTCTCCTCAGTCTTCACCCACCACTCTATCCAGCTCACTCATGCTCTGAGTGTATATGGTACTTTCTCAAGTACACTGTCTCTGACCCAGAAGATACCAGCCATGTATTTCCTCCTTGGCACACTGCATCCCATTAGGCCCAGCACATACTACATATAATTCATCATTACAGTCATCCTTGTATGTACATGGGCTCAATGAACCATGGATTTAAATCTTTTTTAAAACAAGTTGTGTCTGTATGTGACATGCATAGGCTTTTCTCTTGTTGATATTCCCCAAACAATATAGACTGAAAATTATTTGCATAGCATTTATATCTAGAAGTGACTTCGGGTCTATAGGAGGAAGCTGAGAAAGTCCACAGGTTGTACAGAAATGATGTGGCACCATGTTATAAAAAGATGAGCATATTCAACTGCTGATGTTCACAGGAAGCCTTGCAATTACAACAGGGAGGGGCCATTGTCCCCATTCTATGTTCTCCTCACTAGACCACTGACTCTCAAAGGCCAAACCCATGCCATCTTGTTTAATGTTGAATGCTCAGAACTTAGCAAAATACCTGGTACATTGCACATAGTATGAAAGACAGGAAGGAAGAGAAATGGAGAACCTCAAAATATTGTATGCTGTTTAAACATCCCCCAATGCTAAGCTTGGTATTCTTTTCCTTTCTTTTTATTTATCATGTTTTTATTTGAAATAGAATTATTTCTTCTCCCCTTCCATTCATTCCTTCGAACACTTCTAGCTACCCTCTCAAGCTCCCCCATGCCTTACCACTCTCAAACTTATAGTCTCTTTTTCTTTGACTATTGTTATTACACATATTTCTGTGTGTGCACACATATATATATATATATATATATATATATATGACAAGTATATATATGACTCAGCATGTCCTGTTTAATGTATTTGTTATGTATATTATATATTAATATATATTAAACATGACATGCTGCGTTCATTTTTTTCTACTGTTGTGTATATGTTTTCAATTTCATAATGGCTGACCATTCTGAATTGGACAGTCAGTATGCGGGCTCATCCATGGAAGAGGCTGTTTCTCATTCTCCCAGTGAGCTCTGCAAATAATAGTGACACAGCAAGCCAGACAGTTCTCTCTGGTCTCATGACATTGCCTTCAGTAAACGCAGAGTTCAAAGGAAGATTTAGTTCTTCACTGGGCCAATATTTAAGCATTATATTATAAAAATACTTTGCATGCACAAGACCTGAACCAACTGGAGACAGACAATATCCCTGCACATAGGGAATGTCTTAGTGAGAGTTTCTGTTACTGAGACACTATGATCATGTCAATGATTACAAAGGAAAACATTTAATTGGGACTGTATTACATTTCTCTGGTGCCCATGATGTGGGAGAGGGCATCATTGTCTTCTTTGTACAAAGGCATTACACCTACGAGGAAGGCCTACCTTCAGGACCTGAGCTAAAACTAATTACTTCCAAAGACTTCATCTCCTAGAATCATCACAGTGTGGGGATCAGCACACGGACATGATGGACTTCAAGAGGAGACAAACATGCAGCATACAATGGTAATTCTACCCAAGGCTACCTCTGGGAGAATTCAAGAGCTGGAGGTCATGTTCCCTCCCTTCAATGTGGCTGTGTGCCAGAGACCAATTTAGGTCTAGAGTGTGATCCTGGAATCCAATTTCACAAAGTCCTTCAGTGACCCCGAACTACTGGTTAAGAATCATTGAACGTCCACTTCAAGGAGATGGGCCAGCTCCTATAGGACCTCCTGTGTTCCAAGGACAGAGGACATGAACAGACTTGCTTTCTTGTTTTCTTCAGCGCTGACTCAGCTCTTTCTTTTACCTTTATTGAACCACAGTTTCTTAAATGAATCGTCAGCAAGAACTCAAGTTTTTTCTATTGAGTTTCAGCCAAGCTGGATTCCCTTGACGTACACTGTTTATTTAGGTCTAGTTTATCCTTCTCTCACTCTCTTTCTCTCTCTATCTATCTATCCATTAACTACAGCAGTGTTAAACTTGCGTGTGCACATACACATATCGCTGATAAGTCAGGGTGTCACTTTCTTTACAGTTGTCTTTCCATGGCATGCATACAGATAAGCTATAGTGATGTTGAAAATATCACAATACATACAGTTCTTTGGGGAATAGAGGAATGCTGCTTATCATACAGTATTGGATACAATGTCATAGAAAATATTCTCTGGCCTCCAATGACTTGAGTGGAATGAGGACGAGGGCTATGAGATTTAATAACATCATGGTTATGGTTACAGCTGTAGTTTAAACTCATAAACCACAAACTCATGTCTAGCCAGAAATAAAAAGATCTGAGTGTTGCATCCTCCTAAGTGGATTCGTCCATTGAGGAATGTTGGAGAAGAGTCTAGCCCTCTGAGTGCTTAACTTTGCAATTCAAAAGAGCTGTGACTTAGCTTCCCTTATATAACATGGGCAGCTTTTCATTATGTTTATTTGATGCAGTGTTATTGAGGCAATATTTCATATGAATAATTCATTTCAACTCCAACTTTATCTAGCAAACTCAAAAGCAGAATCCTAAATTTCAAAACAGATCAAAGAGTTCCTTAAATAAAATGGAAATGCCTTGAGTGCCTGCTCTTCTGAATCTCCCTGTCTTGTCTACGCGTTAAGCTAGCACTTACTATGGGCAGTTGGACACCAGAGTTATTAAACTTTCACATCTCTCCCAGCATTTTCTTCGGTGATGATAATTTCTGGTGCCCCAGTTTTGCACTGCTTCCTCTTGTTCTTATCCAGAAATTGAGTTCTATAAGAGCAAATCACATCCCAGTAATTTTTAACATATTTTTAACTTTGGTTGCGGGTGTCTGACTTTCTGAAATGGTCCAGCCCTGATTACATTCTGTGCCACTGGGCAGTCTGATGAACACAGCAGGCAGGCTGTGGTGAATAAAATAGAGCAATTACATGTGGATGCTCAAGACTCCCAGCTGCCTCGGATGCCGTGCTGCTGCCTCTCCATTGTGGCTATCTTCCTTTCACATCTTACCAAGTCATGCAAGAAAGTCGCCTTTCAAAATGATTGACATCCAAAAAATTGCCCTGGCTTTATCCAGTCACTGGAGCTACAAACAAGAGTGCAGTAGTTGGGGGAGGGGGAATCAAACATGGGAGAGGGGGGAAAGGCAGTATTAAGAATCACTAGATCATACCTAAGCATACCTTCTTATAAAAAATGATGTTGGGTCAATGGGAGAATAATAAAAATAACTGAAAGATCTTTCAGGTTATCAAAATAAGCTCATTCTTCTGTGGCTGGGCTGCATGAGGAATTGGAGACAGTAACTTGGCCTTTTTACTGCCTCCAAAAAGAATGTCTCTCCTGGCTAGGTAGATGTTGCTGTGCTTGCAGGAGTCAGAGCAATGCTGTTTTTGTTTCGATCTGGACCACTTTCTAAAAAAATCTCTGGTAACTTAGTATGCACTTCTGTGTAATAGGATAATGCTATATCCTCCATGCTGTGATGGAAGACATAAATCAGTGCATGCTCACGTGCGTAATGGTACCTCTCAGCAATCAAGATTGAGAGAAACTCAAGTTTACACAAAAAATGTGTTTCTCTGCTATCTATCTGGCAGGCTTATACATTATAGAGGAACAAAAAACCACCCACACCAACAGCACATTTCCTCATCCACTTGATTCTAAGGGAAGTATTTTGTGGTTGTCTTCCCATCAGCCATTTCTCTCGCTTGCTTCCTAGAGATGATCCTGGCCTCCAGCATGGGGTCTTGAAATGCTGTGTAATATCCACCATGGTCCCCAGTAGCTAAGACTAAACCAGTGTTGAGTGGAGCTGCTTCAAGGGAGAGTCCTCTTGTTTTGTTCGTTTTTGATTGTTTGTTTTAAAGAGGAATGCGAGAAGAAACCTTCTTCTATTCTTTGCCCCCTCTGTCATTGAAATGGCATCCTTCAAAATACCTTAGTTGTCCTAAATCTTGGGAGAAAGCCCTAGCTGGCCTCTAGCCTTGATCATTAACACAACTAAATTATCCTGGATATAATGTAATGTCTGGATTTTTTTCATAAGACATGAGAAAAGGAAATACTTTTATTATTTAAAAGAGTTGATTAAGCATCATGGTATACAGCTGGTAATATCAACACATGGGAAACTGAGGCAAGAGGACTTCTGAGAGTTTGGAGACAACTCTATGGGTTAAGATTCTGTCTCAAAAAAAAAAAAAAGAAAAAAATTTACATTAGCTACAATAATAGGTTGTTGGACTTGCATGTATTGACCGAAGCGGGCTAAGTGTCGGGCAGGACTTCCCTTGAGTAGAACTCCACATACAAAGCCTAGCTTCACTGTGAAAAAGTGTGTTCAGATCAACTAGTGCTGTCTGCCTAGTGTCCAAAAGTGATCAGAGCCACCAGAGAGGTCGTCTCCACATGATGTTACACTGACCATCTGGATATGAGGTACTGAGCAGCAGCAAGGATGAGTTGTAGCAGAAAGAGAAACAAATGGCCAGGCCCTTGGTGACATGCTGGACTCTTGAGTCGCGCTCCCTGCTCAAGCTGACAGTATTCTGATGTACACAAAGAAGGTGCGGTGATGACAGAAGGATGTTCATCTTCTGCCTCTACTGTTAGAGTCGGGTGTCAGCTATCAACTCTTATCTTTCCTAAGTTCTGTTGGTTTCAGTTTTAGTTGTTTTGGTTTTGGTTGTTTTGGTGAGTTTGGTTTTGGTTTGAGAGGATCTCATTCTGTTCCCATGGCTAATCTGGAACTCTTTGTGTCTCAGGCTGGCCTCAATCTTTTGGCAATCCTTCTTCCATGATCGCTTGGTTTATAGTTATGTACCATCATGCCTAGCCTACCTTACCCAAGTCTCAGAAAATAATTTAAGCAAGAGAGTTTCCAAGTGCTGTCCTTTGTGGAATTGTGTCTATCAGCTCACTTATGATCAGTGAAATGTGTCCAGGATCTTCAAAACCTTAGAGAAAGCATACCATTGGTCCAATAATTCTGGCCACCCCCTGATGTACCAATTACCTAAACAGGGGAAGCCAAGATGCCCCAGTCCCAGCTGTTCCATCATGCCAAATCCTAGGGACACAAACAAAGCTTGAAATCTTGTCTCTAATTAAATCATGTGGAGCCCAGTGACTTTAATGGCCTCCAGCTCAGCAGTGAGCCTTGTGAAACCCAGAACATGCTCCCTTGGTGGTTAATGTCTCTAATAAAGATACAATCTCTAGCCTTTGTCAGAGCTCCCCAGGACTGGTACCAAGAGGAGGGGACAAGAACCCTTACAGTTATCAGAGGGCACACCCTGAGAGGTATTTGCTCACTAATCAAAGTGAGAGAGGTGTTTCCATATCCCTCAGCATCCCTCCTCTCTTCAAGAAGAAGCAAGCAGAGAAGGGGTCACTGCGAAGGTCCTTTCCCTGAACTCCTCAGTTGTTCATAAGCACCTCCAATGATTTATTCATTCATGCAACCAATATTCTTCCTATCCCTGTGATGAATGAATGACCCAGCCACGCCAACTCCAATATTTCAAACTTCATCCGTGGTCAGGGCATCTCACTCTAGATCCCAACCAATATGGGCTATCTCTGGGTAGCTATCACTGTCATGAGGATATCACAGAAAATGCAGAATAGTCAGAGGATAGCTGATCATACTTTTCCTCTTGGTCCAGGAACTCTGATGAACTTCTGATAGTAAAGACTCATTTCATTAGTTCCTTATGTAATAACTCTTTGGAAATAGCTTGGCACAGTTAGTTATTAACACTTTTGCAAGGAATGTTTGTAGATGGGATGCTACTGTGTGCTGAGAGCTAGATTAGGTGACTGATAGACACTCAGTAATCATCAAAATTTTCTATCAGGATCTGACCTTTCAAGACACACACACACAGAGGCACACGTGTTTTTTTTTTTTTTTTTTTTTCTGTGCACTCAGTATTGTACTCAGTTGCTGAGCAGGTGAAAAATGTTCTGGCATGGAGTGAATAAGGTAAATCATGTAGAGCCCTGAGCACTATCTAATAGCAGCAATAAGATGCATGCATTAAACAAATATAATATAGTGTGCAGTGAATTTATTGCCAGGACAAAGGCAGTAAGTATTATGTTCGGGATTTAGATGTGCTAAAGAGCAAAAAGGGTATTACAGGCTGGAACCTAGCCATTCATCCATTGTGTATTTATAGAGTAGAGATGTCCTCACTCACACTAAAAACTCCACTGGAGCAGAGCTTTTTAAGGTGAGAAATACCCTTGTGTTCGTGGGATATCTGCACAGATGAGTGGTGAGGAAGGAGGAGGCATGGAGATTCATAAGCAATTCATTTTAGATGAGAAGCATGAAAGTACAAAACAGGATATAAAGCTGAAAAATGAAGTAGGGCCAGATCACAGGGAAGATTTAATTCGACCTTACTCTGTAGTCCTTAGGGAGTCACAGAAAGTTTTGAGCTAGAAGCTTATGTCTCCGGAATTCTGCTTTACACAAACTAACCTAGCAACTATGTAGCAAAGAAATTTAACCAAAAGTTAGCAATAATAGATCATTGAGAAAAATAACTGAACTCTAAGAGGAATGAAGTGTGAGAAAGGACCTGTAACAATGGGAACAGAAGGGGGTACATCTTCATGCTCTTGAGTCCTGAAAAATAAGAGAACCTATTGTCTAAAACCTGGCCCAGGTCACATCCCCACTAAGTGGGTTGTACAGTATGAGTATCAGAGTGAATAAATAGATTCATGGCAGGAACCAGAAGGAATTAACAAAGCCTAATGTTTGAATGAGGCTGATGTCTGTTTTGAAACAGGCTTGAGATTACATGTCATTATGGTCCATGCTGTTGACTGAGGGATATGGGAGAGGAAACAATATTTGGAATATGGAAGTTGGGACAAGCAGTAGACACCTGAACTTTAAAAAATGAAAACACAGAAGGTAGGAAAGGAGCAAAGCAAAGAGTTGATGTTGGGCTTTCTCCCAGAATAGAGGGAAGACTTGATAACCTGTGGCTTAGGAGCTGGATAAGGGCTGTGAGCAACAAAGAAGGGTGATAAGCACTGCATTAGAAAGAGCACTGTCAAGGCTTGGAACGTGGCTTCGATGGTATAGAGCTTGCTTAGAAAGCATGAAGCCCCAGGTCAGTTCCCAGAATATGGTCACAGGAGTGCAGGCATCTACCTATAATCCAGGCCAGAGGAAGTAAAGGCAGGAGGACCAGAAGTACAAGGTCATCCTCAACTGCATGAGAAACTAGGAAATAATCTGTATTAGATATCTCATCTGAGAAACAAAAAGAAGAAAGCAAGGAAAAAAGGAAGGAAGGTATGTAGGTAGGTGGAAGGAAAAAAGAAAAAGGAGACTGTGTGTGTGTGTGTGTGTGTGTGTGTGTGTGTGTGTGTGTGTGTGCTAGGATGACACACTCATTGCAGAAACTGATTATGACACATACTACCCATTCAAATCACTGGAACACTGAGGGTTTTAATAGACCCATCAATGAAGAGATGATAATAATCTAGAGAATTAAATGAGATGGAAGCTGTCCACCAAAATCACACACTCCCAAAACCTAAACAGTATGAATTGTTACTGGGAAGCAGCAACCAGCACATTCTTCAGACCTACTAGTGACCAAGAATGCTGTGCAGTGGACAATAGGCTGTGAACAGAAAGAACATATTTCCTCTGGGTTTGATTCTCACAGAGGGGGTGAAGCTTTTCTAATATTACATGCGTAGGCTGGGAAGATGGCTCACCCAAGACACACACATACACACACACACACACACATACACACACACACACACACACACACACACACACACGCCTGTATGTGGAGAGGAGTATGGGGTGTCAGGGCATGGTGGAGTAGCACCATGGACAGGGCCTCAGCCAATGCTGTTGGAGAAAACCATCCTGGGATCAGAGCTTCAGTATTAGAAGGTCATGGGAACAAGAAATAAGCCTCCAAGGGGAATGGATAAAGAAATTGTGGTACTTTTACACAATGGAATACTTACTCAGCAATTAAAAACAAGAAAATCATGAAATTTGCAGGCAAATGGTAGGATCTAGAAAAGATCATCCTGAGTGAGGTATCCTAGGAGCATAAAGACACACACACACACACACACGGTATATACTCACTTATATAGACCTATAAGATAGGATAAACATACTAAAATATGTGCACCTAAAGAAGATAAACAAGAAAGAGGACTCGGAGTAAGATGATCAAGCCTCACTTAGAAAGACAAATGAGATGGACATTGGAAGTAGGAGAAAACAAGTAACAGGACAGGAGCCTACCACAGAGAGCCTCTGAAAGATTCTACCTAGCAGTTTATCAAAGCAGATGTGGAGACTCATAAACAAACCTTGGCAGAGCGGAGGGAATCATATGAAAGAAGGGGGAGTTAGTATGACCTAGAGAGGACAGGAGCTCCACAAAGACAAAATATATCATGGCACAGGGGCCCTTTATGAGACTGTTTCTCCAACCAAGGACCATGTAAGGATATAACCTAGAACCCCTGCTTGGATGTAGCCCAAAGTAGCTCAGTAACCAAGTACGGGTACCCTAGTAAGGGGAACAGGAACTATTTCTGACATGAACTCAACTACTGGCTCCTTTACCTCTACCCCCCACGAGGGAGGAACAGTCTTGCTAGGCCACTGAGGAGGACATGGCAGCCATTCCTGAAGATATCTGATAAGCTAGGATCTGATGGAAGGGGAGAAGGACCTCTCCTAACAGTGACTTGGAAAGGGACAGGGAGCAGATGAGAGAGGGAGGGTGGGATTGGGAGGGAATGAGGGAGGAGGCTACGGCTGGGATACAAAGTAAATAACCTGTGATTAATATAAAAAATAAAAATTAATAATAATAAAATAAAAAAAGATATAAGCCTCCATAGGGTCAAAGCACTGAAATTCTGTGATGTATTTGTCATGGCAGGAGGCCTGGTGATCGCAAATGCAGCAGAGATTATAAGATAAATAGCAGATAAGTCAGCAAGCACTCTTATCTCCTCGTGGTAAGTACTCAATAAATGTTAGCCTGGAGAAGAAGGGGAGGAGGTGGAAAGAGGAGGAGAGGGGAACAAAGGGCGAGGGAGGGAAATGGGAGGGTAATGTAAGAGCTAGAACTGTGGCAGCAATGAGCAGTCTGAATCCCACGGGCTCAGGGACCTTTTCTCTTCCTTCAGACCTCAGGTTATAGTCAAAACAGTAAAAGAAAAACTCTGTGCATCTGGAGATAGGGGCATTTCCTTAGGAATGATTTAATGGGTAAATAAGAAAGAGGGGTGGGGAGGGAGGAAGGGGAGAGAGGGAGAGAGAGAATGAGCTTCTTGTACTCTAGCCTTGTACAATCTGTAGCACTCCATCCACACGCATGCTTGTCCTTGTGTAGAATTTAGAGCTCTGGCAGCCTCCTATCTCCTGGTGCGTATCCCACAGATGGGCCTTCTCCTGGTAGAAGGCAGAGGCAGAAGAGATACACCCCCAATCTCTAGAATGTGTGAACGTGTCATCTTACACAAAAGGAACTTTGTAAATGTGATAAGAATCCTTAAGAGGAGACTGTCCTCAGGTATCATTGCAGTAATGTGGTGATGGAAGTCAAGATCATGGACTCACGAAGAGATTGCAAGAAGTCCTGCTGCTGGCTGTGAAGATGCAGATGAGGTCACTAAGGAATACAGAGACCTACAGACACTAGAATAAAAGCAAACAGATCTCCATGATACTTTATTATAGCTGGAACCAAAAACTAACACACTTCTCTAAAAAGAACCAGCTCAGCTGCTTGGCTTCCCCTCTTGGCTTCCTATACAGGTCACAAAGAAATAAGACACATCTCCAGGCTCTCCAGTCAGAACCCCTGGAGCTGAGAAGCAGGTCCCTATTCTCCTGTGCAGAGCCTCTTCATGCTACAGCTGTCCAGCTCTGTGATCCAGGCGTTATCCATCAGAAGCTAAACCAGCCATGACAGTGCACTAGATAACTACTAGCTCTATTAAGCTGGGAAATGACTTCTCAGCAATGGAAAGGATTTTACAGTCGTCAGATTACTAATTTGTCACTGGGGAGGCCTGAGTTTTGTTTTCCTTAAATTCACCAGGTAGCCAATTAGGCAGAGGACATCTGCCTAATTATATATATAATTTATATATATATATATAATTTAATATATATATATAATTTATATATATAATATAATAATATATATAATTTATATATATATAAATATACAATAATATTTTTATTGCAATTTGTATGTCCGCTAGAATTGTTTTCTGTGTTCACATTAAATGAAGGTGTTTCTAAGTCCACTTCCTGTTTTTAAAAGATGATAATGAAAGCTGGGAAGATGGCTCATTCAAGATACCTGTCACCTAAACCTGAAGACCTCAGTTCAGATCCCCAACACCCACATAAAAAATCAGATGCGTCAGTGCGCATCTGCAACCCCAGAGATGGGGACAAAGACAAGAAGACCCACCATGCCCACTGGCCAGCCAGCCTAACCTAACTGATGAGTTCCATCTTCAATAAGAGATTCTGACTCAAAAAAATAAGGTAGGGAGTGATTGGGGTCCCTCCATCTATGTGTGCACATCTGTACCTATATTCACAGGCATACACTCACATGAGCAAGTACATAGCCCACAAACATAGACATAAAGTTAAAAAAAAAATAATAGAAGACATAGAGAGAGAGAGAGAGAGAGAGAGAGGTAGATACAGAGAGACATAGATAGATAGATAGATAGATAGATAGATAGATAGATAGATAGATAGATAGATAGATAGATA
>NW_026596091.1:8473145-8575571 GCF_907164565.1 Psammomys obesus | reverse complement strand
ATAGATAGATAGATAGATAGATAGATAGATAGATAGATAGATAGATACATAGATAGATACATAGATAGATACATAGATAGATACATAGATAGATACATAGATAGATACATAGACAGAGGTGAGAGAGAGAATGAGTACATGATGATTCCTCAGATGAAATCATCCACTATTCCCCTTCTATTACATCAACATGGAGGGCAGACGAGGAGGATCTTCTGGGTTAATTATGCACTCCCTCAGATTCATTTGTTGAAACAATAACCCTAATGCCTCAGAATGCAACTGCACTTGGAGATGCCGTTTTTCAAAAGGCAATTAAATTCAAGTGAAGTCAGTGGTATAAGTCCTTATTCGATACAGCTGGTGTCCCAAGAAAATGTCAACTTTTCTTCACTCCAACAAACCCCAACGATAATCAGCTTATGAAAGATAAGAGGTTAATTTTTGGCTCATGGCTTTGGAGGTCCCAATCGATCAGTGGTTTGTTCTTGGGGCTGCTGTGAGTTTCCACATGTTGGCAAGAGTGTGTGGTGGATAAGAACTATTCCATTCATGGTAGCCAGAAAATGAAAAGGGAAAAGAGGCCAGGATCCCTCTCTCCCATTCAAGGACATGCCTCCCCTGTTTTAAACCCTCCCACTGGCCACACTTCTAAAGGATGCCTACTGCCTTCCTGTAGCACCAAGGTGAAGACATGGCTTTCACACACTGGCTTGTTAAGATCCAAACTGCAGCAGAAAAGGTGGGGCCACTGGAATACACTAAAGAAGACTGTGGGAAGACACAAGAGGCGAGATGGCCTTCTGCAATAACAACAACAAAGGAGAAAGGGCCTCAAAGACAAGGCCACCAGCCAACTTCGATGTTAGGCTCGTGGCCTCCCTGTTCTGTGTGGAAGAACCCAGTGTGAGGTGCTTTGTTACAGTAGCTTTCACCACCACAGAACGGTGCTGTCTAGCTCAGCACCCCAGGACATGCACTAAAGCTCTGTCTACCAGGTAGACCTATGAAATTCATGGAGGTGGATTTTGTATTTTGACAGTCTAGTGATCTCTTTCATAAAAGCACCAATTCAGTGTCTCAGATTTTGTTCACCATGTCATCAGCTAATGGGGTTTCAGAAACTAACATTTTCCGAGTCCTTGCTCTTTACCGGGTGCTGTAATAGATTCTTCACATCTTTTATCCATGAGGCACTATTGTTCTAGGCAGGGAGGGGGTGGAACCAAAAGCACAGGTGAGGAAACTGAGACTCTAAACAATTGGGTGTCAAATAAGAGGCCACCTAGACACGCCACGCAGTCTACACCCGTGTGGCTCTCAAGTTCATCCAGATCCCTCAAATCTTGCAATCTGTCCCCATGGCTGTGTGTTATCTGTAAGTGGTGAGAAGAGAAACAAAGGTGAACAGAATCCCTTTAAATCTCCTTCGTGCTAGCAAGCTCTCTCTTGGGAGAAAGTACAGAGCAGATACAGGACAAGAAAGAGAAGATGCAATACTTCTTTGTATGTATGTAGAAAACAGGAATATGGCTGCCTATGAAGTGGGTCCTCGCATCATTTCCCCTCCCCTGGATAATGCTGCTGCTTCTGCTGCTGCCTCTGCATCCTTGGACTGTGATAAACAAGTTGTAATATATTAGCAAGCGCAGTGAGAGCAGTGTGCTTCTATAGCTGGCAGAATTCCTGAGAAATGGTTTTTATGGCACCGATCTCCTTGGAGACCTTAAATAACAGCCTAGAATGTATGGTACAGAGATCACAGGGCTTATTACGTTAGCCGCAGCTTGGTCTTGTGCAATTTATAGTTTCTCTGATAAATTGGGATCCATTCAGCTGGCACATCTTATGCAGGATGGTAGAATTGTCTTTTCTACATTGAAGGATTAGAAATGGGCAGATGGTTTGACGGGTAGTGAGGGTGCCAGCCCAAGCCCTGTGAGCATCAGGCAGGGATAGGACATCTGTTTGGAAAAACTACCCTTTTCCTTCTGTTTCTCACTACCGTCTTGTCTCACGGGAGCCAGACTTTGAAGTCAGTTATCTCACCTTTCATCAGGAAGGCAAATTTCTGTTGCCATTGTTAGTTCCTTACTTGGGGTAGGTAAAGACACCACTAAAATTCATAAATTCAAATTTCACTTCAGAAACAAAGGAATGGCATTTTGCATGGTGCCTAGGAATACACTGCTTCCTACTTCCTGTGGATTAAATTAAGCTAACATCTGCTTTTAGTGGCTGTGGTTAGAGCTGTTCTCTAGAGACATAGCCAACCTGATATAGTTAAAAATCGGGTTTTACAGGCTGTGAACAAAGAATATTCAGGAGAAAGTGGGGAGTATGTGTTCCTGACTCTCAGCCAGTTAAATGGAGTGTGTTAGCTTTAAAAGATAAAAATCTTTCTTTCTAAGAAAGGAAAAAGGTCATTGATGGGATTTCATTGTTGTCATTATTCCAATGAAGAGTAAAAACAAGACCCAAGCCCCTGAAGGAGCTGTCACTTTCTTTTGATCGAAAATCTGGTATAGATTTTAGCATTTGGATGCTGAAGCCCTTCCAGGTCCCTTCTGACTGTTAATCTACAAAAGATGAAGGGTGTACACAAGGGCCTCGACTCCAAAGTGTCGTTAAGTTCTGTCAGGTCAATAATTCCTAAAAATGAATTCAAGCAACAAAGTCCAGTAAGCTTGTGGACATTGTTATCCTGTTTTATTGTGAAAGAAATGGTAAGTAAAGAACTGGGCTCAGGGGTCAGAAATTGGGGGAAAGTGTGGAGGGTTGGTGGGAGGGGGAACTTGAAGTATTTCTTTTAATCCCAGAGGCCACCCAGTTTTCTGTAGTAAGAAGTGTTTTCTAGCATGTGAACACATGAGCTGGTTTACTACTGAGTGACCAACTTTCTTCTATCAGGTGTTCCTTTGATAAGTAAGTATCCCATGATGTCACTGTGCTCCTGGGAAGGACATCAGGCAGAGATTAGATAGGGAGAGGCAGCAGCAACTGGTGCCTCAGAACATCAGCTATTCCAACAGAACTGTCCAAAGCTATTCCTATTGTCAGTCTAGGCTGAGGCAAATTCAAGGTCATGAACACACTCTCCAGTGTTTATATCAAGGAGCAACCTAACTATTTTGGGTAAAGAGGGGGTTAACCTAGCCTTCTTACTGCTTCATAACCTTCAATAAGATTCTTAGTGGTTTGTCTCATGGAAAAGATGCATTTGGGAAGCAACTCTCAGGAATGCAAAAGTCTCATGTGCAGTGAGACTCTTCAAAAAGAAGCAAAGAGGGACAATTTGACAAGATGGTACGAAAGGATTCAGGGCTTGACCCAAAGGGGCTGACCTACACCCCAAACAGGAAGCATGGCCAGATTCCTTGGTTCTCACTGTGACCCCCACATAGTGGAAGTTGCTCTGAGTCCCATTCTACAAACTTTGGAACTCGGTATTATTATTCGGCATCACTCCCACCAAGCACTGGGGTATAGACTTTATGGAAAAGCTTGAGTTGATAAATCTCTCTTTCAAGCCAGTACTCAGCTATCAGGGCCCACCTCGTTCCTCAATAGGGACATATTAAAGACAAAAATCAGACATCAAGACCTACTATCGTTGCCACCTGAGAAGACGCCCACAGAAAACCCCAGAGCCTCATAGCTGACAGCTAGATGATTGACCGCAGCCATGAAAATTTGCAGCGGGGCTCTCACAGTGTTACTGCTCCTTTAAAGGCATTTGCTTCTGTGGCATCCCTAACATCCTCTCCTTCTTAGCCCTCACTCAAAAACTCGCTATGTAGCTAATCTCTTCTTCTTGTCACTGGTTCCTAACGCTATGAAGATTTCTAATACTGCCTTGTTAACTGCCTGCATTGCCCTTCATGTTTTTCCCTATCAATGTTTGAGGCGGTAAACTTAGCACTCGGCAGTCTTACAGAGTCCTGGTGCTGGCATCTGTCCTAAAGACAGAATTGTGGTTCCCAATCACACTTCTCATGACCATTTTTTTATGGTGCTTGCGGTTATATAGATATAATACAGTTAACTCAGTATTAGAAACCTTTATAGTGTTAGGAACCATATATGGACATATCGTTTTAAGTTCAAATGTTTAGAAAATGAGTTCCCCAAATATCAAACATCAACAGCAAAGGGATTCCCAAGGTGAGCAGGTTCTTTGAACTGCTGGCAGCATGTATGACAGCTGGTTCATTCCAAGAAACGAGACAGTAAATAGTGAGTGTAAGTTTCTGACGCAGGGGGTCACCTTGGAAGTCACATTAGTTCCCTCTCTTCTCCGTCTTCTGACGTCCAGCCTCTTTGCCTCTCTGGATAGGAAATGAGCATTTTAGCCAGAGTCCTCCCTCTTGATAGTTTCTTTAGGTGTACAGATTTTAGTAGCTTTATCCTATATTATGTGACACAGAGGACCTCTGAAAGGCTCTGCCCTGCAGACTATCAATGCAGACGCTGAGACTCATGGGCAACCTTTGGGCAGAGTGCAGGGAATCTTAGGAAAGAAGTAGGAAACAGTAAGATCTGGAGATGACAGGAACTCCACAAGGAGAGCAACAGAACCAAAAATCTGAGCAGAGGGGTCTTCCCAGAGACTGATACTCCAACCAAGGACTATGCATGGAGATAACCTAAGACCCCTGCACAGATGTAGGACATGGCAGTTCAGTATCCAAGTGGGTTCCATTGTAATAGGAACAGGGACTGTCTCTGACATGAACTGATTGGCCTGCTCTTTAATTACCTCCCCCTGAGGGGGAAGCAGCATTACCAAGCCACAACGCAGCCACTCCTGATGAGACCTAATTGACTAGGATCAAAAGGAAGGAAAAGAAGTCCTCCCCTATCAGTGGACTTGGGGAGGGGCATGCATGCAGAGGGTGGAGGAAGGGAGGGATTGGGAAGGGAGGAGGGAGGGAACCACAGGGGGGATACAAAGTGAATAAAGTGTAATGAATAAAGAATTAAATAAAAGTCACATTAGTTTAGGGGACAGTCCACAGACCTTGGCCCATCCCTATCAACATATCTTTCAAGGAAGTGTTGATTGTAATACCTCGTGGACATCTGCCTGGACTTTTCCTGTGGTTCATCTAGCTTCCAGAGAGCCACTACATGTCAACACTCCTGATTTCAGCTTGTGTGAACTGGTGCGGTTCATATGTGTTTCCGTCAGTTTGTCTGTCTGCCTGAGGAATACAGCTTTGAAGACTGGTCTTGCCCTCTCCCACATCCTGTCTCTATTGTAGCCATGTCTCCTCATATACTGACCAGGACTTGGGGGAGAAGTCTTACCCTGGACTTCTTTCTCAAGGGTCACAAAGAAAGACAACAGGCTATGTGGGTAAGGACTCTTCCAGTTTGCTTCACGCTTGCAAGAACTCACAACTCAACAGATATGGGACCAGTTCAACAATTTACAGTGTTAATGGTGATAATCACCCAGTCTATAAATGCCACTCACTCTGGTGTGCAGATGGGCATTTTATAAAATATGATTCATGTTAAATAACAGCAAGATGCCATTCTTTACCCAGCACAATGTGTAAAGTCTGGAGATATGGAGGAATGACAGTAAGGTGCTGGGTAAGAGCTCTTGGACATGCTTGTGGAAGTGTTGAAACCTCTCGGAGGGCTCTTGGTTCAGCAGTTTCACCTCTTGTCATCCATCCTAGAGAGACACACACATGTGCTCAAGGTGCTCTTGGTAGCCTTGTTTGTCATAGTGGAACACTGGAAGTGATCTAAATGCCCATCTGTATAGGAATGACACCCTTATTCCCTAGGTCACTGATAAGCAAAAGATGTATCTACTTGTAACACATGAGCAGCAGATTGTTAGTGTGACCTTCATGGATTCAGGAATTTGTTGTTTTTTTTTTTTCCTCTTTGCTGTTCAGTGTACTCTCAATAATTTTGAATGATGCCTGGCATCTAATAGCTACTGAATAATTATTTGCTAAATAAATGGGAGAACTGCAAGGATTCATGTTCTGGAATACATATTTGTAATTTCATACTTTTATTTGTGAACATTTTAATTTAAAAATGAAAAGCAATAGATTGTATTTTCCATAAATACCTGCCTGTGTGTTAAAGCAGGAAAAGGTTCATAAGGCTACAAAGTGAGAATTCACTGTGTGTGCAGACAGAGAGAGCAAATGAGGATTTTAGCCTTTGCAGTGATGTGTTAGTACTTAAAAGAATAGTCACCTATTACTTAGATAATGAAAACAGCTTTGAAAACGTAACTGTATGGTGAAAACTGTAGTGCTTCTTACTGAAGGAAAGAAAAACAAGAACTCAGTGCAGCGTGTTCTCAAATTCTCCTTTGTCTCCTGAAATATGAATCCCAGAGATAAAACTCAACCTGAGAGTCCAAGAGAAGTGGGATCTGTGAGGATACAAAGGTGTTTGAAGAAGTCAGGATAAGAAAGTCTGCACTTCAGTGTTTTGTTCAGTTTTCAAAACAGGGGCCAAACTCACATAGGATTAACAAAGAGAGATGGGTTAGAGAGCAGTCTCCAACGATGAGTAATGTTACTGATTGCAAGGAGATGGACTCTGAGAGAAGGAGCTTGTTCTTGACTGATTAAAACCACCCACACAATTGGTTGGGGTTTTTTTTGTTTGTTTGTTTGTTTTTTTGTTTGTTTGTTTGTTTTTTAGAAACTCTGGGTTTGTAGTGATTTTTGAGATGCCCAGTTAGAAAAATCCAGCATGCAGAAAGTTATTTGTAAAAACATGGGAGACAGTGATTTGAAAATTATCTAGGCACGGACAAAGGTGAAGCAGTGCAATTTGAATGCATTCGTCATTGGTGAGAACACCCTAAGTGTTCTCACCCCAGGTGAGAACTTAGGAAGAGAGGCCAGCTTTTAAGGCTGCAATCACCTCCAGCCAGAGGAGTGCCCCAATATTGTGTCACTGAAAACGCCAAGACATAACAGTATCATCGACTGCTACTTAAGTAAACTGGAGTCAACAGGAAGCCTCTATTAACCAATTATTAACAAGTGCTCTGATTATAGTTTTGAAGTCAGCTGCAGTTGATTGCCAAGACAGAGATGTCTTTGGTAGGTAGTTGTTCTTGCCTGTAAGAGTTATAGCTTGTGACTATGAATCAAACTTGATTTCCTGAGACAGGGCTCTTGTCTCTTTGAGTGATACAGAGCTGGTTACTGGACAGAGCTGCCTGGAGAAGCTATGCACAGAGGAATAGCAAATCTCTAGTTTTGAACTATGATGTCCAGAAGATAAATCTTCAGAAGTATCAGAGACTGGTACCCAGACATCCTCAAAAAGCTCCTTCAGTTTAAAACTGTTCTCAGTTAAAATGCACACGGACCCCATGGTAAGGGTGCTAATGTTAGGGTCATCTTCCGTTCTCTCTAAGGTTCTATTTCCACACCTGTAAAAATGGGTGAGAAGGTCTGTCTTGCAGGTTGTTATAAGAAGTCAAGGAAATGATACATGTAGGTCACATGGCACATAATAGTCCCAGACAAACAACAGCTCTCCTTTCCCTAGTCTACTGCCAACAGGGGTGAAGGGGAAGGATTCCTGAAGGGCAAGTGAAAGCGAGATGGCTGCTCTGTTCCATGGATTTTCTTCACCAGTCAGGCTCACACAACCCTACGTGATGACACTACTAACGGCTAAGCCTAGCTGAGTTAAGCCTTGTTGAGAGTTTCTGAGAACACCAGGGTCTTGGACATAATCAGGGATTATTCAGTGTCTCACACTAAAAGAGTAATACAAGAAAAGAGCAAAACCCTATGTCTGAAGAAAGGAAAATAACGTGGAAGAAGAGTGCTCTCCCAGAAGAGGACACTCCCAGAACTTACAGTATTTAAATTGTGAGTTCTAAGCCACTCAGCTTCTCTTTTCGCCTCCCATGATGGTGCCACTCTGGGCACTCGCAATGAGTAGAAGAGATTTAGGAGGACAAGAGAGTAATAAGAACAGAGACGGGAGTAGCGCGGGAAGCCTCTTGTCTCACTGCACCTGCACGGTGCCCCAGCACCTGGTCTTGTGCTAGCAAAGTTTGGCCCTCATCCGCATGGTGCCAGAGGCTTGAGTGGCTGTCCAAATTTTTCATGTTGTGTTTGCAGACCTGGCTGTCAGATAGACCTGTCATTTTAAGAGCTAGAAATATAAGCATTTGTCCCTTGTGTAACTTGCCTAACAACCCCTAGCCAAACGTTTTTTTTAAAGCAAAGAAAGAAGCATGTGCCCAACTGACACCACTCCCTATTTCAGAACCTTATTATCTAACCCTTACAGGCTTCCTTATTTTCACTCACTTTTCATTTTGCCAAATATGTGGTAAATGTAAATACATGTAAACACATTTTGACAATGGTGTAAAGGTTAAGAAAATGGAATGTGAAGCCCCCTAAATACTACTGCCAAGCTCCCCATGTTCCTTCAGGCATGTTTCTTCATTTTCACTGCCTCCGTTTCTTCATGTGAAAAGTGGCAAACCAAGATGCCATTAGTAGCAGCTTTATTGTCAGTATCTCTGTCATGGATGTGTTTGGAGGACTCCGTGGTAAGAGGCAGGCAGAGTTACCTCACGGGCAACTCTGACTCATCCGGTGTTGTGAGCTCAGTCACGGTAGTTAGCATCAGAGTCAAGGTAGTTAGCATCAGTGTGGTCGTCCTTGTTTAGAGCAGTTCACAGCCAGGTGCTGTGGCACAGGCCTTTAATCCCAGCCCTCAGGGAGGCAGAGGCAGACAGATCTCTGTTCGAGTTCGAGGCCAGCCTGATTTACAGAATTCAGGACATCCAAGGCTACACAGAGAAACCCTGAGTTGGGGGTTGGGGAGAGACTTGCAGATAAAACCCTGCCTTCTGATCATTCCTTACAACTCCATTTCTCACCAGTGATCACAAGCTCAGTAACTGTATTATCTAATCCTCATTTTTAGGATATTATTGAGTCTATGTAGACATATCATTTACATGTGGCTTTTGAAATGCTGATGGCACACCCCAGTGACCACACATCCTGGATTTTCTTGGAGAGCCCAACTCCATTCTTTTTTTGTGAAAGGCCTTGATTTGATAAACACATGGCTAAATTGGATTTAATTTTCTATAGCTGCAAGATTTTCCAAATATGTAATTTTGCAAATCAAGCACAAATGTTTGGGTCCTGACTTTTTATTCTGAAAATGATGATAATGAGTATGTGTGATTTTTAAAGAATAGGTTCTAATGGTCCCTGTGTTGGTAACACATCTAAAGATTTAAAAAAAATTCAGTGAGAGCTTTTGACCTAGAGATCCCCTTTGTAGCTAAAAAGAGCGGCTTGCACCCTAGTTAACAGCGTGTTTGATATGGGCATAAGCACCCGGAGCACAACCTTCTTGAAGTCCTAATGACCTTTAGACCCAGTGAACTCAGGAGACACTAAATTTTGCTCATTAAACATACTATGAAGATGTGAGGCAGAAAACAAGCAGGCTGTTTAGTGGATTAAACAAACACATTGAATACATCTGAGTATTATTTGTAATTGTTTATGTCCTAATTTAGGCTATCTATGCCAAAGGCATTCAAAGAAATCCAATGATTCTTTGAAAGAAAGAAGGTCTTGTCATCTTTACTATTAGTTGGACTGTGGAATGATTCACAAAAGGAAACCATATCTGTGAGTCTCAGCAGGAAAATGCTGGAAGCAGGTCCCTTTTAGGTTTTGAATGAGAACACCTCTCCATTCCTAGCTGTACCATGGACCAGATGCATAGCTTTGGGAAGATCACTTACTCATGTTTACAACTGGACAGAATGGCCACGGAGCTCCACTCACACCTAGCAGACTGTCCCATTCTGTTTTACTTATAACAAATAAAAATCTTGATACGAGGCACGGATGTTTCAAAGCAGTCTTCTGTTGATAGTTTACATGTGCCTTCCAGTTGAGAGGGGTTTGTGTAGCTGTTTCACCTTGTTTACATTGCACCATTATCCTACTTGATGGGGCAAAAGAAACTTCAACCTCTACCAGCCCATAATGTCACTCCTCACCTCACACAAGGACACAAAGTTCCTCACAGTACAACTATATGGGCTGAAGAGATGGCTCAGCTGTTAAAGGCTAATCTCACAACAATACAACTATACTTTCATAGGACACAAAGTTCCTCACAATACAACTATACTTTTGTAGTCCATATGATTTAGGTAACACATAACTGTGTCAACAAAAGCCTTTTGTGGGAATATTGGGGTTATTTTGCTTCTAATAGAGAAAGCCCTGTAGTAGAGAAACATGGTCCCCTAAATACTTCCAGTTCAACATTCTCCTGGAGCAGTACTCTGAGAATCTGATAGAGGGGTTCTGAGCTTCAGCAAAGCCCTGGGGAGAAGTTGGAACTCAGGCTGAGTTCTAAACTGGGCTGGAGTTTTCCAAGTTAAAATGGTAGAGAAGCTGTTATAAGAAGAAACGGGCATTACACAACAACAGGTTTGGGTGTGGGTTGGCTGCTGTTCTCCCCACACATAGCTCTGAGTCTCAAGCTTTGGTGCCTCTGAATATAGTCCTAGGAAATCTGGTCTTTACAGATGTAGTAACTGTCAGAGCACTCAAAGTGAGATCATCTTGGCTTTAGGGTGAATAAATATCTAGATGGAGAAAAAAGAAAGATGTACAAGGAAGAAGGAAGGCCATGGGAAGATGGAGTCAGAGACTAGTGCAGTGACTACCTCAACCCAAGGAACACCAAAAACCATTAGAAGCTAAGAGATGTAAAGGAAAGTTCTGTCCAAAGCCTTCAGGAGGACTGTGGTCCAGATTTGGGATTCAGAGCCTTCAGAACTATAAGAGAATACACTTGTATTGTGCCTCCATTGGTAGTAATTTGTTGTAGCAGGAAGTGTTTTGAAGGATGATTGTGCCGTCTCCCCATCCTCCGACACTGTGTGTGTGATGCCTTTGTTTATTAGAGTGGTAGAGACTAACAGGAATCAGGAAAGAGATATTGAAAGGATGCAGCTTCAGAAATAGAAAAAAAATGATGAACAAGCTCTTTAGATAGAAATGAAGAAGCACAAATATGTTTGAGGTATAGTCAGAATAGCAGGGCTAAGTATAAAATTATGTGTGAGAGAAATTTTTTCTACTTAAAAAAAAATTTAAGGAAAGATAACAAGGAATTAAATCAAAGCAATGACAAGAGGGTTGAGACAGCCAGATGCTGAGCTGAAGGTTTTGTGACTGGCTAGGAGTTTTATGATTAGCTAGATGGGTTAAAGAACAGGAGAGAGAGGCCAAGCGATTCTTGTGGAAGGTTTTGAAACTAAAAAAGAGAAGCCAACTGATGAGACCCTAAAGTTATCAGAGAGCAGACAGAAACATGAATCTCCAAACGACACCACCGATTTGTGTAGGAGGCAACACCTCATTGTATAAACAACAGGTCCAAGAAAATTTGGTGTCCAGGAAATGGATGATCATTTTTGAGAGCCCACTAACTCTTTTATTTTTAACTTTTTTTATTTTTTATTAATTACACTTTATTCATTTTGCATCCCCCTCATAAGCCCCTCCCTCCTCCCCTCCCAATCCCACCCTCTCTCCCCTTTCTGCATGCATGCCCCTCCCCAAGTCCACTGATAGGGGAGGTTCTCCTCTCCTTTCTGATCTTAGTCTATCAGTTCTCATCAAAAGAAGAGGACAATGCCCACTAACTCTTAAATAAAAAACAGAAACTTAAAATTATGAAAGACAAAACAAAGAAAAGAATGCATCAAGTAGGCGCTTCTTATACTGTCTTGAAGTGAATCAGCTCCGTCAGCGGATCTGGTCCATCATGTTAACACACCCTCACCAAAGAGTCTCTGCTAACCTGCAGGTGAGGCGCAGAACACCAGCTCAACAGCTTGGGCTAGTTTGTGAAATGAGCTAACGGACACCTGTAATGAACCAACATCATAGAAAGGTGCCCAAGGAACCGGAACATGCTTGAGTCTTTGTTTACTGAGCAACACTATCTTGCAATGTAGTGGGATGTACAGACATGGCCCCAGAGAATGAGGAGGAGGGAAGCTACATGAGACCATGGGGAAACTCGTAATGGCATATAGCAGTGGGAATAGGAAAAAACAAATTCACCAAGTGACAATTTTGCCTGTTTTGCTATTCTATCCAGGGACAGACTTTGCTTCTTGGGGCCTCCAGTCACTCGGTGATTTGTTCTGGTAATTATCTATCGAGTATCCTCCAAAGAGAATTCAAGAAATTATATTAATCCAAAAGCATACACTGACTCTGATTTCTGGTCCTTTTCATATACTCCAGAGTATTTTTTTTAGAATGTGCAAGACAATTACTGCCATTCTGAGATGATTTTGTACAAAGATCCTTACAGAACACGAGGAACAGAATTTGTGAGAGAGACGAGATTACCATGGCTGCTGTCTGCACAGTGTAGCCAATGCACATGGATGCCATAGATAAGTCCTCAGTGTGCCATTTTCTCTTTGTTTTAAGTTTTTAACCTTCTATCATATATTACATCACAGTCACAGTTTCCCCTACCTTTCCTCTCCCCTACTCCACCTGCATTCAGAAAAGAATAGGCCTCTCAGGGACATCAACCAAACACAGCTTAACAAGCTACAATAAGACCAGGCACATACCATCACATTAAGGCTGGGCAAGGCAACCCAGTAGGAAGAAAAGGGTCCCACAAGCAGGCAAAAGAGTCAGGGACAGCCCCCACTCACACTGTTAGGATTCCCACAAGAACACCAAGCTACTCAGCCCTAACATATATGCAGAGGACTATAGGTCAGGCCTCTATAGGCTTCCTGACCTCTGTGAGCCCCTATGAGTCCCAGTCAGTTGAGTCTATGAGGTGTGTTCTCCTGGTGTGTTCCTGACCCCTCTGGTTCCTCCAATCCTTCCTCCCCCTTCTTCGCAGTACTCTCCAAGCTCCACCTTCGGCTGGGACTCTTCACCTGCTCCCTTGAGTTGCTCGGTGAAGTCTCTCTGGACTCTGGCATCATTTTCTCTTAAATGGTAAAGCCCTTGCTGCTCAACTCAGTAAAGAATGCCCAGCAATATAAGTGTACTCACAGGAAATACAAATAAGAATGGAAAAACAGGATATCTAGGTGCCTCGGCCTCTCCTGCCCCTGGGGTTTTCCAGTAACTTTGCTCTGACCTCTAAAAGACTGTTGTGAGCTTATTACAAGTTTAAAATATTTTCCTCAAGGATCCACAATCACGTGTAGCAGCTGAGGATTACATGGTGTGATGAGGCATGGAAAAATATGTGCCCATTTTGTGGAAGATTAGACAATGTGCAATAATGGTTACCTTGGAAACTGTAATGCATGAATAGACAACATAATTTGAATGACCACTTGTGAGTTATTGGGTTCCATGGAATCAAGAGGGTTCTCTATTTCCTAGGAGCCTTGGTGAAGAAGATGCTGGGAATGAATTAAAGTTCTTGTGCGGTTAAGACCCGAACAAAGAAGAGAGACAAATATTTACTTCAACTTCAGAAATCAGAAACTGCCATTCACTCCACAAATATTTATTGACTTCTTGCCATGAGACAGACAGTGAAAACCCAGAAACTCACTGCAAGCTAGGAAGGAGCAAAAATGTCAGTAATGCTGCATTCAGAAATGCTTTTGCTACTTCATGGTGTTCCCGGATGGAAAGACTTTCCCTCCCTCCTTTCCTCTCAGTCCCTCCCCCTCACTTCCACTGTTCTCTCCACCCAACCCTCCTCACTTTCTCCTCAGAAAAGGGGAGGCCTCCGATAGATATCAACCAGCCTTGGCAGATTAAGATACAGTTAAGACCAGGCACATCTCCTATTGAGGCTTGACAAGTCTCGAGATAACAGAAAGGGATCCAAAGGCAGGCTATGTGGTCAGAGACAGCCCCTGCTCCTGCCTTAGGAGTCCCACATGAAGACCCAGCTGCACAATAGTTACACATCTGTAGAGGGCCTAGGTGCTTCCCAAGCATGCTCTCTGCTTGGCAGTTCAGTCTCTATGAGGCCCTCGGGGCCCAGGTTAGTTGATTCTGCAGGTTTCCTTGTTACTAAAGTGATGAAATACAGTGGCTGTGACAGAATCCATAGACTAGCTGGTGACAGTTGCCCACAGTGCCTGGGGGCTGAGAAAAAGGCCAGCATCTTTTAGGAGAATAGCCTGTGTCAGAAGAACGGAGTCCAGATCCTGGGCCTGCTCAGGCTTAGTGGGCATCCCTTGCTGTTTCTAGAAACTCCCTTCTGTCTTTTGCTAACAGCAGCCTGTTCTCCCCTAGAACATCATTCTACTTAACTCAGCTAAGGCACCAGGAGCCTAACCTTTCAGCATTCCCAGATCTGTGTTCATAGGACCAAGCTAGCCAGAGTCCTCAATGACTTTTCTACCAAAACCCCTTCTACTGGACTAGAGAAAGAGCTTATCCGTGAGGTGTATAGAGATATGAAGCCCTGAAGTCACTGACAGAGCACCTGAATCCAGCCTTACCCGAGGCCAAGATCTGCCGCTGGACTTTACATGATTTGAGGCTCGGCTGCTTTGAATGGAGACTCTGTTGTCTACAACTGCGTAAACCCAATACCTAAAACAATGGAGAGCATATAAGGCAACTCCCAACCAACTATAGTAAGAATCTGTTTTTAAGAGGAAGGAAGTTTGGTAGCACGTGTCTGTAATTCTATCACTCAGAAGGCAGAGGCAAGATTATGAGTTTGAAGCCAATGACCACGCACTGAGTTTCAGGACATCCTAGGCTGAGCAGCAAGATCCTGTTGATAGGAAACAGGGAGAAGGGAGGGAGGGAGAGATGGAGAAGGGAAAGAGGGAGGGGGATGAGGAGAGGGAGGGGAGGAGCCTGAAGGCCCAAAGTCCAGTTTCCCAGCCACTAATGTGAACACTCTGCTGGATACACACTCTCAAATTACCCCACTTTCCGAAGCCTTGCTCTGTATCAAGCTCTTCGATTTATTTTTATTATGTTCATGATGTTTGCTAGGGCTTCCCAATTACAAAAGTCATTTTCATCATAGAAAGTTTTTAGAAAGCATGTATTCTCCCCACCCATGGAGAAGTACCATCTAATGCTATAGCATGCTTCAGCCTTTCTAATACATAAACACATTTTTCAATTAACTCCTCTCAACCTTGTAATTGTATATGCCATGAGCACTTTTCTAGATCAACTATTATTGTAAGGAAGCACACATTTAACAGGGATAATATTCTAGTAAGCAAAAGCTCAGTTATTTATTTACCTAGAACCCAACTGCCCAATTTCTAGACTGTTTCCAATTTTGTTCTGGTATACAAATCCTGTCAAAAGGTACCCTGTTTTCAAGAGTATTTGACATGAGATGATGGGATTTGTAAGATATGCCCAAAAAAGTTCTCTCTTTTTTGCCCTTTTTTTTTACACTAACAGAAATGACTATATTTCTACGATAACACTTCTGCGTATATTATTTCCCTATCTCTGCAATAACAATTCACCACAATTCAACACAGCAGCTCCCAACACTCATTATCTCACAGTGTGCAAGGTTAGAAGTCCAGAAACCTTGGTGGGAGGGCTCTGCTTAGGGTCTCAAAAGGCTGAAGACAAGCTGTCCTACTGAGCTCATGTTATCTCTCTAAAATTCTTGGAGGAAAACTTCAGTTTAGTTCCAGTCTCCTTCATGCTATTGGAACAACTCAATTCCTTTTCACAGTTCACAAACTACCCCCTTTATTTCTGTAGCTAGCATAGGTCTAATCCCTATCACACTTGAAATGTCTTCGGCACCTCTTTTCTCTTACATGTCTCAAACTCTGACCGTGAGTAGTATATACAAAAGCCCATGTCATTATTGGACCCATGTGGATAGCATGGAATAAACTTCCTAATTTAAGGTCTATAACCTTGACCACGTGTGCAAAGTTCCTTTAGGTAAGTAATATAATCCGGTTCCTGTAACTAGGATGTTCATCCTGCCTCCAAAGGATAGAACTACCAAAGCGCATTAAACAAATGATGTTTACAGCCACCTTAGTAGCCATTGTGGCATCATGAGACCACATTTAAGTGGGTCACCTCAGTGTTCTCAAGCATGCTGTGGGAATTTTCCTTCTTTACACAAACTGTTCACACATTGGTCAGAGAGATGGATGGTCCTGTGAAACTTTCCAACATGCATGTTGCTAGGAAACAGAGCATCCCGTTCCCTCAGGGACCTATTTCCCTTGGGAACAGCATGCCACAGGGAACCATGGTAATAAACTCCGTTGTATCATGTTCTCAGGCTGTTGCCAGTCAAAAAAGGAAAGTAAAAATTCAAGTAGTTTTACATATAAATACGGGTCTGGAGATGGTAAGTGTCCAAACAAATATACAGCTGTCAACCTGCATATAAACCTTTTTATGAGCACTAAGTTGCTTTTGTTTTCACTCTTGTATCTAACTCATTTGTTCCTTATTAGTTTTCTGCAAAGATTTTCTTCTCCATGGCTAATTTCGAAGGAAATAGTGTGAGAGTTTGCAGCAAGAGCAGTTTCCATGGTTACAGAGAAAGAAGTCTTACCAAAAATAGCACATGATGTAATCAGCAAAACTTTAGCTACTGAAGTAACTTAACAGCTCGGATCTGCACTACTGAGTGAAGTCCATTCTGTCAGTCACACGGCATCTACGACATATCAAGAGAGTAGTCTAAAGCATCTTTATGCCCTGCGATTCTAGTTTCTCAAACACTTTTGCGGACCACTCATAGCTCATCAGACTCCGTAATTATTTTTTAACATGTGTGAAGGAGAGAGAAAAAGAGGAGCCGATGAGAAAAGGAGAAAAGTTGAGCCCTCACTTCATCTTGAGGCAAATACTGAATTTTCTCTAAGAGTTGTTTCTCCTCAGGAGATAGTGTCTCTCTTTAACTTCGACCATGCAGCCTTGTGAGGAAAAGGTCCTATTCCAATTTGACTTGCCTACACCCCTTAAATTCTACAGCGAGTAAACTGCCTACTCCGTTTTCCCTGCTTTGTCCTGTGGGCTTTCTTTTCTTTTTTTCCCCACTGGCTGACTCAAGATGTGATGGCAGAAGTAACTCCAAGACAGGGGGACCCGTTCATTTTATTATTTCTCTTCCATTATTGCTGCTGGCTCTCTTTCATATAATGAAAGAAGTGCGCAGACACCTGAGATTAAAACTGCTTCCCTTTTGCGTCTGGAGTTCTTTGTCCTCATTGTGTTTGAACTGTCAGTGGGCACAGCTGGGTCTCTATTTCCAATATCCTTTCTCCACACTTCATGTAATTAGAAAAGAGAATCAAGAATGGCAGTCCCACCTGCTTCCAAGGCCATGTTCCCCTTGAATGGCAGGTGCTAGAAGTCAAAGAGGTGGTCACAGGGACTATTGTTCCCTCCTGCACACCACACTAGCTATTCCCTAATGTCTGGCCACATATCCGAAGGCAGCCCAGAGACTCCCTATTTGCTGTTTCTTCAACTGTGATCCTCAGTGCTGCCTCCTTGGCATAAAGGTTTTCAAGGCAGCCCTCTCCACCCAGAAATCAGCCCCAGAACCAAGTTCTTTGACTTTGATTTCCATCCAGAAAAGCCCTAGAAATACAGCTGGCTTGCTTTCGGAAGCAAAATAGCAGTGCCTATTTCTTATCAGTCTGGAACTCAGAGAGGTCCTCTCAAGAGAAAACCATTTTATTTAGGGTCCATAGGCCTGGGGAGAGAGGGCTGGCTATTGCATTTGTTGTCAATTTCTTAAGTGTGTTTCTATATCAGAGACACCGTTAACAAGAGTGGAGCCACAACTTAAAAAAAAGATCTATAGATTATTGGTACCCTAAACCAACTCGCAGTACTGCTTCTAAAACAGTCTTCATAAATAACTAGCTTTATAGATGGGCACTTGAAGCTCACATGTTTTCAAAGGCTTTTTATGACATACTTTTAAGATCCATTTGTCTCTCATTATTTTCCATGGAACACTAACTCCTAAATATAGTCTCAGAGATGGTACTGTGGCCGGCCTAAGAATTATCAAAGCAATATGCACAACGATATAACTCAGACAGAAAGCTTGCCCAGGGACAACGCGGTGTGGAAGTAGAGTGGTTTTGGTTCCTACAATTTTGCTTATTTATTTAGCTACCTGAATAGAGACATTCAGTACAAGGTTCTCATTTTAAGTCTAATTAAAGAAATCCATTTTAAAGAGCGATGGGAGTGAGAGAAGGGAAGATAAATGAGGGAAGGCTGAGGGCCAATGCTATTCAGTGATGAGTCCAGGTGTTCTGAGTGGGTGGATGCGAAGATGGGAAGGACACCTTTCTGCGGGAGGTGTTTGCACTGAGAGCAGGTGTTTGGCAGAGCAATGCCCAAATGGGCATAAGGCCAGAACTTTACTAAAGCTACTAAAATCCCTTCCAATGTGTTCTGAATCCTCCCTCCTCTGTTCCTCGCTGGAGTGACTCACCTCCAACAGCATCGATCCCACCAGTGGGTCCACATCTGTGACCTCCAGCTGAGTTAGACACTACGACATCTCCTCAGGAGATAAGGAACACAGTGGAAGTCCATGGCTGTTTCATTGGCTCCTTGAATGTAAAGCCTTGCTTGTCTTTACCTTGTCCTAAAGTTCAACTCTCAAGACAGACCATAGCATTCAAACACATCCTCACCTGAATTTTCAGTCGACAGATGCGACACATCCACAACGTCTCAGTTTTCCCACTCAGGACCCATTCCTTTTGCGATCTCTCTGTTGGGACAGAGACAGGTGTAGCCAGTGGCTCAAGCCCAAAACAAAGCTCATTCTTGACCCTGTCTTCTTTTATGCTCCCCTGCAGCAAGTTCTGTCTTAAATCTACCATCTAAGGTCTCACTGCCCATTGTTTAAATTCATATCTTCTACTGTTCCCCCTGTTTCTTTTCTCCCAGTCTCAAGGTTGTTATCTGTCTGTTAAGCATAATGATCTATTCAAAATACAAACTGAGTCACTCATTCCTTTGTATCTCACAGAATTAACTGCCTGGCTTCTGGGCCTCAGCTATCCCTTTCCCTCACCAACTTCTGCCTTGTGCAGTCCATGCTAAAAATGCTGGCCCAGTTGCTATTTCTACAAAATGCTTCTTTCTCATACTGTGGCCTGCACAATTTTACATCATCTGCCTAGAATGCAAAGCCTCAGATTGTTCACTTTACATGGGGTTTTGCTTCTCAAAACACATCTCAGAGGAGCCTCTCCTAATCACATTTAAATTATCCATAGAATCCATGGCTGCCACTGCCCTCTTGCCTCTCAACTTCTCTTATCTTCAAGGTGCCTTCTACATGTATAGTTTGTTACAAATGTTTTTATCAGTTTCTTCTTCTCTAGAGGTAAGCTCCATGAGGACAGGAGAGGTCTGTGCTGAATCCTCAGAAACCACAGCCAGAAACCTTGCCATAACTGTGGCTCAGCCAGCAAAGTGCCCTGCGCTTGATCCCAGGCATCATATAAAAGAGGGATCAAAGGAGACTAGCACTTATTACGGTAAGAGGAACAAATGCCCCAGAAGCCATCCACATCCCATTCTATTGATTCTGTAAAACAATTACATATGGTGCTGAGATTGTATATAAGATGACTTTAAAATTGAGAATTGATTCTGGAGTTTCCAGAGTGACATGGCATTATCACAAGGGTACTTAAACATAGAAGGATGCGAAAAAGGAGGCCAGAGTTATGCAAAATGAGGAGGGAGGAGACTTTGAACAATTATTTATCACCTACTTTGATGAAAGAGGGAGGAGCCAGGAGCTAAGCAATGCCAGGGACTTCAAGAGTCCATAAAAGGTAAGACAATATCTCTGTCCTAGAGATTCCAGAAGGCAGCAGAGTCATGACAACAGCTTTATTCTAGCTGGCCCAGCCGGTGTTGAACTAAACCCTCAGAAATTCAGCATGAAAGAACGTGCTACTCCAAGCTGTTAGTCACCTGTGATGCTACTACGGGGGCAATGGTCTCTCTTACTCTATGAGCCACACTATTCTCTCAACTTTTTCAGTTACTCTATCATCACATTGTCAGCATAATTACACAGCTACATTCTCTCTGTCCTAGCATGCAAATACACACACTCCAATTTTGGTGTGTTCATTATCAAACATGATGATTATATTTTTAAATGGAAGGCAGGCCAAAAATGAAACAGGAGTTTATGCTTCCTATCTGTGTGACTTTAGGCATACTATCCTTTTAATACCTCAGTTTTCTTATGTGGAAAACATAATCTAATACTAGTCCACTGTTTTCCAGACTCTTAAAGGTAAATACTGAGATGAGGGAGAGAGGGTGGTATTGGGAGGGAACGAGGGAGGGGGTTACACCAGGGATACAAAGTAAATAAACTGTAATTAACATAAAAATAAAAATTTAATAAAAAGTAAATACTGAGTAAACATTAAGGCAATTGTGAGTCTTAGTTATCAGTCTAATTGCATCGAAATACACATAGGGAATTAACAAAGCACAGCTGGGTGTGCCTGTGACAGAGTTCCCAACACAACAGCTCCTAGTGGCTGTGGCTGTGGTCAGTCTTTGAGTATAGCATTGGAGGTGGTGGAAGTGTGGCCAGTGGAGCCTGGTGGAGGAAGATCCCATCCCTAGGGGTGTGGCTTTAAAGAGCACATCTCAGCCTCTCCCTGCCTTCCACTCCGCCTCCAGCTGTCAGAAGGTCCACAGCTCGGCTCCACTATATTTCCTTCTGTAGGACCTCATTGGGGCATAGAAACCATGGAGCCAGCAGCCATGGACTGCATCCACAGAAACCATGAGCTGAAGTAAATCCTTTCTCTCTCTAAATTGTTTCTCACAAGCATTTGTCATAATGATGGAACAAGACTCAGCAAAATGAGTTATGATTGTTGCTACAGCATCCGTGAGAGAGAATGCTTGAAGCCAGGAAACCCAACAAGCACGGAGTCCACGCCAAATCATATGCCTTTCAGAAATGATCTAATCCATGTTATAGTTGCCAGCACTCTTGTGCTTTCAAAAGTGAGTTGCCCTTTCACCATTTACTTTCCAAAAATTCAAGTTTGACAGGGTGTGTACATAGACAAAGGGACATGAGAAGTTGGACATTCACACATTGTTTTGGCTCAGGTGCTGGTGTAATCTAAAGTACCCTCTATCTTTCTTTTGCTTTTCTGTGCTACTGATATTTTGTATATTAAGCATCATTGATGCTAAAAGTTAAAAGTAAAAGGCAGTCTTCATTTTGAAATAAAAAACAGAAACTTTTTTTCTGATAAAGAAAAAAGTCTCTTGGCCTTCTCTGAAATATACTGGTTGTAAAAATTAAATAAAGAATGTTATTTTTCTCATCCCAAGGATCAAGATCTAGTTTTTCCAGGTCCCCAACATAGAAACACACATGCACAAACACATACATAAACATACAACGCACACAGGCAAGCACACTTAGAGGCATGCACATGCACAGATATACACAGATATATATCAATATGCATATGTGCACCCAGAAACATACACATGTATATGTGCATAAACATACATGCACACATATACAAAAGCAAAAGCACCATGTACACAAGCACATGTGTTTGTATGGAGAAACATGAATATATATATGCATGTATTCACTGTGATGGTGTATACATATCGATGAACATGTATGAGAAACAGATGCACATCTCCACATACATGCCAATTACACACGCACATTCACAATGCTGTCATACAAACACAGATGCAGATACAGGAACACACTTACATACATGTACGTACAGGCATTCATACACACACAGATGGATGTCCACACATGCATATACAAACACACAAGTATATACACATACATTCGTATACATATGTATGCAAAATATACACATGTGCCCACGAGCACACCTGCACACATGCTCACATCACAGTGCGCACACACATCCGTGTGCATGACCATTGCAGCGGTGCACGTGTTTGCACACACACTTACACAAACATGCTGACACCCTTATGCTATGACTAGAGAGAGAGAATTTATGAAACCTCTTACATCATTCACACTTTGAATCAGCCTATCAGCATGCTGTCTTTGAGCGGGACACCAACCACATGGACTTTCCTGGAGTATTGAGACATAAGGCAACAATGGAGAAAAGCTGGACATTTAGGTCCAGGTGTTTGAAGGAACTTGTGTCTCCTCTGTAAACATATATTAGCATATATTTTGAGAGTTTTCAAGTTCTACAGCTGCTTCCCACATTTAGAAACAACAGAGGAGAGTGTTCACGACAGTTTCTGATGAGTTCTTTTAAGGTCTGGAAATTGAAATTAGCTCACATGGCAATTCTGACATCATTTAGGGAGAATGGTCAGCGGAAGATGTTAAACAGTGGTGCTTTCCTATTTGTTTTCTCTTCATTCACTAATTTCTTCACTTCACAGTTATCTGTGAATCAAATACCCATCATACTCTATGCACACAACATGACAGTTAACAGGACAGATGCCATAGTTTTAGGTAAAATTGGAAAGTAAGAATCAAGATCAAAATTTCCCCCAGATAAATAGTTAAAATAGTTAAAAAATAGTTAAAAAAATAGTTAAAAGAATAGTTAAAAAAAAAAAGCTGCATAGTACACACCATTTGATTCTTCATATTATTATGTCAATTTCACTGAGAAGAAAGGATACCTGTCCATGTCTTCCAAAAAGGGTATTATAGATTAGATGACAAAGTGCAAAAAGAGGGAACCAAGGACAGGCATTTTTGTCCATCTAGTAATTCTTCCTCTCTCTCTCTCTCTTTGTTTTTGTTTTTGTTGGTTTGCTGTTGATTTTTTTTGCTTGGCAGTTTTGCTTTTTGCTTTGCTGTGTTTTGTTTTGTTGTTGTTGTGGGGTTTGGGTGGGTTTGGTTTTTGTTTGGGGGGTTGGGTTGGGGGATGGTTTGTTTGTTTGTTTGTTTTGAGACACTGAATCCCTGGATGGTCTGGCCTCTGACTCACAAGAGCTCCACCTGCCTCTGCCTCCCAAGTTCTGGTATTAAAGTCATATGCCACAATATCTAGCTAAATTTCTTCTTTTAGCAACAAAATTTCTTTGAACATGTATTTGATGTTGGGCATTTTATAGGTTATGGAAGAACAGTAGTGAAAAAAATTGATAACATTCCCATTCTGCTCATGTTTGATGTTCTGACCTCAGTATTTATAATTAAATATTAACCTCAATTAAAACTCAGATCTCTGAAAAATAAGATCCTGAATGTCCTTTCCCCATTTCTATTCTGAAATATTGCTTTGTTTTGTTTTTATCAATGCTATCCCCAAAGGCTAACTTGGCCATTTCCCTTTCTTAGTGGTCTCTGCATGCCTTGACAATCAAGAGGTCTCTGTGTCTTATGTTATATTCATATTTTAAGCTTCTTGTGCAAGGGTCCTATGGTTTAAAAATTGGAACCAATGCTGGCCTAATCACGTGGGAAAGGGTCTCTTTGTTGTAAGACATCTTGGAAATGTTGATACTCTAGTCTGTCTGATGAGTATCCCAGAGAAAACATTTCCCTCAAAGCATTTGACACTCATCTCAGAGAACTAAATGCGATGTCATAGGTGACTCACTTGTTCTACTTTTTTCTCCATTACATAAGGTGAAAGAAATAGGAGAAAGAATTACATATACTCGCTTCCCAGCCTCCCTGGCTGTCAATGTGCAGAAGTGACAATTCTAGTGTATAAGACATAGATGTCTTGAAGAACACTTTCCTTCCAGCCTTCTTGCTTCTCCTCATCCTGTTACAATGGTGATGTAGGGCAGAAGGTGCGGCAGCTATCATACATCCTGCTAAGGATGGAAGAACGGAAAGGTAAGACATGTCTGCTTTTATAATGACAACACCCCCTCCAGAATCGACCCTTGGTTTTCCACAGGAAGACCAAGCTCCTTTTTTAATTATTATTTTTTAATTTTTGAAATAATAATGTAATTACATCATTCCCCCACCCTTTTCTCCCTCCAAAAGAACTATAAGCAATGCTAAGAAATGCTAAGATGGGAACAACCTTCCCCAGGGAAAACCACACCTATTGGTTATCCAATACCAAATGATCAGCCCAGAGTAGCTTCTTTTTTTAATAATTTTTTAATTTTTTATATTAATTAAAGTTTATTTACTTTGCATCCCAGCTGTCACCCCCTCCTTTGTTCCCTCCGAATCCCGGTCTCTCTCCCTCATTTCCTCTCTGTCCCTCTCTAAGTCCACTGATAGGGGAGGACCTCCTCCCCTTCCATGTGACCCTAGTTTATCAGGTCTCATCAGGACTGGCTGCAATGTCCTTCTCTGTGGCCTAGCAAGGCTGCTCCTCCCTGGGAGGGTGGAGATAAAACAGCCAGCCACTGAGTTCATGTCAGAGACAGTCCCTGTTCCCCTTACTAGGAAAACCCATTTGGATGCTGAGCTGCCATGGGTTATGTCTGAGCAGGGCTTCTAGGTTATATCGATGCATGGTCCTTGGCTGGAGAATCAGTCTCAGAAAAGACCCCTGTGCCCAGGTATATTTGGTCCTTGTGGTGCTCCTGTCCTCTCCAGATCTTACTAACACCCCCTTCTTTCATATGATTCCCATATGAAATTGGGAAATTTCAAATTCCCATATGAAATTGGGAAGCCTTGCACTCTGCCCAAGGTTTGGTTATGAGTCTCAGCATCTGCTTTGATACACTGCAGGGTAGAGCCTTTCAGAGGTCCTCTGTGGTAGGCTCCTGTCCTGTTGCTTGTTTTCTCCTTCTTCCAATGTTCATCCCATTTGCCTTACTAAGTGAGGGTTGATCATCTTACCCACGGTCCTCCTTCTTGTTTACCTTCTTTAGGTATACAAATTTTAGTATGTTTATCCTACCTTATAGGTAGGTCTAGTATCCACTTATAAGTGAGTATATGCCATGTGTGTCTTTCTGCTTCTGGGATAGCTCACTCAGCATGATCTTTTCTAAATCCCACCATTTGCCTGCAAATTTCATGATTTCCTTGTTTTTGGTTTCTGAGTAGTATTCCATTGTGTAAATGTACCACTCTTTCTGTATCCATTCCTCCGATGATGGACATCTGGGTTGTTTCCAGCGTTTGGCTATTAAAAATAAAGCTGCTACGAACATGGTTGAACAAATGTCCTTGTGTACTTGAGCATCTTTTGGATATATGCCTAGGAGTTGAGGAAGCACTATTCCTAATTGTCTGGGAAAGCGCCAGATTGATTTCCAAAGTGGTTGTACCAGTTTACATTACCACCAGCAATGGAGAAGGGTTCCCTTTTCTCCACAACCTCTCCAGCATGTGTTGTCACTTGAGTTTTTGATCTTAGCCATACTGATGGGTGTAAGGTTAAAGAAATCTCAGGGTCGTTTTGATTTGCATCTCCCTGATGGCTAAGGACATTGGGCATTTCTTTAAGTGTTTCTCTGCCATTCTATATTCCTCTACAGAGAATTCTCTCTTTAGTTCTGCACCCCATTTTTTTAATTGGATTACTTGATTTGTTGCTTTTTAATTTCTTTACTTCTTTATATATTCTGGATATCAGCCCTCTGTCAGATATAGGGTTGGTGAAGATCCTTTCCCAATCTGTAGGCTGTCATTTTGTTCTGAGGACAGTGTCCTCTGTTTTACAGAAGCTTTTCAGTTTCATGAGGTCCCATTTATTGATTGTTGCTCTTAGAGCCTGTGGTGTTGAAGTTCTGTTCAGGAAGTAAGTTGTCTCCTGTGCCAATCAGTTCTAGGCTCTTCCCCACTTTTTCTTCCAATCAATTTAGTGTGTCTGGTTTTATGTTGAGGTCTTTGATCCACTTGGACTTTAGTTTTGTGCAGGGTGGTAAATATGGATCTATTTTCATTTTTCTGCATGTAGACAACCAGTTGGACCAGCACATTTGTTGAAGATGATGTCTTTTTTCCACTGAATAGTTTTGACTTCTTTGTCAAAAATCAAGTATCCATAGGCATGTGGGTTTATTTCCGGGTCTTCTATTCGGTTCCATCGATCCACTATTCTGTTTCTATGCCAATACCACGCCATTTTTATTACTATTGTTCGGCAGTGCAGCTTGAGATCAGAGTAGCTTCTTTTTGCAGTGTATGGCAATTAAGGCAGACTCAGAATTCTTTCAAATACAGAGAGTAAGCTCTGCCCTAAATAGAATGGCTATATTGCCAGGCCTAAGATCCAGGAAATATTATTTTTCTCATGTGATGATATTTCTCTTTTTTGTTTTATTTTTATATTATAATATAATTATGTAATTTTTGCCTTCCTTTTCCTTCCTCCAAACCCTCTCATATACTCCTACTTTCTCTTTTTCAAAATTATGGCTTCCTTTTTTATTATTTGTTACATGTATATATGCAGATGTAATATAATATATATTATAGTATATATTGTATATATTATGTAAAATATAATATATATTTCTAAATATAATCTGTTAAGTCTACATAATGTTCCCCATATGTATGTTTTCAGAGTTGACTATTTGATATTGGATAAGCAGTTGGTATGCTCTTTGTTGGAGAAGACAGCCTCTGTCACATTCAGCATTCCTTGGTTGCCTGTAGTTCTTTATGTAGGGTTAAAAGACCAAACATCATAAGCTCCTGGATTAAAGGAATTTATGATACTTACAGTTATTGCAATCCTGACGAATACAAACATCTCACAGACATTGACCGCTGTGGTGTTTGAATTAAAATGGTACCCATAGGCTCACAGGGAGTGCCATTATTAGGAGGTGGCATTGCTGGAAAGTGCGTTGCTTTGTTGGAGTAAGTGTATCACTGGGAGTGGGCTTTGAGGTCTCAGAAGCTCAAGCCAGGTTCAGTGTTACTGGGTCTTCCTGCTGTCTGCCAATCTAGATGTAGAATCCGAAGCTCCTTCTCCAGCACCATGTCTGCCTATATGCCACCATGCTTCCTGCCATGATTATAATGGACTATACCTCTGAACTCTAAGCCAGCTCCAGTTGAATGTTTTCCTTTGTAAGAGTTGCTATGGTCATTGTGTCTGTTCACATCAATAGAAATCCTAACTAAGACAACCACAGTTGGGGAAATAATAAAAGTTTTAAACATTTGGGTGTCTAAGCACAGCACATAGCCCACTGCTTCCCAGATATCTCCCTTGCTCCAATCCTTCAAGGGCATTAAAGTGCTTAATATCCCCTAAAATTGCGATGACTTTATATAATGCATGAAAATGTTTGTCACTCACGGGTCTGTCTCCTGTGCATACCAGAAGCTTGTCTCCAATAGCTAGCTATCTTCTTCCAGCTCACAAGGTTTTCTTCAACAGCACGTGTACATCACGTTTATTAACTATTGTAGCTATGTCTGTCACTGTTGGTGACTACAGAATAGTGAATATCTGGGGACTTGAAGAAGTTCTGTCTCCTTGCCTGCTGACTCCGAACACTACACCTGCAACACAATAAAGGGCATGTTTCCCATTCGCTCGCAAGTAAGTGGTTCTGCTGCTCACTCATGTCCTGTACCATAGGCCCATCTGGATTGAGCACTGCCTCCGATGGTGTTTCTACTCTTGCTTCTTCTGAAACTTGATTTCTGTGTATGGTCCCACCATGCTCAATGGCTTCCTCTCTCTCACTGATATGCACTTTTTTTCATTCACCTGACAAAGGACTCTCCATCTGAGTGAAATTTCACATCTTCTGTGCTGCTTCTTTTGATATTTATTTATTTTTATTTTATGTGTGAGTTTTTGCCTGTGTGTATGGCTGTACATAACTTGCATGCAAGTCTCTAAGGCTACAGAGGCTAAAAGAGGGCATTGGATTCTCTGGAACTTGAGTTACAAACAGTTGTAAACTTCAGTGTGGGTACTTGGAACTGAACTCAGGTCCTCTTGAAGAGCAGCCAGTGATTTTTGCTGACATCTCTCATCTAAACCATTTATCCAGTCCCCTGCATAGCTTTTAACACCACATCAGAGTTATATACTCAAACTCATTTCCTCTATAGCAGGCTGCACACAGACCTACTGAAGTACTGCCCACAAAATTAGGTGATCACCTATTTATAGGACTCTCCATCCCAAACATCTTTACGTTTCCTAAGATACAGCAATACTGTACATTTGATGTTACACAGCATTTGACACATGTTCGATGTTCACTGGATATCTCATTGAATGATGAACGGAATACCATCGGTAAGAATACCACGCCTATGAAGGCCTCCATCCAAGCAAAGGTGAATTCCTTCCCTTGCTGATATTGTTAGTCACCAGCAAGAAGAGGTTAGAACCCTAAGCTGACAACATAATCATAGCTTCATCGCTATATATTAGGCAACACATTATTTTGAAAAAATATGGGGAATGTATACAAATTAATCAGTAACTGCTATAAAGATATGAGGACTTTCCAATTGTCTGAAACTATGTATAAGTTACAGGTTAAAATGTGAACACTATTAAATGCCACTGGTAACAAAAATACACCAGAAAAGTAATAGTACAAATAAAATGTATTTTTCATGGTTGCAAACAATAATTTGAGATTATGTCTAATCTCATAGGAAGGATGGTTAGTAATTTCTCATCAAGGTGTCTCAACCAATCATCCAGGAATTCCCATAGGTTTCCAACGACCAATCACGTCTTTTTTTCCAGATGCACAGAGAGCTCAGCAGGTCACTTTGGCCCAGTGCTGGGACACCACCCCCACATTATACTGATGTTAAAGCTCACCCTCAAAGTCTTTCACAGTCGAATATCCCATGAACTAAGTCCATTCCATGTGAGTCAATGCTTAATTCCTGGGATCCTATCCTCTCACTCTGGTATGAAGTGCCCACTTCCAAAGGCACAAGATGTCCTGGAAACACTTGAATCAGGTCTTCCTTTCAAGGGAATGAGGCCTGCTCCACCCCTACTACTAAAGCCATCTTTATTTCCCCAATAAGATGAAGTTTCTGCCTGTTGGTTCTGCAACAACAACCAAAAAAAAAAAAAAGTCTCTAGATACTTTGAAGTGGAAGTTTCTGCTTTTTTTTAAAGGATCAGTTGAGTCATGTGATGACATGCTAGCAGCTGTCTTGTAAGAGAGCATGTGAGGTTTTGCTAGAGGCTATTTTCTGAAAGGACACATGATGTTTTGCTGTGAGCTCTCTCGTGAAATCGGCATGACTTTGGCCAGCTGAGAACATCTGTGGGTGGACTCTGAGGATACCACGCACACAGTGAGACATCACTTTTTGGCTAGACATTGCTGCACTGGTCTTTGTGATTCGACACCTGACCTCGACACTTGACTTCGAAGACAGAAACATTCCAGAGAACTTCTCATGGCAGTCCAACTGTGTCTTGAGGCTTTTGCTGACTTGTCCCGATCTTCCAAATCATGCCAATTCATGTTGCTGCTTGTTTCTGGCCTTTGGACTGGAGTGCTGGTATCCAGATGACAAAGAGTGGCCTCATCCCACAGAACTACTTCTAAAAAGGTCTACACCCCCCTTTACATAATACCCTTCTTTCTCCCCTACTTCTGGTCAGTGGGTGGAAGGGAGGTAAAAGTGTTTAGGAACCCTAAACAAAGAAGGTTTGGTGAAAACTCTAAGCCTACAATACTGCTTTTCTGACCATTCAGGCTATTATGCCCTGATAAAGTCCACTTAGAGGAGCTTTTGATGTTTCTAAGGTACCAAAAGTTGACTTTCTGTGAACTAAGTTGAATAACTAGAGTGTGGAGGGTGGCCTCACATCGTTTGATTCCTCACAGACAACTTCAATAACTAGAGAATTTGAGTGGACGGGAGGACAGGAGGGGCCATACCTTCAGTCTAGGGCACCGTGTTCCCCCAAGTAAAGCATCCAGCTGCTTAAGGAAGTACGTGAAGGCTTTAATATAAGTAGGCTTGACCTCACAGATGACCAGAGAAAGAGGAAGAAGCATAGCAAGATGTGACATGTGGGCCAGATACCTGCGTGTTCTCAGCAGGGCAGTATTTATAGGTCTGCACATTAAACAGTATGTTAACTTTGGACAGGGTTCCTGGCCAATAATGCTATCATTTTTTTTTTGAGAGATCAAACCCACCTCATTGTTTAAAAACAGGAGCATTCTCATCAGCCTCTAGCTGTTCCTGCTCAGATCTGCTTTAAATTGCCTAGAAACGGAGATTGTGTGTGAGACACTGATACATGTCATTATATGTGGCTTGCTTGTCAGACTTATTTGTTTGAAAAAAAAACAGATTTTTTTTCAAATAATAAGATACAAAATGGAGTTGTCAATATTTCACCCCCTGATAAACATTGATAATTTTACTATCCACAAAAAGAGCCATCAAGACAGATGCCCTTGGGCAATTGAAATCTCTCTGTATGAAATGTGATTTACTGGCTGAACAGTCTTTTTAAAAAATGATTGTTTTTTTAAGCCTCTCACAGGTGAGCCAACACCCAGAAGCTATAGGCTGTGGATGAAGTATCTTGTTCATCTTTCTGATAATGCTTCTCACAGTTGGTACAGTGCTTAGTTCCAATAAAGCCCTTCCTACAAAATTATTCACAAAATATTTCCAGAACCAAAAATTTCAAAAACACACATCAATCTATCTCACTATGTAGCTCTGCCTTCTCGCTGTCTCTTCTGTTTGATTTATTTTTAATGCTTTTTATTATATGTCTTTGTGTGTGTGCATACATATGTATGGGCACAGGTGTGTGTGCATGCATGTGACAGTTTGTGCCCAAGCAGACCAGAGAGCCCATCAGATCCCCTGGAACTGGAGTGTAGGTGCTTGGAACTGAACTCCACTTCTCTGTAAGACTAGTACGTGTTCTGAACCACTGGGCCACCTCTCCACCCCCCTGATAATTTTCATGAATAATACCATTAAGTTCTATCTCTGACAGACCTCTTACGTTGCCTTTGAACATGATAAAGATGAGAACAGGATAAGGTTTTGACCTTGGTGATTATTAAGCTCAATGTGTCAAGTGAAAAGCCTCAAAGGACACAAAGAGGTTATGATTGTGACGTCTCTGAGGGCTGTGACAATCTTCATACTCCTGTTGTCTCCTCTGATCTGATGTTTTTCTGCCAGCCATTTAAGTTTCCTATGGATAACTAAAAAATATTAAATGAAAAATTTCATAAACTTTATATTTGTGTATGCAAGCTCTAAATCTTCAGACATGAATATATAACCTGGAATAACAGAAAAGTAAAATGGGATCATACACAGGGAAGAGCCCTAGAGAGGGAAATATCAAGGCATGAGTGGGTGCTATGAAGGAGAGAAATTCAAAAAATTAGGGAGCTTCAAATAGGGAAGGGAGAAGGATAAGGGATAAATAACAGCATAAGGAAGCTTGTTATTATTGTTTAACATTATATAGATTATATGTGTGTGTGCATACATAGTTATACTTTAAATGAAATATAGTGATAATAGTTTCCCAAAGAACCATAGTCTATCAAAAAAAATTCTAATGGCAGATATGAGAAATCACCTTTCAAGTCATTGGTCAAAGGAGTCCAAGCGACTCCAAAAATAACAGAGGTTCTTGCGATGCTCCATCGTTACCTCCCAGGATTTGAAGGTAGGACCCTATTTCCAAAGTCAGTATACATGGACATAGGATTTGGCAGATCCCAGACATATCTGACCCAGAATCCTACTACCTGAGGACTAGCTCTCATAGTTCCTGAAGGTGCTATGCAAAATTTCGACTGAGAAAAGCAATCAAAATGTCTACCTCACTGTGGTGCCCATAAACCACAACCATCCTCAGTAAAGCAAGATATTTCCAAAGGCAAAACAGTGGCACGTTTCCTTGGAAGTAACCAACAGCTCTTTAAGTGGACTTAAGGCCCACTCAACTGGTAGGAAGTAAGGCCTGGAGCTGTAAACCTAGGCAACGGTGCATGGCTAATAAGACATGGAACTTAGAGGACAACCTACTGATGGAATGTCCCTAATATGGTATAGCTTCTAGACATTCTAAACCCTTATCCTTATACCCACAGCTCAGTGGAGCTTTCACTCCTTCTCAAAGAAGCTCTTTTTCCAGCAGAGACTATTACAGAAAGCCACAACTAGACAAAATATAAAAAACTCCTATCTGACCATGGGGAAATATATCTACAACACAGTCCCTACACCTGAGTCTCAGGAAACATCACAAAAATGGAAGCGGAAATATTGTAAGAGACAGAGAAACAAAAAAGTCTGCTATAAGGTTTTGTCTTCTATACATAAAACAGGAAAGCTTCACCCCTGAAATTGCAATGATATGGTTTCCTAAATAATGCCTACATGATGACGGTATCAGTTGACATGCCAACATGGTTAGGAGGAATCACATAAGGCATCGCTAGGTAAAGAGCTAAAGGCAACCAATGATTATTGAAAGATGAAGACTCAGTCTTGCCCAGGGATGAGCCCCATAATTGCTTACTCAAAACCAATGAGCAAATGGCAATCCCTAAGACCATACACATGTAAGCAACATTACACAGACTCGGTATGTTGCATTTTATGTATTTGGAGGTGGGTGCAAAACAATAATTAAAGAAAGATAGGTTATTAATTTGGGAGGGGGGACACTGGAGAAGCTGGAGGAAGAATGGGGGAATAACATAAGAACACATGATACACGAAATTAAAAAAAAATTCTAATTCCATGACTCATCTGTATGTTGAAATTTCCTGCCCACTAGTCACTTAGTTGACTGTCACTGTATCACAGGTTTCAGCTCTGCCTGTTGCTTCAGGTTCCCACCAGGAGTCTTGGATGATATCTTTAAGTTTAAGGGGGAGCTACTATCTGCATTCCTTTGCTACATTTCCCCGCTTGTGGCGAAAATGTGAGTAGCTGATAAACATGTTTGATTATAGTGCACAGAAACCAACTCTATTGCCTTAATCAACATGATTGGAAGGATATTGAGAAATTGGCTGTAACCAGATGAAACCAGAGAATGGCTCAGAATCTAGTTCCAGTCCTAAGAGCCAACTCATCAGGCTGTCATCCCTGGGGGGAAAAAAATGGAGCTTTCTACTACCCAGGGCATGCAAACAAAAAAACAAAGATCGTTCATTTAACCATATTTTGACCTGAATTCATTTTCTATAAGAAAAAAAAAAACAAGAGTCCTTGACTAATAATCCCTGTATATGATTAGTAAATTATTGTTAATCAAAGTAGAAATGGGTGCTGCTTCAAAAGTGGAGGACACCCTACCTCTTCAACATAGTACTTGAAGTCCTAGCCAGAGCAATAAGACAACTAAAGGAGATCAAGGGGATACAAATCGAAAAGGAAGAGGTCAAAGTGTCACTATTCGCAGATAATATGATAGTATATATGAGCGACCCCAAGAATTCAACCAGAGAACTCCTCCATACAAAATCAACTCAAAAAAATCAGAAGCCCTACTGTATACCAAAGACAAAATGGCCGAGAAAGAAATTAGGGAAACAACACCCTTCACAATAGCCACTAACCACATAAAGTACCTTGGGGTGACACTAACGAAGCAAGTGAAAGACCTGTTTGAGAGAAACTTCAAGTCTCTGAAGAAAGAAATTGAAGAAGATCTCAGAAGATGGAAAGATCTCCCGTGCTCATGGATTGGTAGGATTAACATTGTGAAAATGGCCATCCTGCCAAAAGCAATCTACAGATTCAATGCAATTCCCATCAAAATACCAACTCAATTCTTTACAGACCTTGAAAAAAAGATTCTCAGCTTCATATGGAGAAACAAAAAACCCAGAATCTCCAAAACAATCCTGTACAACAACAGATCATCTAGAGGTATCTCCATCCCCGATCTCAAGTTGTACTACAGAGCAATAGTAATAAAAACTGCATGGTATTGGCATAAAAACAGAAAGGAGGATCAATGGAACCGCATAGAAGACCCAGAAATAAACCCACACACCTATGAATACTCGATTTTTGACAAAGAAGCCAAAACCATTCAATGGAAAAAAGATAGCATCTTCAACAAATGGTGCTGGTCCAACTGGATGTCCACATGCAGAAAAATGAAAATAGATCCATATTTATCACCCTGCACAAAACTAAAGTCCAAGTGGATCAAAGACCTCAACATAAAACCAGATACTCTAAATCTGTTAGAAGAAAAAGTGGGGAAGAGCCTAGAACTGATTGGCACAGGAGACAACTTCCTGAACAGAACACCAACAGCACAGGCTCTAAGAGAAACAATCAATAAATGGGACCTCATGAAACTGAAAAGCTTCTGTAAAGCAAAGGACACTGTCATCAAAACAAAACGCCTGCCTACAGATTGGGAAAGAATCTTCACTAACCCTTTATCTGACAGAGGACTAATATCGAGTATATACAAAGAACTAAAGAAGCTGAAAAGCAGCAAACCAAGTAATCCACTTAAAAAATGGGGAACAGAGCTAAATAGAGAATTCTTGACAGAGGAATAGCGAATGGCAGAGAAACACTTAAAGAAATGCTCATCCTCATTAGCCATCAGGGAAATGCAAATCAAAACGACCCTGAGATATCACCTTACACCCATCAGAATGGCCAAGATGAAAAACTCAAGGGACAACACATGCTGGAGAGGTTGTGGAGAAATGGGAACCCTCCTCCACTGCTGGTGGGAATGTAAACTGGTACAACCACTCTGGAAATCTATCTGGCGCTTTCTAAAACAATTAGGAATAGTGCTTCCTCAAGACCCAGCTATACCAATGCTAGGCATATATCCAAAGTTTGCTCAAGTACACAAAAGGGATATTTGCTCAACCATGTTTATAGCAGCTTTATTTGTAATAGCCAGAACCTGGAAACAACCCAGATGTCCATCAACGGAGGAATGGGTACAGAAATTGTGGTATTTTTACACAATGGAATATTACTCAGCAATCAAAAAGGAGGAAATCATGAAATTTGCAGGCAAATGGTGGGATCTAGAAAAGATCATACTGAGTGAAATATCCCAGAAGGAGAAAGACAAACACGGTATATACTCACTTATATAGACCTATAAGATATGATAAACATAATGAAATCTATACACCTAAAAAAGATAATCAAGAGAGAGGACATGGGGTAAGATTATCAATCCTCGTTTTGAAAAACAGATGGGATGCGCATTGAACATTGACAGGAGTCTACTGAGCGCATTTGAAAGACTCTAACTAGCAGTGTTTTCAAAGCAAAGACTCATGACCAAACCTTTGGCAGAGTACAGGGAATCATAAGAAAGAAGGGGAGTTAGTCTGATGAGGAAAGGATAGGAGCTCCACAAGGACCAAATATATCTGGGCACAGGGTCTTTTCTGAGACTGACATGCAACCAAGGACCATGTATGAATGTAACCTAGAACCTCTGCTCAGATGTAGCCTGTGGTAGCTCAGTAACCAATTGGTTTCCCATAGTGAGGGGAACAAGGACTATTTCTAACAGGAACTCAATGACTGGCTCTTTGGCCTCCCCACCCCCCAAGGGAGGAGCAGTCCTGTTAGGCCACAGAAGAGAGCTTTGCAGCCAGTCCTGAAGATACCTGATAAAACAGGATCAGATGAATGGGGAGGAGGTCCCCCCTATCAGTGGACTTGGCAAGGGGCACGGTGGAGATGAGGGAGGGAGGGACTGGGAGGGAATGAGGGATGGGGACATGGCTGGGATACAGAGTTAATAAAATGTAACTGATAAGAAAAAAATAAAATTTAAAAAAAATAAATAAACAAAAGTGGAGGACAGATGTCAGAGAGCAAAGAAAGGGGGAAAGAATAAATAACTAAAGTTCTGTGTGATCTGGGTGTCTCTCGGGACCTTGCTGCGTCTCATCTCTCTGGCACTGTGCTGAGAATGAAGCACGAGTACACGAATGCATGCATGCTCATACTCGGTGCACACTCCCCCTAGGTAGTTCCCACCTCCACTCACTTGACTACATCCTCCAAGAGCATCAGGGCCGTACAGCATCCACAAAGAAGAATGGTTAACCTTTGATATATATGTGGAAGACCAATAAATAGAACTTGTTGGGTTATTTTAAATATTTACACCACTTTACTTTTCCAGTTCCTCCCCTTCACCTTTTCTTATTCATTTTTCTCACTAATCCTTCCCCACCCCTTTATTTCTTCTTAACTTTAGCCTGAAGCAAGCATTTTTATAGCAACTACTAAACCCTTCTCAGTGTCTAAATTTCAGGAAAAAAAAATCCATACATCCACAAAGATTTACATAAATATAATACCGATGGCCATACAGGTTCCTTGATCAGATTTCCTATCATGAAGTAAAAAGAACTAAGCTAATTTTTTTCCTTTTATTATCTGCTGAGCAAAATGAGAGATAAAATTTTGTTCTCAGCTGTTCTCCACAGCAGAAGACATTAACTGTATCTGTTTGTGTTGTAACAATCCCAGGATTCAGGAACGCTTCCTAAGTGGAGAGCAGTAGCTTGAAAACTTTAAGTCGGACAAAAAGGGTAACAGTGTGGACAGTGCATTCAGTAATTCAAAATTTAAATATATTTCCTCATTCAGAACGGTCCTTCTTCTGCCTGTGAGCAAGCCTGCCCATCACAAAAACCAAAGTGTCCTTTTGTTCAGTTGATGGCATTCAATAGATGCTATCACTGTCACTTGGAGTGGCCTCTGACATTTGGCAATGCAACCTCTATTTGCATTTAACCCACTAGCACTAGCGTGCATCCTAGGGGCCAAGGCAGGTGGAAGCTTCATTAGTTAGCCTAAGCTTTTTTCGCCCTTCTTTTCAAGAGAAATATTTGCGAAATAATGTGAACTGTAGTTCTCTTTGAAATATTATTCTAGTGAAATAATATTCCAGCAGTTATTGGTTGCTGCTGTTGTTATTGCTCCTGCTGCTGCTGCTGCTGCTGGGTTAGAAAATGTTATTTTGGTTTGGTCTTAGTAAATACTTAATAGGAGAAAAAGCAAAACAAAAATAACTAACCACAAAGACAATACTGCTTTCAGGTTTTCCAAACTTTAAAGTGTAAGTCGCTTGGAGATTTTATTTAAAACACATGTTCCAATCCTTGGGCCAGGCCTGGAAGGTTTCGTTTCTAACAGTCTCCCTTGTGGAACAGCCTCCAGGGGTCCAAAGGCCTCAGTCTGAGTAGTGAGAAGCTGAATAATGAGCTCTGATCCACCCAGATCGTGAGAAAGCAGTCTGCTTAGAACCTTCTTTTTGCTGAAATATGTTGACATATTCCTCACACACTCTATCTTCTTTCAGGTTGCAGACTGTGAACATTAGCAGATACAGAGTGTTCCTCCTGCATTCATCATCCACATATCTTCTGTTCACGTGTTTCCATTCCCGTCCTCATGTGGAATGAGATATGCACATAATGTTCCATAATTCTAACTTGCTTCACACCAAAGTCTTTAAGTCAAACTTGCAAGCCTTGGTGAAAGGGGTTGTGCTTTGTTCATAATCCCTCATTTCCTCCATTTACAAGTGTTAAAATTCAGAAATCACCAACATGCCTCATCCAAGAGGTAATGTGGTCACTTTTAAGTTTCAGTTTATACACTTAACTTTCAGTTCTGCCAACTTTTACAAATCTGTTATATGGTGGTATTTGTTTTCATCTCTTTTCAGCCATGAACATGCCATTTTATCCACAATGAACCCCTTTCTACATATTACAAAGAAGTCATTTTAAAGAATCTGGCTAACCAACAACTGTAAAGTGCCATGTTACTATTGTTCTGAGACAAGTACACACAGACACACACACATAAACTCTCACAAACACTCAATAACACACACAAACTCACATACACATGAACACACAAACTGAGACACATACAAACACACACACACGCAAACTAACACAAACACAAAGATGCAAATTCACTCACACACACACACACACACACACACAAACTCATACACACTTGCAAACAGTAACACACACAAACATATTAACACAAATTCACACACACGAAAAAGCTCACACACAAAAAAAACTTACACACATGCACACACAAACACACACACACACACACACACACACCACCATACCAGCTTCTGTGTTAGCAGCTTGCTGCGTGTCCTTGGGAGATTTCCCAGAGACCTCCTCAGACCAAAAGAGTTAAGTTCACAACTTCTGCCTGCTCACTGGAGCAGATTGATAGCATGCTGTTTTACTTTTTTCCCCTCCTAAGACGAAGCTTCTCACCAGACAGAGGGATCAGGTTTGTAATCCTTCTCAGATTCTGTTGAATTGGAGTTTACAGCTTTGACCTTTGCAATAATACACATTTTTTGAACGACTGTTGGTTCCATTTCTTCAGGGGATCTGAAGCTATAGGAACTCCAGAGTGCTTGGGAGGGGGAAGGGATGTTGGAGGAGGAATCTAGAGTGATGGTGACGTTGTGCTTGACCTTCCAGACCAGAGATTTGTATTCCTCTGACTGATATACCCCGTGGCTATACAGATTAACACCGGAGAGGTTAAATGGCAGGCCTGAATTGCATGTAGCAAGAAACTAGGGGATTTTTCAAGTCAACCAAGTGCTGAACTGAGGACAATGATATCATCCATAATGGCCATCTGCCATACTCTGTCTCCCCAGAAGACTTTTCTCTGTTTAATGCCCTCTGCTCTAACACACAGTCATGCTGGGTTTCTCTACTTAGGAAAACAGGATAGTAAACAATCATGTAAGAAGCCATCTAATGCCGACAGAGGCTCATGGGGAAGCAGACATGTCTCCTGTGGCGGTCCTGGCTACTATCATCGGATACCATAAGCCAAGCTGGGGCTCACATAGCTCACATTAAGATGACCCCACAATTGCATGCTCTTCATGAATTCGCTGATCTTCAGTCCCAGCACCTCAGGGAATATCACCCAAATTCTGAGTCTGAAAATTCTGTCTGGTGTCATTTTACTTAGCACTCTGTAGGCCCCTGAGAATCCCTGTCAGCTCCAGAGCCAGTGGTCTGGGTTGGCGCATGATCTGCCTTAGCACCTCATCTTCTATTCATTGTCTCACAAAAGACAGGGAACCATTTTTACCTCACTGGTTACTGTGAATATTAAACAGAGAGAAAAGGAGAGAGATGAGAGATACATGTAGAAATTCATAGATGACTATTGGGTGGATAAGTAGATAATATAAGAGTAATAGATATATGAGATAGATAGATGACAGGTAGATGATAAGTAGATAATACACGTATAGATGGATGATAGAATATAGATGAACAGGAAAAACAAAATACTTGCAGAACAATCAAGATCATAAATTTAATTCATACAGCACCAAAGACAGATTTCACTACACCCATTTTACAAATCAGGAAACTGGATCTTAGAGAAATTAGGAAATAATGCATTCACTCTTTCAAGCCATTTGATGTTCTTGGTCTAGTCAGTGCAAAGAAAAATGAAAGGACCCCAAAGGGAACAAAGTACTCTGCAACAGCAGCAGCAGCTGGAGAAGATGCCAGAATCCAAGTCCAGCGAGTACTGTTCTGTAGAGCTACTGTGTTGTTGACCATGGAATATCTGCTACTCACTCATCCACGTTAATGTGAGACCTACAGCAAGTTAGAGAACATTCTCAAGCATCAATACCAAGGGTATCCACTGCCTAACTGAAGACCCAGCCCCGCATTTGCTAATGGTGAAAACTCTCCCAGAAAATGCTACCAAACAAACACCTGGATTATGTGACAGGGGTAATTGTGTATGTGCTACATGAAATCTGGTCTAATCAGCCTCTCCCTCTCTCCTCCCTCTCCCTCTCCCTCTCCCCTTCCTCTCCCCCTCCCCCCCCCCTCCCTCTCCCCTCTCCCTCTCCCTCGCCCCTCCCTCTTCCTTCCCCTTCCTCTCCCTCTGTATGTGTACATGTGTGTGTACATTCATCTTCCATATCGTTTCCAGTATCAACTCTAGAATCAGTACAAGCTCTCCTGTGGATGTCCATACAGGACATCCTCCCTGTCCCCCCTCCCCTGTCATCCCCCAGTAGTATAAGGTCCTCAAAGACAGAAGCAAAATGGCAAGGTTTTTTCCACAGGGCACCCACACACACGGCTCATAATCTCTGTCCCTGACACTTCTCATGAATGTGGAGGTAATTTCACTGTTACTGTGATTGAAATGATTCCACGGCCCAGTTCTATTGTTCCACGTATGTGAGTAAGGAAACATTTTTAAAGGCATCTTTCGGGCGCCTTTTCCTTTTGATTTTTTTCCCCAGCTTAATGGCATTATTGGGAGGGGTTTGGGGACTGTTATGCAGATGTGCTTCCTGGCGAAGTTGCTGCTTCAGGAGAAGTCATTACTTTTTGTGGGCCCCACAGGCACTGCAGAAGCCTGCTTCTATCAACGACTCCCGACGACAGTTACCTCATGAAAAATATGTTATGTGTCAAATTAACTTCGCCGTGCAGACCTCAGCTAAGCAGACTCGGGACATCTCCCTAACGGAACTTGAAAGGTACCCAGAGTTTTAATTAAAATCAAGAATGTAATTGTGCTTAGTTTACTCCTCAGAGATTGTCTGCAAAATAATATGGAGCTCCCGCCCTTGGATTCTGACAGAATAAATGAAACTTGATTTGTTCTTCCCTGTAATGTTTATTACCAGAGAAACTACATTTTAATTGTTGTTGACAAATATTCTGATTTATGGGGTGCATAAAATGGAACACAGCCTCGGCAGCATGTGTCTACTTAACTTTTTCGTTGCAAAAAGTGGCTTTCAGGAGGCTGTGCTCGCTGTCTATCACGGGTGTTCTTTAGGCCAGAGCATATTAAAGTAAATCACCAGATTGGATCTTGACTAGCGAAAAAAAAGAACCATCTGTCAGGAAGAGATGTGAACGGTGGGTGAAAGCATTGCTACTTGCCAACACAGGGAGGGCACAAGGATCAACTGGAAGGATGGCAGTGTCCGGGGGATGCTATCCAGAAACCAGTTAGCTTTCCAGCATCCCAGCCATGCATTTTTAATTCATCACATGGCAAAAAGACAAGGCCCACACTAATTGGCACCATAAAAAAAAAAAAAAAAAAAAAACTCAGGAACTGCTCAGTCAGGGGGACTTTGTACCCTTTTCCACATGGACCATTTTGTATTCTGTTTAAAGTTTGCAGCCGAATCCAAATGACATAGCACTGGTTCTGGAGCTTGTATAAGCTAGATTCTACTCAGCTCACCAACTTAGTGAGAAAAAGGTAAAACAGCCGTGTTTTTTTTTTTAATCAAACAAAGTGACAATATAATAAGGAATTGCTGTGATGAAGTCCTTCAGTTCATATACATGTATATGGTACCCTTTCAGCTGTATGGTCAGCCCTCCATAGCCATGGGCTCTGCACCCACAGAGTTAACCAACATAACACACACACAGACTCCGGAAAAATAAACAGTTGTGTCTGTACTAAACACAAACAGACATTTCTTCTTGTCACTAGTCCCCAAAGCAATGCACTATAATAATTATCTACATAAAATTGATACGACATCAAGTATTGTAAGTAACAAAAATGGATTCAAATACATTGAGAGAAGAGCTGTGGATATAGCTCATTGGTAAAACAGGTGCTTAGCGTGCATCAGGCTGTGGCTTCAGCCTCCATCACCACAAAATAAAAAAACCTAGTTTTCTTAAAGTAGATGAGAGGACACAGCAGGCTTTATACAAAAACAGCGTCAATTTATAGAAGGAACTTGAGCATCCCTTCCACAGATTTGGGTAACCATAAGGTCCTGGAATAGTCTGAGGAGGCAGACAGGTGGACGCATGATATAAAAACTTCCAGACATTAATAAAATATCTGCTTCCTTATCACCAATGTGCTAACTCTGTAGTGCAGTGGTTCTCAACCTGTAGGTCGTGACAGCTTTGGGGATCAGCTGACTCTTTCACAGGGGTCCCCTAACACCATTGGAAAACACAGAGATTTGCACTAGAATTCACAAAAGTGGCAAAACTACAGTTGTGAAGCAGCAATTAAAATAATGTTATGGTTGGGAGTCACCACAATATGAGGAATTGTGTTAAAGGGTGCAGGGTTGTATTAGGAAGGCTGAGAACAGCTGCTGTAATGGGTATTTTTTTGCATGTATGACCTTAAGAAAACCGGAGTAATTATCAATCAGCTCTAACAACATACATTTCCATATATGCTAATATATGTGAGAATTCTTAAGTGAAATAATCTTAATATCTCGCAGGCACTTCTTTCTGCTAGAGGTTGTTACGCTTCTATAATACATGAAATTACAGTTCCATTCCTCCTGTGCCTCATCGTAGAAAAGGCAAAAATGGGTGCTAATGGAGGGACCTTGCTGCCTTCCAGAAAGCTGCGTCTGATTACAGACTTTGGGTACTTTGGTCTCAAGGTTTTTCTCGTGGCAGCTTTCTCAAACTTATATTCCGACAGACTTTGCTTTTATGGCATTTTTAGTTTAAAAAGCTCTCCTGGGCATAATTAAATCATTTAATGTTCCTGAGTGTTATTTTCCTCCTTAAGAAATGCAATTTTGTGTCATTTCTTTCATTTGAACTCCCATGAGAGTGCCTGCCTAAGCGCACACCTGTCCTTGGGAAGTTCCTGCTGATAGGTTTCCAGTGATTGGGCTTTAAGAAGTTAATGCAGTACTACTCCTACCTACAGCAGAGGGATAGGGGAGTGCGCCGTGGGCTCGGCCTTATACCTCAGCCATGCTTTGCAACCTCATGACAATCAACACTCTCCTTGTGGTGACTGTCATTTCCAAGTTCAAAGAGGAAAAGGGGGATTTTTCTCTTCTTTGATTTGGGCATTTTTAAGATATTACTGGAAACTTTATCACAGACACATGAAACAATGGTGGTGATGTCATACGTGGTGACGCCATACTCAGGGTCTGGAAGGTAATTCTGATGCAATTAACTGCTCAGTTTAACAACTTTACCAAAATAAAAGAAGCATCATAAACAACTGTTCCATTGTTATAACTCAAGCTTCTGAAACAAAAATACCACAGGAAGGGTAGCTAAAGCCACAGAAATTTATCTTCTAATGGTTCTTGAGAAAAAAGTCTCAGGTCAACATGATAACTGGTTGGGTTTTTAGTTTGTTTGTTTGGTTGATTGGTTGGTTTCTGTTGTTGGGGTGTTGTTTGTTTTCTCGTTTTGGTTTTGTTTTTCTGTGTCTTTGTTTTTGTTTTGTTTTGGTTTGGTTTTTTTGCCAGCCTCCTCTCTTCCACATGCTCTTTTCTGTGAGCATGCGCATCCCTGCTATCTCTCTTGGAACATCATTGGTGTTGGGTTAGGACCCACCTATATAACCTTCTTCTACCTCAACTACTTCTTTAAATACTCTAGCGCCAGGCACACACCTGTTCTCAGGTACTCAGAGTTCACGACCTCAAAAAAATTATCTGCAGGAGAACATAGCTCAGTTCTTAGCAGCTAAAAAATGCTAAGTGTAGAAAGAGCAGACAGAAGGAGAGAAGCTCATTAAATATGTCTAATATACAGAGCACCTATGAGCAACATAAATAAATGAACACATTTATTTATATAATATATATATATTTATATAAATGAATATGTATTTGGACCTCGGCATTTTTCTGCATCTGAATGGGCTCTATACAAAACTGTGTGGTTCACAGCTCAAGACCAGATCCTCAAGGAGGAGAAAGACTCCAGGAATGCATAATCAAAAGCATATCACTCTTCAAAGGACACTCATTGTAAATCTAGCTTCAAACTCATTCCAAGCCCAGATTCAGTTAAATCTTCTCTCCATTCCTGTGGGCCGTGAGCACCTCCTAGAGAACTCTGTGTCATATAGACCACTGCGTCCTTGGGCCCAGCCATGGACCCACACATTCTGGGGGATCAGAGTATTTCCCCAGCAGAAGCAAAGCCTTTGTTAGCAGAGCAAGTGAGTAAACTGTGGAGCGTTGAGTCCTGCTGGCTTCATTATCTTAGTTGGAACTATCTGGTGTTCTCTCACATTAAGGCGGCTTCTTCCAGAGTGGCATTGGAAACAGAATGCATGAAAACTGTAAATGAGATAAAGAATTCACTGTAAAATTCAACTTACTCATTCTTAGTGTTTACTCAGAAAGTATCTGAAGAACATAATTAAGGCATTAAAAGTATCCATCCTTTTGAATATTGGGTGCACCTAGAAATGGTCTAAATGTTTACACCAAACTCCAGCACACTTCAGAATGTATACCCTCTCATTAAGAAGCATATGACACATTCCTTATTGTCTTCCTTCTAGATCTCTTCAGAGTTCTACCAGATGGAAATTTCAACAAGCTCTTAACTTGGGCCTTTTTATTGAGTTTCCAACCATCCAACAAACTCTTGGACCAATAGTTTGTTCTCAGTCATGATCTATAACTGATATATATTAACAAAGCGATAAAGGGAAGCCTAGCTACTTAGATCTGCCAGGTTACCTTTCTAGGTAACTCAGCTAGGATGATGGACCCATGAAAGAATCAAGCCTACCCTTTCCCTCTGACTTTAGATATTTTCTTAAAGATTAGCTGATTAAAAAATAAAAATAAATAAAAAACTTGTTTCTGGCATGTAACATTTTCTGTGTTTTATCTAAAAACCCAAAGTGATTTCACCACGGGCTCTCTCTCTCTCGTCTCTATATATTAGACTTGTGTTAATCAAGTTACTAACAAACATATGACAAAATCAATCTAAGAGAGGAAAAGGTTTGGTCAATTAAGTCCATGCTTAACTGGCCACCATGCTTTGGGGCCTGCAGAAACTGAACATCATAATTGGAACATGCAGAAGAAGCTGGTGACCTTATGGATAAAGGAAGCAACTGAGAGAGGAGGGATTAACAAGAGAAATTAGCAAGAGAGACTTGAAGATGGGGACAGGATGAAGAATCCACAGCCAAGGTGGTCTTGCCAAAGGCAATTCATTTACATCTTCCCCTGCTAAAAATATCTTAATGGCTCTCCATTGGGTCCCAGCCTCCAGCATAGCCTTTTCTCTGTCTTCTTAGATGTTCTGCTTGCCTGTTACATGTTGTTGCTACAACTGAACTGCCCTTCCTCATCCATCTCCTCCCCTCCCTGAGCCAAATCATTTCTGCCTAAAGTAGAAATAGCAAGATCAGTGTCCTATCACAAGTTCACACTTACATATCCACCCTGTTGTGTTTGTTTTTAAACTCTATTTTATTTGGGGTATTTAAGCCTCTACCTCCTTTCCACCAACCCTTTAACCCTAGGTAAGGGAGAAATTCTTAGAGAAGAGAGGGGATACAGTCCCCTTTACTTCCCACGGCTGTTTAGGGTTGATGGGTTCTTTGGGTGGCCTATACCAATCTCCATCAACAGCAAATGCAGCAAGCAGTCTCCTCCATCTATTTCCTCCAAGCCGGTGTGCCACAAAGTATCTCTGCCATGTCTCTCCAAACTGCAACACCAACCATGTCTGGTCTCTGCAAACTGCCACATCTTCTCATGCTGGGCCCTCACATTTATATCCCCTAGAGTCCTAGACCACGCCCCTCTCCATGCTGCTCAAGACATGCTGTTGCCAGCTGGCAAAGACCACACCCCACAGGAGGCAGTTAGTGAGTGTGGACAAAATAAAGCCCAAACTAAAATCCCACACACAAACTGAGTTTTTAAAGAAACCGAAACTTCCATTACACCAGCCCCCTTTCTTCTGAAAGGTTATCACAGTTGTCATTGGCTTTTATCCTGATGATCCTTTAATTAATGTCTGTCCACCCTGCTCTGCACCAGCCTCTATGGAAACCAGGCCTGTATGCCTCAGTTATACCTTGTCATATTCCCCGCAGCTCACAGAATTCTTGCCCTCTTTCTGCTGAGTAAATGAATGGCCTTCCCCATGCTTTAACCCTAATCATTGCGTTTTCCGGAAGCTGTCCTGATTTCATGGAAACAAAACCTTCTTCTCCATTATTCAAGTTGGTCTTTGTGAGAATTCATCATGTATGAACAGGAGCCAGCATCTCACCTGGCCATCAGAAGAAGTTCCATCCACGCGCACATACCACGCAGTGCACTGCAAAGCATAAACTCTGAGGCTGGAATGTGTTCCAATCATGAGCTATTAATAATTTAGCCAAATTAATTCAAAACACTTCACTAACAGTGAAACAGAGCTGAGGAGGAAATGATGCGTTTACCAGTCTTCCAGGGTGAATTAAATACTGCAAACGGGGGGGGGGGAATAAAAATGCCATCACTGCTTGTGTAGAATACAAGTCCCCACTTAGAATTTAATAGCTTTTTAAAAAAATATTGCTAAAGATATTAAAGAGAGAACATCCAAGACACAAATAAGAATCTTTGCTTTACACAGGTGAATGACATTTCCATGGTAATCATCATTTGTCAGGCCTCAAAAAAAAAAAAATCTGAAGGAATTTTTCCTCCTTTTTCATTCTTCAGCAGGAAACAGTCATGAAGTCAAAGTAAAGCTTTCAGTAATTATTATTATTAGGAACAAAGAGTGAGGCAGACAATCTGCAGAGCATAGAATTAGCCCCTACTGTCTCCAACAGAGCAGTATGGAGAAGGAAGAAACATTACAAAAACAGGTGGGCCAAGGGCAGAACAGAACTTCCCAGAAGGAATGCCATTTTGCACAGGGGAGCCAGCTGGATTCTCTGACCTTTGCATCGATAAGGAAGCAAAGGAAGATGGTAGAAAATGTGTCACAGCCACTAGTGAGAGGAGAGAAGAGAAAAGGGAAGTCCGCCAGGAGCTCTCACATCCATGAGAAATAATTGCTATGCAGTTTCCAAACATTAGAGCCTCACATTGCCCGGCAGGCTTATAAAATGCAAGTAATGAGAACCCACCCCAGAGCTTTGACACAGGGATTTGCACACCCAGCATGTTCACAGGGGGTGGGCCCAGGGATTTGGATAGCCACTATGTTCCCAGGGAATGCTGCTGACCCCAGAACCACCTTTAAGAAGGATATGCAAGACTAGGGAGACAAGTGAACAGGTTAAGAGTACCTGCTGTGCAAGCATAAGGACTTGAGTTTAAGTTTAAAAACAAATATGGGTATGGTCACAAATGTCTTTCACCCCAGCATCACACAGGGACAATAAACACACATCCCAGGAGCTTGGGTCCAATGAGAGGCCCTGTGTCAGGGGACTAAGGCAGAGAAGGATGGAAAAAACAGCCAGTGTCATTAATCATCTGACCTCCGCATATAAGCACACAGGTGTACACACACACACACACACACACACACACACACACACACGAATAATAGCAGTTACCAAGTGCTAGGCACGTGTGCTAAGAATTTTATGTAAATCACCGATTAGTCTTTTATAGTAATGTGGCGAAGAAAAAAACCAGTACCCTCATCCATGATGCAATGAAGAAACTAAAGGTTGAGATAGTAGGCAGCTGGCCAGCCCGAGAACGGAAAGCTCTGCTTAAGTCTAAGGGTTGGTGTCTAACTGTTCATCTAGGAGTCTTAGCAGCACTGGAGCCAGTTTTAAGAAGCCATCTTCAAACCTGGCCACTAACATCCCTAAATGAGTGCCCCACATACACCAATTAAAAATCACTAAACTAGTTTCCAAAAGTTTGTAGCAGTCACAAGCCTGCAGACACTTCTCCATGTGGTTAGGCTTGAATGTGGTTCAAACACAGTGTAAGAGCAAGAGTTAAAGAAGCAGAACTCACCAAATGGATGGATGTGCCCAGCCCATCTCTACATGAGAAACAAATAGTCTAAGAAAATGGAAAGCTCGACGATTTCATTCTAACGACTGGACAGAACAGTGTGGACTTTTTTCAGGAGTGAATTAACACTGAAGATGACCCAGAAACCAACAAGGGCCTCAAGAGGGGATAGCAACAATAATCAAAGAAAGGAATCAGAATGAGGTGTAGGAGTTCAGGACATGAGGAATTCCATCAACAGGGTCCACACAGAAGCCAGGGGACCAACAACAGGAAGATTACAGAAGTACCAAGAAATACTGATGCTCATATAAATGGATTCTTCCCACAGTACTTCCGCTGCCTCCAAAGAAGCCTGTAACCCACAGAAAAGGGAGCAGCTAGGAAGACAGCTCTGGAGCTTGTAACAGATTCTGCATTGATGACACTGGTTACAAAATTCCTCTATATCTCAATTCTTCATCTGTTTAATGAAACTCCTAATTCCCACCTCAAAGAGTTGTAAGAATTAAATGAGGTAATACATGCAAAGCACTTAGTACCTGGGGCATCTTACTAGCTCAGAATACAGTGGCTCTTTTGTTCTTATCACCGCAGTAGTTTTGCTGTCATCACCATTAGCATCATCAAGAGAAGAGCACTTATTTCAAAGGAAAAATACAATAGCCCAGGTAATCTTCAGTTAAAAGTTCACCTGTTTTCTCTCTGGAAATCCAAACTTGGCAGTTTGGGTCACGTGGTTTCTAATGTCACAGGTGCTCCGGATAGAAGTAGAAGAGAAGAGTAAACTAACCTAATAAAGCAGCATTTGGTGCCCTACTTTTCTCCTACGTGGTTTACACATTCCCTTAATTAAATTTTTTAGTAAATGTGGCTCCACAGCCTTGCTGGGCTCACTCAGACACGCCATAGAATGATTCACAGCATCCATGGAAACTTCTCCGCTCCAAGTGCCAAATTCCTTGCTGTAGGTGCAATATCAGAATTCATTTATTATTTCACTCCGGCTAAATTAATTCCATTGCCAGCTACCTGTTAGTGATGAAGCTCCGCTGACAATGTTGAACAAAGTTCTAAGGCAAACGGTCTCCGGGATGGGTTTAATCTTGAACGGCCTGCCACTTCTGATTAAACTTCATGAGGATTGATAGCCACCTCTGCCCACTGCACCCCCACGCAGATGCCTGCAACCTTTAAGGGGTGGCTTATAAAAAGCAAAGGCTGTGGGTTCTGAAAGTCCTCATGCTAATAACTCTGCCTGACAGGTGACCAGGGACACTCGGCTGTCTCTCATCCTTTCTTCGCCCGCCCACTTCCAACCCCACATATTTCCTACAAAAATCCCCAGCAAGGGCAAAAATTAACACCAATCTAATTAATGGTTTGATTTCACCAGAGAAGGGAGGGAGTTTATACCGTCTCACAGGAGGAAGGGGCTTCTGTCTTTGCTGATGACCCAAACATGTCTGCTAAGGAGAAATATGGTGTCCTGTGGCCCTCTGATGTGCCACAGGAACTGATTGGCTGTGGCTACCAGCATGACAGCTGCAATAAATATTAATTAGTGTGCTTGGCTACAGAGGGAGTCAGGATACACTGCTTCCGTGAAGCGTTAAATTGTAGTGTTAGTATTGATGCCTCATCTTCTCCATCATGGCAGGAAAACATTCTGAGTTACACGCAACTCTCTATAAGCAAAGAAATAAAAGTTTGTCTGTTGTAGAGAATTATAGGTGAAGGAAATGGGGGTTGAGAAGAATGGGGTCAGGCACTTGGCACTCCCGATGCAATTCTCATTGTCTTTGTTTGTTTTCGATCAGCATTTCACATCAGATAAACCAATCTATGCTGTTAAAGGCTAAAGCGGAAACATCTTCCTATTGTCAGACATTTGATTACATTGGAAAGGGATTTGAAAACTTGGCTGTAATGCCGTTGCAGTTACCCCTGGGAATGTGCTTTAAAAGCAGAGGAGTTGGTTTAATTAGACTATGGGTCAGCTGGTGTGTTTATGGAGTTTACCCCAAGTATTGGGATTTTCACCAGTGTTTGTGGATAAATAACTATAATAGCCTAGGACTGGAAGACAGTTACGTTTAGGAACTGGAGATAAATTGCCCTTAAAATTTAGCTCTGATCAGAAACAAACAAAACACACAAGGAAGCTGTGATAAGCAAATTAGCATTAGCGCTGATTCTAGGCTTAAGCAAAACACATTTTGGAAATGGGTATGTTTAGCTGTTTACACCTGAAGTTATAACAAAACAACAGCATTTCACCAAGAAAAGAGGCTCTAATTAAATACTGATATTTTCCAAATCCTTAATTATAATGGCTTACAGTTCTGCCCGAAGGCTTCTCTGGGAGCTAATCTGCTGGAATATTACCATTTACACTTTTTCATTTGTTGAAGATCTTGCTCCCTCGCAAATTGCCCTTTTTTTTTTTTTTTTTTTAGTTTGTTGTAAATGCATTTGGCATTCTCTTTCTGGGAACGCTTCCTACCCCCTGCATAGGAAAGACTGGCAAGAAACATGGCAAACAAAGTTTCGCTCTGGGTGGATTTCTTTTCCCTCCTGCATGGCGTAAATATGTTGATATCTGTTTCTCCACTGCAGCTGCAAAGAAATGCGCTTTGGCAGTGTGAGTAGGCACACTTTCTTTATTCTCTCCTGGAGCCTGGGGAATCAAGCAATGGATCCCAGAGCAAGTATTTCTGGCTAGAGTGAGCGCAGGGAAACAGCACCCAATGGGCACTGAACTAGACGCTAATGATGAGTTAGCCAGAATCAGCAGGTACCTGGGGACCAGGACTGACCGTTTTTTGCAAAGTGCATCAGGCAATCTTCTAGAACACAGCAGCTCTAGTATGGGGGGTGGGGGAGGGGTGTTGTGTGTGTGGGATCATGCTGTTCACTTACTGGCCTCCTCCCCTAACATGCTTCCACATGCTTGCTTAGAGAAGCCAAGTCCATCTGCCCCCAGGTGCTTAGAAAGCTTATCTACTGCCTGGAATGAGGCTCTACAATTACAACCCATGTCTCCTGACCACGAGTTCTTCAACAGATAGTCAGCAGCTGGTCGGGAGAATGGGCTGATGGGATCTCTGGCTTTCAAGAACTTTCCCATTGGCAGAGTGGACAAAGAGACAAATGTCTTGGCCAAAGGGATAAAAGCAGGTAGCATTTTTTTTCCTTCATTCCCAAGTCAAACTGAGTTTCACTCTCATCACTTGAACTAGAAGGTTCTGTCTGTCTGTCTGTTATGAAACATTTCACAGCAGTTGTTAAGTTCTTATTATTAAAATGCAAGTATTGAGACCTGTCCTAGTCTGCCTCTTTGTTGTCATGACAAAACACTGACCAAAAGCTCCTTGAGGTGGCCAGCATATTTGGCTTCCATTTCTATATTACAGTCACTGGGGGAAGCTGGGGCAAGAATTCAGACTGGAATAGAGTTGGAAACCATGGAGAGCTGGGTCTTACTGGCTTGCTTCTTATGGCTTGCACAGCCTTCATTCTTACACAGCTCAGGGCTATGCTCCCTGGGAAGGCACCATGGTGCGGGCCCTTCCACAACAACCATTAATCAACATCTAAAACTCCACATCTGTAGTGGTTTGAATAAAAAATGCCCCCATAGATACATAGGAAATGTCATCTTTTTTGTAGGTGTGGCCTTGTTTAAGGAAGTGTGTAACTGAGGAGGTAGGCTTGGAGGTCTCAGAAGCTCAAGCCAGGCCCAGTAGCTCACTGTCTATTCCTGATGCCTGTGAATCCAGATGTAGAACTCTTAGCTACCTCTCCAGTACCATGTCTGCCTATATGCCGCCATGCTTCCTGTCTTCACGGTAATGGCTAAACCTGCGAACTGTAAGACAGGTCCAATTAAATGTTTCTCTTTATAAGAGTTGCCATGGTCAAGTTGTCTCATCAGACTAATAAAACCCAAACTAAGACAACATCTTATAAGCATTTCTAAATAAAGAAGGATTTAAAGTTGAGATGCTAATAGAATTTCAGGGGTTTTTGTTATTGTTGTTTTTACTTCTTAATATCTTATATTTATCCTTAGACACAGTATACTGTGATCCTACACACTTTCCCAACTTTTTCCCCACACTCTCCCTAGACACACCACCAAGGTCTACCATCACATTGTCTCCTTTTAGTTTAGTTTCTTTGGTTTTCCTTTTTTTTTTTAAATCCACTGAGCTGCCTGATGGAATGTTGGCTCTTTCAAGCTTGATCTTGTGTTGGTCTTTCGAAAGTAACCTTGGCTGCAGTGGATCCATGAGTGCAGTGGTCGTATCATGTCCAAAAGATAGCATTTCACAGTTCTCCCCATCCTCAGGTTCTTATGTTCTTGTCACACATATTTTTCACAGTGTTCTCTGGGACTTGGTGAGGTTGGTACAGCTAGCTGTCCCCTTTAAGCCATGACACTCAACAGTCACTTATTTTCATCACTTTGACCATGCGTAACTTTTTTTTCAGACATCTCAGATTGGATTTGAAATCACTGTGTAGCCAAGGCCAACTGTGAATTCTTGATCCTCCTGACTCCACCTCCAGAGTTCTGGACTTACAGGCCTAACACAACATACTTGTTTTATGTGGCGCTAGAGAAAAACGAAACAAAATGGGAGTTTATGCATGCTAGGTGACCACTGTATAAATGAGTGCCATCCCTGGCCCGTTAATGAAACCTGGAACTTAATAAATTCAGGTTTGAACATGGAGTTGCCAGGAGGCAAGTGGTCTTGGGTACATCACTTGGCCTCTACAGCATCAATTTCCTGCTCAGCAAACTGACTGCAGCTTTACCTCTCTAAAGAGCTATGAGGAGGATCAAATGAGATTGTGTTTATAATGTCAGAAGAGCACTCAGTGCTAATAAATACATATCATATGTAGTAGTTACAGAGTAATAGTAATTACTGTAATTATTGCCATTAAATTAAATTCCAGAATCTTTACTATGACCCATCGGGCCCTGTACCATCAGATTCCTCCCCGAATCACCACGGCATGTGCTAAACAGGATTATGCTCATCAAGAAGATCCCACGCCCCACTCCATGAGACCAGAAACCTGATGGGCTCTCGCACCTGTGAATATATTACAGCAAACATGTTCAAGGGGCTAATCAACTGGCTCTAAGAAATAAAAAAAAAAGATTATCCTGGATTACCCAGATGGGCCCAGTTAACCACATGAGCCTTTAAAGGCACAGGAAAGTAGTCAATCAAGAGACTTAAAACCTGAATGGGATTTAACATGCCATTGCTGGTGCTAAGTGAAAGGAGCCACATGGGAAGGGTGGAAAAAAAATGAACAAGATGATGGGGCCCGTGGAAGATTCCCCAGAAGAAACCTGGCCTGGTGACATTTTAACTTTGGTTTTGGAGCACCTAAGCAGAAAACGCATTCCCACATAGCTTCCTGGCTCCCAGATGTAGTGTAAAATTAACCGAGTAATGTTCTACACGTGATGTCATGATACAGTAGGCAGCCAGTCATCTGTTCATCAGCAACACATTTGAATCTGCCATGGGCCTTGTGCTCCATTGTAGGGATCGAACCAAGGGCCTTATGCATGTTGGGTAGTTGTTCTACCATGAAGCTACATGCCTGATCCCAGGACTGTGTTCCTTCTACCTCAGAGTCTTTGTGTACATGACCCCCCTGCTCACAAGCTCTTTCTTCCTCCAACTCTTCACCTCGTTAACATGTCTTGACCCTTTGGGTACCAGCTCAGTTTCTCCTGTAAATGGCAGTGCTTGTGTGTCTTATCTTACTCCCCATGATTCTTTGTCCAGTCCCTATCGGCCTCTTTCTGAGCTTTGGTCAGAGTTTACAATGATCTTATCTTGGGCCTTCTTTACTTTTACCTGTGTGGCTATAAACAGAGCACAAGCTGTGGCTCAGTGACAGCACTGGGGGGTCCTGAAGGAATAATTTACCTCACTCAATCCTGCAACCACTCTGTGAGGATGCCACTGCTATTCCCCCCAGTGACAGTGAGGAACCTGAAAAGGGAAATGGTTGAGTGACATTCCCTCCAGGTTGCCCAACCCCTCAGCTATTAACTCTGGGGAAGACTCCAGAGACACCTGTTTCTGAGTTCTACCGGTCTGAAGGTCTGGGTGAAGGAAAAGTCATTATTCAAATGAACTAGAACAGACTCCCCAAGTTTGGATATCTATAGCAGTCTTAAATTCTAAATTTGTCCCCTGCCAGACCCTTGAAGCATCCTCCCTATGACGGTTTCCTAAGATAACTAGTGAAGTACCACGATCCGAGTCACTTAGAACAACAACCTGTTGTCCCATAATTCTGGACCCTAAAAGTCCAAACCTCAAGGTTCACCAGGGCCACGCTCCTTGTGCAAACTGTCAAAGAAGTCCTTCCTTGGCTCTCAGTTTCTTGTTGTCTGCTTTCCTTGACTTAGGGGGCTTTATTTCTCCCACCCCTGCTTTTATCATCACAGAGCCATCTCCATTCATTGTCTGTGTATGTCCCATCCCTTCTTATGAAGGCACCAGTCCTATGGAACCAAGGCCATACCGTCACGTTTGCCTAACTTGCCAATCCTATGAAATCTCTATTTCCAAATGAGGCCACCATCTCAGACACTAGAAAAGAGGACATCAATAGAGCTTAAGGGGTGACACAATTCAACCTCTTAACTGTCTCCCAACTATAATTTATGATTTGGATGTTTATAAGAACGAGGTATGTTTGCTAGCTTCTGTTGATTCCAGTCCCCTCAGGCTTCTCGTTACAAGGTAGACCACAGCGGCTAAGGTCAGAAATGGCTGCTGCTGCCACCTTGGCCTCAACAGGAGGGAGCAATTAGAGCAAAGGCTTGTTTGTGAAAACCAAGCTCTGTGTGCTCATTACTCTCTCCCTCACTTCCCGCTTCACCCACACTCCCTGGCCAGGCTCTTGGGTGGTCATTAAGGGGCAGGCACATGACAGCATGGGGAACAGGGCGAGTGTGATACCTTTCTCAAGCGTTTGATTTTGCAAATGACATTTTCGCAAAAGCATCCTCGGAAATCCAGCTTTCTCAGTGGTCCTAACTGAAAGCAAAAATAGAAACATGGGTAGCAACCGCCAAAAGTAATGGAGCCAGGTTATTAAAACACTAAAATACCCCCTCCTGGCTCTGCAGCCTGTCACGACTCATGTGTTTCGCTGGACTAGAGAGAGACCATAGCACAGCTTGAAGTGTGACTCTGAGGTCACCAAACACGGGGGATTCTCTAACTGTTTCACAGCTACTGTGGGGTAATTTGTGCAGAACCTGCATCTCTGAAAGGAACAAAAATAAAATCTGTGTATAAAATTAGCCAGTCACAATTTTCCAATAATAGGAAACGTAAGACAACTCTCATGTAATGTGCTTTAGGGTTTCTGCTATGTGCTGGGCCTGCAACAAAGGACCACTGGCTTTTTCATGGCTAACTGGTTGTTCTCACTCCTTTCAGTCTTTACCCTGACTCCTCACCACTGAAAGGAAAACAGAGAGAGTACAATAGCCTACTATCTGAGCCATGCTTACATTTCAAGGAGTCTTGTCATTCCAGTTCACAGGTTTGGTGTTCCAAAGCAACTAAACCACAAGATATTTAAATTTAGTCTGAATGGGGCACTGGCACGTGAGAAAGGGTAGAAAGATGAACTTAGCCCTTCAGTGCCTGGTTCTTGAGGTAGTGATGGGGATGGTAAAATGCAGGGCAAGGATCCTGTTGGCCAGGCTACCATGAGGGCACTATGAGGACATAGCCCTATTTTTTTTACCAACAGCACAATTATGTCATTATGGACCAGAAAAAGACAACATTGTTCACAGTTCACAGTCATACCACAAACTAACCTTTAATGTGTCAACCTGTACACACATTACCAGGAAGGACGTGGAAAGATATTTCCTGGGAGTAAGATATCATGGATTCTTTTTATGTTCCTTTAGGAACCTCTCTAGAGTCTTTCAAGCCACTGAGCTGTGGCATAGCTATACACAGACCTTAGCTGACCTTGTGAGGAGGGTCCCATTGAGTCATTATTCCACTATCCCCAAATAGTTAGTCCCTGGCCCACAAAAGGTAGCATTTTTCCATTTGTTTCCAACACAGGGTACTGCAACCTTTATTTTTTTCCAACATAATATTTTTAATGATTATTTTCAAATTTCAGACAATGCAGTCTGATCATACCCACTTTCCAGTCCTCCCAGGACTGCCCTCACCCTTGTGCCCGACCCTAAAAAGTAGAAAAAAAAATACTCCAAGTCTAATTTGTGTTGCCCATACACTCCTGTGAGCAGGGTCAAACTCCCAGTGGCCAGCCCCTTCAAGAAAGCTGAGTCTTTCTCAACCCAGCCCCCTCCAGAAGCCATCAGCTGTGAAGAGCTACACAGCAGCATCCCTAACACAAGTTTTAAGGACTCGGTTCAATACCCTCCTGTCTGGACTGTTTCTTTAGGAAAGGGTTGTGTCACAGAAGCCTTCAATGTCTAACATTCCCAACTTTAAGTCTGTGGTCATCAGCATATATTCAAAGACACTCACGAGCAAGTTTTCTGTCCAATAGATGGTGCTTGTTGAAACTCAGCTTAGGATGTCCCGTAGGTGATTTTTTATTCCATCCTGTGATGCTACTGTTGCAGATTAAAATGAAATAACATTAATTAATAGAGTCAGGAGAGAACGATTGGGAAATCTATAGACCCTTCCCATTTCAGTTAGAGCAGTGGTTCTCAACCTTCCTAATACCGTCCGTCCCCTTTTGATATAGCTCTTCATGCTGTGGTGATCCCCAACCATAAAATTATTGCAATGTTACTTTATAACCATAATTTTGCTACTGTTTCCAATAGTAATGTAAATCTATCTGATATCTGATATACATGATATCTGATATGCAACCCCTGTGAAAAGGTCATTCAACCCCCAAAGGAGTCTCAACCTACAGGTTGATAATCATCGGCTCACAGAAAACAACCCAACAGCATTGACAATAGCAATAGCCCATGTCCGTGCATTAGTTGTCAACAACAAACATTCAAATGAAATCTGAATTTCCACTTTTTATTTTAAAGATTTGATGAGAAAAAGAGTCTAGCCCAGTGGTCAACCTACTCAGCACAATTTCCATCCACTTGACTCCAGTTCTGTTACCTAGCTTGCTCCCATGAGCTTCTGACCCATGCTTTGGACTGTCTATTGTCAAAGCCAGTTTCTTTATGCAAAGAAAAGCCTCCATATTGACTAAAAGTTTTTTGAGACATTAACCTGAATTTCCTTTGGTCACTGCATGTGAAATTCAATACTCAAACTACCCCAAAGCATCTCCAATTGCTATTCAAGTCAGATGCATTTACTTAAACAAGCAATTAGCCTTGGCAATGGAAGGCTGAAGAGAAATGAAGTTCATGAACATACTTGCTCTTCCCTAGATGATGCCATTAGTCAGTGTCCAAGTGTCAATACGTAGCAAATATTGTACCAATTCTGGGGCCAGGGAGATTGGAGACAGGAATGACTAATGTTTCAGAGAGCTCAGAGGGGAAGAAAGCAGGGCTGACTGAGAAATGGTAAATGAATTCACTAAATGTCTACTGGGTACACAGTGTTCTACCAGCAGGCCACAGTCGATAAGTGGTGGAGGTACTACTTGGATGTTTCATAAGTAAGAAAAACAACTTCACAGAGTGCGGTGGTTTGAATGCATCTCCCAAATAGTCAGGTATTGGAAAGTTAATCTCCAAATCTCTACAGTGATGAGATATTGGAGTGTCTTTGGGGGAACATTAGGGTTGAATGAGGTCATGAAAGTAGGTTCCCATGGTGGGATGGATTCATGGCTCCAAAAGAACTACAGCGTTCTGAGCTAGCATGCTTCCTTCTGCACCCTCTCCCTTACAATGTGATACCCTCCACCACGAAACCCAGCCACAGAGCTCTCATAAGATGGGGTCCCCCAGCGTTGCCCCTACAAGCACTGTAATAAATGCACTCATTTATTATCATTTATGAGCTGCCCTCTATGGTGCTGTATTCCAGGAACACAAACCACACTAAGCCAGTGTGTTAATTAAGGTTTCTTTAAAGAAGATATATAAGTTGTCAAATGTAGGGACATACATTCTGAAAATAAATCCAAATTACACTTCATTCTTTTTCACCTCTCTGCATGGCAAAAAGCGCTAGTGTGGCTCTGTGCAGTTGGATTTAGGTTTACAAAAAGAGAAAAAAAAATGCTTAAAATGGCATACCATACATATCTTGCCTTTGTCTAAAGAAAAGGAGAAAGAATGATTTTCAACAATTTTAAATCTTGCTCAACATTCTCGCATCTCCAACCTTCCCTGCTGTAATTACCTAACCCAGGAGGACAATGCCCTCTCCAAATCCAAGATCCAGCACATGACCTCTCCTTGGGAAGTCATAACCTGTGATCCAGACCTGAATTCACAGACTGCTTTTTCTTGTCATTCCAGACAAAGTCCTTAAACTACAAATATAAGGCTGAAGAAATAAACTTTTCACCAGTTTTTTTTTCTTTTTTTATTTTCATCATTTATTACAATTTATTCAGTTTGTATCCTGGCTGTGGCCCCTCCCTCATCTCCTCCCAATCCCACTGACTTTCACCAGTTTTAATTAACATTTATCAAAAAAGCCTTTCCCTTCCCTCTAAAGCACATATTACTGACTAAAATAGCTGCTCTTGCTTTGAGCCTTTGTGGAAGAATTGGCAAAATGAAAAATAAGAAAATTTGACTTGGTTACTTTGATAGCAATTGAAAGGAAGTAAGAGTATATGTTTACATTTCTTGAAATATTGAATAAATATTATATAACGCAGTGGGCTAGGCTATGTGCTAAGTATGGGCTATTAAAACATAGCCCGTCACTAGGAAGAGTTAGCTTGAATAAATGTTACGGTGTCAGGATTATAAGGCAGCACGGGTCTACTTCAAAAAGAAGCATGGTGAGTGCATTGATCAGCCACTGCTGCATAACAAAACATCCCAAACTTAGTCTCAAAGCATCAGACATTTAGTGCTGATTCAACTTGGCTCAATTATGTACCTATAGGCATATGGTGCATAGCCAGTATCACGCGGGCTTGACTAGGTCACTTCAGCTGACTTGTCTCTGTTCCATGTGGCTTATTCGCCAGCAGCGTTCTCTGGACACATCCACAAAGAAAATTCAGAGGATAAATGAAAGATAAATCCAGAAATTAACATTTTTTCAGGTGCATGCTTATATCAAATGTGTTACTAACCCACTGGCCGAAGCAGTCATGACATCCAGGGTGTATGGACAGAAACCATCAACTGACAGGGCATAGGTCACGGATACAAAGAGATTCTTTAACTAGCGTCTTCCATATAATGATGCTAGATCGTGTCCCACACATGCTCCTGTGTTTGAACACTTGGTCCCTGGTGGTGGTACAGTTTGAGAAGGTTATAGAACCTTACAGGGATAGAGCTTTCCCAGAGGAAACACATCAGAGTTTTGTAGGCCATGCCCTCTCTTTCCTGAGTGAAGACAAAATGTGATCTCTGTGCTTCCAGACTGCAGCACCAGTGTCATGCTTTTGCTGCCATCACATCCTCAGCAAGATGGACTGAATACCCTCTGGAACCATAAGATAGCAAAGCCTTTCTCCTCTAAGCTGCTTTTGGTAGTGGCTTTTTAATCACAGAAGCAGAAAGGTAACTAATACACTCCACACAGAAGGAATGGGAATGAAGGATATATTGGACCATCTTCACAGGAGAAATAAAATTATACAAAGTTCAATCAGGAAAATGATGGTCCAAGTATAAGAGGAACAGAGAGCCTTAGATGCAACTCTATAACAGGGCATTTGACCTGGATTTGCTCTTCAGCACAAAGGGGCAAGGGAGAAATAAACTAGACTAGAAACACCGTCTCTCTACAATAGATTGCTACCAAAGGGTGCCTGGGAAGCCAAGAAACCAGCTAAGAACTGGTACAGTTGTACAAGCATTGAAGATTGTAAGAACCTGAGTTTAGATCATATCACAGTAGCAGCAAAGATAAAGAAGAACCGAGAGGCACTGTGGGAACAGAATCTGTAAGAATGATGGATGGATTCATGAGAAAAGAAGAGAAGCAGCCCACGTGACCTGGGGTGTACATGCTGAGCATCTGAGTTACCGCACTGCTAAGAACAGATCAGAAGAGAAAAGCCATTTGAGAGTAAAGGGAAAAATGTGTTCTGGTTTTGACAACTCGGTTTTGAGGAACCTGCAATAGTAGGAAAGGCTAACAGTCTGCTTAAATGAGAAGATGCTTAGCCTAACAAATACTACCGAGAGTAGCTGGGGAAAACCGGAAACGGACATGAATATGGAGCTAGAACTGCTGGCAGCTCGGCTCTTCCCCTCGTTAACTCTGTGGAAGTATAAGGGTAAAGCAGAGAAGAAAACACCACGATGCAGGGAGTTGCCAATTGTCCATTGACAGAGGGCTTCGCATTCTCATCTTTGCTTTTGTTTCAATGCCGCCCTGTCCCTCAGCTCACATGCCCTTGTTCATTTTTAAAACTCAGCTGTGCCTACAACATTCTCAGGGGTAGAAGATAACACCTGTGCGTCCAAAGGCACCTGCATTTCAGCTACAGGTTTGGAAAGCCAATTGGGACTGACAGTGTGGGTATACAAATGAGCCCTGCTCCGACAAGCTACTACTCTACTTTTCCTTTAAACCTTAAGTTACTACCATTTAAAAATAACCCCATTTTGCATTTATATTAAGATTTGTTTCTGCATTATCATTTCATCATGAAAAAAAAAGACTTGAATCAAATAACTTTTAAGATGTGATTTCGAAAAGGATACACAGTGCATGTGACTTGATTGAATCGAGATGTTAAAAAGTTTGTCAAAGAATTGCATATACAGCTTTATGTGAGATGCAGAGGGTGACACACAGATGCTGTTGACTCCATACACCCACGATAGGAGCACATCTACTACAGAAAGCTAATTTAACTCAGGAGCGAAGAGAGTGAAGAATGAAGCCTGTGGAGGAGCACAGTCAAGTCAGGCATATTCCTGAGTGTAACTAAAACGGAACAGGGTTCAAAGGGACAGAAGATGGAAACTGCATGAGAGAGCAAAAAAGGCACAAAAGAACTGACATGGAAGATGGTCCAATACATGTAACATGACGAGCACACGTTTACGACTGGAATGAAGAGCTAAGCGATGGCAGCATCCTGAGCCACCGAGGGCTGCCTAAACTGACACTTGGGGATCACCCTACAAACCATAGCTTTTGTGGCTTGCCTTTGACTGTTGCTTGCCTTTCCAGCTTCCTCGCTCTGCTCCAGCTGGACCTTTCAGGCTCATTATCCCACCAGTCCACCACATCTCAAAACCAGGGCAGGTATCAGGTATACTGTGGGAGGAAGATAAAGAATTCGGTTCTCAATGCCGGCTGTGCATTAGTGTCACCAGGGAGGTTTTGTCAGCCTCATTGTTTGTTTTTAATATATCTGTCCTCTCTCCGTTGGAGGAAGAGGACAGATATATTAAATTCCTTGGCATCAGAGTCTAAGTCTAAGGCAGGTCTGTGGAGACGACAGTGAGGAAAATCGACATTTGTTTTGAGGATGATTTTAATGAGTCCAATAATGATTGACACCTCCCTACAGAAACACGATACACAGGCCTCAGAAAGGTCATGCATTTCTCCTCCAGGTGGCAGCTTAATGACTTTTTGAAAGCTGCCGCTTTCAAGAGGCCACACGTATTGTAGGCAGACTCTACACAAGAAGAAGTTAGTGATTCTTTCTGTCTTTCAGCATCTCACTCAGAGGTACAGTTGGAATGTCACTTGGTAATATTTGCCGTGGGCCATGTTCCTAGAAAAGGGACTTTAGGCTTCTACTCTCCCGTTTAAAAGCACCATTCTGAGGCTGGCCCCATTAGCATGGCAAATATCCTGTTAGTTTGCTTATAGATTACAGTTATTCCTAGGCATTGTTGGGCACACAAGCAGCTGCACAGCTAACTGCAAAGACAGCCCCTCCCTCAGGTAGGAGAGCAATGTTAAGCAAATTGTGTATAAAGTATCAACCAACAAGGGTCTGCAAGCTTTCCTTCCCCAGGTAGGCATGGAGTATGAATGTGAAAGATTTGTGACTTGGGCTCTTGCACTTTGAAAGCCCAAAACAACACTATGGCCGAGGTTCCCCTCGCCACACCTCCCGTTAGCAGTTTAAACCATCAAGTGTGGTTCAAGGCCACAGGTTAGCCAAGACATAAGTTTTTGCTTTTTGTTTCTCTTTTTTGGTTTGTTGTTGCTGTTGTTTTTCAAGACAGTGTTTCTTTGTGTAACCCTGACTATCCTAGAACTGTCTTTGTAGACCAGGCTGGCCTTGACCTCCCAGAGATCTGCCTGCCTCTGCCTCCCAAGTGCTAGGATTAACAGCATATGCCACTACAGCCCAGCTAGCCAAGATGTTCTTATCAAGCAGGATATTCTAAATCCTTAAAGGCTATTGCCAGACAAGGGACAGAAATTTGTTTAAGATACACAGTTTGAGCATCCTGGCCACTAAGCCTGACTTCTACTACGCAGAAGGGCTAAAAGAGGGTGCACTCCCAGGACCATTCATATGCAAACAGTGAAGGCCCAAACTAAAATCCAGTCATGTGTCTTTCCTAACTTTCTATTTTCTGTCTAATAACGACGAAAACAAAAGGGCATGCTTGCAATCCCACATATTAGAATAAAAGAGCGGTAAGCATTTACTGGAAAACAGGGATGAAAACCCCTGTCCTGTGCTTAAGCATTGTTAGGCTGATGACCATTCCGCTGAATCCCTGAGACATCAAGAAATATCTTTATCCTTGAACCCATCTCAGGCTTTTAAAATTTTCCCTTCTTTTTATTGCTTGGATCTCTCTCTCTCCCTCTGTGTGTGTGTGTGTGTGTGTGTGTGTGTGCTGAGTTTTAAGAGGTCTCACACACAAGCCAAAACACCTTGACATGACACTAAAAGAGGCATGTCGGCACATGGATCCCACCCATCAGATTACACTGTCTTCAAAACCTGTTATTTTTTCTAACACAAAACTCTAAAGACCTTTAGCTTTCTTTCTACTGCCTATGTTAGAGTCCTTGTAAATTAGGTCTGTGCTCTTTGATCCGGGTCGAGTTCTTGACATTTGTATTTAATTCTTTCATCAAAGGGCTAAAGGCGGCTCTTGAATGTGCTGAGAATCCTTTCTTTTCATGGGTGAAGAAGAAAAGAATATGCCCAAACTGAACGAAAGCTGAAGGTTTGTTTCAACCTAGATCGTCACACACTCTATTCAGGCCTGTGCCAAAGGCACACAGGTACACACCACAGGAACAGGTGAACAGTGTTTCTACAAGAGCTCTTCAGGAGCTTCTGGGCCCATAATGCAATTCTCCAAAAGTGTATGTATGCATCTGTTATGCACTTGAAGTGTTTATTTACTTGCTAGCTTCTTAAATTTCTAAGCGTATATCCAATTAGTGCTTATGGAGCAGGGCTGGTGGGGAGGAATAAGGATTCGGTGATCTGACAAGACAGGGTTATTATAATGTACTCAGAGTGAAAGGCATGCGCGGCCCCCCAGAACTGCACAAGATTTGAGGCAACATCGTCTCTTTGCTCTCAGAACATTAAGGTAGTGAACTGACAAGCATTTTGGGAATATTTTGGGAATACTTTGTTTAGTGGAAGGAATATAAAGGCTATTTAATGGTCTCTGTAACAAGGTATCTTGAGAGAAAGTAAGAATAATGGGAAATACAAGAAAGATGCTCCTCCTCTGGACCCTGGATGCTCTCTTTGTGATCCTCATCGCTCTTCCCAGTTGATGCTCAAGAGTCATGCATTTCTCCTCATCTTGCTCCTTCCCCACACCTTCTGAGAAAATCCTGTCCCCTTGGAGCTTATAGTTAAGTGAGAATAAAAGAGACCATTAACATAAACAAAAACAAATTAAGCACAAAAGAAGGTGGTGGGGCCTGTTGAGAACAAAATAAGATGAAGACAGGAGAAGTACCAGGGGATGGAGGAAAGCTTTCTTGTCCTTTTATCTTCCTCTGTATTTCTCAGACATTGAGATACGTTGATGTTACAAGATAAAGCAAATCCTAGTCCTTTCTTTCATACCTTCTCATGAGTATGTACAACGTCTCAATAGTAAATAATTTAGCGGAGGCTTCAGAGCTGTTATTTCTCAGGACAAAATTTGAAGAAGAGCCCCGGAAAAAGTGAATAAATTGGTGAAGAGAAAGCAAAGAGGGATCTGGCACCAGGTCTCCTGAAATCAAATAAACATGTGTGCACACTCTCACTCTCACTGTACAGCACGCAAGAGAAAAGCTAAAGGTAAGCGTGCCCGTCCAAGCAGAGGCCAGTGGCTCAGAAGAATTAGCAAGGAAGTCATTCCTCGGGGGCAAAGGTAAATATTGTGAAGCGTACTATGAGTGCTCAAGTGATCACTGCACGGATGTGTATTGAGCAGACATTACACGCTAGTGCTAGGTCTTCATTTACTTCTCCTGCAAATAAGGTATATTAAAGTCAAATCAATATGCAGGGCAGGCTCAGGAGTAAATATTTGAAGTTGAGGACATATATCATATTAATAAGTGTCTCTTGAACCTATTAGCTTTAATACGAGCCCAGAAAATAATTATTAATCCATGTGGAGGAAGAAGAACTAAAGGACATAAGAAGCATAAATAATGCACATTTAGAACTAATGGCAAAACTAAACACTGTCATCTTTACCTTAACGGTAAACTCAGCAGGGCAAAGTGAGTGTTCATCCCCAAACCCTACGTTTCTTCTGAGCCACCCTCTAGAAAGGAATGATGGTGCAATGGGTCAGCACAAAACTCAGTCATTTCCAACGATGACTCCATCACTTAGCAGTTTTGTGACCTTTTTCTGTAAAATGAAGTTAACAGCTTTTACCCGGAGGGCTTGGAATTGTGGAAGGTCACAGACATGAGAGCAGCAGACATCAAGTTGCTGATTTTCTCAGGGCACTTTCAACAACATTGAGCAGAAATGCAATTCAAAATGTGATTTGTTGGCTTGTATCAATAGAGCATGCAGGACAATATTTGGACACAAGCATCACACTGGTGCCCCTGGGGGCAAGGCTCCCTCCATCACCATTCTGACACTGACCTCATCTGTATCAGCTTGATCCACAGGTTGGCACATTTCTTAAGAAATAAGATGGCAGCTACAAAGACCCTTTACAAGTTCTCACAGTTGCAGAGTTACTTCAGCACAACTCTACCCAATGCCCTAGTAGGGTCCAGATTAGACACAAAAGAACCTAGAAGACAGTCACTACAGACAAGGAAATTCAATGTTCTGATTTTTTTTCCCCAGCTTTGGGTCATCAGGCATAAAGGAAGCCACTCTGAACCCATTTCCACAAGGAGAGAGAACCAAAGTAGAGAGAAGTGATATAAGGAACAAGAGCATGAATGGCAAATAAATAAAAATAGATCCAGCAGCAGGTACAGGGTTTCCATTAGCATTGATTACTTCTAGATCTGTTGGGTTGCGTATGCCCACCAGATCAAACAGAATACAGGGCATAGCTCTTAACTAACCATGCTTTCTAAATAATGTGTTTTTTTTTCTGCAGGAAAATGTAATAGTAACCTTACTGCTTTCTGTGAAACAGAGAGCCCTCTTAAGTTTGCGCTTCAGAAGAAAAAGAAAACATTGCTATGAAAAATGCATTTTTGCTTGGCCCATGAGCTGGGAAGCAGATATTGGAATATTAATATTTAGTGCATGTACCTAGTGATGACCCTGTATGCATAAACGTGCCTTAGCGGCTCTATTTATACCTACATCAAGAAAAAAATTAAATTATGATGTACTGCTGTGAGGAGATGAAATGAAATACTACACATATATTAAACTTAAAGAATAGAAATGAACTACAACACAAGAAAATTTGGAATCTCACAGACTCTGCTCTCCTTAATGTGGGTTTCCACACTTTCCTGTCTGTTTCTATTGACTACTTGTGAACTTGGTGACATATAAAATTAATAGCTTTTTACCTTTTCTTTCTGCTTAAAGCAAGTTCCTCGCAGCTGAAGCCTAACATCCTCCTCTTTCTGCCATCCTCTTCTCCTTCCTCACAGAGCAGTTCAAAATGCAGCTGCTCACGTGAACTGATAGTGCTTTCTAATGCCATACTTTACAGTAATTATAGTAACAGTAACTCCATACACACCTGCTAAATGGTTTATGCAAACCTAATGTCTTTCTCTACCACCTTTGCCACCTTTGCTAGTGAGTTCTTCCTTTTCCAACAGGCCCTTTCTAGTCCTTAAGTTATTTAAAATGCCTTTAGCATCCTTTGCTAAAACCTCTCCTTCCTCCAGTTCCATTTCACTGGCCTTACAGTCATCCCTAAGTACCCAGCATCCTTTGCTTCAATTTCCTTTACAGCCCAGCTCCTCTTTTGCCTACCCTTCAAATTTCCCTATCTTGGGCTGCCTCTTCCCCTCCACATTCTCTTTAACTTTTGCTTTCACTTTTCTCTGATACACTGCAGATCCCAAAATATATGTCTTAACTTTAGAAGCCTAATTCTACTGGACTATCCCACAGGTAAATGGTCCATATTGGAAAAAGAACAGGAAGAGGCCTAGCAAAGTAACAGTATCTAAAAGATGCGTGAGGGAGAGAAGAACCCACAGAAAGTTCCCAGTTACTGCAGCCAGTATACTCATGGGTGCTCAAGGATGAAGAGGAAACCATTGTATTGGAAATTTTAAATCTGGAAATTGGAGAGGGAAGAGAGTGTAAATGGTGGATAAATTTTCCACCTAAAACGGACGTTTTGATAGAACACAGTGGCATAGTGAGAAACTGACCCAACAAAACTCACCACTGAGTGACCCTTGGCCCCTTATTTCTTATACTGTCAATAAGCCTTTATGGGGCAAAGGTTACATTTGACTCTTCACCCTTGCATTCATGTGTCTCTCTTGAGGTCTAGTTTCTAGTTCCCCCTCATTGTCTCTACAAATATTAATTTCAAAAGTACATGGGGGAAGTAGAAGGTTCATTTTCTTCTTACCCTCTCTCTCTCTGATTATTTAAACTCTAGCCATTTCAGAAGAACTGCTTCAAATTCCCATTTTTCTTGTTTTTTCCAAGCATCCTAGGCTCCCGTTATTTATTCATATTTTGGAAACTTTTGTAGAATCTATACAGCTCTTAATTGTTGAGTACTATAATCATTCTTCCAGTTATATACGTTTTCCTGCTCCCCAAATCAGCTATTAACCCACAAAGAGTTTGATTCTCCAACAGCTGGAAGCCTCCTCAGCTCATGATGTAGGGCTCTTGTGCTGGGACAAACTGTGATCATGTGCTCATCAGTACATCAGAATCAGCTGAAGGTGACTCTGTGACAAGTAGAGGTTAAGGCCAGCAGTAGCAGGAGCCAAATAGGACACAGGGCACAGAAGACAGTTGAGGAGTAGATACAATCGTAAGAGGGACCAAGAAGTGTAAAAATACTTACTGCACAAATGCTATGCTCCGAACACTGTGGACAGTATGCAAAATACAGCAGTGTGAAGTTTGGACCAGGGCCCTTCCTCATGGAGTCCAGAAATTTCAGATGCAGCAAGCGGGCCATAGGGATTGAAAGACAGGCCTGTCAGTCTACTACGAGAGGATGGTATATACTCTATTCTTTATGGCTTGAGCATATCTGGGACTTCACAGGCACCCCGTTTTGCAAAGGGGGGTGGGGGAAATAAAAGAAGAGAGGAGAATGAGAAAAAAGGGGGAGGGAAATAAAGAAGAGATACAACTTGTGTCTAAATAACTCATCTATACTCACTAACTTATCTTCCAACCATATAGATCACCTTTTACTAACTACCCAAATATTCTTGGTGTCATGATTAAAAACTACGAGGCCAGGACAAGGTTCAGTCCACTCGTTGGCAAACAGGTACTTGTGTCTACATAAACATCGACTACTTTCAAAAAGCCTGAAAGCTGATAGTGGGTTAATCTTCTGCTTATTGCAAGGACACATACAACTGCATGTGGTTTCTTTCTACTGTGAGAAAAAGAAGAACTTTGAACTAAGCAACTCAGATTCCAGACCTCACCCGATTAGGGACACTGAGTGAATATTCAAGTCCCTAGGAAGGAAAGGCAGATACGTGAGAGTCGCCTCCACTGGAGCAGTTGCTGGTTCAACACTCGGCTGCCGTATCAACATACGAGACTGCATTACGTGTCACACTATCTGTCATTTTAATGCAGTCATATAACCACAAGATTACAAAGTTAAATTTATGTAAATCAGTTTTTGGAGATGACTGGCATGAACAGTGGGGGCTGTCTGTACTCCCATCTCTCCAACTGAAAACCAAATGAAGGAAATTTTTTCCCTGGGTTTCCTTCAGTCCATTTTGAAGATGTAACGGATTCCATTAGGAGACTTTCTTTCCCAAAGGCTCTAATCAGGAAAAGACAGGGAGGAAAGAGAAGTCTGTGTTCCAAAGAGGCCACCTTGGGAGCTGAGGAATGTTCCCTCTGGTTCATTGTCTATTCGGCAAGGCTGGTGGTATTTTCATTCCCAACTGATTAATCTATCAAACCACCAGTGTTTTCCAGGAAGCATAGACAACTCTGGCAATCCTTATGAGAATGATGTCGCTGCATTATGAATCTAACATTCATTTTCATAGATGGCAGCATGACTAATGGCCATGCCTCGCATTCCTATAACAATTTACAGTTTCCAGACCACTTTCACATTCATCATCCCATTTGATTCTCCTGACAACCCCGTGAGGTCTGCAGGGCAGGAATTATTGTCCTTATATTTCAAATAAGGAAAAGAAGCTCAAGACTCAGAGGGGATACTGCCTCCCCAACCTAGTAAGTGGTAAACCCATGGCTCTTGCTCAGACCTCCTGATATTGATTTCAGTGTTCTTTCCATAGGCAATTTTCCCCAAATTTGTTCTGAAGAACCATGACCTTGAGTTCTGCTGCAAAAACAAAGTCATCCCACATTCTGTGTCCCTTGTATCATTGTGTTGCAGTGTAGGAGACAGAAACCATTCCAAATGTTGCAAACAGAAAAGAAATTTAATATGAGAGATAGCAACTGGAAGACATGGAGAAGCAGAAGCTAGAGGCTCCCATAAGCTGTTCAGCTAGAGGGCCCTCTGTAATCGCTACCTACAGAAGTCTGGAAACCACTGAGGTCACACGAGAAACTTCAAATTGTCTATAAACATTGACACCTATTCCCACCATTAACAATGCTGAGAAACAGCTTCATGAAATTTGCAGACAAATGGATGAAACTAGAAACGATCATCCTGAGTGAGTTAAACCAGAACCAGAAAGACATGTGTGGTATATACTCACTTATAAGTGGATATTAGCCATGTAATATAGGATAAACATTAAAATCTACAGTCCTAGAGAAGCTAAACGACAAGGAGGACCCTAGAGAGGATGCTTAAATCTCACTCAAAACAGCCAACAGGATAGACACCAGAAGCAGTGGAAGAGAGCGAACAGGATGGGAGCCACCGTAGAGGTCCTCTAAAAGGCTCCACCCAAAGGGGGATCTAAGCAGATGCTTAGACTCATAGCCAAACTTTGGGCGGAGTGCAAGGAGTCTTATGAAAAAAGGGGGGACAGAAGGACTCAGAGGAGATAGAAGGACCAGGAGACAGGAGCTCCACAAGGAGACCAACAAAGCCAAAAAATCTGGGCCCAGGGAGTAAGGGGAGCAGAGGCTGTATCTGACGTGAACCCTGTTACCTTGTTGATCACTTTCCCCTGGCAGTGCAGCCTTGTCAGGCCACAGAGAAAGAGGATCCAGGAAGTCCTGATGAGATTTGATAAGCTAGGGTCAGATGGCAGGGGAGGAGGACCGCCCCTATCAGTGGACTAAGGGAAAGGGATACAGAGGAAGGAAAAGGGTGGGGCGGGGAGGAGATGAGGGAGAGGGCTATAATTGGGATATAAAATTAATACATTGTAAATAATTAACATCTTTAAAAAAATGTAACAAATGTAAAAGAAATTTAAAAAAAAAAAACAAAAACAAAAAAGCAATGCTGAGGAAAACAGCCTGTCTCTGACTTTCACTTTCAAAATTCCATGTGAATCCATGGGACTGGTAAAACAGAATTCTCACCCAAGACCTTAGTTGTAAGGGAACCTGGGAAATGTGCTTTTAGTAGAAAGCCAGGGACTTCCAGGATCTGAAGAAAAACCAGAATACAGAACTGTACTTTTGAGATACAGCAGGTTGAGATACATCATCTTTTATCGTTCCCCTTTTAAAAATGCATAGCACTCATTAACATTTTCAGGCTATTAAAAAAAAAACCTGCAGTAAAGGAAAACATTAAACTTTAACCTTGCTAAAGTCAGCTTTTCCCAAAATTATCTGGCCATGGAACTCTTTACCCAGCAATCCCCTCGTTAAGCAGCACACTCCCGGGGAAAGTTACGCTGCAGCAAGCCACAGCAGCCACCGTGCAGCATGCACGCGTGCAGGCAGGGAACATAAAATCAGCATTCATCTGCTGCATGCCGAGGCTAGCATAGAGGCAGCTGCCGTGCACAGACGTGGAGCGCAGAGTCTCTTTTCTTGGGGTGATTAGTCTAGCTGAGAAAAACACCCATTCTGTAGGTCTCAGAAATTTAAGCCATCAGAATGAATACTAAGGGGCAGAAGCATTAGGTCTGGAGACTGCTGTAAAATTGAAGTTCTCAGGCTCCGCGGAGGCTCAGACCCAGACGATGGAGCTCTGTAGTGAGTGCTCTCTGTAGTGAGTCGGAAACTTTCTATATTCAGCACCCTCTACTTTCTACTATTCACACTGGCCCGAATCACAGCTTTTCTTCTCTGGCCCCATATAGGCAACTGAGTTTGACACTCAAAGAAGGGCAGATGTAGGCAGAGAAGGCCTTGTGGAAAGGCAGAAAGGTAGGATGCACGCTGAGCTGTGAAGACTGAGAGACAGCATGCCGGCCTCTAAAAGGTTTTTGTGCTAGCTATGTCAGTGGGCACGACGCAGTTAACGCGGGGAGGGGAGGCTAAGTCAGCTCTTGGATATTCTGGAAAATACTTCATTGAAACGCAAAAAATTTCTGGTAGGACAAGAAGCCTGCCAAAGAGAATACTGACTAAGTCAGAGGACCAAAGAGGCAGGTCTCCTCGGTGATTCAGAGGACAGTGTGCCACTTTCCCTAGAGCAAAGTGCAGGAGAGCCCAGCAGACCCCATTTTGTTCATTAGAGATCTAGACACCAGGGCTTCCAGCAGGAATAAATCCATCGTTCCTGTATTCAGACTCAGGGTGTAAGCAAGTTAGTAAAATATTAAAACACAGTTCACATGCATCCAAATTTGGAAATCTTGTCCCATAACAATTTTTTCCTGCTTTCATATATTGACAAAACCTTACAGTTGCAGGGTTTTTTTTTTTTAAATACATTCAGTGAGAAATAAATTTTCAGGAAGACTTTTTGAAATCTCAAGAAGCATTAATTGGGGAACATAAAAATGAAAGGTTATTTTAAAAGCACAGTAGCATTCTTACCCAAGGCCGTAAGAACCATCTTTGGGAAATGAAAGAGAAACTGAGATAAATGAAAAAACATTTCACTACAATATTTTCATACCATGTTATTAGCATCATTTTCAAAGAGATCACCATGGAATACAAAACTACCCACTGTTAATGTCATCTAGCTGGCTCTGTATCTTAAATCTCTTTGGGGAGCAGACTACACTATTTGGAAAGCTACCATGCCAATCCTCTGCCTTGAACAGCTGGACTGGACGTACATCAGTTGGTAGAGTGTTTGCCTACTGTGCAGCACACATAATCCTAGTATTTGAGAGGTGGAGGCAGGAGAAACAGGAGTTCAAGGCCAACCTGTATTTATGAAATTGTGCCTCAGAAACAAACAAACAAAAATGTTAATGTGTGTTCTCAGAACATACATTTTCTTCTGAAGCAACTGCCAGAAAGCTGGAATCCTTCTCACTGTCAGAAGTCACCCCTAAATCCTTCAGTTACTTATAGGATAATCTGGGTTCAAAATGTAGATGGCTGGGTCCAGGGCCCTTATGGAATAGGGCAAGAACCAGCATTACTCAGAGGCCAGGTCTTTGGGCGAGATACAGAATAAAAGAAAATTTTTTGCCCATTATACTCCAGACAAGGCTGCATAAAAAAAATGAAGTGCAAAAATAAATAAATAAATAAATAAATAAATAAATAAATAAATAAATAAATACCAAAACACACTAAATCTTTCCATCAGCAAATCGGCCAATGAACTGGACAGACTATTCTATAAAGAAAAAAACAAATGGCCAATAATCATTGTCTATAAGATTTCTCTAATTAGCCATCACAGAAATACAAATTAAAACTATTTTGATATCCTATTCCACATTACCTCAGTCATAATGTCTAACACCAAGAAAACAAATTTTAATAATGTTGCCAAGAAATCTGAGAAAAGAAGAGGCCTTAGTCACTGCTGGTGGAAGTATAGAGTTATAGCCACTATGAAAATCATTATGGAGGTTCCTCAAAGATAAAACCACCATATGACCCAGCTGTACCATTTCTGGAAATATACCCAAAGAACCCTAACTCCTACCACAGAAGTATATATCCATGTTTATTGAAGCACTAGTCATAATAGCTAAGAAGTGGGACCGAGCTCAATGTCCATCACCAGATGAAGGGATAAAGAAAATGTGGTCCATGTTCGTAATGGAATTTTATTCAGTCATTGCAAGAAAATTTTGCAACTGCAAATTATGATATTAAATGAAACAAGTCAGACTCAGAAAGATAAGCATTGATTGTTTCTTTCCTAGGTAGATCCTAGATTTTAATTTCCATATACATGCATATGTGTGGGTGGGGACATAGGTCATGAAACTGGAAAGAGAACCATGAGAGGAAAAAAGGTTTTAAGGAAAGGTCCAGGAGGGAATAAAAAGAAAGAAAGAAATTAACAGGATGCATATGTCATGACAGCAAAATGAAGGCAGCAGGAAGAGAAAAGGGACCACGAAGAAGAGAGCAGGAGTTTGCAGAAGCAAAGAAAAATGATGAACAAAAACAAAGTCTGTGTGGAAATCCATTACTTTGAAGGCTCATTTTAAAACATAAAATAAAAAGATGGCGGCTCTGCTTCGTTCACAAATATGTGCTGTGCACCTCCTGTGCGCCAAGCAGCAGGATGGCCACTGAGAAACAATGGTGCACAAGAGACATGTTCTGCCCGTCAGGAATCTACACGCAGAACACACGTTTGAACTGAAGCTCTAAGAGGGCCTCTCATTAAAAGTGAAGATTGCAAGGGAAAGAATTTGGCATTGTTTTATGATCTAAGATGAAGTTGATGTGAGCAAGGTAGAAAGGCTTATGGGGGGGGAGGGTCATGGTAGACAGCCTTGATTCTATCCCAGGAGTGATGGAAAGCCAAATTCTTGAGCTCGGCAGGCTATAAGAAGACACCAAATCTTGAGTGGCCTAAATAACACACCATCATGTCTCCAGGCTGGAGTGGAGAGAAGTCTGTGGTCAAGGCTCCTGCCAGTTCAGTTCCCAGCTGGGGCTCCTCCTCAATAAATACACACAGTGAGAGAAGCAGCCCTGTCATCTCTTCTTACAAGGACTCACAGTACCAGACGAGGCCCTACCCTTGGCATGTCATTTAATGAAAACTGCTCTCACACAGACTTTCTTTCCAAACACATTCACATGGGAAGCTGAGGCTTCAACAGAGGAAGTGTAGGGACGGGACCCACAAACATTCAATCCACAAGAGCCTGCAGGAGAGAAATGACGTCATGTAGCCATGTAAGTTTATTTTCTGAAGATCGTGTGACCATTGTGTGTAGGGCCCTGCATAAGAGAAAAGAGACAGGACACCAGAAAGTCCAACCCCAGAGAACACAGTACTTAGGCCAAGGTGGTAGAGGTGTACATAGGAAAAACATGTGGAAAGAATTAGTCCGAAGTTTTAAAGCACTATTATCCTGTTTGGAGAAAAGAGAATTATTTATTATAAATATTATGAATATTTATTATAAATACTAAATATTGTTATTTATTATTTAAAGGGAGAAGTGTAGTAACGGTTCTTCTACGTGACTTGTAGAAACAGTGTCACTTGAGAGGACAGCCTTTGGGTCAGCATGCAGCTGGCACTTCTCAATTGCTTGTTCATTAGCCTGCCTCCTGGTATTACCATTGTGATCCATAGTCACAGGAAGGCTTCAGGGTTCAGCTAGGATGGGCAATTAGATAAACAAATGTTTATTGGGGTCTGTGTTAACCTCCTATTGCCACGAAACATAGTACAACAAATTAGCAGTTTAAAATGACCCCCGCTTATTGTTTCTGTAGATCGGAAAGCCAGGGATCCAGGAATGGCTGGGCTGAGTCCTTCACAGTGCTGTAGGAAGAAATCACAGACTCTGCTGAACTGGGCTCCTTTCTGGAGCTTGGAGATTCTGTTCAGAAAGGAATTGCTGGCCACTGTATGCCTGAGGCTTCGGTTATTTTGTTGGCTGCCGGCTAGGACTCACCTTTATGTCCTAGACACCATCTCAAGCCTTCCATTGAAGGGCTCACTAAGTTAGGACAGGTCTAAACAATATTTCCTTTGCTTAGCTGAGTTAATTGGGAATTTGGGTTATAGAGGCAAGTACTGCCTACCATATGACATTACATAATCACAAGAGTGTAGAGGAATGTTAATTCAGAGGATGGCTGTTCTGAAAAGAGATCACATCCAAAAACCTTCTAGATCTGTGTGATGCAGCTGGAACACAAACAATCCTTTAATCCAGGAGACAGAGGCAAGTAGATCTGAGTTCAAGGCCAACATGGTATAAAGCAGTTTTCAGGTAAAGAAATGCTTAGATTCAGGCATGGTGGTACACACCTTTAATCTCAAACAATGAAGGTAAAGTTAGTTTGTAGAAAGAAGCACCCATGTTTGAAAGAGATGTCTGATTGAGTGGCAAATCAGAGAAAGATCTGACAGAATAGGATATACCCAGCTCTCAGGAGAACAGAGAGGAAAGGGAAGCTACTTAAGGGACAATGCAGAGGGAGAAGAGGCAGCTTTACTGTGACAGTAATAGAGAGACAGGATGCAGAGAAAGAACACAAGAGAAGACAGAACAAGCCAGAGAATGAGTAGGAGCCAGAAGATTAGAAAAGATTGTTGGAGTTAGTGTGAGGCCAAGCAGAGCAATTCAGGAGCCGAGAGAGGCACCAGATTGGATAAGGCAGCCAGGAGAGGAATTTGAGCCAGAACAGCTGAGTTTGAACCAGCCAGCCCAGAGCTCAGAAGGAACAAGAAATGGTGAGCTTACTCAGCATTAAGTCAACAGTAAGTCTCAGAAGTTGAAAACATTTAAGGCCTAGGTTAGATTGTATGAAAGCTAGAAGCTTCTAGGACTAGGCCTAGTTTAGCAAACAGAGACAGTAAGAGTTCAGTACAACAATTGAAAACAGAGCATATGAGTTCCTTGTACACAAGAGGACTATTCTGTCATCTCCAAGTTCTGCCTACACTCAACAGGAAGAAGCTACTCAGGAGCAAGTGTTACTAGCAGTTATTTCTTTCTGTCTACTACAGAATATCACTGAGTCTTTTGCCCTTGAATAAAACTTCATGTTATCATGATCTCTTGACACATAATTCTCTATAATCTCCATTGTAACTGTTAAATATACAGGTTAAAAAAAATAAAACACACACACCCCCCACACCACATAAACACTACATACACCACACACACACACACACACACACACACACGGCTGCTAAGATATTCAGTTGGTAAAGTATTTGCTATGTAGTCATGAGGACTAGAGCTCAGTCCCCAGCTTCATGAAAAAAGTTAGGCATAATAGTACATGCTTATAATCCCAGCACCAGGAAGGAGAAAACAAGTGGATTCGTGGGGCTTACCAGGTAGACATTCCAGCCTTATTGGCAAGCTCCAGACCACTGAGAGACCTTGTCTTGAAAAATAACATAGACAGTGCTCATACACACACACACACACATGAGTCAACACTAGGAAAAGAACATGTATAATGGTCATACTTATAAATTGCTACCTTGTCAGCAAGATCACACTGCTGTTTGAAACTGTTCTTTGGAATTAATATTCTTCCACCTTGGAATCTTTTCTAGAGATTTCTGGTCTCTGCCTTCTCTCGTCTTTTAGGAAAGCCCCAAAATGTATCCCCATATAAACTGGAGCGATCCTTCTTCATAATCACTGCAGCGCAGTAAGCATTTAGACGTACACTGGTCACCAAGGAGCAAGAGAATCCTGAAAAGGAGCTTGAGGTAGATATTGGTGGCAAGGGATGCACTAGAGGTTCCAGAAAGGCACTGAAGGAAGGCCATAAATAGGACATGAGAGGTAAAGAGCCAAGAGATGTACTGAGCTGGCCTCACCAATCTTCTTCTCCTCCTTTCCCAGTGAAGGATGGTAAGATTAAAACTACTTTTCTTTAAGTGTACAGATTTTAGTATGTTTATCCTATCTTGTAGATTTAGTATCCACTCATAAGTGAGTATATACCATGTGTGTCTTTCTGCTTCTGGGATACTTCACTCAGGATGATCTTTTCTAAATTCCACTATTAGCCTGAAAAATTCATGATTTCCTTGTTTTTAATTGCTGAGTAGTATTCCATTGTGTAAATGTACTGCAATTTCTGTATCCATTCCTCTGTTGATGGACATCTGGGTTGTTTCCAGGTTCTGGCTATTATGAATAAAGCTGCTACAAAACATGGTTGAACAAGCATCCTTGTGTACTTGAGCATATTTTGGATATATGCCTAAAGAAGCTAAACAAGAAGGAGGGTAAGAGGGTAAGAGGATCAATCCTCACTTAGAAAGACAAACGGGAAGGACATTGGAAGAAGGAGAAAACAAGAAACAGGACAGGAGCCTACCACAGAGGGCCTCTGAAAGACTCTACCTAGCAGTGTATAAAAGACGATTCTGAGACCCATAGCCAAACTTTGGGCAGAGTGCAGGGAAAGTTATGAAAGAAAAGGTAGTTAGTAAGACCTGGAAAGTGCAGGAGCTCTACAAGGAGAGCAACAGAACCTAAATATCTGGGCTCAGGGGTATTTTCTGAGACTGACCCTCCAACCAAGGTACAGTCATGGATATAACCTAGAACCCCTGCTCAGATGTAGCCCATGGCAGTTCAGTATCCAAGTGGGGTCCCTAGTAAGGGGAAGAGTGACTGTCTCTGACATGAACTCAGTGGCTGGCCCTTTGACCAACCACCACCCCCTCCCGAGGGAGAAGCAGCCTTGCCAGGACACAGAGGAGGACATTGCAGGCAGTCCTGATGATACCTGATAAGCTAGGGTAAGATGGAAGGGCATGTGGACCTTCCCTATCAGTGAACTTAGAGAGGAGCATGGGAGGAGACGAAGGAGGGAGGGTAGGATTGGGAAGGAATAAGAGAGGGGGCTACAGCTGGGATGCAAAATGAATAAAATGTAATTAATGTAAAAAAATAAAAATTTAATTAAAAAAAACTACATTTCTATAGTATAGGTAGAGACTGCAAGGGGAATGACCCATCCGCTGAGCTGGAGATCCTGTCCAGGGGCTGCATTTGACGCTAGCACTATCCTTTCTTGGTTCCCTGGCACTTGGACTTAGAAAAATTATACCCCGTAGAGCTGTGGCTTTGGCATGCCTAGAGGCCTTAGAACTTACCACAACCAAGTTGTTCTGACCTTCCTTCTTCCTCCACCTTCCAGCAAGGCAGTGGCTTTTAACAAATTTCTCTCATCTACCTGACCAGCAACACAATTCCACAGTCTCCTTATTAAGATAGCATTAGCCTGAAGAAAGAGATTAAGCCCCTGTTATAGAAGAAACAGTGAGGTCTATCAACAGCCTTCTGTCACACACCATTGTCCTCTAGTTCTATCCCATAGGAAATCATTATAACCCATTGTTAGGCTTCTGCCCAAAGCCTAACAATCTTTGTTGCAGACTTTGTGGTCTTTGAACCCACTGAGCTTCCTTTAAAAGTCATTTGCTGTTCTCTTTACATGTCCAATTGTCCTCTCCCCCTATAGGAAAAGGAATGTGTACTTTGCTGAACTGTGCCAAGATAATGGGTAACCACACTTTTGTGCATTCCCCATGCTGAAATTTTCCCCTTTTATATTAATAAATCTATATGACTTTTCCCTTATTTAATCTTTCTTTGTCAGATCATTCCAAAGAACCTCAGAAGACAGCAGAAAAAAAAAATTTCTCTAAGCCTATACTGGCCACATCATCTTCACAGGCCACAGACATCTGCCTATTGTAGCCTCTTGTCTCTTTAATAGAAAGAGCTTTCCCAGACTCAACACATTCCAACTCTGGCATGACTTCCACAACCCTACCTCCAGACATCGCTCATAACGGAAATGTTGAGCTTTCTGTAGAATGCTGGGCATCACAGTCTTCAAGCATTTGCTGAGTACTAACTGTATGCCTGCTGGGATAACTAGAAAGGATCCATCCAGACAAACCCCTGGCTTCCAGGAGCTTACATTCTAGAGGTGAGAGAAAAAAAATCAGTATATAAAAATACAACAAAAAATGATCTCTCTCTCTCTCTCTCTCTCTCTCTCTCTCTCTCTCACACACACACACACACACACAGACACACACACTTTTAATGATGGTAAATACTGGAAGCTAAACAAGACCATATGAATGAGAGCTAAAGACAGGAGGGAAAATGAGCTGTTTCACTGGGATGGGAATGACATTTGAAGTGACAGCTGAATGGAGAAGGAACCCACTGTGGGGAGACCTGGAGGAGAGTCAAGGGCAGACATAGTGGAGCTTTGCTGAGCGGTCTTTGAAGTACGGTGCCAAGAATCCTGAATTCCTTTCAAAGGCTCTTTTATGTCCACCTCTTCCAACTCTGGGAGGACAGACTTTCTCCAGTGTCTAACTCCAGCAACATAGCACAGCAGACAAAATCAGAAGAAAACAGAAAGCCAGGCCTTAAGGAGAGTTGCAAAGACTTATAACCATGCCACTCTGCTCATCTAGACCTTTTATTGTTTTGAAATAAACGAATAAAAAAAAACTAGACTTAGATAAAGAAATTTTATTTCAAGAATAAACTAATGCAATAACAAAAATATTTTGATATGAGGACCTACAGTGAATCAAATTCCAACAGGGAGGAAAAAAAAGCTTTTCTCATACAGTACTTCCCTTAGCCATAAGAGGAGAGCTCCCGAGAATCCCCAGGGATAGTTGAAATGGCAGTTAGCATCAAACCTACTGTATGATAAAGTTTAATGTATAAATCAAGTGTATTGTAAATTAGGCACAATAACAATCAATCATAAATAGGATAATTATAATGATATGCTATAATAAAATCGCCAGCATCGCTCCTCTTGTGCTCTGAGGACATTATTCAATACACCAAGGAGTGCGAGTGTGGAACCACACTGCCTCCCTCAACAGTCCTCCTAGTGGAGGTGGTTAAATGCTGATGGACAGCTACTATGTCCTGTGTACACTGGGCAATTCCTTCCCATTCTGCCAGCTCAGGGGGCCATAAGCTTTCATCATACTGTTCAGGACAGCTTGCAATGTAAAGCCTATAAATGGTTTCTTTCTAGAATTCTCATTCAGTATTTCTAGACCATGATGAAACTGAGCCTTGAAACAAAACCTCACATACGGGAGTAGAGTATGGGGAGCTCCCAGAAGCCATGCCAGGGAGAAGGGTGAGCTGGTGAGCCAAGCAGGTGGCAAAACCATGATGCCTAAATACAGGATGTTTCCTTTAATGGTTTGCTGACTCTGGAGATGACTTGTTAAAGGAAGATGTTCCATTCCTTAGTGCTTCAATGTTTGTCCAACTTGGGAGAAAGCTAAAGTTTAAAGACCCAAGAAAAGGAGAAAAGTCTAATTAAAATGTGGTCTACCCAAAGTACAGCAGACAGCAGATAGGCAACTGTGGGCACTTGGTCAGAGAGCATCATTTTAAAGATTACTTTTAAATACTGAGGCTTAAACTTTCTATGGTAAATATCAAGAGATACAATTCAAGCACTCCTTGGGGCCCTTGAGAACTATTTAGGGCTTCTGAGGCCAAAATATTCATCTGTGCTCAGGACCACCATAACCGAGCCTATTAGCACAGAATAGGGAGGGAACTGAGTGAACTTACAGTTCAGTCCCTTCACATGGCAGATGAACTGAGACAGGGTGGTTATCACTGTGCTCAGGATCTCAGTTAACAAAGAATGTCACTGAGATTAAAATGTTTGTCTCCTCAGTCCTGATCTAATATACTGGACATTTCAGACTAAATAGCTTGTGCTTTTTTGTTGTTGTTGTTATTTGTTTTTGTTTTTCACAAACTTCAGAACACTGGTTATCATTTGTCGCTAATAATCACATGACACATGCTCCGAATTCTTGTTGGATGAGTTGCCACAGAGAGGAAAAGGAAGAGGAAGAGAAAGAGAGGGGAAGGGAGGAAAGGAGAGGGAAGGGAATTTTCACATGCCCACAGCTTTTAAAACCATTTCAGTAATCCAAGAACTCCCAACTGTAAATATATTAATCTCTTGGCCGTTATTTCCAGTGCCTGGAGATGCATAAATGTGCTATAAAAGAAATGCCAAAAATCTTCCTGGAAGGCTTATCCTGCAGCTTGATGGATCCAAAGAAATGGCCCTGTCACACAGCATGGCTTGCCATCATCCCACTGACCAGCCTGCTATTGGCCTCATCAAGAAGTCACCAATGCCTCACTCTGTTCCCCCACACATCCTGCCGCTTCACCAGCTTCCAAGTCCTCTGGTGATTCAATGGTATGGGAGGGGAAAGAAGAGCAGATCATCTACACAGACAAGTGATCCAGTCAGGGGTGATGGAACAAAGGTCCAGAGATGAACAGAGGTTAGGAAAACAGGTGGTAATTGCAGTAGTTTGTTTTTTAAAGCAAAAGATGTAAGAAGGGTTATTAATCTTTCTTTTAAAGGAAACAAGAGCTAGGAAATACCTAGGTAAAACAACATATTTGAACAAAGAAATAATCACCTGCTTGTGTGAAGGACATACTCTTGCATGGAGTTTTATTCCGTTTGTTCTTGTTGTTGTTGTTCTGTAGTCCTAGGAATATGTGTAAACCTCAGCTTTAAAAATTAAAATGTCAAGGCAGGAGCCTGTGGGTGCAGTAAGTCCAGTTTGATTCCAAGTGTTGGCTGCTTCATGACCACCGATGAGGGCTTTCAGGGCACCACCAAAATACAGAGGTGATCCAATGGCCACGTATTTTCCTTGATCAAGTCTAGGCTGGCTAAATTTGTCCAGAGATCAATCAATCCTGCTCAAGGTCCTAGGAAACTCCACATATATAGCTCACAGCTCTCTCTCATTTTCCTACTGTCTTTACTCAGCTCACACAGAATTCCAAGCATTGTCTCACATGCATTCATTTGCTCCTCAATGCTGTTATTGTTTAGAATTTAAAACTATTGTTGTCATTGTCTCAGAGTATATTTCAGAAAATAGAGTGCAAGCCCTTCATAGAGGAATATGATAGAGTCCTTTTTGTAAAGGTGTCAGAAGAGTTCAAGGCCAGTTAGACGATGACCGTGCATGAGCAGGTAACTGCCTGACAACTCAGAAAGGAAGACACACTGCTGGAGTTGAAGAACTGGGGAAGCCAAGCAGAACTGTGAGGCATGGAGAATAATATTCTATAGGATCTGGGGCCATGAATGGTGGTGCTGTCTGGTGGTTCTGTCTAGAAGCAACTGACAACAACAAACAGTTGGTGCTGCCTCAGGGAGTAAGATCCCAGCTTCCTTCTTCCTCCACCTGTCACTTTCCCTCTGTAGCCTCCAAGTGGTACATCCCTCACAGAAGCAATTGACCAGGGAGGGGGAGAAACACACTTTGTTTGACATGAGGATGATAAAGAATAGATTAGAGGGTGTCTCATTTATTTTCCTACTGCTGTGATAAGATACTATGACCAAGGCAATTTATAGGGAAAAAAAAAGAGAGAGAGGGAGTTTATTTAGGGCTTACAGTTTCAGAGGGTTAGAGTCCATGACCATCATGGCAGGGAGCATTACCTAGGCAGGCAAGCATAGCACTGGAGCAGTAGCTGAGAGATTATATCTTGAGACACAACCAGGAGGCAGAGAGAGAAAGAGAAAGAGACCCAGAATGATGGAGTTTACCGAAACCTCAAAAGCTAGCCCCCAGTAACACACCTCCTCAAACAAAGCCCCAACTCCTAACACTTCCCAAACAATTCTACCAACTGGAAACCAAGCATTTAAATCTCTGAACTTATGGGATCATTCTTATTCAAACTACCAAAGATAGGGAGGATGGAATTACCCACTCTCTGATCAGCTCCATGGACATTTCTTCTCAACAGGTTCCCTGGATTTTATTCATTCTATCCTTTCCCGTGTTGCACTGAGGTTTCTTTAAACAAATTTCCTCACCGCGCCCCTTCCACCCTTCAGCAGCTTGCTGTCACTTTGGAGGTAAAAACTTAAGTTCTCTGTCATGGCTTGGGGGGGCAGAGAGGGTGCAGCGCTGTGTGGTCTCTCATGTTTTTGTCAATCTTCCCACTCATTTCAAATCACTCCCTCTCCAGTCACCAAGCTCCATCCCGAGAGCTACCTTCCACTCACTACAATGTGCCAACCGCGGGGCCTTCGCACCTGTCCTTCCATCTGTCTGGAAAGATCTGTTCCCCCTGCTTTCACTAAGTACTCCTCCTCCCACAGGTTTTGGTTTAAATGTTATTTCTGTGAGAGGTTTTTCTGAACCTTCCCCATTTCAATTAGAGGCAACTTTGGTGGTCTTAATCACTCCCTGTACTTTCTCTCACAGCACTGAACACAATTTATAGGCATATATTTGCTTATGTCTATGTTTTTTTGTAACATCTGCTCTCCACCTGTCTGGAAACTTGACAATGATAGACATCTTGCTGAGCCTTCTCACTGGGGTTCCCGAAGCATCCACTGGTACTTGGCATATCAGGTGTCTGTTAAAGAACGGGATGGGGAACACAGAGGTCTGATTGGGCAGAAATACATTTATTCCTATGTTTTTCCAAAGTTCAGCCAGCCTCTCTTCTGCCCCTTCACTTAGCAACCCAGAAATAACCATCTTTGAATAAATTCTTCTCCGTGGTAAATACATTTGCAAACCTGTATTGCTAAATTGAATTTCCGAGATGCATTTTTTTCCACTTCTGTATTTAGAAGGACAAAAAGTTCATTGTGTCCTTTGGAGAATAACGATTGCTGAAAAAAAATAGGAGCATTCTGAAACTGCCAGTTACCTTTTTGTGACATGTGACAAAGCTTCTTTTTTTTTTCCAGTCAACATTGTAGCGTGTCCTTATTTTGTGTGTGTGACTGTGATGCTGTCATGCTTTGTAATGTTCATTTAATAACACAAGGATATCACAGTACGTTTATATTACTCACAAAAGACCCTACCATTCTCTCCAGATGCGAGGCACAGTGTTCTGAGAAGGCCTTTTAAGTAGGTTTTGTTTTTCACATAGGAAAGGCTACCAGTATAACACAAAGTCAAGGACACATTCATGGTTGTAACCATGGCCCCTCCTTGTGGCAGAACACAAGCAATGACTCCAAATTCCACTTAATATTTCCTCTCTAGCCTTCCCCAGCAAAGCGGCTCAGAGGCACAATACACAGGCGATCTTTGTCTGGTATTTCAGCCATGGCTTTGACACATTTCTCCTTGGTTCCTTACCACATCACCCAGAGTAGTTTCTTAGTGGGGTGGCCCTCAAGTCTTTAATTCCGGCTCATTATTTCCCTTCTTAGTGAGCTAAGTGTGTTATTAATAACAGCAACAAAAAAAATTAAGTATGGTGTGCATGCTAATCTAAAATTTTGAGTTGGCAATTAGTTGGAGCGAAATGCAATTAGATGTTTTCCTTCAAGTCCTAATTTACATGCTGGAAAACATGGGCAGCCCTTGCAAGTAATTGCAAAAATAAGTCCCGCTTTTCTGTGTTTGTGTACAAATACAAAGCTCCCTCAGCACACCTGCCTTTGCCTAAATAGAATAGAGTCCCAGGGGTCTTCTTGCTGTACGATCACTTAGATATACAGCAGGAGAAGGAACTTACCAGCCTGTAGGTGAAAATGCATTTTCTCTCAGCTGCAGAAGATCAGCATTAATTGGCATTGGCATTACCCATGGAGAGCCGGGTGTGTAAACTACCCCTGACAATATTTCTGGGTAGCCCCATGAGGTGAATTAAGGCTCTTCAGAGTTCCAGCACCCCTTTTTTGTGCACTCAGAGTAATGGCTAATGCAATCCAATCCATTAAGTACTTCATGAGCATCTGTCCTCCACAACCCTGCCTGGAGCCCTGGACGGTACAAATGGAGTGAGGTACTCTTGACATCTTCAAGAGGTTACAGTCTAGTAGAGGAGATAGGGACACCACAAATACCAGCATGAGTCAGGCCTCCCTGGAGACAGAGCATGCCAGGCTCAGCTGTAACACCTCCTGCACCATGCCTCCTGGAGGGGGATGAGAAGCGGAGGTATTCTGGCCACCACAAGAGCACCCCAATAGAGAATCAAGTTTCAGCTGAGTTCCACCAAGCAGCAACTCTTGTGATATGATGACATGGAGAAGGGGACCCTACCCATGAAGAAAAAGGGAAAGTGGAGGGATGTGGAAGCAAATGAAAGAGCAAGGATTTGGTCTTTCTGTAAATAGCATGAAGACCTCTGGAAAAGAAAGCAACAACCTTAAGGGAGATGGAAAAGTAAGACTATCAGGTATATGCAAAAAGAAAAGTTAAGATTTCGTGCAATTCTCATGATACACGAAGAAGGAAGAAAGGAAAAAGTAATAGCCCAGAACAGAAATATTGGCCACTCTGCTAAGCATTTCTCAGATCCCTAGTAAAGGGCAGCGGGGGGGGGGGGAGTGTGTCATTGGAGGTAACAGCAGAATACCCATATATAGTAGACAGTTTGCTCTTTATAAACCATTTCGCCTGCTGACTTCACACAGTTCTCATCTGGCAGCATGGTCTCAGTCATTATTTACTTATTTATACCTCACATTGCCTTAAAGATAAGTTCAGATATTTTTTATATTATCTTCATAATGCCTTAAGATAAAAGAACCCACTTTAGCTACTGTGTGCACACAAATCTCAGCTGGAGAGACCCCAACCAACTGTAGTGGTTACGACAGCTTGTGAAATGGCATGAGCAGCCCACTTCACCAAGTGTTGTTCAGTGCCTGAGGTTGCTATAGATAACAAAAATCACGGTGTTGCTAAGTGTGCTAGTCAAGATTCAAATCGAAGAAGCGGCTGCAGCTAGAGAAAGCAGGGAGAGCCTTTGAGAGGAAGCCCCACTTGAAAGATGGATGGGAGAGAGGAAGACAAGCATTCCTGTCGTGGGAACAGTATGCAGAAAGCTGGGGAAGTAGGAAAGTACCTGGCTGCACACTTTGTAGAGGAAAAGACAGAGGGAAGCTTTGCCAGTGATATTCTCAGCTTTTATGCCCTTGCCCTTTCTACATACGGGCAACACTCAGGGATGACAGATAGCAGCATAAGTCTCCCTTTGTGACAGGTAATGAGATTCTGCATGGAGCCAGCTTCATGCAAGGTAGGCACTCCACCTGCACAGGGTTATGGGCTGTGGCTGTGGGAGGATCTTAAAGAGGACATTCATCATCTTTTATTTTTCTTTTAATCTTTACATCCCTATACTCAGCTTACTTTACAACTCTCTACGAGGAGAAAAATGTCATATTTTGCAACTGGTGATTATAAAGAGGCCACAAAACCACCCCGTTTGTTACTTGTGCAGATGTCATCATAGTCTGCGGGTCCACATCTGCCCAGTTTGTCTAAAAAAGAAACTAGAGCCAACATGGGAGGTTGGGCTCAAGCAGGGGCAAAGTTGGAGTCCAGCTTTGAGATGGAGACAAGCACAGAGGGAGCATTCCAGAAGGCGGGCTGCGAAAGCGGCCAGTGTGGCCAGCTTTATGTTTCTGCAGGAAACAGTTCAGGTGAGAAATGGCCCCAAATGAGAGGTGAATTCAGTCATCCCCAGTAGACACAGTCCTTCCTCACTGTCCCCGCAACCAAGACATCCAGACACCGCAACATTGTTCTGCATTACTTGCTGTCTGTCATCCCAGGTTTCAATGGGACTTTCTCATCTTCTGTCTATGAGAAAGAAAGCTAGGGACTGCTTAGCAATCAGTTATTTTCATTTAAAAAAAAAAAAGCAATTAAATATAAGAATTATCAGAATCAGCATGGGGTCACTTTTTTCAAACCCTAATCAAAATAAAAAGCCATTAGGTTATGATGGGGGTGGGGAGAACCTTTTTCCTGTAAGTCTGATTGTGGAAACTATTCCTAAACAAAGGCTACCACCACAACCTTACAAACACACACATTCACATACATTCACACATATACACATGCATATATATATATATATATATACACGCAAACACATACATACACTCATATACATACAAACATGCTCACACACATACATATACTCACACACATATACACATATATACACACAAACACACACACTCACACACCCGTTACCATCACCACCTCTGTAAGGACAACTGCCTAGAACTTTTCAATCTTACAGTGATACCACACTTGTCATTAATCTTTATAGCTAAGAATTACTTTTTCAAGAGACCTTGTGCCACCCTCCTCTCTTGCCTTAAATGCTTCCTGTTCCCTGACCTCAAATTGCATTCACAGTTTACTATGACCCTCGTATTCCCATTGCTGTGCTCTGCTTTTCCCAAATAAGTGATCTTCTGGATGCTGACTGTTGCTTGGGCAGCCAGAAGGCAGTCAGTCTCCTGCTGGGGTATGGAGGAGGGAGGGGAGAACTGCTCCAGGAGGAGTAAAGGGACTGAAGGACCCCTGCCTGAGTGCCATCACAGGAAGGACTTCTCTGAACAAGAGTAGCCTGACCAAGGGGGGGAAGGGTTGTCTTTTTGTGGGAGAGAAAATATAGGTTGGTTAAAAGAGAGAGAAAGCCAGTCACTCTTCCAAAGGGAGCATCAGTAAATGGAAAGGGGAGTGGGGGAGCTGTCAACTGCAGTCCCATGCCCTGCAGGAGACATGAGGAGGGATCAGGGATGATTAGGAATGTTTTGAGCTAACTGACTCTCCCAGGTAAGGTTAGGCTTAGCAGGAAGACCCCTGCCAGACTATCTCTGAAGCTTTGATCTGCGCTCAGTAAGCAACTGGCCTCCTGACCCTTTATCAAAAGCATCTGGGAGTGGATGAAAAGATAAAATGGAAGACAGTGGCTAAGAAGTATCTGGTTGTCCCTGGCTAATTGCATTAAGCCTCACTGATCTGTCAGGGCATTGTGAGGGGTCCTCTTTTGCCTCGTATATGAACCTCCTAGATGCAGACCAGAGGCTGGGCAGCTCCCCACCCCCACCTTCATTGGTGGTCTGGAGATTTACTTACTTCCAGATATTAACTGTATTGCTACATTGGGTTCATACACCCTGACTGTCCTAATAGGATGATTTCCTAGTTTGTTTTCAACTAATTCAAACAATCAGGTTTAAAAAAAAATAGCTCTGTTCCCATTTTTTAATTGGATTACTTGGTTTGCTGCTTTTCACAGAGCTAAGCAGAGATATTCCTCTGCAGAGGAATATCGAATGGCAGAGAAGCACTTAAAGAAATGCTCAATGTCATTAGCCATTAGGGAAATGCAAATCAAAATGACCCTAAGATTTCACCTTACACCCATCAGAATGGCCAAGATCAAAAACTCAAGAGACAACACATGCTGGAGAGGTTGTGGAGAAAAGGGAACTCTCCTCCACTGCTGGTGGGAATGTAAACTTATACAACCACTCTGGAAATCAATCTGGCACTTTCTCAGACAACTAGGAATAGCACTTCCCCAAGATCCAGCCATACCACTCCTAGGCATATACCCAAAAGAGGCTCAAAAACACAAAAAGGACATTTGCTCAACCATGTTTGTAGCAGCTTTATTTGTAATAGCCAGAAGCTGGAAACAACCCAGATGCCCCTCAACTGAAGAATGGATGCAGAAATTGTGGTACATCTATACAACGGAATATTACTCAACAATGAAAAGTAAGGAAATCATGAAATTTGCAGGTAAATGGTGGGACCTGAAAAGGATCATCCTGAGTGAGCTGTCCCAGAAGCAGAAAGACACACACAGTATATACTCACTCATATAGACATATAACATAACTACTAAAATCTGTACATCTAAAGAAACTAATCAAGAGAGAGTACCCTAACTAAAATGGTCAATCCCCATCCAGAAAGGCAAAGAGGATGAACATCAGAAGAAGAAGAAAATAGGAAACAACCTAGGAACCTGCCACAGAGGGCCTCTGAAAGGCTCTGCCCTGCAGACTCTCAAAGCATACGCTGAGACTTATGGCCAACTATTGGGCAGAGTGCATGGAATCTTATGTAAGAAGCGGGAAATAGTAAGAGCTGGAGAGGATAGGAACCCCACAAGGAGAGCAACAGAACCAGAAAATTTGAACACAGGGGTCTTCCCAGAGACTCATACTCCAACCAAGTACCAGGAATGGAGATAACCTAGAACTCCTGCACAGATGTAGCTCATGGCAGTTCAGTGTCCAAGTGGGTTCCATAGTAATGGGAAGAGTGACTGCCTCTGACATGAACTGATTGGCCTGCTCTTTGATCACCTTCCCCCTGAGGGGAGAGCAGCCTTACCAGGCCACAGAAGATGACAATGCAGCCACTCCTGATGTAATCTGATAGACTAAGATCAGAAGGAAGGAGAGAAGGACCTCCCCTATCAGTGGACTTGGGGAGGGGCATGCGTGAAGAAGGGGGGAGGAGGATGAGACCAGGAGGGGAGGAGGGAGGAGCTTATGAGGGAATACAAAGTGAATAAAGTGTAATTAATAAAATTTAAAAAATGATTAATTAAAAAAATAGCAAGAGCCTGAAGCAGTGACATGATTCTTGAATTTTTTAAGGCAATTCCAAGGGAATGGGAGAATACTGAAGTTAAAATCCACAGGGTTCGATTATTCAGGGCATCTGGATGGGGGCTCAGATCTGTAGATTTAGATGGAAAGCAGCTCGCAGAGTTCAAGTTGCCTTGACGACACATTTAGAAAGAAAGGCCAAGTTCTGCTACAGGGATGAACTACCACCACGCCTCAGTGATTCACACTTGATCCCTTGCTCCTGTTGAAGCACTAAGTAGACTGCTATCCCAGGACATTGGTCCCCTTCAGGCTGTCAGTTGGGAATCCTAGTGCTCAGCACAGTATGAATCTGCCATCTTAAGAGGGGTGTGTAGAATTGGTGCAGCATAGTCCCACTCAAGTCAATTGGTCAATTTGATCCAAAACTAAATATAGAACAGTCTAGAGTAGTGGTTCTCAACCTTTGGGTCTCAGCCCCTTTGGGATGTCACTTATCAGATATCCTGTATATTAGATATTTATATTGGGATTCATAACAGTAGCAAAATTACAGTTATAAAGTAGCAATGCAAATAATTTTATTGTCAGGGTCACCACAACATGAGGAACTGTATTAAAGGATCACAGCATTAGGAAGGTTGAGAACCAGAGCTGTAGAGCATATTGTCTTCTTGTGTCAGACAAGAGGAGCAGGGCTGGATGAGTACCTGTTCTCTCTCTGCCACAGATACACAAGTGAAAGCAACCAGCAAATATTTGGATGTACCAGTCATGGTTCAGAGTGAAGGTGCATGAATGAAAGCTAAAGATGTATTGGGGGTGTGGCCAACTACTCATCTAAAAGAAAGCACAACATTGACCAAGGAGATGGTGTCTAATAGGAAGAGAAGAAGAATCTGGGGGAAACTAACTTCCCAACATCCAAGAAAGAAACATTGAGGAAGATCAGTGCCGAAATTCACAGGAACCAGGGTGCGAAATAGATTCTCTGTTAAGAATTAAGAGATGAATCTGCTGAAAAAGTCTAAATTGGAAGTCTTCATTAGGTCCCTTCCCTAGAGAGAGGTACCCCATAGGAGAAGGGAGGAAGGATTATGAGAGTCAGAGGAGATGGAGGACACCAGAACACACCCCACCAAATCAACTAAGCAGGGCACATGGGAGCTTACAGAGATACAGTTGAACACTGAGAACAGGGGTCCAATGCTTCGTTTACTGTTTCACTAAGTATATAATGAGTTTCCTATGGAGCATTATCTAAAAGTCCCAGATTCCAAGAATAGTTCTTTGCCTTCCTACACTCTGGCTGGGGCTAACCAGAAACCTGGCTACCCTGCAGGCATAACCTCTTTGTTCAGACTCTAAGTGGAAGAAACTACCTTTTTTTCTGGGTGGGGGTGGGGGTGTCTAACCCTGTTGCTCACGCTGTTCTGGAGCTCACTGTCTAGCACAGGATAACCCCAGACCTCTTGACAACTGAAATTACAGGCGTGAGCTACCGTGCCCAGAGGAAAAATTTCAAGCTCAGAAACTGATAGCTCTCTCAATGCACTGGAAAAGGTGCGTCTTCGTGTTCTGAGAAGGTGATTCTCCCATCTCTGTTATCCGAGCAGTTTGATAATTAGGTTCTTTATCACTTTGTCAAAATGGAGCAAGAAAAACTAAACAAAGCTAGACTCCAATGACCTGTATTCCATCAGTAAGAAGAAAATGAGTAAGGTGACCCAGTTCTTAATCCCTCCTGAAGTAAAGAGCTTTGTCTTTTCATACACACAGGAAAAAAAGTGTTCTGTTATGTCTTAGGCCATTCTTATTACCATAAACCACCCAATTTCATGTAGTCAACAGAGAAGTAAAGTACCACGATAAACCAAACTGGCTGAGTCTTTTATTTTTTTAATTTCAGTTTAAGCACATACTTTGTTCCCTCCTAATTGTCAGGAAAATTAAATTCTCTTTTCCAATTAGAACATGAGCAAAATGTTTAGCTTTTGAGCCCCTCTGAGCTCTCTATAAATCCCCTTTAACAGGTAAAACACAGGCTGGACCAGTACCCTATCAGTCTCCAGCCGTGTTATTACTCACTGGATACAACAAAAGGTCGACTGCTTTTTTTTTCTGTCTCTCTCTCAAAGCCCATCTCTTGCAAAAGATGATTCTTTTTTGTCTCATTTTACCACAAAGAAATTTCTAATGTTTAGTCATTTCATGGCCATACCCCTGGGCCCAGCCTAGGGCTGTGCCGAATTATATCGTCCATGGTTGGTTGCTGAATTATTTGAATAGATAGGCGAATATTATTTCCCATGGAAGAGCAGTGAGCAAATCATTAAAAAGCATGTGACTGGACTGGAGAGATGGCTCAGCAGTTAAAAGCATTGGCTGCTCTTCTAAAAAAATCTATGCTCAATCTCCAGAACCCACATGGTGGCTCACAACAGCCTGTAACTCCAGTTCCAGGGGATCTGATGCCCTCTTCTGCCCTCCATGAGAATGAGGCATTCACCTGGTGCACAGACATACATGGAAGCAAAACATCCAGTCATATTTTTTTAACAATTTTGTGACTGTAAACTGAAAAGTAGGACATGTAAACAAACAAACGATTAATATTTCTGGCAATATAATGATATTCCTAGCCTGCCCTGTTCATTATAAAGTCCTTTTCCAAATTACTGGAAATCTTTTCTACGTTAATGGACAGCTTCCAAAACAAAGGGCTTGGTACGGTAAGGATGGACAACTCAGAACCCTGCGCTGTCTGCTCTGGCTTGTTAATCCACTTTGACTAACAGCACACTGTCACTTCAGCAAACAGACTGGGGTTTGGTGTTTTCTGGAGTTTGGAGGTTTGTTTGCTTGTTTGTTTGTTTGTTTGTTTGTTTGTCAACTCTAAGGGGCTTTCATTACCCCAGCTCCAATGAAGGAGCTAAATAAAATCTTAGATGTGACTAAATATTGTTAGTGTCTTGCACAAAGCTGAGCAGATTATCTGGGACAAAACGAATGTCAGTCAGTTATTCTGCTGGGCAGAAAATAAACAGTAATGCTACCTGAATCTGTGGATACAAATTGGTAATGGTACATGTGAGCATGGGCTTTAGGTTAGCTGTATACATGCCTGCCTGAAATATTTTATACACATAGTTTAACTCACCCCCCTCCAATTAAAAATAAACACAATGGCCCAGGGCAAAATTGAAAGTCAGGGGGAGTTCATCTTAGATGTTCTGCTTTCCTTTCCTATGGCCTGCTATGTTACGCTCACTGTATCCATCAAGACTTAGAGAGAAAAGCAGAATCCACTCAGTATCTCTAGTACCTTACATTTTAATTCAGGGAATTAAATGTTTCCAAGTTTGCTGGAAGGGCTTGAGAATGGCATGCAATGAGCTCAAGTAGGACACAAAAGAGAACTATTGGAAGAAAGAGATAGGCCTAGGCTTCTAAATTGAATTTCAGATGTGGAATAAAGAAGAAGCCCTCGATTTCTCAAAGAAAAAAAAAAAGCTTGTCTTTAACAAAGACTATTCAAAAGCCTTTCACCTTTCTAAGAAATACTAATGTCAAAAGCAAATTCCTAAAATTCAAACTGGTACATAAGGTGAGTCTTTAGAATTCCATGAAAACTATTAATTGTAAAAATACAACTTTGAATTTGAAATCAGAAGAATAAAGGTGACTATTCAATATTGAAGGGACAGATTTCAGCAAAAGAGTCCATCACAAACCAAGTGTGATACAAGCATAAATACCAGTCTTGGTCTTTTGTTGTCATTTTATGTATTCTTGGACACTTTTGTACTATCTACAGAAACACAGACAGAGAGAGAGAGAAAGTAGGAGGTGAGGGGGAAAGGGGCAAGGAAAAGAGTGAGGGAGAAGGAAAAGGAGAGGGAGAGATTTTCTTCTAAGCCCCAGGAATCTATCACCTACTTAAAAACTACAGGTAACAGTATATCGTGTTGTGATGCATGATCTATGACTACCCTTCACACTCAGTAATTTGACATCATTCCACAAAACAATTTATGTAAACTGCTCTACTACTTTGAAAGTGAACTTAAACTTTAAAGGGAAAAAAATTAACTATAATAAATAAGACACAGTTTAGAGTCTACAAGCTTTGAGCTCCAAACTCTCTTCTAGTTCTCCATTTTTATTTGTAAAAAGTACTGTTAGTTCCCAATTCTCTTTGAAGCTCTGCCCACGCTGGCATTCCCTGCCATTACAGACACCTATGTCGGTCCTCCACTTCCAGAAAGCTCAGAAGAAAAAAAAAAGTCTCTCTTCAGAAGGTCCTTGGCCCCGACTGGCTGAGGAGGTGGCCACTGCCACAGCTGGGAAAGAAAAGCTTTTCTGTTCTCCTTGCCTTTTCCTAAGTCAAAATAAAGAAGCTGACATCTGTGGGCTTCTCTTTTAATGCCTTAACTATTTATTATCCCAGAAGGATTGGTTACTCATTAAGCAGATTGGTTTCACACCTGTCACTTGGCTTCCTGTTTTCCTTGCTTTGTATCTGTACACAAAGGGGCACACTCTTTAGCTGCTTACTTATAATCACAGTCAATTTCCAAAGGACAGGCACCTGGTAGACCATCCCTCTGGGACCGTGGGACTGAGGTTCTTTGATCCAGATCCTACTTTGGCAGGAAAAAAAAAAAAGAACACATGAGTTTCCAATCTGTGCCATGTTCACAAAAATAGCAGTGAAAATTAAGAATGCGAGTCAATCCGTATGCATTAAAAATGATAATAAGACGGGAATTTTCCAAAATCACCGATGAAAGTGAAAACCTATAAAAAGTCTGTTCCTTCCTTTATGTAACTATACAGCAACTCAACAGCATGACTCATTCAGGACCAAATTGGTGAGGCACTGAGAGTGAAACATTTTGTCTCTAATTTCAGAGATGCTACCTAGTAGCTGCTTTCATAGTTGGAAGGGCCAGAGCTTTATAATGATGGTAAATCTTGTATGACTGTAAGAATGTTGTTGTTGTTGCTGCTGCTGCTGCTGTTGCTGCTGTTATCATTTCAAGCATCAAAAACAAACTCTAGATACCTGAAAACAAAATTATTCCAGAGTCAGAAAGGGAACTTATTAAAAGGGCATGAAAGGGAAGCCAATGTGTACTATAAAGAGCAAGGACCAGACGAGGATGGATATAAGTGACTGGAAGCAACAGTCAGATGCTCCGTGAACCACCCTCCAGGGAGACAACACTCAGCCATTTGTTTTTTGCTCCAAACACTACACCAGTGAGATTTCAGGAGGGCATTGTCTAACCAGCCTGTTACAGCTCTAATACGAAATATTTCCCATGGGCTCACATATTCATGCATGGTTCCCAGCTGGCGGTGTTATTAGCTAGAAGGAGAAGGCCACCCCCACTTTCTAGGCCCTTCCTCACTCTTTGCTTCCCGTCTTCTCTGAGGTTAAGAAATACTGTCACACAATATGCTCCCAAGTGATATCTGCCCAAGTGGAGGGGACAAAAGACAGTGGGATGAACCCCTGGAAAACCTCTGGAAAAAAATACTGTCTCAGTTATTTTGGTCACAGCTATGCAAAAGTAACTAATTGACAGCCTGTGCCAGCTTTACCCCTCTCCTGGTACCAAATTCCTGAGTTTCTGCCTCCCATCAACCAATTACCCACTCTCCACATCAACCAGATGTCTTATAATTCCATTCAGTTCTGATTTTAACTCCTCAGAGTTGGTGTAGACCTCACAGGTAATGAGTTCAGTTTCACAAAGCTGCCTCACCTTTGCTGCCAATTCCAAACCTGGACTTCTTGTGATCCTAACTGACCACCGTTTGATAAATTATGAGAACGTTTCATAGAACTCAGGCCAGCACTTTACATATTACCAGTTTATTATAAAGGCTACAACTCAAAAAGAGTTAAGTGGACAAGATGTGCAAAGCAAGAGCAACAAGGTAAGAAAGACAGACTTCATACCCTTCTCTGTACATGTCATATTCTAAGCACTTGAATCTTGTCACTGGCCTGGAAGCTCACCACACCTTATCCATTCAAAGGGATTAGGAAGCCCATGTATGTGAACCTGATTGATTGGCTAAATCATTATTCAGTAGTGATTGCTTCCATCTCTAGCCCATTCTAGATCTATCTGTAACTATACGACTGGTTCCCTTGGCAACCAACATCATTCCAAAGCTATTTAGGGCAACTCAAGAGTCCCTTCATTAGCAAAAGCTTGGGTATATTGAAAAAGAATACAGATACCAAGGGAGTCTCTTTTCACTCAGGAAATTCCAGAAGTTTCAGAACCTCTTGTGACAATAACTAGGGACAGCAACACAGATACTGAATCAGACACTGAATCACCATCTTGCATCACCATGGGTCATATGTATACTCTTTGACCAATGGAAAACAGGAATACGACTGGCATGATCACCAAGAAGAAGGGTCAGTTATGACTTTGTGGGCAAAAGACATATGCCACAAGTATGTTGATTAGCGTGGTGCTGACATTCACAGTAGACATGAACTGAACTCTGTAGGATCCTGAAACAACATGATAACTTTCAGCAATTCAATTCACAGTTTATTTGTAAGAAAATCTTATTTAAACCTGTGTCTTAAACTCTATTTGATTCCCCTGAGGTTTCTGTTAAAGACATAGCCCCAATGTAACAGTATTTAAAGACAGTACAAAGCTACAAGTATATTGATATTAAATAAGATTATATAGGACACCAACAGTGCCCATAAAAGAAAAGAAAGAGACATCAGGAATGTACGGAAGAAAGCCTGTATGCTGACAAAGCAAGAATCCAGCCATCTGTCAGAAACAACAGCCTCAGGAGAAATCAAGCCTCCCCCACCCCAACATTTTTTCTTGGATTTCCAACCTCCAGATCTAGGAAAAATGGATTCTGCAAATTTGCTGTTTTGTAGTATTTCTATAGTATAGGCTTATACACTTTGGAGATAAATTTTATGAGATCTATAGGCTTGTATGTCACTTAAAACTAAGCAGAAGTCAATCTCTTTTAATCAATCATGGCCTATCACAATCCACAATGACTTTAAAATTGTTCCAAGAGAACAGGACAAGAGCCTACCACAGAGGGCCTCTGAAAGGCTCTACCCTGCAGGGTATCAAAGCAGATGCTGAGACTTATAGCCAAACTTTGGGCAGAGAGCAGGGAATCTTATGAAAGAAGTAGGAAATAATAAGACCTGGAGAGGACAAGAGCTCCGCAAGGAGAGCAACAGAACCAAAAATTCTGGACACAGGGGTCTTTTCTGAGATTGATACTCCAACCAAGGACCATTCATGGTGATAACCTAGAACCCCTGCACAGATGTAGCCCATGGCAATTCAGTGTCCAAGTGGGTTCCATAGTAATGGAACAGGGACTGTCTCTGATATGAACTGATCACCTCCCCTGAAGGGGGAGCAGCCTTACCAGGCCATAGAGGAAGACAATGCAGCCACTCCTGATAAGACCTGATAGACCAGAATAAGAAGGAAGGGGAGGAAGACCTCTCCTATCAGTGGACTGGGGAAGGGGCATGGGTGGAGAAAGGGGAGGGAAGGCGGGATTGGGAGGGAAGGAGGGAGGTAGCTACAGGGGGGATACAAAGTGAATAAACTGTAATTAATAAAAACTAAAAATAAAAAAATATTTTAAAAAACTGCTCCAAGAGAACATGTTCAATATAGAAAATGTCCTATTAACAATGTTCCATTCTGTTAAGGTACACAATTTCTGTATCCATTCTTTGGTTGAGGGACATCTAGGTTGTTTACAGTTTCTGGCTATTATGAATAAAGCCCCTATGAACATAGTTGAGCAAATGTTCTTGTTGTATGGTGTAGCATATTTTGGGTATATGCCCAGGAGTGGTATAACTGGGCCTTGAGGTAGATCTAGTCCCAGTTTTCTGAGAAAGCACCAGACTGATTTCCAGAGAAATTGTGGTACATTTATACAATGGAATACTACTCAGCTATTAAAAACAAAGAAATCATGAAATTTGCAAGCAAATGGATGGAACTAGAAAGATCATCCCGAGTGAGGTACCCAGAGTCAGAAAGATGCACATGGTATGTACTCACTAATAAGTGGATATTAGATCTATAGTACAGAATAATCATACTACAATCCACAGACCCAAGGAAACTAAGTAACAAGGAGGGCCCAAGGGAGGGTGCCTGAATGTCACTCAGAAGGAGAAATGGAATAGACAGCAGAAGTGGATAAAGAGAGGGAACTGGGCAGGAGATGGAATGGGGAGGGAAACAAGGGTGGGAATCAGATGTGAGGAGAATGGGTGTGGAGATGAGAGGGCTGGGAACAAGAATCAAAACTGGGAAGGGATATCTTTTGGTCAAGCTGGAAGCCTGCTACAGGGTAGGCTCCTGGGAGGATATGGGTGTGGTTCTAGCTGAGACTCCTAATGGAGGTGGAGGGGACATGAAGACTGAAGTGACCATCTCCTACAGGCAGGACTAGTGGAAGGAGGGGATCAACAACCCACCTACAAAACCGTGAACCAAAAATTACCCTGCCTACAAGAACTGTAGGGCTGACGAGGGACAACAGAGAGAGGGGAAGTCCAAACAATAATTGGTCCAACCTGAGAACCACCCCGTGGTAGAGAGGCAGTCCCTGGCACTAATAATGATACCCTGCTATGCTTTTAGACAGGAGACTAACTCGACTGTAGTCTGGGAGGCTACAGCCAACAGCAGATACACACAGACTCTGGGACTTGCAGCCAAGCATGGGGTGGAACTCTAGGGGTCCTGCGGAAGTGTTGGGGGAAAGATGAAACAATCTGGATGGGACAGGACCCCCACAAGAAGACCAACAAAGACAACTAACACAGTCCCAAGGGGGCTTTCAGAGACTGAGACATCAATGAAGGAATATGCATGATCTGGACCTAGGAGCCCTGCACATATGTAGATTACCAGAAGCTTGGTCTTCCTATGGGGTGCCTGGAGAGTGGAGGGGTGGTCTGTTTCTAACATGGACTCTATTGCCCGCTTTTGGATCACTTTCCTCTGGTAGGGCTGCTTTGCCTGGCCTCAGAGGATGAAGATATGCTCAGTCCTGATGTGACTTGATATGCTGGGGGGAAGGTTAATACGAGCAGAGGGGGCTCCCCTTTTCTGGGGGAAAAAGGAGATGGGAAGGGAGATGGAGGGGAAGTGGGATGCGACTGGGAGGACAGGAGGGAAGGGGAATGTAAAATAAATTAATTAATACAAAATTTTTAAATGTTTCAAAAATCAATAAAATAAAATAAACAATATTCCAACCTTGTATTCATTTATACCCCAATATATGTTAAAAATTAAAATATAAACAATTATTACTGAAGCCATTGTACTAGTTAGCTTTCCATCACCACAACAAAATAACTGAGATAGTCAACTTATAAAGACAAAATGATTATTTGGACTCATAGTTTCAAAGGTTATAGGCCTGGGCAGTTGGTCCATTGTTTTGTATCCACGGCAAAGTAGCAATTTGGGGAAAGCATGTAGCATAGTAAAACTTCTCACCTTGTGGCTAGGGATAATAAGAAAGAAGAAGAGGTGAAGGGCTCCCTTCATTCTCTACAAAGGCCTGTTCCTAAAGTTCTAAGATCTTCCCACTAGGCTCTACCCTTAAAGGTTCCCCACCTCCCAAAAGCACCATTCTGGGAGACACATCCTTTAACACAAGGGCTTTGGGAGACACTCAAGATTCAAAGTACAGCCATCACGTTCATCAAAGCTGTGCTCAGTCTCAGGACCGTTTCACAGTCAACATGTAAGAAGTAAGCTGACGTTGTTATACGTAGCAAACAAGTGCGGCAGTGGACAGGGCCCCAAACCGTTGGTGTAGTTTTGGATGCTACTTTACTGGGTTCCTATGTCTCTCCCTCCCTTCCCCACTCCAATCACTTCTAACATCCTGACACCAGGTAGGAGCTACAGAAAGTTAGTGGGGAGAGGGGCCTCGTAGGTCTCTTTACTTCTTCCTGCTGATTAGGGTCGTTGTGTTCCTTGGGGTAAGTCCAATCTTCGTAGTCAGGACATCTCCAACGTCTTTTCAAACTGCAATAGCAACCAGGCACATCAAGGGGCTGGCAGCAGCCTCCTTCGCAGCAGCTGCACCCCCACCGTCTCTGGGCTCTAGCATCTATACCCTCTCTAGAGTCCCCAGAATTCCAAAGGTAAACTCTCCGCAGCTGGCAAAAATCACACCCTTGTTAGTGCACGAGACAAATCATAGTCAGCTGCTGTGGACAATCTGAAGCAGCCCCATATCCCACATCTGGAATTAAAACAAAAACATATTCAAAATATAACCAAAATATATACCATATAAACAAAGCATATAACAAAAATTCTCACTACACCAAACTGGCCTGTGATTATACAAAGAAAAATGAGATACAATCCCTGAGCTCAGAGAGCTCTGTGTGCAATAGAAGAGACAATGTGAAAACAGATCATTAAGATGCCCTGTAATCACATTTATATAAGGTGTTACAGCACAAGCTTTTCAAAGCAGAGTAGTATTATTACATGTAGTATGAGAAATGAGGCCACAGAATACCCAAATTCATAGTGAATTTTATTTATTATCCTCCAACATTAGTCGTATCAAAAACATGGGGGACCAGATTCAGTTATATAACTAACAAAGAAATGGTGGGACTCAGTCCACAGTATAAAATTCAGGTTATGAATTTTATGAATACAGACCCTATGAAGTACCAGCAAACTCTTTGTTTTCTATGAGGGCTACTTTGAAAGTTTTGGAAAATCCTAAGAGACCCAAAGCCTTCATTCCTTCCTTTCCCCATTCACCTATTCCTCTCACATTACTTCTCTTTCTTAGTAGAAATGTAAAAATAAAAGGGACTTTTATTATTGGCAGTTTTGTGCTTTTTAGTTTCTGTGAAACTAATGATATAATATTAAGTTGGCTTTTAATGATGTTGACCTCAATTGATTTTTTTTCTGTGATTCACTGTCCCTTGAAAGAAAAAAATAATAATAATTTTATTCATAACTCCATATTAAGGTCCCCAAAAGAATATTAAAAATACATATGCAGATGAACACTGAATTCTCCCTGAAAATGCCATAAGCTTCTTTGCAGAATATAGTTTTCAAAAGAGAGAGATCCTCTTCAGTGTGAGATGTTCAGCACATTTAGAAAAATACGTATCTGAGAAGCAGCTCATCCACTAAGGTAAGATGAATTTGGCTGGCATCTAGTTCAGTCAGATATCTTCACATGCCAAGGACAAGTAGGAAATAATGTAAAAGCAAATGACTAACAGAATTTACTATCTGAAGTGCACACTTTTATCACACTTATAAAATAGCTCTTCAAAGTACATATTATACTAGAGCAGCATTATGGCAGTTTCTTCTGAAATGAAAAACTGAAAAATAAGACATCAAACCTAGCAGGGGATTTTCCCCCTGCTTTGAGCCTTTCCTCTCATAGTGTTCAATCCCTTGTTGATCTCCTTGTGTTCTACCTTTCTAAGTTAGAAACTCTGCCAACATAGTTCTAACAGAGTATAGCAACTCATTCTAAGAATCATGGGGAAAAAAGAACAGCAACAAAAAGACATGGACCATGCCAAGGAGAGGTGCATTGGGAAGACAAATCCCATCATCTGCCTCTTAGGGTGCTAATGGAAGCACCCTTTCAGAGTTGCCACCATGGCATAATAGCTTTGATTTTCAGTGGAAAGTAGTTGAACTCAGTGTCAGGGAATCAATAAAAAAATAAATAAATAAATAAAACAAAATCAACAGGGTTACAACTGAACACTTTGACACCCAATGTGCTACCCAAGATACTTCCATTAATTAAAGGATGGAAAATGCTTATATCTTTGTTTTTGGTCATGTTTGTGTGGCTTGGTTCATGACTACACTGGCTAGAAGGTCCAAATTAATATGGTACCAGTTTTTTGACAAAAGTATCCTGATTACGTCACAATGTGATGACAGTTTTAAAAAGATAATTCTGTGTATAGGAGCAGGTCATGATCCAGCAAGGAATGAAGAGCCTGGGGTCAGGCTCACACATTACACAACAGCCTCCTCTCAGAGAGACCAATTCCTTCCTACTCTAGTCCCAGGGGGAGCACCAATCCGTTTATGAGAACTGTGAGAACAGAACCCAGTTCAGATTTCAATCAAACGCATGTTTCTTTTTCAGTGAACCAGCACATTGTTGCAAGGCCTTCAGTTCATAGACAGATGTAAGAGCAACCAACGTGGCTTCTGGCACCATTCTCATCTCACCTCTGGCTCCTGCTCACTTTTACTTGTTATCTTTTCAGCTCGCTTTCTGCCGTCACCTAACATTGTTTTCTCCCTACCATTGAATTGTAGAAATTCCTGTGAAAAATCCGGAAAAAAAGGAAAAAAAGAGCGACTTCTTAAAAATGGAACCCACTGCCCTTAGGTATCGTCTAGCCATATGACACAGACGGTGGGAATCTTCTGCTATAGTTCACACCAGTAACCATGAGTTGACTCTCTTCTCAGAGAAACACCGGCACAAAACTCCCTAAATAAATCAAGGCGGTTCCAACAACTTTTGACGCATTGGATAGGGAAACAATGCCATCATACAGTGGCTATGGGCTTATGTGTTATGTTTTGCTATTTGTTTTGCACAGAAGTAGGTGATATCATAAGCTTTAAGGCTGAACCAAGACAAATGACTGTGGGATAATGAAGAAGCATAAGAAAGGACTCGTGGGTTTTTTAAGGACAGATGTTTGCATTTAAGCCAGTGTGTTCTCATAGCGCATTACCTCACGAAAGATTCTCATAGGAGACAAGACAGATTTGGAGAGGGGATATTATAACCTCAAGCAAACAATAAACTGAAATGTGCCAAGCAGCCCTTTTTGAACAACATAATTCTTCCCATGTATACAAATGATAAGTCATTTCTATAAAATATGAGGATACATTTAGCGGCTTCTGTTGATGTCGTTCCTATAAACAGACTCACAAATCACAACTTGAAACAGAGGTAGAAGGAACACTAAGTATGTAAAAGTGTGAGAAATTTTATTGTGCAGGATTTTATAACTCCTTAGTACATGGAACGTTTATAGCAATAATACCATGAAACTTAGATACTGAGATTTGCTTCTTGATTTAGCTAAGTTTGTTGCTAGGTAACGTTAGGAAAGTTACTTAACCTTATAGGGTTTTGTGAAAATTACATATAATATAATAATATGCAAGAAATTTTATACATAATAATGACTCAATGAATGTTAAAAAGAACTACAAAAAGAGAAAAGTAATAGCAGGTAGGTAGAAGGGGTTAGGTAAGTAGATAAGGAGAAAGAGAAGATAGAATATAGATAGATAGATAGATAGATAGATAGATAGATAGATAGATAGATAGATAGATAGAT